>NC_139627.1:50357606-50627606 GCF_964638095.1 Poromitra crassiceps | reverse complement strand
GCGCTCTGCAGTGTCTCTATAGGCTGGAATGAGAGAGACGGTTCTGAAAGTTGTTTGTCAGGTCAGTCATCTCGTTCTCAACAGAGCATCTTTGGTGAGGTCATGTCTGACCAATCGGAATCAAGTTAACTCCCGTCTCGGTCTTGCCGCGGTACTTGAACGGACACTGGTTTTGAGGCAAGCCAGTGTTTTCTAAGGTAATGCTGTTCGCTCACTATAGTTGCTAAAGTAACGTTACCAAATGAAAGTCGCCAGTCGCCAAACGCCCTGGAGAAGGCTGCTGGTTTGTTTGTTGTTCACTTCAATCCGCCACAGTCCAGCCGTCTCATCCACAGAAACTATGTGATCAGTCACACTTAAGTGTCTTTACCGTCACCTTTTTCCACTTTGTCCACCCCGAGCCAGTTTGCATGGCTGTGTTTTCCTCCTCACGGCCTGAAGCCATCCCTTTACTTTCCTTTCACTCCTCGCTTTGACTTCTTTGCTCGGTGCCGTCTTATCTTCAACTCCTCTGCCTGCCCCCCCCCTCTCTCTCCCTTTCTTTATCTCGGTCTTTCCCCTTCCCTCCATTCTTCCCTTATCTCCTCCTGCCCTCCATCTCTCTCTCTCTCTCTCTCTCTCTCTTCCCCTCTTGATCCCATATCTCTCTCCACCGTCCTGCTCTAATCTCGCCCAGTGTTCCTCCCTCAGGAGCTCCAGTATGCAGAGGAGGAGCGCCGCCGTAAACCTTGGCATTGGAACCAACGTAGCTCATGAATTTTAATATGGCACATGAGAGTATATGGGCAGGCAGGTGGGCAGGCAAGCTGTGTTCTTCAGACTCTCTCTCCCCGCTCAACGCCACGGGGGGACAATAAACCCGTTCTGACGTCAGCGCCCAAGGTTGCGTTCCCAGCGCACGCTCCGCGGCTGCCCGGGGAATCAGGTTTTATCGCGCCTGCTTGGGGCTTATCTCAGCACCGAGGCTGCAGGCCAAGGTCAATTTCATGCCTGGCCAAGGGGTGCTCGTGCTGGTTGGGGGTTGGGGGGGGAGGATTGCTGCTGTGGGCAACCCAGCCGCCCCCCGAGGAAGCTGGGTCAATAGCAATGAAATCTAAACCATAAATTGAGCGAGGCAAAGGGTCGTCTGCCCAAAAGATGGCAGCACGATGCATCGATGCTTCTGAGGCGTGTTGTTGTGACAGAAGCCATGCCATCGCAGGAAGCAACCTTTTTTCATATCAACAGCCCCTACTTTATTTATTATTTTTATTATTGTTATTATTATTATTATTATTATTATTATTATTATTATTATTATTATTATTATTATTATTATTATTATTTTTTAATCTATTTATTTATTTATTTATTTATTTATTCATTTACTTTTTTTTGTTTTTTGTTTTGTTTTACACTTTAGGGCCCCGGTCCTCCATTTGATGAGATTTGACATTCCGGACCCAAATCTGAGAATGTGTTTATTGTTCGATATTATTTTGGCCAGAATTCCACTTCTATATACTGTAGATAACAGATGATAACCCTAACCCCAAAACTATGACCAGAATAGGTTTTCTTCTACATTCTCCAATTGTTAAAGTCGAGCTGAACCCAAAAATGACTTTTCTTTTCTTTTAGTTCAAATACCTGGGTATGCGCAGTGCACCTATTTAATAATGTATGCAAACAAAATCACAAAAGTCTAATTTCTTTCGTTTTTCACACTTTTTCACATCAAAAGTTCATTTTTCAAGATTTCATTGATAACAGTAATGTACAGTTTGCTGACGTCACTTAGTACTATCAAATTTCTACCCCATTTCAACCAATCATATCATGACATGCAGCTGTCAATCAAATCTTCATTTCAGGATAATTTTCTCTTCCAAAAGAAAGAGAAAATGGCGCCTAGTGCCTGTCATCTGGCAGAATTCCTATCCCATAAACTAACTACTAACTTGGCCAATTGTTAGAAACACAAACAAAAACAAAAACTATAATCTCTAAGAATGCAAAGAAATGTAACTGGCTCGTTAAAACACGCATTCCAGGAATATTATTTACATTTATAACGATAATGGCGCGCGCTTCCGAGCCTGACAGCCTCCTTGGCTGTCAGGGGTCGTCTCTCGGAGTTTCCAGGCGGGCGGGCGGGCAGCACCCATGCATCGGATTGTCCGCTCGCTCCGCACGAAGCAGCCTGGCTGCCTGGTACTCCGCGGATCCCACTCGCGTAGCACGACAACACGCTGAATCCCACCTGATTTGGGGGTGGAACATGGCAGGATTGGCCAATGCCAAAGCCAGTCCTCAGAATTGTCAAATCAAATAATCGACACCGTATATGGTCCGCCTCTCAATTTGTTTTCAGTCTGAAACGGACTCAGATGCACGTGACGAACGGGTTCACCTCGACTTTAAGGTGTAGAAGAAAGAAAGGTTGAAGTTTATTTGCCGGGGGGACCCCTTGGAGCCCCCTCAAGGGCCTCTGGGGGTCCCTGGAGCCCACATTAAGACGCACTGGTTCAGTAGATACAGCTGTTCTAAGGAGAGAGAGAGAGAGAGAGAGAGAGAGAGAGAGAGAGAGAGAGAGAGCCTACACTCGATAGACTGTTCATAACTATGATGTCAAGCTCATAAGTCCAGTTCGTCAACGCTAATACATTCCCTGCTCGAGTCGTCGTTTGATGTCCAGCCTTAAGCACACAGTAACGTCTCTGCACTGACAGAAGCACGGAGGCCCTCTTAACAAGACCCCGAGCCCCCTTCTGCCAGCGCACTCTCATGAATTCCATTCCCCTCCTAGCCACCGGGGGCAAATAAGATGAAGGGGAATCAGGTTAGGGAGCAACGAGATTAAATGAAACACAGCGTTGCTTTCAAAAGGTTCTTTGTGGTTAGGCCTTTTAGTCTAACTGCTGCTGCTGCTGCGCTCTGGAGGCTGCAGAGTTGTTCAGTGTAGAGAGGCCATATCTGTCATCCGGCTCCAGGTAGCTCACGTTAACGGCTTCTTCCATTTGTTTTTCTATCTGTCTGTTTGGCTGCTTCTTTGTTTTGTGTTGTATATTTTTGAAACGTCGACTTAGCCGACCCCTTGGGACCCTAGTGGCAGCCACCTTGAATTGCTGCCCCCAGCTGGCTGCCATAAAGGACGGAACTTTGCTACACCATAAGAGACATTTTCGTTTAGGGCTGCGCCGATGTGAACATTTTGGCCGATACCGATAACCCGATACTAACATTGCTGCTATGGCCGAGAACCGATATATACCGATGTCGATATGATCTGTATAAAAACACATTTCTATGATAATAACATTTTGTACATACTGAAAAACATGTGTAAACACTGTGAATTTGAAAAAGTGATGCATTTCTTTATTGCCAAAGCCCATAAATCATAGATTTGTCACAATGTTTCCTCTCAATGGGAACATTTTGGCTGATACCGATAACCGATATTAACATTGCAACATTGGACCGATGCCGATATGTTAAAAAATGACTAACATCTGCCGATACCGATATGATTGCCGATATATCGTGCATCCCTAATTTCGTTAGAGAAACAAAGGACATCTATATGGTTTAGGTTGAATTTGTTTAAGTTATGTTATGGTAAATTAAAGGGATAGTTCAGTTTTTTTGATGTGGGTTGTATGAGGTATACTTGGATACAGTCAGTGTACTACATGCAGTAGAATGCAGCCGTCGTGGTCCCAGTTTGGACCAGGCATGTAGAGTTGTCTGCTGAGTGAGAAGGAAACCATGAGCAAAAACGTAAAAAAACAACAACAGAAAAAAAACATAAAATGCATCTGTACTGCTCACCTCGTGTAATCCAAGTCTCCACAAGCCCTGAGATGCCAAGTTGACTTGAAAAGACATCATTGAAAATACCCTGTTTTAGCTGAAATATAGCCATATGCAGCTGGAAGCTCACTCTCTTTTTTGTCTATCCCTTCTTATAGCTCGAGCACCTGGCTCAGATTTCAGCTAAAAACAGGGTGTAAATGACATCTTTTCAAGTCAACTTGTCATCTCAGGGCTTGTGGAGACTTGGATTATGCCAGGTGAGCAGCATGGAAGCATTTTATGTCTTTTTTCTATTGTTTGTTTTTTGCTCATGGCCCCCTTCTCACTCAGCAGACAGCTCTACACATCCCTAAAGCGGCCGCTCTCCGTGTCTCCAAACTGGGCCCACGTCGGCTGCATTCTACTGCATGTAGTACACTGACTGGATGCAAGTACCTCATAGAGACAGTCCGCATGTCTGGGAACGCCCACAAAATGTTAAACGGCTGGCGCGCGAGTGGGGTAAAACCGCCCATATATCTCATGGGCTGACTCACCAAAAGACGGTGCTGCGGCTCTAAACTACATGTTTGGAGGTTCTAGAGCAGAACACAAGACGTCTGCTCAGATGTGCGTTTACTGCGGTGGTTAAATCCCCGATCGTGTCCGCCTGGGCTGGGCTATCAGCTAAATTCTAACTTTGCTGAATGGATAGAACGGGTTTTTTTTACCCCACCCTGACCACGCCCCCAGCCAGGCTGAGCCAGCTAAACCCAGCGTCTATGACGAGACGTGGCCTCAACCTATACAACCCCACATCTAAAAAACTGAACTATCCCTTTGAGTTGAAGTAGTTTGGGTTACATTTCTGTTTGATCTTTGTTTAATCATCTGCCATGGATCTGGATGGGCCCTGTCAGGGACCTGTGAAGGATCAGTGATGAAGTGATGGTGAAGTGATCTGATGAATTGGATTATATCCAGGTGTGGTTACGATGCATCTCTGGTATACACAAAGGAAATCCGATTTGTCTTTCTCTCACCGGATTGCCAGGGACATCACTTCCTCTCGTAACGTTTATGTCCTTTAGAATTGATCGTAAATACCTCTCGCTTGTTCTCCATTCACAAGTGTCCTGACAATCCATCTGTGCAAGTACTACTAATGCTATAAGAGCTGCCTGCTAGCGCTACCTGTTTGTTTTGTTTCTGCCTCCCGGCCGGATACATCCGCTGGGGTTTATGTATGTTGGATTATGTAGCTCCTATATGAATCCATGCATGCATGGATGTATTCTCTGTAGTTAAATTAGATTACAATGTGTTATCCTCCAAGACTCATGTTAAATGCCATGTGTATTACTGGTTAAAATGTGCTGCAGTTACAGGGTGTGTGAAAACTCTTTATCTGTTGTTATTATTACAGATCCAAAATTAGCATTTTCACCCAGGCCACAGACAGGCCAAACAACCAGCTAATTTACCATCCCAGGGAAATATTGAATTATCCCTAAAAGTCGCAATACGCATCTAATAACAGCATGGTGGTGCATCACAGACGCCTCAAATGTGATAAGAAAATAAATTACCGCAAGCGCAGTGGAGACGTTTCAAAGCGGTTTTCCTACCTTTCAAAATGCGATTTTATTGGAATGCTTCAAACAGCCGGCGGAATTACAGCCTATCTGGAGGGGTATTTCATTTTCCTTTCGCATGCAGTTTTTAATTATCACTTCCTTTGACAAAGCCATCTTTGAAATGCATAACAAAGTCCATATCTGATGAGGCAGTGGATTGCTCAAATCAAACTTGATTGGTTCCTTCTGCTGTGAGTGGATATACCCATTTCCTGTATAATGAATTCCTCCACAGCCAGACACAACGGCTGTCTTTTACGGCTAATAGTAGCTGAGAATAGCCAGCGAGCGGATCCAGAGGATAGGATCCAGAGGATAGGGGAATGCAAAGATAGGGACTCATTGTGTAGCACCAGTGTTGGGGGTAACTCATTACAAAAGTAACATATTACATGTAATATATTACTTTTAGCAGTAACTCAGTAATATAACTTATTACCAATAGGATTGCTGTGATATTATACCAGTTACTTTGTCAAGTAACACAAGTTACAAATTGATTTTTTTTTCTTTTAATCAAAGCACATATTTAAATAAGGATACAATCATTTCCTAATCAAATTGTGCTTTTATGCAAATAACCACTATAGATGACAATAACAAAGGAAAACATTTAGAATTTTGGATTGTTTACACTGACTTCAAGATGGTTGAAATTATTTTTCGGCATGGTTCCAGGGTGGCGATGTCATTCTGCTACTGCTGTTGTTTTGGTGAAAGTAATGCAAAAGTAGTGTAATAAGTAACGAGTTACTCTACACAGACAGTAATATTGTAAAGTAACGTATTACTTTCAAATGAAAGTAACTATTAGTAATATGTAGTATATGACATTTTGAAAGCTTGCCCAACACTGTGTAGCACACAAACAGAAATGTGAATAGGCTACTGAGGGCCAAATACAAAAACAGACATTCTGCTCTCGCCCACACACAAACATCTGAATCAGTTAACACAAAGGGATAAAGATGTAATAAAAAAGTGCAAGAACTTTCAGCTAAAACAAATGTCTTCAGTTAGTCACAGTGTGAATACACACAAGAAGGAGAATTCAAAAAGACATCTGGGCCTCTTCCACGTGATCCAGCTGACAATACTAGCTGACACAGAACAGCATCATGACCATAGGCGGAGTTTGACTTTTAGCTTTGGAGGGGCGTTTGCAGGCAGATTTAGAGGAATATCTCATTTTAAGGCTGGCATCATCGTGGTCTCTCTCTAATTATTGTTTAATAAGTATAAGAAATATTGGAATATGAGTAGAATTACAGAACATGAATACTCCTTATTGTATGTTTAGTAATGTAATGTATATTACACAGCGCTTCCCTGTTCAGTGTTGCTTTTGACCGTGCTCAGAGACACTTTACAAATACAGGATAAAACAAGTTTAATAAAGAGAGAAAATATTAAAATAGATGAGAGAGGGTTTTGAAGGCTTTTTTGGAAAGATGACATAATGAGTATGAAAGACAATGAGGTTTGGCCTGTCAGATGTGACTGGGGAGGGCATTCCAGAGGGCTGGCTCTGTCAGAGGCCCCCGTGTCACAGCTTTAGCAAAGAGATACCTGTGATTCTTGTCAAAGTGGATATAAATTCTATGATCATATTCAGCCAGACAGTGAGATGGAGATTTACAAGCAAGCGTTTTCTATTTTTTTTTACTCCGCCCATGATCATGACTAGCCTAGCTTTGCCTGCATCAGATAGATTCTAAGGCCAACTATAGCCAAGGCGACCGACCACAAAATCCACCAGATGACACCTGTAGCCTTGCTGTGAGAGGACCTGAGACAGCTGTTGAGCCAGCTTCTCACCTAGACACAAACAAGCATCAGCCATTCTCCTCATACAATCAAAGCCACTCTTTCCAACACACACCTCTGCTCACAATGGCTCAACCTTCAGGCTCCCACCCCCACCATGAAACCACCTAGGCCAGTGGCTCAGATTTGCAGCAGCTGAACATACTGTACAACAGCAGAGTCAGATATGAATTCATAACATCATGAGTAGATCAGCTGAACATACTGTACAACAGCAGAGTCGGATATGAATTCATAAGGTCATGAGTAGATCAGCTGAACATACAACAGCAGAGTCGGATATGAATTCATAACATCATGAGTAGATCAGCTGAACATACACAGATATGAATTCATAACATCATGAGTAGATCAGCTGAACATACACAGATATGAATTCATAACATCATGAGTAGATCAGCTGAACATACACAGATATGAATTCATAACATCATGAGTAGATCAGCTGAACATACACAGATATGAATTCATAACATCATGAGTAGATCAGCTGAACATACACAGATATGAATTCATAACATCATGAGTAGATCAGCTGAACATACACAGATATGAATTCATAACATCATGAGTAGATCAGCTGAACATACACAGATATGAATTCATAACATCATGAGTAGATCAGCTGAACATACACAGATATGAATTCATAACATCATGAGTAGATCAGCTGAACATACACAGATATGAATTCATAACATCATGAGTAGATCAGCTGAACATACACAGATATGAATTCATAACATCATGAGTAGATCAGCTGAACATACACAGATATGAATTCATAACATCATGAGTAGATCAGCTGAACATACAACAGCAGAGTCAGATATGACGAGGCTGAAACGAAGATGGATCATCGTCGTCTTGGTCTTTGAGATGTGATCTGTGAGGTCATTCCAGCAGCCACTTTAGTCGCTGGTGGCTCATAATTGTTTTCATTCATCAAACCTGCACACGGCAAACAAAACCTCCTCTGTGATGTCGGGAGCCGGAGTCTGCAGGCTATATTGTGTAAGGAGGAGGAGGAGGAGGAGGGGCACTATAAGGGGAGGGGTCCTCCATCTTGCCGTGTCACAGGGTGGGATATTGATTTTTCGGCGGTGGGGTAATGATGACCCAAGGGGAGGGGTTTCCGGGTGACCTCTCGTTAGTCCAACCTGCCGACGGTAAATCCTCCGCACTGACAATGTGAGCTTACACCAGCGGAAACGCCTGTGTGTGTGTGTGTGCGTCCGTGCGCACGTGCGTGTGTGTGTGTGTGTGTGTGTGTAAGTGTGTGTGTGTGTGTGTGTGTGTGTGGGTGGGTGTGTGTGTGTGTGTGTGTGTGTGTGTGTGTGTGTGTGTGCGTGCGTGCGTGCGTGCGTGCGTGCGTGTCAGAGCCCAGGTTTCGGCCAATAATAATGCGCGGGTGGGCCGATTCCACAGCTCTTGTGAACCGTGAGAGGTTTCCTATTATATCTTCGAATGTGCTGTGTGACCTTTTCTTTGGATTTGATTCTTTCCTTCTCTTGAGCTGGAGCTCACGTACCTCTATGAGCTTTCCTAACCCGTGGGCTGGGTTCCAATGTGGTAACGTACCTCTCTTAAGCTTTCCTAACCCGTGGGCTGGGTTCCAATGTGCTAACGTACCTCTCTTAAGCTTTCCTAACCCGTGGGCTGGGTTCCAATGTGCTAACGTACCTCTCTTAAGCTTTCCTAACCCGTGGGCTGGGTTCCAATGTGCTAACGTACCTCTCTTAAGCTTTCCTAACCTGTGGGCTGGGTTCCAATGTGCTAACGTACCTCTATGAGCTTTCCTAACCTGTGGGCTGGGTTCCAATGCGCTAACATACCTCTCTTAAGCTTTCCTAACCTGTGGGCTGGGTTCCAATGTGCTAACGTACCTCTATGAGCTTTCCTAACCTGTGGGCTGGGTTCCAATGTGCTAAGGTACCTCTCTGAGCTTTCCCGTGGGCTGGGTTCCAATGTGCTAATCCTACATCTTCCCCCAAAGCTCTGCGCCTCTTCCTCCAAACATCTGAAGACTTTTACCGCATTCAAGACAACTCGGACCGCCGTAAGTTTCAACACGGAACCTCCGGCCCGGACAGATTTGTGTTCACGCTGCACCTCCCGCTCGGGGGGGAAAGCCCAAACTGTTGCTATAGCAACCCGCATTAGCATGGTAGCTACCTACTAGCAAACAATGCTAACCAAACATGCTGAATGCTGAATTTCACACAGAGCGAAACACAGATGACACAAACACATATGAAACGTTAACATTAGAAAACTAAGACCTACAATTGTCTGTTAAAACGTCAACAAACATCTTTATAATAATTATGTGATTATCTTTAACACATTCACTGCCAGCCGTTTTTCAATACTGTAGTTAGCTTCTGCCAGAGGGTTTTTTTGAGGATTCTGGCTCATCTTTCAAGAGCCGAGGATTCGTTTCTGTTAGGATTTTGTGAACACACAATATCTCAAAAGAACTAATAGAATGTGTGCTTTCTCTGTCTAAAAGAGTTAGTTTGTAGAGTTAGTAGTTATGTAAGCATTAGCAGTTGAATACAGCATGGTTTCAGCGTCTGAAAATTTATTCTGAGATAAACGGCTTTTTGTGAAATTCGATAGAACAGTCACTTTAACCATTCATTTTTGGCATCAGTAAGACGTCAGACATCTAAACAATAGTTTTGAACAGTAATTTCCTCCATAACAGCAGGAACCCCCCCTCTGCTTCAAACTCCTCCCTCCGTGGGCGTTCTCCTCCGCCCTCCTTGGCTCTGCAGCGGGTCTGTCACAAGCTCGTTTCTGCTACTGCTGTAACCTCGCGTCACCAGGCTCACTGCTTTGCTGCTGCCTGGCTGCTGGCGGCCGCTGGGCAAGTCTGGATGGGGCTCGCTCGTTTCTTGGCGTTTCGGTTGAGAGCTCTGATGAAGCTCTTGCGATTCTGCGCTTATTTATGCTGCGTGTTTCAAAGTGTGCACCCAGTCTATTCTTGGAACCCCCCACCGTTGCCACCGCTGTGCGTCAGTGCGAAAGCGAAAGCGTTTTCGCCATCCATTTTACAGTATGAGAACGGCTTCCTCACACTGCTTTTGGCTCGCCTCTTTCTACTCTGGAGAGACATGTCGCCACTCAGTGGGTCGGTAAAATAGATTATACACGTTCGGTGGCTCCAATATTTTTATAGGAGACGTGGGGGGCATTGATCCACGTCCCACCGTCAAATTTTTTTTTTTTTTTTTTAAGCCGAGATATCTCGTCATTGGCAGTCAACCGTTGGATTTTGTAAGCCGAGATATCTCGTCAATGGCAGTGAACGTGTTAAGAATGCAAGTTGCCATTTTGATAAGGCTGTGACGTCATCTCGGAGAAACCGGAGCTCTGGATGATACCCGAATTTCCGAGCTGTAATTCCGGCCTGAACGACCGTTCAATTCACTTTTTACAGGTCGGAACACATTTTTTCCGGCGGTTCGGGTTGTCTTGAACTTGAATTTTGTGTCACCTGCGCTTCATGTGGGCTTCTGTTACATCCCTGCCCTCCATATGAACACACTGAGGAACTTTCATCCCTGCCCTCCATATGAACACACTGAGGAACCTTCATCCTTCCCTCCATATGAACACACTGAAGAACCTTCATCCCTGCCCTCCATATGAACACACTGAGGAACCTTCATCCTGCCCTCCATATGAACACACTGAGGAACCTTCATCCTGCCCTCCATATGAACACACTGAGGAACCTTCATCCTTCCCTCCATATGAACACACTGAGGAACCTTCATCCCTGCCCTCCATATGAACACACTGAGGAACCTTCATCCTTCCCTCCATATGAACACACTGAGGAACCTTCATCCCTGCCCTCCATATGAACACACTGAGGAACCTTCATCCTTCCCTCCATATGAACACACTGAAGAACCCAAAAAGGTTCATGACGTCTGACTTAGTTTTACAGTATTAGATATTTCATGTGAAAAGACGTTATTTCTTTTTTATTTTTTTTTATTTTTTGTCATACCTGACAGTTTCGACTGCTTGCTTCCTGCAGCCTTCTTCAGAGACGTCACGTGATGTTGCTGTGACGTATATATGGATGGTTTATGTGGGTTTGGCCATCCCACCTACATAGGTGGGATGACCATGTCCCCTGCTGGCCGGTATTTTATGGAGGACTGCATCCCAGGTATGCGAGAGCATGTAGGCCCCCTCGTCCCGGTTTACAGTCGTGTGGGCACGCTTCCGGATCTCTAGTGCCTCCCTGATCCAACGGTGGTATTTGTTGTTTTCCGATCGAATGACCTTGGCCTTCTCCCAGTCCATGATGTGGTTTTCCCTTTTGCAGTGATCCGAGATGGCTGACTTCAGATTCTCCTGCTCCGCTTTTTGTTTGATTGCACGTGTGTGCGCTCCAGATGTTTCCTTTTCACATTCTTTCTGGTGTTCCTTCTTTCGTGTGCCAAATGCTCTACCTGTTTCTCCGATGTAAGTTTTATTGCATGAGAGGCATGGGATTTCATAGATCACGTCACACTTCCTCTCGGGGTCGATACGGTCCTTTGGGTGCACCAAAACCTGGCGTAGCTTGGTGTGCGGCTTCACAGGTGTGCTGATGCGGTGTTTTTTCATGGCCCTCTGTATCCGTTCCGTTACCTACATGCCTACATGCTCTCGCATACCTGGGATGCAGTCCTCCATAAAATACCGGCCAGCAGGGGACATGGTCATCCCACCTATGTAGGTGGGATGGCCAAACCCACATAAACCATCCATATATACGTCACAGCAACATCACGTGACGTCTCTGAAGAAGGCTGCAGGAAGCAAGCAGTCGAAACTGTCAGGTATGACAAAAACAAAAAAATAACGTCTTTTCACATGAAATATCTAATACACTGAAGAACCTTCATCCCTGCCCTCCATATGAACACACTGAGGAACCTTCATCCTGCCCTCCATATGAACACACTGAGGAACCTTCATCCTGCCCTCCATATGAACACACTGAGGAACCTTCATCCTGCCCTCCATATGAACACACTGAGGAACCTTCATCCCTGCCCTCCATATGAACACACTGAGGAACCTTCATTCCTGCCCTCCATATGAACACACTGAGGAACCTTCATCCCTGCCCTCCATATGAACACACTGAGGAACCTTCATTCCTGCCCTCCATATGAACACACTGAGGAACCTTCATTCCTGCCCTCCATATGAACACACTGAGGAACCTTCATCCCTGCCCTCCATATGAACACACTGAGGAACCTTCATCCTTCCCTCCATATGAACACACTGAGGAACCTTCATCCTTCCCTCCATATGAAACACACTGAGGAACCTTCATCCCTGCCCTCCATATGAACACACTGAGGAACCTTCATCCCTGCCCTCCATATGAACACACTGAGGAACCTTCATCCTTCCCTCCATATGAACACACTGAGGAACCTTCATCCCTGCCCTCCATATGAACACACTGAGGAACCTTCATTCCTGCCCTCCATATGAACACACTGAGGAACCTTCATTCCTGCCCTCCATATGAACACACTGAGGAACCTTCATCCCTGCCCTCCATATGAACACACTGAGGAACCTTCATCCTTCCCTCCATATGAACACACTGAGGAACCTTCATCCTGCCCTCCATATGAAACACACTGAGGAACCTTCATCCCTGCCCTCCATATGAACACACTGAGGAACATTCATCCCTGCCCTCCATATGAACACACTGAGGAACCTTCATTCCTGCCCTCCATATGAACACACTGAGGAACCTTCATCCTTCCCTCCATATGAACACACTGAGGAACATTCATCCCTGCCCTCCATATGAACACACTGAGGAACCTTCATCCCTGCCCTCCATATGAACACACTGAGGAACCTTCATCCTTCCCTCCATATGAACACACTGAGGAACATTCATCCCTGCCCTCCATATGAACACACTGAGGAACCTTCATCCCTGCCCTCCATATGAACACACTGAGGAACCTTCATCCCTGCCCTCCATATGAACACACTGAGGAACCTTGATCCCTGCCCTCCATATGAACACACTGAGGAACCTTCATCCCTGCCCTCCATATGAAACACACTGAGGAACCTTCATTCCTGCCCTCCATATGAAACACACTGAGGAACCTTCATCCCTGCCCTCCATATGAAACACACTGAGGAACCTTCATTGCGAAATGCTTGATGAGTTGCTGCTGGTATGGAGCGATGATAGAAACAGAACAGTGTAGTTTTGCAGAGCTCGTGGGAATCTGATGTGAAGACAGTAGATTTATATCAGTGGTTCTCAATGTGGGGTCCGGGGACCACCAGTTAGTCCTTGAGGTGGTTCTGGGTCCTCAGCAACCTGATGAATTGATATCTTCACCTTTATCTCATTTACAATTTCAGTTCAACACAATTAGAATGTAGAAGAATGACTGTTTCCTTTCACTGTTATCTCTCTATCTATAATAGAGATAGCTTGAATTACAAAATCATATCTATCAATAAAAAAATATTCTGAGATGTGGGTTCAAGAAAACAAAAACTCATTGCCCTCATCAAATGGGGGTCTATGGCCTAAATGTGTGGACTAAATTCGGATTCCTTGATTAAAAAAAAAACGGTTTAGCAATTTTACAAGCAAGTTCTAGGTCAAGAAATAACCAGTTTGGAGAAAATGATTCATCAGGAGGGGAGACAAAGCTAGATGCCTTCTCAGATGGTGTTTTATGTGAGACGATGCTGACTTCTGCTGGCCAACAAGAGGTGATGCATGAGCGAGGCACCGCACAGCAAGGCACCGCACAGCAAGGCACCACACAGCATCCTTACTGAAAAGGTTGCAGATGCCCTGTGCACAACTCTCTCACATGCTGCGTGCTGCAGCAGGCAGAACTATCAGTAGGGTACCACCCATTGAGCCTGATATTATATAGCCCCAAGATGAAACCCACTGTTGCTCTCGAGTAATCAAATTGGTCTGAAACAGGCCCAGCTCCAGGCTGAAGTGACTGAGGGGGCAGTTAAAACTCAGTGTTTCCCCTACCATTCTACCATTCTACCATTCTACCATTCTACCATTCTACCATTCTACCATTCTACCATTCTACCATTCTACCATTCTACCATTCTACCATTCCCGCCAGGCCAACGACACCCCCGCCAGGCCAGAAAAAATAAAGAAAAATATCTATCTATCTATCTATCTATCTATCTATCTATATATATATATATATATATATATATATATATATATATATATACAGTATATATATACACAGTATATATATATATATATATATATAGAGAGAGAGAGAGAGAGAGAGAGAGAGAGAGAGAGAGAGAGAGAGAGAGATTTTTTCCCCTGCTCTGCCCAAAATTTCAATAAAACTTTATGGCATATTATTACAATACAACAATACTGGTGTTGACAGTGCCAAATCATTCAAAACAATAAACATTTTGCTTTTAGGAGCATCGTGCCTGGGAAACACACATCCCATAATACAACTGTTCGCATCGCATCCCATAATAGTATGATGATACTTGGGATGCCGTTGCGAACATAGATGCAATTAGCTAAAAGTTTAGCGTCGCCAGCGAGGGCCCCCACCGTTGCGGTCGGGGTACGTTTCGAAATCCCTCCAGGCCTGAAAGATTTTCTAGGGGAAACACTAAAACTTGTAAAGTGGCAAATCTTTGTATATAGTAAAACAGTATGTTATTATCAGCAATGTGTGCCATTGTGTGTTTTTTCAAATAGAATAGACGAAAATAACACATTAGTATACTGCATGAAAAAAAGACGTGCTTATTCTGTGTGAACCTCAGTAGCAAACAGATACCTTGTTTATGTGTGCAGTAGCTATACGCATAATGAGGCTGAAACTGCATGAGGGCCAATGAATGGAAGACGTGACAGCAGCACTGATAGGAAGCTAGCCACAGTTAGCGTTATTGTCTATTACCGTTTCTGTAAAGCACTCAATGCAGGGCGGGAGGTTACATTAAATACTGTTTACATCAAATAATAACACAGTATGACCGAATGACGTTCACAGACGCTGAGCACGATTACAATTTGAAAGAAGCTATGAAAAGCCAATTTAGCTCCTCGGTTCTTTTATTCAAGCAAGAGACAGAACAGCATTGCTGCGGTCCTAACCTTGTTTATGCCTTCAGCCTGAGCGCAGGCAGGAAGCCATTCAAGTCACATAAAACAGTAGCTCACTATATTCAGTTCAATTCCAGTTTGCTCGGTAATCAGGAAATCAGGATGAGATTGATTATTGGTGACTAATCCATCTCTGCCATGGTTACCATGGTTACCGTATTGACTGTTGTCCTCGACAGCAGAGACAACAGGTTCATTGACATCCGGAGACGGGACGCGGGGCGGCGGCACGCTAACTCCAGAAGATACTGAAAGGAATCGGTTGCGCTCGTCAATGGAACTATCTCTCGTCGATGGAACGAATCGCTCGCATTCTTTCCGCACCTTCAGCAGACAGATTGAGGTGCTATCTGAGCTGAACGAACCGTTTTTATTCTCCGCCCAATCTCCGTCGCCCGCCCGTCCGAATGGCCAATCAGCTGTCCCTTCTTTTCCACGGGCCATTTATCAAGCAGCTTCCTTTAGCCCTCCGCTCCCCTCTGTCCCTTTCGCTTCACTTTGAGCTGTCTCGCAAAAATATCAATAAATAATAAGTCAAAGCCGGTGGCAACTATAAATCACAGCGTTGGTGGTGGGGAGAGTGAGGCCTCTCAGAGTTGGGGCCAAGTCACCACATGTGAGGCGTATGGAATATAGATAGAGAAGTAAGTGGGAGTAAACATTTATATTTTTTTGCTTTGAATTGAAATGTCTGTGAGCCCAGTTTCCCCCGTTTCTACTTCAACGCTATGCAAAGACTCAAAATTCACGCAATTCTCCTTCCCCACTAACTACTAGGGCATTTTTCCATACTTTTTTTTTCTTCACCCCCCCCCCCCGATTTTTTATCCCGTTTTTATCCCCCATTAGTGCTAATTTAATGTATTTATCCTGGTTGCTGCTCCACCCTCTGCCGATCTGGGGAGAGCCGAAACTGGCTCCATGCTTCCTCCGAGACATGGGCAGTAGCCAGCTGCTTCTTTTCACCTGACAGGGGAAGCTTCACCGGTAGGACATTGCAGGTGGGAGGAACACGCTATTCCAATGAGTTCCCCTCCCTCTGAACAGGCGCCCCTAACGACCAGAGGAGGCACCACTTCAGCGACCAGGATATTGCATGTTTTGGTGAAGGGTTCCTACTGTATATGAAGGAAACCCCCAGGAGGCACGGGGAGAACATTCAAACTCCACACAGAAAGGCCCTTTTGACGACCCCACCCGGGCACGCATTCCTTCAGCGCTCACAGCTTCCCAGGTGGGAATCGAACCCAGGACCTTCTAGCTGTGAGGCGACAGTGCTTACCACTACGCCACCGTGCCCCACTGCATTTTTCCATACCTATAAGTATAATACCTGGTTCCCTGAGATTGTTGCTCATGTCCACATTACAATGATTTATCATCTACCTCCAAACGTTGTAGCTCTCTTTATTGCCCTAGGAAACAAAATCAAATTCAAATATTCTTTCTTGGGCGTCCGGGTAGTGTAGCGGTAGATTCCCTGCCTACCAACACGAGGGTTGCAGGTTCGCACCCCTGTGTTACCTCCGGCTTGGTCAGGCGTCCATACAGGCACGATTGGCTGGTGTCTGCGGGTGGGAAGCCGGATTGGCGGTATGTGTCCTGGTCGCTGCACTAGTCTAGCGCCTCCTCTGGTTGGTCGGGGCGCCTGGTCTTGGCGGGAATAGTGTGATCCTCCCACGTGGTACGTCCTGCCAGTGAAGCTCCCCGCTGTCAGGTGGAAAGAAGTGGCTGGCAACTGCGCATGTGTCGGAGGAAGCATGGTGCTAGTCTACTAGCTCTCCCCAGATTGGCAGAGGGCATGGAGCAGCAACCGGGGAAGCAGGGGGCGGAATTTGCCAAGTACAATTGGGGAGAATTAAATGGGGGGAATTAAAAATAAATAAAATATATTCTTTCTAGATAGCTCCCCCAGCATCCAAAGAACATAACACTCTCCAGAGACCCAACCTTTTTATATGTCAAGTTGATGTGAATTTGGGTTCAGCATGATAATCTTCACCAATGTGAATAACTTTTATAAAAATTGCATTTAAATAAACCGCATTTACGTTCCAAAAGTCATAATTCTCGTTTGTGAAGATTATCATACTGAACCCAAATTCGCATTCCCATAAACTTTTGTTAACCACAGAGCTTATGTTATGCATCTAAGTGAAATCCCCATTCTAAAAGCCCATTCACTTTTTGCCTGACGAACCCAGAAGTATACTTCCAGACTCATTCCTGCGGGTCTCTATTCCTACAGTTGAGTTTGGGCGACTGACTGGATCATTGTGTGAATGCTCAGCGAGCTTGTCGGCCAAGAAAAGTTGTCCAGGCAGAGTTTTTCAAAAGCAGAGAGATTCCTGTGCTTCCTTGTTTCTCCATCAATGTGTTTTGTTTCATGGACAATAAGTTCAGCCTGGCAAGTGGCCAAATGCATGAGATGTTGATTAGAGCCACTCAAACCTTCCCAGTTTTCCCAAACTTTTATTTCAGAGACTACAGGAGTAAACGTCTCAAAAACAAATGGTCGCATCCATCGTTGGGTTCTATGGCAAGCTCTGAGGCAATTGTATCGTTTTTTCAATTAACGGTCCTTACACATCGGGAGCGTTTTATTCGTGCGATTAATGCGCACGTCAATAACATTTTCCGAACCTATATCAGTCAATGCGACCGTGCGTACCAACGGCGAAGTTTCGCCAAGCGTTATTGCGGCGTTTATTTTTTCGAACCACGGTCGATTTTTCAGAAATTCGCTTCCAACGTGTACACATCTGTGGCTGTGATTGACACAGGTGGGTCAAAACTCGCGTCGCAATTTCGGGCAGTATATTCGCATCGCTCTTGATGCGTCAGGACCTTAATTCTTGCTACCTAGCTAAGTTAAATTGTTAAAGTGATGCAAAGTTACGAAAGCCAATTAGCAAAGCGGTGAAAATACATGATTTGACTGATCAACCTTATGCACAACTCCCACAATCAGTCATCAGAGTCAACCAAGTTTCCAAACAGGCCTTTATGCAAGGAGAGGAGACAGATAAAAAGATACAGCAAGCCACTGAAGGAGCCTTAAACTAGCCATGAGCAGTCTTCTGCTCTTCGCCCTTTCTTCAGATGCCAGATGGCGTCATCACGGCTTGCTTGAGGCAGCCATGCCTTGGCACAGTACAGCTTTGCCACCACTCGCCTTCCACAGCATCTCATCTCAGCATCTCGCTATTTACTCATTACAGTATCATCCCTCCATCAGAGCAGTCCCACTGTGTCATTGTCACAGTCAACTGTGCGCCATGCTTTGCCTCAGAAGAGTGGCCCACTTGAATGATAAGAGCTACTCATCACAGCGACGCAGACAGAACCTCATGATGGTCCTCAGAGAGATGATTATCATTACACTCCACCATAATTCAAAGAGCTTGCATAGACCAACTGGCGTGGCACCTTAACAGATTCACAGACTTATTACTTAATACATACAGTACATATTCATCTCCTACATACTCAAACTGCAGGCAAGAACAAGTGGCACTAATGGGCTCAGTGGTTAGCACTGTCGTCGCCTCACAGCAAGAAGGTCGTGGGTTCGAGTCCCCACCCGGGTCCTTTCTGTGTGCCGAGTGTGCATGTTCTCCCCGTGTTTGTGCGCGTTTCCTCCCTCACTCTAAAGACACGCTGTGTTCCTAATCACAATGTGTTTAATCTAGTCAAATGTTGAGTACGGTATGTATATGATGTTAGTATGTATATGATGTTAGTATGATGTTAGTATGTACAGTATATGATGTTAGTATGCATATGATGTTAGTATGTATATGATGTTAGTATGATGTTAGTATGTACAGTATATGATGTTAGTATGCATATGATGTTAGTATGATGTTAGTATGTATATGATGTTAGTATGATGTTAGTATGTATATAATGTTAGTATGATGTTAGTATGTATATGATGTTAGTATGATGTTAGTATGTACAGTATATGATGTAGTATGCATATGATGTTAGTATGATGTTAGTATGTATATGATGTTAGTATGCATATGATGTTAGTATGATGTTAGTATGTATATGATGTTAGTATGATGTTAGTATGCATATTATGTTGGTATGATGTTAGTATGTACAGTATATGATGTTAGTATGCATATGATGTTAGTATGATGTTAGTATGTATATGATGTTAGTATGTATATGATGTTAGTATGATGTTAGTATGTATATGATGTTAGTATGCATATGATGTTAGTATGATGTTAGTATGTATATGATGTTAGTATGATGTTAGTATGTATATGATGTTAGTATGATGTTAGTATGTATATGATGTTAGTATGTATATGATGTTAGTATGCATATGATGTTAGTATGATGTTAGTATGTATATGATGTTAGTATGCATATGATGTTAGTATGATGTTAGTATGTATATGATGTTAGTATGATGTTAGTATGTATATGATGTTAGTATGCATATGATGTTAGTATGATGTTAGTATGCATATGATGTTAGTATGATGTTAGTATGTATATGATGTTAGTATGATGTTAGTATGTATATGATGTTAGTATGATGTTAGTATGTATATGATGTTAGTATGCATATGATGTTAGTATGATGTTAGTATGTATATGATGTTAGTATGATGTTAGTATGCATATGATGTTAGTATGATGTTAGTATGTATATGATGTTAGTATGTATATGATGTTAGTATGATGTTAGTATGCATATTATGTTGGTATGATGTTAGTATGTACAGTATATGATGTTAGTATGCATATGATGTTAGTATGATGTTAGTATGTATATGATGTTAGTATGTATATGATGTTAGTATGCATATGATGTTAGTATGATGTTAGTATGTATATGATGTTAGTATGCATATGATGTTAGTATGATGTTAGTATGTATATGATGTTAGTATGATGTTAGTATGTATATGATGTTAGTATGATGTTAGTATGTATATGATGTAGTATGTATATGATGTTAGTATGATGTTAGTATGTATATGATGTTAGTATGTATATGATGTTAGTATGCATATGATGTTAGTATGATGTTAGTATGAATATGATGTTAGTATGCATATGATGTTAGTATGATGTTAGTATGTATATGATGTTAGTATGTATATGATGTTAGTATGCATATGATGTTAGTATGATGTTAGTATGTATATGATGTTAGTATGCATATGATGTTAGTATGATGTTAGTATGTATATGATGTTAGTATGATGTTAGTATGTATATGATGTTAGTATGATGTTAGTATGCATATTATGTTGGTATGATGTTAGTATGTACAGTATATGATGTTAGTATGCATATGATGTTAGTATGATGTTAGTATGTATATGATGTTATTATGCATATGATGTTAGTATGATGTTAGTATGTATATGATGTTAGTATGCATATGATGTTAGTATGATGTTAGTATGTATATGATGTTAGTATGCATATGATGTTAGTATGATGTTAGTATGTATATGATGTTAGTATGATGTTAGTATGTATATGATGTTAGTATGTATATATTAGTATGCGTATGATGTTAGTGTGTATATGATGTTAGTATGATGTTAGTATGATGTTAGTATGTATTAGGGGTGTCACGATACACTCAGTTCACGATACGATACGTATCACGATACTGGGTTCACGATAACGATACGATACGATACGATTTTAACAATATTTTTTTAAACTTGAATAATGACAATATATGACTGGAAAAGTAGTATTTTATTTGAAATGCACAAATACAAAACATGCTGTTGTGGGAAATTGTTATTACAATAACAACTAGAAAAAACATGAGATTGGAGATAAGGCTTATCTTGAAATAGAATGAGTTACACCGTCACTTAGATTTACTTTGAACTAAAAGGTTTCTCAGCAGTATAAATTCTCATTATGCATCTTCAGTTTTTCTTCAAACTCAAACAACAAGACTTTTCTTAGTCTATTTTTTATGCATCTTCAGTTTTTCCTGTCAAGTAAACAGTTTTGCCAGAAACTCAATTGAATGGTTTCTCTCCTGTATAACTTCTCATGTGTCTCTTCAGAGACTTGTTCAACTGAACTACTTTCCACACATTGAACTTCAACAAACAAAGACGTTTCTTTGTCTATTTTTGAAAAAAAAAAAAAAAAAAAAAATTTTTTTTTTTTTTTTTTTTCACGATATGAGATTTCATCTCAACGATACATATCGTGACGTTTTACTATCGCGAAATTTCGTGGGACGATATATTGTGACACCCCTAGTATGTATATGATGTTAGTATGTAATTAGTATGATGTTAGTATATATATGATGTTAGTATGATGTTAGTATGTATATGATGTTAGTATGTATATATTAGTATGTATATGATGTTAGTATGTATGATGTTAGTATGTATATGATGTTAGTATGTATATATTAGTGTAGATGTATATGATGTTAGTATGTATATGATGTTAGTATGTATAGTGTAGATGTATATGATGTTAGTATGTATATGTCAGTATGTATATGATGTTAGTATGTATATGATGTATGTAATGTTGTATAGGACTGTGGTGATGCTATGTAAAGGCCTTTGAGACATGCTAGTGTGATAAGGGGCTATAAACAGAACATAACTGAAGTCATTATAGAGTCCATGCAGTACGATTAAGGGTTCATTTGCTGTAATGCAAAGGACAAGCCAGCCAGTAATGAGAAGAAAATACACAATGCATCATATAGACTGGCTACTGTACTCCACTTGGCCCACAACACCCACTCAGCTCGACTCCATGGGACTGCATGTGTACACAGATACATGGAGGGTGTGCAAGTAACACGCAGGCTAGCAATTCAAGCTGCCATGTTTTAACAACTCTCACTTACAGGACATGCATACAGACAAGCACGAACACAAGCGCACACACACACACACACACACACACACACACACACACACACACACACACACACACACACACACACACACACACAGCACAAACAATCCAAACACACATAACCAGCCTACTGTACTGTAACACACATTGCATAACTGTGTGTGTGTGTGTGTGTGTGTGTGTGTGTGTGTGTGTGTGTGTGTGTGTGTGTGTGTGTGTGTGTATGCACATGCTGTACTTCTGTCCTCACGCACCCTTTTTTGGTACTGCTTAATTCTTCCATGGCCGCTGTGGGAGCTCTGCCCCGGCTCGGTGATGAAAATGCATGCTTCATCAATTTTGTCACAAAGTCTATGCATTCTATAGTAGAGCAAGACAGGCGGCGCGGCAGCAGAATACCAATGAACAGCCAGCCTCATGTCGCTGTCAGCCTGCAGCAGCAGCACGCTGGCAAAAACAATCCTCCGCCAAAAGTTGCGTCACCTTTCGACGCGCGGAATAATCTGTTTCCAAGTAAATCCTGTGTTGAGGATCAGGTTGGGCTATGAGCCTGTGTGGAGGATCAGGTTGGGCTATGAGCCTGTGTTGAGGATCAGGTTGGGCTATGAGCCTGTGTTGAGGATCAGGTTGGGCTATGAGCCTGTGTTGAGGATCAGGTTGGGCTATGAGCCTGTGTTGAGGATCAGGTTGGGCTATGAGCCTGTGTTGAGGATCAGGTTGGGCTATGAGCCTGTGTTGAGGATCAGGTTGGGCTATGAGCCTGTGTTGAGGATCAGGTTGGGCTATGAGCCTGTGTTGAGGATCAGGTTGGGCTATGAGCCTGTGTTGAGGATCAGGTTGGGCTATGATGAGCCTGTGTTGAGGATCAGGTTGGGCTATGAGCCTGTGTTGAGGATCAGGTAGGGCTATGAGCCTGTGTTGAGGATCAGGTTGGGCTATGAGCCTGTGTTGAGGATCAGGTTGGGCTATGAGCCTGTGTTGAGGATCAGGTAGGGCTATGAGCCTGTGTTGAGGATCAGGTTGGGCTATGAGCCTGTGTGGAGGATCAGGTTGGGCTATGAGCCTGTGTTGAGGATCAGGTTGGGTTATGAGCCTGTGTTGAGGATCAGGTTGGGCTATGAGCCTGTGTTGAGGATCAGGTTGGGTTATGAGCCTGTGTTGAGGATCAGGTTGGGCTATGAGCCTGTGTTGAGGATCAGGTTGGGCTATGAGCCTGTGTTGAGGATCAGGTTGGGCTATGAGCCTGTGTTGAGGATCAGGTTGGACTATGAGCGGTAAAAGGATCGTGGTCTGTTCGCTGAGATTAAAGCTGCTATAGGCCAGATTAGAAGAAAAGCAAAAACCCCGGGAAGTTGCATCACCTGTCAGCTTTTGCTGCTGCCACTGATGATGATTACTGTGGCGTTAAAAGCCTATTGAAGCGTGAACTGTCTCGCTGTCTGACCAATAGACCTGCTCGGGCCATGTGGAAGGGGAGGGATTATACACTGGAGTATAGGGTTGTGCGAGGTCACCAAATCACCCATTGTGATTGTTTTACAGTGAAACATCGTTTTGGACGATGGCATCGTCATTGAGGGGGTGGGGGGAATAATTCATTGTTTATTAAGTCGCTGCGTTGCTGTAATGCCATTTGGCTAGACGCTGCAATGCGTTCACGTTAACAACAGGACAGCTGAGCCTGAGCAGAGCTCTACATGATACCAGCAGGCTTGAATAGGCTATTAGCCTCTGCTCTGTGCTACAGCACAGAGCCAGGCGACTGAAGTGGGCAGTGGCTGTCACTACCAGCAATTTGAATGGCGCAAAACAAATAACGTTAACGTTACAGATCCTCACCAACAACGTGTGCGTGTTGAATTTAACTAGCTGGCAGAAAACGGACTGAATTACTGGCTGATATAACGTTAGATTCGCGTGGGCTTTTGAACCTAATGTAATGAGAGAGAGTTTAGGAGAAATGGCTAGAGAAATGCAGCTGCTGTATATGGAGCGACTCCAACTTTCACTTTGGAAACAGGCGAGTGAAATTCACAGTTGAAGACTTGTACTCACTTTGGGTTGAAAACAGGAAAAAACGTGAACTTTCTTCTTTGTCTTAAAAAGTTTTCACAACAACACAGCCAACTTCTCACGCGCGGGGGACGCCCCGGTGACATTAAACAAGCGCACCCAGTTCAGAGAAGCAGTGGAGTGGAGGAGGGGGAGGAGGAGGAGGAGGGGGAGGGGAGGCTTCCTTGAACTGAACTGGGTGCGCTTGTTTAATGCCGCCGGCACGTCCCCCGCGGGTCACGGTAAGTGGACTTGGCCTCTTTTATTATTAACACATTCACTGCCAGCCGTTTTTTTTTTTTTACTGTAGGTAGGTTCTGCCAGAGGGTTTTTTTGAGGATTCTGGCTCATCTTTAAAGACCCGAGGATTCTTTTCTGCTAAGATTTTGTGAACACACAATATCTCAAAAGAACTAATAGAATGTGTGCTTTCTCTGTCTAAAAGAGTTAGTTTGTAGAGTTAGTAGTTATGTAAGCATTAGCAGTTGAATACAGCATGGTTTCAGCGTCTGAAAATTTATTCAGAGATAAACGGCTTTTTGTGAAATTTGATAGAACAGTCACTTTAACCATTCATTTTTGGCATCAGTAAGACGTCAGACATCTAAACAATAGTTTTGAACAGTAATTTCCTCCATAACAGCAGGAAACCCCCCTCTGCTTCCAACTCCTCCCTCCGTGGGCGTTCTCCTCCGCCCTCCTTGGCTCTGCAGCGGGTCTGTGACAAACGAGTTGCTGCTGCCTGGCAGTCTGGATGCGGCTCGCTGGATGGGTTTCGCTCATTTCTTGGCGTTTCGGTTGAGAGCTCTGATCAAGCTCTTGCGATTCTGGGCTTATTTATGGTGCGTGTTTCAAAGTGTGCATCCAGTCTATTCTTGGAACCCCCCACCGTTGCCACCGCTGTGCGTCAGCGCGAAAGTGAAAGCGTTTTCGCCATCCATTTTACAGTATGAAAACGGCTTCCTCGCGCTTTTCCCCCCAGTTTTGGCTCGCCTCTTCCTACTCTGGAGAGACATGTCGCCACTCAGTGGGTCAGTAAAATAGATTATACACATTCAATACCTCCAATATTGGTATAGGAGACGTAAAAGGGTTAGATCAACGTCCCACCATCAAAAAAAAAAATCGTTTTTTTTTTACGTAAAAACACGTCATTGGCAGTCAACCGTTGGATTTTGTTTGACGTAAAAACACGTCATTGGCAGTGAACGTGTTAAAACGGCACAATTTTAATTCGAACAGATAATTAATTACGATGATCCGATGTAGAAGGCTCAGAGGTCGACCCATCACGATGGTCGATGCCATCGTCCATCGTGCCAACCCTACTGGAGTAGACGTGAGTGACTTTTATTTCTTCCGGCCGTTCTTCTCAATGATCAACATTTTCCGTCTAAACTCGGAGACATATGGAACAGAATACACAGTTCCATAGACAGCTCCATAGAGTTACTTTGAATACAAGAATGATCATAAAATCCCGTCCAACTATTTGCTCAACACACAACTCAAGAATAAACAGTCATATAGTAATCTAGCATGTGTCAGCTACTACCAGGTCAGGCTCCATGCTGCCATTGCCAACCAATGACATAGCGACCGTTTTTGATGAAGTGCCCTGTTTAGCTGTATGCTACCTGTTACAGTATACAGTAGGGAATAGGGATGTCACAATATATCGTCCCACAATATATCGCGATATCAAAACATGACAATATGTACCGTTGAGATGAAATCTCATATCGTGAGAAAAAGAAGCTGAACATGGTGGCACTGATCTGCATCTGATTGCATGCTCGCTCTCCTTTTCATTGCTTTGTTTGAACAGATGAGGGACGTTACAGACACGGAGGATGAAAATGGTGAAATTACTCAAATTAGCGTGGAGGATGCCCCCTCAACTACAAATCGATTGCAAAAAAATATTGTTAAAATATCGTATCGTTATTGTGAACCCAATAACGTGTATCGTATCGTATCGTGAACTGAGTGTATCGTGACACTGGAGAGGAGAGGAGAGGAGAGGAGGAGAGGAGAGGAGAGGAGAGGAGAGGAGAGGAGAGGAGAGGAGAGGAGAGGAGAGGAGAGGAGAGGAGAGGAGGCATTGACTTTTGTTCACTTCCTCTAGTTACCAGCAGGGGACAGAGCCTCTCTTTCACACGGATCTTTGTAAGGACCTATCCTGCAAAGTGAGTCCTGTGTCTGTGTGTGTGTGTGCGCGTGTGTGTGTGTCTGCGTGTATGTGTGTGTGTGTGTGTCTGCGCGCGTGTGTGTGTGTGTGTGTGTGTGTGTGTGTGTCTGCGCATGTGTGTGTGTGTGTGTGTGTGTGTGTGTGTGTGTGGTGTTTCTCTGTAGCCACTCGTGATGAGCTGCTGCTATTCATGTAGCTCTATCACCAGCTTGCATCTGTCAACGCGTGACGTGTTCATTACAGTTCTGACACCTCGCTCCCTCTCTCTCATGTTAGTGACGTGCCCGATATATATATATATATATATATATATATATATATATATATATATATATATATATTTTATCAAATTTTTATTCCCCATTAGTGCTCATTTTTTATTTATTTATCCTGGTTGCTGCTCCACCCTCTGCCGATCTGGGGAGAGCCGAAAACTGGCTCCATGCTTCCTCCGAGACATGGGCAGTTAGCCAGCCGCTTCTTTTCACCTGACAGGGGAAGCTTCACCGGTAGGACATAGCACGTGGGAGGATCACGCTATTCCAACGAGTTCCCCTCCCTCCAAACAGGCGCCCTTAACGACCAGAGGAGGGTCACTTGACAAAGATAATGAGTTGACATGAATTGAAATATGTAATGTAGGCAGGATATTTTACAGCTTATTAATAAACTCAATGCAATGAAACAGTAAACTTAACTGGGAATTTAATAATTATAAATAACTAGAAATACAAAAACACAATAGAACAAATAGTTAAGAAAAAATATCAAATATACACAACATGCTGTCTATAACTTTAAAAAAAAATCTGCAATATCGGCGCACCATATCGGGCGATACGTTATATCGGTAATCGGCCAATATCGCCCGATAATATCGGCGAACCGATATACATGTACCGGTCGGGCTCTATCATTACAGTTCTGACACCTCGCTCCCTCTCTCTCATGTTATTGGGATAAGCTTCTGCTCCCTCCTGCTTCAGGCATGTTTCTCTGTACAGCTCTTTTGACACATACAAAGAGCAGCATGCACAGAGCAGCATGCACAGAGCAGCATGCACAGAGCAGCATGCACAGAGCAGCATGCACAGAGCAGCATGCACAGAGCAGCATGCACAGAGCAGCATGCACAGAGCAGCATGCACAGAGCAGCATGCACAGAGCAGCATGCACAGAGCAGCATGCACAGAGCATCATGCACAGAGCAGCATGCACAGAGCAGCATGCACAGAGCAGCATGCACAGAGCATCATGCACAGAGCAGCATGCACAGAGCAGCATGCACAGAGCATCATGCACAGAGCATCATGCACAGAGCAGCATGCACAGAGCAGCATGCACAGAGCAGCATGCACAGAGCAGCATGCACAGAGCACCATGCACAGAGCAGCATGCACAGAGCACCATGCACAGAGCATCATGCACAGAGCACCATGCACAGAGCAGCATGCACAGAGCACCATGCACAGAGCAGCATGCACAGAGCAGCATGCACAGAGCAGCATGCACAGAGCACCATGCACAGAGCATCATGCACAGAGCACCATGCACAGAGCAGCATGCACAGAGCACCATGCACAGAGCAGCATGCACAGAGCAGCATGCACAGAGCAGCATGCACAGAGCAGCATGCACAGAGCAGCATGCACAGAGCAGCATGCACAGAGCAGCATGCAGAGAGCATCATGCACAGAGCAGCATGCAGAGAGCATCATGCACAGAGCAGCATTCACAGAGCATCATGCACAGAGCATCATGCACAGAGCATCATGCACAGAGCAGCATGCACAGAGCAGCATTCACAGAGCATCATGCACAGAGCAGCATGCACAGAGCAGCATGCACAGAGCATCATGCACAGAGCAGCATGCACAGAGCAGCATGCACAGAGCAGCATGCACAGAGCATCATGCACAGAGCAGCATGCACAGAGCATCATGCACAGAGCAGCATGCACAGAGAAGCATGCACAGAGCAGCATGCACAGAGCAGCATGCACAGAGCAGCATGCACAGAGCATCATGCACAGAGCAGCATGCACAGAGCATCATGCACAGAGCAGCATGCACAGAGAAGCATGCACAGAGCAGCATGCACAGAGCAGCATGCACAGAGCAGCATGCACAGAGCAGCATGCACAGAGCAGCATTCACAGAGCAGCATGCACAGAGCAGCATTCACAGAGCATCATGCACAGAGCAGCATGCACAGAGCAGCATGCACAGAACACATAGGCAATAAGTCTCCTCTCCCTTCAGTTCTTTGGCAGCCTCAAGCCAAAGCAAAGGCAATGAGGAATGCCTTCATTTCACAGGCCAGTCTGTGTTGTTCAGTGAAGATGCTCTAAATGTAATCTACATTCAGGTGCCTTCAAGCTGTGAAAGTCCATTTCCCCTATCAGGTGGCGTGGCTATGACTATGAAAAGGAACCGGTAAAAAGCCCTGGCCAAACTCTTAAAGCGCCTGTCCCATTCGTTGTTGGCGAGGCGGGGGAAGAGAGGGGGGGGGGGGGGGTGTTTCAAGAGACAGCGCGGCTGGTACCTCATTTGCATAAAGTTACGCTCCAGTCGACTTTATGCAAATGAGGTGCGTGCACCGTGACTCGCTGCCCCCCAGGCGATTGTAACAATGAGAGGCGAGGACAAACATCTGACTTTCCTTTTTATTGAGATGAAAATGGATACAAAATGTGCAATAAAAGCACATCAAATAAATTACAACCACTATAGCCCGTAAAAACACATGTGCTGCTCATACAGTAGGCCCTGGTCAAACTGTCGCAGTTTCAGTGCTGGTAAGTAACGGTAGTTGAGAGCTGTGAGGCACAAAACTACCACTACGGTTAAATGTCCTTGCCGGAGAGAATAAGTAGTAATAATTAATGTTGATGCATAATGAATAATGTTGGATTACTTAAAAAAAAAAAAAAAAATTCAGAAGGAGGAAAAAAACTATTCGAAAACCGATTTGGACATCGATTGAAGCTCCAAAGCATTTGGGTAAACCCTACCTGATTTCATAGTGGTACTAATCAAATGGCTGTAGCGGGTGTGGTTTTAATGGCAGACTGAAGTTTCTGGTAGCTGTCCTAAGGGATCCGCTGGTACCAAACATGTCATGCTAGGTTGTGGGGAAGGGGGCAAAAGAATTTGGCCAAGGAAAAACTAGAGTAAAGAGGTCCCTCGACCTCTCACCTCAAGATATCTGAATGAAAATGGGTTCTATCACATTACAGATAAGGTAGCATTTTTCGATAGGGTAGCGCAAGCATTGTTCCACGAGGCAGCATATAGACAGAAGGTACAGCCAAGTCACAGATGTTCCCTTCATGGAGGGCCCCATCACACAGACACACACACACGTGTGAGTGTGAGTGTGCGTGTGCGTGTGTGTGTGTGTGTGTGTGTGTGTGTGTGTGTGTGTGTGTGTGTGTGTGTGTGTGTGTGGAGAGAGCGAGACAGAGAGAGATTGACTGTTTTCACTGTTTTCACCAGCAAACACTGCAACAGGAAGTGAGCTGGGGTTCAGTTTAGAATGTTTATGTCGTCAACAGGAAGTGAGCTGGGGTTCAGTTTAGAATGTTTATGTCGTCAAGTTAAAACCGTCTAAATATACAAATCTTTCCACTGTGCATTATACTCACAGCAGGCAACCAGGTATCAAACCTGCTGTTCATTTGCAAGGTTTTCACACATTCGACTCAAGGTAGCGCACCAATCAACACCCGGCTTCTCTGCCAGAAGAGCTTGGATGAGAGAAGTACTCCTCCACAACAAGCTAGGTCTCAATGGAGGTACTTTGGAGAAAGAAACAGATTGTAGGATGTCTGCCAAGCCCCTTTGTCTGAAGGCCTTCAGGACCAGGTGCCGCTTTGTTGGGGAGCCAACATGCTGGGGTCGACCTCCAGCATTAATTTCATATTGTGTTTAAGTGAGTAACCTTTCAGCAGGCTGAGCGGACACATTCTTCAAATGTGCTGTTTCCCACACAACCTCCAACACCCCAGAAGAACCCCCCCCCACCCCGCCCAGTTTGGAGGTTAGGAGCCTTATTTTGTCCTTCAAGTTTCTTCACAATACATCTCACACATCATAACATAGACAAAGATAGTATTGGTATGTAAAGAAAGAAAAAAATAACTTTTTTTATTGGCCCATTACCACGCCCCCTTCTGGCCAGTGGGCATAAGTCGGCCCATGACCAGCTTTTCTACCAAGTTTCATGCAAAATGTGAATATCATAAATATATTGGCTGTATACTGTAGATGTAGCCATTCGTTTTTTCAGTCCAGTTATATAGAGAGTAGGGGTGTCACAATATATCGTCCCACGAAATTTCGCGATAGTAAAACGTCACGATATGTATCGTTGAGATGAAATCTCATATCGCAAAAAAAAAAAAAAAAAAAAAAAAAAAAAAAAAAATTTTTTTTTTAAATAGACTAAGAAACGTCTTTGTTTGTTGAAGTTCAATGTGTGGAAAGTAGTTCAGTTGAACAAGTCTCTGAAGAGACACATGAGAAGTTATACAGGAGAGAAACCATTCAATTGAGTTTCTGGCAAAACTGTTTACTTGACAGGAAAAACTGAAGATGCATAAAAAATAGATTAAGAAAAGTCTTGTTGTTTGAGTTTGAAGAAAAACTGAAGATGCATAATGAGAATTTATACTGCTGAGAAACCTTTTAGTTCAAAGTAAATCTAAGTGACGGTGTAACTCATTCTATTTCAAGATAAGCCTTATCTCCAATCTCATGTTTTTTCTAGTTGTTATTGTAATAACAATTTCCCACAACAGCATGTTTTGTATTTGTGCATTTCAAATAAAATACTACTTTTCCAGTCATATATTGTCATTATTCAAGTTTAAAAAAATATTGTTAAAATCGTATCGTATCGTATCGTTATCGTGAACCCAGTATCGTGATACGTATCGTATCGTGAACTGAGTGTATCGTGACACCCCTAATAGAGAGGCAAAGTGGAACGTCACTTCCTGCTTCAGCACTGTACCAGAGATTTTCATCCGCCATGTATTTTCCCATAGACATTTCGTAAAATGCGTATAAAATAGTTGTACTTCGTCGAACCAAACGGTTCAGCTAACGCTTTAATCGGGAGAGACCATAGAACATTTCACTCGGACCAAAACTTTAAAAAAAAAACATCGAAAAAAGTTTCTTTTAATGTTTTGGTCCCAGTGAGATGTTATGCGATCTCTCCTATTTCTAAATATATCTGTACCGTTTGGTTTGAACCAGTAAAGCTATTTTTATATGCATTTTACGAAATGTGTATGGGAAAATAAATGGCGGATGAAAATCTCTGGTGCCGTGCTGAAGCAGGAAGTAGGCGGTCACTTAATTTGCCTCTGTATTATTATGTTGTGTGAATGCCAAAAGCCAAAGGATGGGCGGCGGTGCATGCATTGCCACATTTGATGTGGATGAAACGGCTTGTTTTAATCGAGTCAATAGTGCAACACGAACACAACGTGGAGATCAAACGTCCAGCACTATGCAAGCTGACAGGAGGAGCACAGACAGACGGCTGCTGCTGTTCTGAAGGGTCAAGTATAGTAGTATAGTATAGTAGTCTTCCATTAGAGGGAGCCATTTAGTGAGCCAAACACAATTAAAGGAGTCAACAATAATATGCCCAGCGCTCCGTCATGTCAAGGGTGTTCCTGCCCTGCTCCTTTTTACAGCACTTCAAAAAGGTTTTTACAGCACTTCAAAAAGGTTTTTACAGCACTTTACAGCAGGGATAGTTCATCTACTGTAGTTGCAATGCCTACCTTGACATTTTGTATTGCATTCTGCATTTGCTTGCTTTTGAATGTTTTTTTCAATTTTTTTGTCCTCCTTTTTTGATCATATTTCCCTCTTCCCTGATTTTTATGCCTTTTGTAAAAAGAGATTCCAAACGGTGCTGTTAGATAAGTGCTTTATAAATGAGGTTTTAGTCACGCAAAAAATCATTTTCCACATAATTCAAATGGAAATGTCAAGGACGGTATCACTCAAGTGACTCTCCACTGTCTCCTCTTGTCAGTTTACACAGAGGCGTAAATCGGTAATGCAGTTGCATTGGGCCCCGCACACACAGCCCCTCTTTATCTCACCACTATTGTACCATAAAACCAGAGACCTTTAATATAGAGAGACACCCCAACTTGCAGTCACTTCCTGCATCTGTGCCACAGAGGTTTCGCCACTGCCACGCCCCCCTTAGGAGACTGCTCAGCCAATGAAGTTTCATACAACTGACAGACAGCCAATCACAAGCCAAGCCAAGAACCACGGCCATTTAGGAGACCGGAAGAGTTCAGTTTCTTACAATTGGCGGAGCATGGAGTGGGGTGTCTCTAATATTAACGGTCTGTTTTGCATCGTGATGGGCAGGGCCAGCTTTGACCATCTTGCTTTAGGGCTGCGGCGTTGACTCGTTACGCCACTGGTTTTACATACACACAGTATTCTGGCTAGTTCATATTGATTGATTGATTGAAGTTGACTTGATTTAATTTATCCTTTAACAGGATATATGTGTCTCCATAACTCATAAATATCCCTGCATACATGAATAGCAACATAATATTCCATATATTGCCATGGAAACAGAACTTGCACAGGCTGGCTGGGGGGCGCAAGGTGTTCACCTGCTTCAGTATCCCGGTAAATCACTGGCGTAGCCAGACTTGGCACATTGGGTGTGCCACAGAAAGACAGGGTGTGCACATACAGTGCCCTGTATTTAAACAGGGCATGTGAAATGCCCTGTTTATGTCTTGTAAATAGCTTATTTTCAGACACACAGCGGCTCATATGCCTTTACCTCTACAGACGCCCCAACACCCTCTCTCCTCAGCGCTTTTCCTTGAGAATATAATTATCCACCAGTCCTTTGTACATTAAAGGAACACTTCACCCAAAAATAAAAAATCTGTCATCCCACCCTCATGTCAGGTGAAGCACATATGAAGTTGGTCCCTACCACATGCAACACTCAGCGAGGTTGCCAGCACAACTCAAGAGAAAACCAGTCCCCCTGTGTGTTATATGGACAAACTTCACCTGTGTTTCAAACTGAGGGTGAGATGACAGAATTTTGTAATTGTCCCTTTAAGACTCATCTTGACGTTGTGATAAGAACATTTATGTTAAAATAATATTACGTCTAAAAGATCCAAACAACACCTTTTGTGATTGCCTGTAATAACTGATTATATCTTATAGCACTACTGTAGCAGTATAGATCAGTGGTTCCCCCCAAAGTGGGGGTCGGGACCCCCACTGGTTGGGTCACAAGATGATTTCCAGAATGTGTGAAATTGGCCTAACCCTAACCCTATTGGATGGCTATTGGATAAACAGATTAGTCAACAACCAATAGGGGAGCACTTTTCTTTTTGGGGGGGGGTTTGGGGTTTTGTGTGTGTGTGTGTGTGTGTGTGTGTGTGTGTGTGTGTGTGTGTGTGTGTGTGTGTGTGTGTGTGAGGGTGTGTGTGCGTGCGTGTGTGGGTGTGTGTGGGGGGGGGGAGGGAGGGAGGCTGAGCGAGTGAGTGTATGTGTGAGGCTGGGTGAGGGAGGGAGGGGTGACAGTATGCATGGGTGTGTGTTCTCTCCCTACCCAAGTGTTGATGTCCTTTTCTTTTTGATATTTGTCAGATCATAATTACTGTACTATTATTGTTGTTTCTGCTGTTGTTGTTATTGTTGTTGTTATTATTATTATTATTGTCATTATTATTATCCTTGTTATTATCTTTGATTATTATGTCACTATGGTGTTTCACATTTTGAAAAAAATAAAGTTATAAAAAAAAAAAAAAAAAATTGGCCTAAGGAATATATGAACGACAGAATATGTGAAATACAATTTAAAGACAATTAAAAAGAGAAGACTTAACCACAATTGTTAGATTTTGTTTGTTTTGTTTACGAAATTCTCAGAATTTGCATACGAACATTTGTATGCTTCAACCACCTCCGGGGATAGTGGGGGTCACGAGCCTCTGGCATCATTATTTTGGGGGGTCAGGGGCTGAAAGGTTTGGGAACCCTTGGTATAGATCAAAGAAGAATACATTGAATACTGAGTCATCATTCTGGAGGCTGTCTCATGAAGATTTTATGAAACATGAAATAATATGTTAGCACCATAATAGCAGTTGTTCATACTGTCTTGAGCTCTTGTTTAGTTCTGTTTTGATTTATATTTGTCATGCCAATCAATAAGGGATTTTTTTTTCAAAAGAAAACAAAAAAGAATGTGAAATGCTACTAAATACTACTATAAAGACATGTTATAATGTGCGATCAGGACACTGTTACACCTTATTACAAAATAAAATCACACTTACTGCACCTGAATGTCCCCTACCAGCAACTCATGATATATTCACAGCTATTTATTTCAGTGCACAGCGGGCAAGTCTCAAACCTGTTCCCACCCTGACTGATCTCACTGACAAAACTCCCAGAGACACTCATTTATCTGACTGTGCCACACATTATTCTAAATGTGAAGCACTACCAACTCTGGATCAAGGCTCAGGAAGGATTTGCTTCCCTCTAAATAAACTAGAGACCATCTTGCAAAGGGACCACACCAGCTGTGACACCCGCAACTTCAAACCAGGGGCCAGGGGCGTAGAGTGGGGGGCCACCAAATGGCCCCTTCCCTGCTCCCTAGCCCCCCTATACTCCGGTCCAGAGCAATCTAGTAAGAGAGTGGCGTCAGCGGAGGTCCAAAATACGTGACTCAGTAGCCAATGAAGAGCCAGGAAGGAGGCTTGCGCTACTTTCTTTTTTTATCCCATTTTTATCCCCCATTAGTGCTAATTTCAATTTATTTATCCTGGTTGCTGCTCCACCCTCTGCCGATCTGGGGAGAGCCGAAACTGGCTCCATGCTTCCTCCGAGACATGGGCAGTTAGCCAGCCGCTTCTTTTCACCTGACAGAGGAAGCTTCACCGGTAGGACATAGCACGTGGGAGGATCACGCTATTCCAACGAGTCCCCCTCCCTCGGAACAGGCGCCCCTAATGACCAGAGGAGGCACCACATCAGCGACCAGGATATTGCATGTTTTTGGTGTGGGGTTCCTATATGAAGGAAACCCCCAGGTGGCACGGCAGGGGCATTTCTACGTTCCCACTTCTTGCCCTGGCCCACCCAAAAAAAATAAAAAAAAATTGTTTTCTAGAGGCAAACTTGCTGCTGGCCTGCTAGCTAATGGTTTTGTAGCTTAAAAAACGCAGGGTACATCATCTCCAGAGTCTAATGCATGACGACTTCATGACATCTAGGAATTTCATCATGCAATTGCCCCACCAATTTTATCCAGGCCCACCCAATTTTATCCAGGCCCACCCATAATTTAATTTCTGCCTACGCCCCTGGGGCACGGGGAGAACATGCAAACTCCACACAGAAAGGCCCTTTTGACGACCCCACCCGGGCGGTGGGCACTCGAGGACATGCGGACGGGCACGCATTCCTTCAGCGCTCACAGCGTCCCAGGTGGGAATCGAACCCAGGACCTTCTAGCTGTGAGGCGACAGCGCTTACCACTGCACCACCATGCCCCCCTCGCGCTACTTTTGAATGCTAAAATAAAGCTGATAGTGTACATCACAAACTGTCCATTTTGCCGCAACTCTGGATTAAGCGCTGCTTAATCCAGAAGCTTACTTCCGGGAGCTCTTGAGAGTAAAAAACGGGTCCATCGGAGTGAACGGAGCTGTCGCGACTCTTCTATCTACACGGCTTCTATATACACACTGTACACGGCTCTGCTCCGGCCCCGTTGCCCAAACCACACCCATCTTCAAACTCGCCATTCATTGTGATCACAACTACACAGGTGTAAAGTTCCGTGCACGTCGGTATCGCATTCATCTGAAAATCTGTCCACAGGACCTGGCACTCAAAACTGCTACTCAAAACTGCCGCTACAATAGGCCTCGCCAGGACCACATTTTGCCCTGATGACACACACACACGCACACACAAAAATCTAAAATCTAAAAAGTTGTTTTGTTTTTTGCTCCAACTGAAACTGTTTTATGGTCACTCACGATTCAGTATAGGTCACGGGTTGGCTTGGTTCCAGCCTTAAAACTCGTTATATAAGTATTTTTCTAAAATGTCTATGTAATGGGGAAAATGAACGGGGAACTCTCTTCCGGGCCAAGAAATGTCACGTGACTGTTCAGCTCTCTAGCAGCCACACGCTGTATCGGCTGGTAAATAACGATACGACAGCATCGTATCAGACGACACCATCACGCAGCAGAACACAACAGAGGATCAATCCTGAGTGCAAATTAACTCATCAATCTTTCTGCCTGGGACTCTTTCTGAAAGAGAAACAATTCCCCTTTAGAACCATTCATCTTCAAGCACCATAGGAGCTGGCTTTTGGAAAATCTGCTGCGCCCTTGGAATCCTTGACTCTTTTGAAGTGAATGATTGAGTCATTCATTTATTTCTCCACAATAACGCAGACTAGTTTATTGTGCATTATGTTCTCATGGTCAACTCCTTCAGATCGTATAGGAGGAAGTTATTCGGCAATAGGAAGGCCTCCCCATGACCTCAAAGTGCCAGTGATGTGCGCGGGCTTGGCGAGTGACGGGGACAAACAAGGCGTCCCTTGGGAGTTTCGCGCTTATGCAAATGAGCAGCAGAAGAGATGTTTCAAAAACAAAACAAATTAGCCGCACATCGATCACACCTTCCTTGATGAGGCTTGAGAATGAGAGATGCACTTGGAGGGGAGGAACATATTGAGATGGCTTTGGCACAGCTCTATAATTTATAGAGTGGCAGACTGGAGAGCCGGCGCAATCGTTCTTACGAGACTGATTCGAGCAATCTATCACTCCCCGAGCGCGCCAGTTCCTAGCACTTTTTTTAAAGACTATTTACGTGATAGATCTTCTGAGGAATGCCGCACAGGTCCAATAAGCTGCTGGCAGCGTGCGTGAGGATCCGGAGAAGCTGCACACAATGCTGGGCTTCCTGTCCGCGGCAGGACAGCCGGAGGAAAAGTCGAACCCGAGCCCAGGAAAAACACTGTCCGAGAAGCAGGCGTCAGATGAATGCCTACAATGTGAAAACAACAAATGAAACGGATTAAAACGTCTTGTTCACCTTTGACATTGGATCCGATCTCAGATTCTGCCTGCATTTCCCTGTCATCTTAATTCAGTATTTTTATCCCTCTAATAATCTCTTCAGCCCACACTACCGCAGCCTCCCATCAGTTACACTTCCATTATTCTCAGCACCTCGACACCATAAACCCCCCAATTATCCAGCCATCATCTCTGGAATTGTTGAATACACTGCACATCGACCGTGGTGTGCCTTTTCCCAATGAAGTCACGCACTTAAAAATGGACACATTTCAAATGACGCCAATTGTACGGACACTCTTGAACATCATCTTTACTTCCTTGATTTGATGCATTTCCTGTTGAAACAGGATGTTGGGGCAGGACATACTGTGCTGCTGAGGGGTCATTAGAAAGTCTAAAAACCAATGGGAGAGCAGGGGAGATTAGGGAGAGAAAATGCAGTTGGATTTGATGGGAACAATGGGACTCTTTGAAATTTGACAGTGATTTACACGTACTGTATAATCCTGGTGCAGAGTTTTCCACGAATTAAAGTAATGGTTGTTTCATGGGGACTTTAAAGGTGTGTTTAAACTACATTTCTTTATAAGGCTGGCTTTGCATGGTGAAACTTTCAGGCAACTAGTTGCAGGTTGCAAATTGCATGAAACATAGTTTTCATGCAACTTGACATTTACACAAAGCAATTCAAAAATAATCAAGTCTCCCGCAACACGGTAGATTGTTTCACTAAAACAAGCTAGCTAGATCGGTAATGTTTCATCTGTCTTATTGTTTTTCCTTTTCTCTCTCTCGCTACAGTAGATTAATACTGTATCAAGTGGGGAGTGTCATTCATTCATTGTAACTTGCATCTTTGTATCGTTTTCTAACTGGACATACAATAATATAATTTCAGATGTGTTATATCAGGTTTTCTTCTGCCACTGGTTACTTTCTTTCATTATGGCTCTCCTGGAGAACAGGAAGAGATCCATCAGTGCATTAATTAGCCTACTAATCAGTGTTTTGATTGGCTGTTGCATGAAACTAGTTTCACATAGTTGAGAGTTTTGCAACTGTTGCAGCTGAGTTTCAGACAAGCTTCAAGTGCCTTGCAGAGGGCTTTACGCCTAAAATATTTGCTCCGAAACTTTGAAAGTAGCCTTGACGGTGTATGACATTTTTAATCTAAGCTTTGGTTTTATGTCATGGGACAAATTGTGCCTCCCAAAAACGAATCATTTCCCTTCAAAGTCCAAAGTAGAGGGGCTTGTACAGTCGTTTCGCTTCAGCTGCAACATAAAAAGAACTTGTCAAACCACTTTTTCTGAAGGAAAGGTTGCTGTTTGAGCAAGAGCGAAGCCGGTCAATATCTGAACTCTGAACAGGTGGTTTTCATGGAATAGATGACAGAGAAGCCACCGGAGCATAATCCATTCATTTTGACAATTAATGGTGAGTAAATATCTGCCATCATTTAATGAGGACCACTGGGTCAACTCAATTTGCCAACAATAAATATTGGTTAATCAAGATGCAATTACCTCACGCTAATGTTTTCTCTTCCAATTTGCTCTTCAAAACGGTGGGCAGCCAGCCAACACCAAAACATGGAACCAAGCGTTTGATCACACCAGGCGCTACGCAGAAGCAGAGCTGAAGCTAAAGCCACGCTGAAGCTGAGCTCACGCTAAACCGGTCACACAAGAAGCACTCTTTTCCTCATCCTTGACCCCGCCCGCAACTTCTGTTGACTTCATGCCTGGCAGCTTCACGCTTGGAAAACAGAAGTGAATCCTGAATGGTCGCTTCAGCGCGGCTTCAGCCTGGCTTGAGCGTGGCTTGAGCGCGGCTTCAGCGTGGCTTGAGCGTGGCACGCGCGTGGCTGGTGTGAGCGGCCTCGCCTGTTAACAAGGACGCCGAAATGAAACTTGTGGCCTCAACGTAGCTTGAGCGTTGCTTCGGCATAATGGTGTGAGCGCCCTGTAAGCACATGATGTGATAATCTTGCCCGGGACCAAGAGGATGGCAGGCCAACTTTGCCAGGCTGATATTTTGGACCAGTGGTGTTGGATCATGTGGCTTGGAGGCAGAGAGAGTGTGCAGTGGTGCATTCCTTTAGTTGTTTGACCGGGCCCTTGTCGACGTCCCCTCAGCACTTCCCCTCGGGGGGAATCCCCTCCTCCATCTTAAGCGCGGTTCCATTACTCTGATAACTCAAGTGACCCTTCATGGGCCGAGGGAGCGAGTCAACAACGATGTAGACTTGACCAACGCATATTTCCCAGGATGCATTTTGATCATGCGTCATCAACTCCTGTGCACAAACAGGTGAAAAAAGTAAACAAACAATATTTAGAGGATTTAGCCATGTTTATGAAATGAACTCATGTGCAATATCATATTAATTATTGTTATGTATATTTTTTTTTAGCATGTATTGTTATTGTAAAATATTCTGCTCCCCTGCTCTGCAAGTGGCCACTCGCATTAGGTATGGTGCCATTGTTACCAGTGAGGGGGGGCCTGTTAAATGACTAATGAAACGCAAATTAACGACTACTACATCAATGCTCTGCCTGAAAGTAGGCTGATCAGTGAAATCAATGCGCTGCCTGAAGGTATGCTGATCAGCAGTGGTGTAGTGGTCCCTGGAGAAGTCGGTAGACTGTAATTTACAAACACACACACACACACACACACACACACACACACACACACACACGCACGCACACACACGGCCCCTTTTTGATATATATATATATATATATATATTATATATATATATATATGATTTTAACTATACTTACTAGTTTAAACTACTTTTGCTGGCCAGACATTATTGGTGTCTACAAAAACAACAACATTGTGATTGAATTATAGGCTACAATGTAACAATGAAAACAATTAGGCTACCATAACCTGAACATTACTGAATTTAGTTTCCTTGATACAAAAATGTCAAACCAACTCACTAAGTTAATTTGAACCCAAGTAGCTGCCATAATAATGGAAGCATTCAAGTAATTGAGCGATGCATTATTATAGAAAGCAGGCTAAATTACCCCCCGTCTCCCCCGTCCCCCATGTGTGACTGTTTCCCTCTTGCCCAGCTCGATCTGCTCTGTGCCGCTTGACGCAACTCAAAGAGAGCAGGGAAAATACACCGGGCGCATAATGTTTAGTGGAGCACAGCGGAGAGCCGCTTCAGGAGAGCGCGTCTGGTGGGACACAGGGGTCCACTAGACAGACTGCGACCAGCTCCGGTGTCTGCGTCGCGGCCGAAATGCAACGTTTCCTGGTGGAATCTGCCGCTAGAAGTGGGTAGACGCAAAACCATCTGAAAAATAAGTGGGTAGACCTGCGTCTATGTATTTCTTTTTTTCAACAATGGTGATTTTACAGAGAGATTTTCCTTCTGTCATGAAAGACTGTTGTAGCCAGCGCTGAAGTACTTCATGTCAATTTAATTTTCAGTCCCAGGCTTTTTGACATGAAAGAGCCTTGAAAGTGACATCAGTATGAAAGGCTTGGAGCCAGTGGGTGTCATCATGAGATGAATTTGGATTAAAAGTAGCCCTGCTCCTTTGCACTTTACTTAATTCACTGCATGTCATTCTCATCCACACACCATGTTGAATGATGTTGAATTTTGGTAGCACCTGGTTAGCTTCCTGGTGGAGATGACTGGAGAATTGTGATCCCGCCCCCCCCGCTCTCCATTCTCTGTACGGAGGAACAGGTCTGAAAATCACACTTCTAGCACATAAGCGAAAATGAAATTATTATTTTTTTTATTAGGTGAATCGTTTTCAACCTGACAGAACTGACACTTTTAAGGATGGTTGGACTGACACTTTTAAGGATGTTGAACTGACACTTTTAAGGATGGTTGAACTGACACTTTTAAGGATGGTTGAACTGACACTTTTAAGGATGTTGAACTGACACTTTTAAGGATAGTTGAACTGACACTTTTAAGGATGGTTGAACTGACACTTTTAAGGATGGTTGGACTGACACTTTTAAGGATGGTTGAACTGACACTTTTAAGGATGGTTGGACTGACACTTTTAAGGATGGTTGAACTGACACTTTTAAGGATGTTTAACTGACACTTTTAAGGATGGTTGGACTGACACTTTTAAGGATGGTTGAACTGACACTTTTAAGGATGTTTAACTGACACTTTTAAGGATGGTTGAACTGACACTTTTAAGGATGGTTGAACTGACACTTTTAAGGATGGTTGAACTGACACTTTTAAGGATGGTTGAACTGACACTTTTAAGGATGTTTAACTGACACTTTTAAGGATGGTTGGACTGACACTTTTAAGGATGGTTGAACTGACACTTTTAAGGATGTTTAACTGACACTTTTAAGGATGGTTGGACTGACACTTTTAAGGATGGTTGAACTGACACTTTTAAGGATGTTTAACTGACACTTTTAAGGATGGTTGAACTGACACTTTTAAGGATGGTTGAACTGACACTTTTAAGGATGGTTGAACTGACACTTTTAAGGATGGTTGAACTGACACTTTTAAGGATGGTTGAACTGACACTTTTAAGGATGGTTGAACTGACACTTTTAAGGATGTTGAACTGACACTTTTAAGGATAGTTGAACTGACACTTTTAAGGATGGTTGAACTGACATTTTAAGGATGGTTGGACTGACACTTTTAAGGATGGTTGAACTGACACTTTTAAGGATGGTTGGACTGACACTTTTAAGGATGGTTGAACTGACACTTTTAAGGATGTTTAACTGACACTTTTAAGGATGGTTGGACTGACACTTTTAAGGATGGTTGAACTGACACTTTTAAGGATGTTTAACTGACACTTTTAAGGATGGTTGAACTGACACTTTTAAGGATGGTTGAACTGACACTTTTAAGGATGGTTGAACTGACACTTTTAAGGATGTTTAACTGACACTTTTAAGGATGGTTGGACTGACACTTTTAAGGATGGTTGAACTGACACTTTTAAGGATGTTTAACTGACACTTTTAAGGATGGTTGGACTGACACTTTTAAGGATGGTTGAACTGACACTTTTAAGGATGTTTAACTGACACTTTTAAGGATGGTTGAACTGACACTTTTAAGGATGGTTGAACTGACACTTTTAAGGATGGTTGAACTGACACTTTTAAGGATGTTTAACTGACACTTTTAAGGATGGTTGGACTGACACTTTTAAGGATGGTTGAACTGACACTTTTAAGGATGTTTAACTGACACTTTTAAGGATGGTTGAACTGACACTTTTAAGGATGGTTGAACTGACACTTTTAAGGATGGTTGAACTGACACTTTTAAGGATGGTTGAACTGACACTTTTAAGGATGGTTGAACTGACACTTTTAAGGATGGTTGAACTGACACTTTTAAGGATGGTTGAACTGACACTTTTAAGGATGGTTTAACTGACACTTTTAAGGATGGTTGAACTGACACTTAAGGAGGGTTGAACTGGCACTTTTAAGGATGGTTGAACTGACACTTTTAAGGATGGTTGAACTGACACTTAAGGAGGGTTGAACTGACACTTTTAAGGATGGTTGAACTGACACTTAAGGAGGGTTGAACTGGCACTTTTAAGGATGGTTGAACTGACACTTTTAAGGATGGTTGAACTGACACTTAAGGAGGGTTGAACTGACACTTTTAAGGATGGTTGAACTGACACTTTTAAGGATGGTTGAACTGACACTTTTAAGGATGGTTGAACTGACACTTTTAAGGATGGTTGATGACTTGTGCCGCTGGCTGCACCGCTTTCATTAAACACCGCAAGACCCCAGGAGTTAAGAAGACCCCAGGAGTTAAGAAGACCCCCGGAGTTAAGAAGACCCCAGGAGTTAAGGCCCCACGAGAAAATCTGCTGTCGCGTCCTAATTGAATTTCCCATTTTAGTGTGTGTGGGGTGAGGACACAGCCAGGGATGATGGTGTGTGTGTGTGTGTGTGTGTGTGTGTGTGTGTGTGTGTGTGTGTGTGTGTGTGTAGGTGCGTGCGTGCATGCATACGTACGTGCGTGTGTGTTTAAGAGGATAACAGAGAGCGGTTAAGACCCCAGCACCAGTGAACAGGGGTCAGGTGAGGCGTATAACACAGAGGAGCCCTGGAGTACTTAATCCTGTCTATGATCCCTACTTGCTTAACCGCTCCCATTTGTGAGACAGGTTCCTCGTGAGCTGAAGGCCAAGTGCAGCACGTGAAGTTGCAGAAGACGCCTTAGGTGTCACTGTCATGTACTCCAAACTGCTGTGGAAATGTGGCTTTGTTTTGCAATACCATGGTTTAAGAATTGATCAGCATTGTCCCTCACCCCCCCCCCCCCCTCCCCTTCATTTTGCAGAAAATGTCATTAGATGGTAGGCATTCCTGCAGCCCATCAGCGCATCATTGCTTTAAAATATACCAACCCCTCTAGGCAAAAAGAATATGAGATCTTGCTGCTGCTCAATATTCTCAAGGCATTCTCAGGAACCAGAATCTAATTCAAACTCTGTTTATTGTCACTGTGAGACGAAGCGCTGATCCTACAAACAAATTTGGTACCTGAAGATTATTGCGGTTTTTATGTTTGTCCAGAATTCTGATATTTGAAGTGGTTTCCCCCGGAGGGAGCATGTTTGCACTTTGCAGTTAGGTGCAGAATAGCGTCTGTACTTTTCCCTTTGTTAATCCACCTGCCAATATGTCGGACAGAAGTAGGCTAGGCTGCAACACTGAGGGAGAGTGATGGAAGGTCAGTCAGTCGTGTAATGCTTCCCTTCTCTCTTTGGCGACACCTTTTCTCTCCTACTCCTTCTCGACACGAGAGGGAAAAGGCTGTGTGATTGTTGTTGTACTTTTGTAAATGGATGTATTGTCCATTTCGCACTTGGTTGGGAAACGAGAAAGCGCATTGACGGCAGACGACTGTCAAAAGTTCAGCCATGGCAAACTTTTCTCGGCCAACAAGCTTTGTAGTTCCATAGTAAATGAATGGACTGCTGGTGAATTGCTGACCCACCGTGTGACCATGCAGATTTATTTTTATTTTTCTCAAATGCCTAGCATAGGCGCCGCAAAAAAAGACCTCAGGTGCCAGGAGCAATAGGCTATGCAACTACGTGATTAGCACTAGCTAACCTGAAAGCCCCTTCTCTTCAATCTGCAAACAAATAACTTGACTTATCCACTTAGGTGCAATTACTACACCAATTAAAACACCGATTTGGTACGTCGACTCGTGAGGCGACTTCTGTCAGTCGTTTGCGACGCAAAACGCAAACTTTGAGTAACCACATTATGTTGAAATAGGCCACTGCCAACTAAGGGTGAACGGGTGTGATTGGCGGATAGGTAGCGTCCCCCAACTCTCCACTTCTACGTCGGTTTTAACCGTGTTGACCTCAACCCAAATAAAAACCCTAACCTTAACCAAGTTGTTTTAGTTGCCTACAGTAAACTCAACCATATTGTTTTACTCGCCTTAATTAACATAACCAGGAAACTGGCGCCATTTTCAACCAGGAAATGACCCCATGCCACCGGTTATACCGAGTCTCCCCCACCACCGGCGGCTCAGTCGACACGTAGCTGGAGCTTGAGTTATTTGTACGCCATGGGGTGAGAGCGCAGTGTTTCCCCCACCATTCTACAGGCCAGCGCCCCCGCCAGGCCAGATTTTTTTTTTTTTTTTTTTTTTTTTTTTATTCCCCGTGCTCTCCCCAAAATTTCAATAAACGTTTATGGTATATTATTACAATACAACAATACTGGTGTTGACAGTAATAGAAGATGCCAAATCATTCAAAACAATAAGCATTTTGCTTTTAGGAGCATTGTGCCAGCGTGCAGCGCTGTTCCAAAATTCACATCTGTGTCAATGTGTCGTTGCCTGGGAAACGCACATCCCATAATACATCTGTTCGCATCGCATCCCATAATAGTATGATGATGCTTGGGATGCCAGTGCCAACATAGATGCGAACAGGTTAGCTAAAAGTTCAGCGTCGCCAGCGACGGCCGGGCCCCCACCGTTGCGGTCGGGGTACGTTTCGAAATCCCTCCAGGCCTGAAAAAATGTCTAGGGGAAACACTGGAGCGGGTTGAACCTGAAGTAACAAAGGGATGACGCTGATAATGAAACAGACAAGAGAACAACGCGAGTGATTGTTCTTGTGTTTCAGGAGATGAGGAGCCAATTCCACAACAGAGGATGTAGATTGGAAGAAGTGAACGTCAAACTGTACAAGACCTCCATCCATCTCATGTTCTTGTCTGTCTCAGACCAAATGCAGCTCTAGAGTCATGTTCATCTTGCAGCAGCAGGTCCAGCAGTGCCCCAAAATGTGCTGCATCCAAAGCACGTTTGAGGCACACATCTGCTGCGAGCGAACCATCTTTATACATTTATAGTAGGCCAGAAAAACTGTGCTCAAACAATTGCAGGAGAGGTGCTGCCATGAATGAGCAATGAAACCATGGAAGACGAGGCACCACACTCTCCAATGAAAAAGGTTATGCATTACTACAAATGTGAAGTTTCAGGCAAACCATTGAGAAATAACTGCAGGCAAAAAAGAAGCCCTGGCTGGAGCACAGAGTGCAGGTGGCCCGGATGCTCTGCTCTTCGGGGGGCAAGGCCAGAGGAAGAGCTGTCTTCTTGCACAGAGGTTACAGAGGAGAAGCAGCCCCGTGCTACAACATCAAGCCCTCTCATCAGTAGGCGCCGTATAGGGCTGCGCCGCGGCCGGCGAGCCTGCCCACGCAGCCCCCAAAGCTCCCCACAAATGTGACTTGACACAGCCGACGCAGTGTCGCCAACTTGCCGACTTTGCCGCTATTTTCAGACCCCCCCCCCCCCCCTTGGCAACTTTACTTCTCAAAAGCGACTAGTCTGGCGACTTTTTCTGACCATGGGGAAGCACGTGTTGATCCAGTTGAATCCCATTTTGCCTATAAATCGGTGGTGCCGGGTTTTCTCTCTCTCTCCTTCTCTCTGCCTGTCTGATAAACACCTGGCTTCATTGCAGCCCCTCCTCTCCTCTCCTCTCCCTCCTCTCCTCTGCTGAGAGCAGCAGGATAGGGTTTACTTGTCATTTCTAACGGCGTACACTGAATCTGGCCCAGGTGGGCGGAGTCAGCACTTAATATTACAACCATACAGTCAATGATTACAACGGCTGCCGAGCCGTGCCTTCTTTGCACATAGCTATATCGATGTGCAAATTACCGTGTGACGTTATCTAGCGACTTTCTGTGCAGCCAATATAGCGACTTTGATTGGAAAAGAGTTGGCAACACTGAGCTGACATGAACATTTACTAAGTGCTACATGCTCTCCTTGGGCTAATTTCTAGACATTGGATTTTGCGACCCCCTTGTCAAACGATTCGATTAAATAGGTGCAGCTGCCGTCGCCAACGCCTCAAATCGAGGCGGCCATTGTAGCATTTTTCCAGCCCAGGGCTAGCAAGTTCACTTTCTGTAGGCAGACATGGATGTGTGCAGCGTCACAGCGATCCGTGCCAAGGGCTAACACCCACATGCAGCCACTTGTATACAGCCAGTCCATGCAATTGGCTCTGTTTGTGATTGAATTGATTCTGACTGCACAAAATGGTCAAATGCCAACTGTCTCTAGAGAGTAGCCTATAGGCCCGCGTGTGTGAAGCAGCATCACCAAGCCAACGCAACTGATGTAGCCTATAGGCTAATATCTTCCCCGATATCAATTTCATTCTTAGTTGAACTATACTTCTAATAACATTCATTTTCTATGCCAAAATTGCATGAATCTTGAGGAGTGGACAAGACGATCGATGTATTCGCTCCAAGCTAAATTTCTCTGGTGGGACTTTGAGGTTGAAAAGTGATGCAGAACCCGCGGCAAAATCAATACCGCTGTTGAGTCACACACACACACGCACACGCAAACACACACACGCAAACACACACACACACACACACACACACACACACACACACACACACACACACGCTCCTTCGGCGCACAATAGGCTACAAACACAATGCGGATATGCTGAGACATTTCTCTATCGTGACTGAAGCCAGTCACACAAGCAGATATAATAGTAAACACCTGTTCTGTTCTGTCAGTATGTTTGACAGCATCCCAAAACTCTATTGTTATTTAGGCTACTTGAATCTGCTGAGCTCAGCATCAAACGTGCTTGCAGACACTTTGATGGGCATATTTATTTAGGCTCCTTCTACAGGTCTACATTTAGGATGAGCGCACTCCGTCTCCCGAGAAAGTTGCAAATGAAAAGACAGCAGTAAATCGAGGCACAAAATGTTTCAACGAATAGTGTTGATTCTATCTCGCTCATCTCGGAGGGTGGCCATGCGTTATTTCAGACTGAGAATTGATACTTTGTCAATGCACACACGCGCATAATCTTCTCCCGCACTCGACGTGATATGATTATGAATGAAATCTCGCCACTGCACCAGCAGTGCGTTTATCCAACACACTGGATCTGCCTCCGTCAAACCAGCCAGGACAGAGGGTTACGATTTTGCTTTCAATATGCCAACACAATAAATTCGTCGGGCTGTTACCGATAGGCTGTTGTGTGTATCAAACACATCGCCAAACCCCTATCCAAAGCGTTGTGCGTCAATGCGCATAACTGACCACCAACCCCGCACAGAAGTTTTGAGTCGTGTCGGAGCTTCTGTTGATATGATTCACAACCCGTTGCTAAGTTAATTAGCTGTAAACGTCAGCATGCAATCTAAGGAAAAGCAGCCTACCTTGATGGTTTTCGTAGATTGGCATTTCACTTGATGTGAAACGGTGGCGGTTTGGTTCATGTTGGGACTCCGACACGAACAGTCCTATCCAAGTCAGATCAAACAGCCGGGGGGGAAGTGGCCCAGCGCCCAGCAGCGTCTGCTCGCCAACTCTGCGCGAAACGATGTGTGTTTTCTGTCTTTGTGAATTCGCCCTGTGCGCCCGCAGCGCGCTACCGCATCTGACAACAACTACCTTGCCTACCTTGCGCAGCCCGTGTGTGCTATAGCCTAGGCTACCACCGCCAGTGCTGGCTGCTGGTGACCAGAGGCGACCCAGCAAATGTTGAATGGGATGGATTGGCCAGGAGACACTGCGCCCTCAGGTATGGCAAAGACCCTGCTAGCTCATTTGACACCACATTTTCCACAGTCGCTGGAAGCTCAGGGGAAAGACTTGGTCAATGTGATTAATCACGTGCATAGAGATTTTGGGGGGCAGGTGCTCAAGTAAGGCAACCCTCTCATTTATATATATTTATTTATTTATTTATTTATTTATTTATTTATTTATTTATTTATTTATTTATTCATTCATTCATTCATTAATTCATTCATTCATTCATTCATTCATTTATTTATTTATTTATTTATTTATTTATTTATTTATTTATTTATTTATTTATTTATTTATTCATAAAAAAAAACGTGAGCTAGTCAGGCCCGGATTAACACAGTGTGGTGCCCCTGGGTGACCACACTTGAAGTGCCCCCCCCCCCCCCCCCTCTAATTTACAAAAAAATTAAATTTACTATGACAATAAACATACCAGAACTTAGAGAAGACCCTTTTCACAGTGGCCATTTTGTGTCGAAAAGGCAGGGTAGCAAAACAGTAATGAGGTTTTCCAAATTACAATCATGGAAGTTGGAAACCCTCATTAGTGTTTTGCTTGCACCTGTGTTTACCCTGCCTTTTCGACACAAAATGGCCCCTGTGAAAATAGTCTATCTAAAGTAGGCTGCAGGCATGCACGCGCGCACGCACGCACGCACACACACACACACACACACACACACACACACACACACACACACACACACACACACACACACACACTACAGAAAAATGTACTAGCATACATGAATGTAGCCTAATAACGTTAAAAAACGGTCAAATACAATGAGGCCAAGTTTTGAAAAATGGTCTCACTACAATGAAACTGCTACTCATCACACATGAATACAAGTGGGCTCATTGAATCCACACAGCTTTCCAGTCATACCCAATTTATGTAATTCTGTTTAGGGACCCCAGTAGCCTATGCAAAAATATTCAAATAGTAGGCTATAGGTGAAAATAACACATGTATTTATTTTATTTTTTGCCAAAAGTGGCATGGGATTAAGTGGGCATGTCTGTAAAGACTCGTGGGTACCTATAGAAACCATTCTCATCCAGATATCTTGAGGTGAGAGGTCAAGGGACCATTTTGAAAATGGCCATGCCAATTTTCCCCTTGCCAAAATGTTGTCACATTTTCTAGCGTTATTTAGCCCCCTTCGCGCCTCCAGTTTTCAAACGATAGCAGTATCTTCACTCTATATAGCTTTAAAATGTTGCCTGTTACAGCCTCTGAAACACTGTAATGTTGGCAGAGGCCAAAGGGGCAGGTGCTTGAGCACCACCTGCTCTATCTGTGCATGTCCTGACTTAGGTCACCAAACAAAAAGCGTATGGGGAACTTTGTTAGTATTGCTATGGGAAACATTGTTATTATTGGTCCCCTGATGCACATTCAGAGTTTCCACATCAAATTCTATTGGTGTTTGCCACATCTTTAAGTGCTTCCACTTATCATGGTTAAAAACATACAGGAGCCAATTGAGTCTCCCTTGCCACACATTAAACACTCATGCCATGACTTTTCCTGCTTTCAATGAGTTGAATGAAAGACAATTATTTCAATTACACAATTGTTTTATTTATTCATCTTGCCTACATGTATTCCTGTAATAAAGAGCATGTCGCCTGATGGCTGCAAGTGATTTCTACAGGCCTAATACAAGAGCATGTACTTGTGCATGTTTGTTCTCCTCATGTTGTCTCTCCACATCTGGTTTATATAAGCTAACGTAGCGTACTACTAAAAAAATCAATGACATATCCAGTCTATCAGTACAGTGGCATGGTACTTCAGGACCACAATGGAAACAAGCCCCTGGGCTTTATTATGTTTAATTCCTTTTGATCAATATTTTTTTCTTGTATTGTCATGCACAATCATGTATTTATTGAATCAATAAAGATATCAATCAATCAATCAAGCAGGTGGATTATATACTGTCGTCTATCAGTAGAGTGGCATGGTACTTCAGCAGGTGGATTATATACTGTCCAGTCTATCAGTAGAGTGGCATGGTACTTCAGCGGGTGGATTATATACTGTCCAGTCTATCAGTAGAGTGGCATGGTACTTCAGCAGGTGGATTATATACTGTCCAGTCTATCAGTAGAGTGGCATGGTACTTCAGCGGGTGGATATACTGTCAAAAAGTGGGTAGCTGTCAAAATGAGTGATGAGAACAGTGCAGTCAAACGCCAACAGGAGTCAGGCACACCCGGGGGGGGGGGGGTGCAAAGAAAGTGCCGTGGTCTAAAAGGGTTGCACTTGTTTTTAGCTTGATGGCCAGACATTTTATTTTTATATTTGTATTTAATTTTAATTTTTATTCAATGTGTTTGGAAAGTGTTTCATATAAGCCAAAGGGGCTGTAGAATTGAATTTATTTCAATTGAAGTTAAGGACACAGAGGACACAGAGACACACAGATGAAACACACACACACACACACACACACACACACACACACACACACACACACACACACACACACACACACACACACACACACACACACACACACACACAGAAACACACTCACACACAGTATTCATCACCTATTCAGGCATGAAAGATGGAACCTGAAGCTGTTGATTCAGTTGCAGTGCACGGCTGCACGCCCCCTCACAGGGGATCAGCCCCGCACATTACACACAGCACACTGCCCAGCCCATTCAAACACATGCCAATATGCTCCTGCACATGGGAAGTAATTACCACCAAACTTAGTCTGAACATGTACATGCAAGTGCCTCGTTTACACCTGCCTGTACATCATGATACCATGCTGAATATACATGCAATTACCACATGGTGCTGTTGTCCTGTAACAGAGCCCTCTAGCATAAGAATTTCATACACGTATTTTAGCCTACTTGTACAACAGACAATAGCCCTTAATCCTGTTTTTAAAACCCTCCATGCTTATGAAATAATCTAGTTTAAGGTGACTCTGTAGCTCACACCAAGATGAGAGTGCAAAGACATTAAAAGCACTCTCACCAAAGTGCGGGTTCGAGGAAGGAATGATACATTGTCCGCGAGAGCGAAGGTTGCAGCTACTGAGAGCTTTTAGGAGTCAATAAGGAACACAAATAAGAAGGCAATTCACATGGCCTTATGAAGAAAAATATAGCAGCGTTCCATTCTGCAGTTGTACAAGGACGACAGACCAACTTTCTCATACAAACTGCAATGATGTGTGCGGAAACTCGATTCGGAGACAGCATCGCAATGCAGCATGGTACACTGAGTCTAACATTTTCAAGGAGGGCGAATTTGCATGTTCACAAGCTTAGAGGCTCAACTCCACTTGAATATGCCACTACTGTGCACTAAGACTACACTCCCGGGTGAGACAACAAAGCATAGTTGTCTTATCTTCTCCGGCGTTTGGCGTCTTCTGGACATTGATCTGCCGCCTCAGAGACACGTGAACGGCATAACGCTATGAGACGCGATAGCGTGTGTGGTGGCGTACCTCCCCTTTGACGAAACCCCCGGATAACAATGCAAGGCGGCAAACAGATGTGCTACAACTGTTCAATTAACACGCGCTCCTTTGATCCAGAGGGTTCTCTGAACATCTCAACATGCACAGCCATAGCTCTCTAGGACCCAGGGAGACACGCGCAGAACAGACGCCAGACAAAAGATCCAAACATAAAGGACAACAGATGAAAGAGGAGGAGAAGTCTCTCTCTCTCTCTCTCTGTCTCTCTCTCTCTGTCTCTCTCTCTGTCTCTCTCTCTCTTTGTCTCTCTCTCTCTTTCTGTCTCTCTCTCTCTGTCTCTGTCTCTCTGTCTCTCTCTCTCTCTGTCTCTCTCTCTGTCTCTCTCTGTCTGTCTCTCTCTCTGTCTCTCTCTCTCTCTCTCTCTCTCTCTGTCTCTCTCTCTCTCTGTCTCTCTCTATCTCTCTCTCTCTGTCTCTCTCTGTCTCTCTCTCTCTGTCTCTGTCTCTCTCTGTCTCTCTCTGTCTCTCTCTGTCTCTCTGTCTCTCTCTGTCTCTCTCTCTCTGTCTCTCTCTCTCTCTGTCTCTCTCTCTCTCTGTCTCTGTGTCTCTCTCTCTCTCTGTCTCGCTCTCTCTGTCTCTCTCTCTCTCTCTCTCTCTCTGTCTCTCTCTCTCTCTCTCTCTCTCTCTCTCTCTCTCTCTCTCTCTCTGCTTACACAAAGGAGCTGAAACTCTGTGACACCAGAGGCCCCTCCCTGCTATCCTGCTATACTGTAATTGATCAGCTTGCGAAGGCCAGCCGCAGACACATTTACTCACTGTGCCATGAAGAAACATATTCCGCCCCTGCCTGTTAGAAGCAGCTCATATCAGCGCCTGCTGGCCCTTGTAACTCAGAGGTTCCCTGCCTGTTAGAAGCAGCTCATATCAGCGCCTGCTGGCCCTTTGTAACTCAGAGGTTCCCTGCCTGTTAGAAGCAGCTCATATCAGCGCCTGCTGGCCCTTTGTAACTCAGAGGTTCCCTGCCTGTTAGAAGCAGCTCATATCAGCGCCTGCTGGCCCTTTGTAACTCAGAGGTTCCCTGCCTGTTAGAAGCAGCTCATATCAGCGCCTGCTGGCCCTTTGTAACTCAGAGGTTCCCTGCCTGTTAGAAGCACCTCATATCAGCACCTGCTGGCCCTTGTAACTCAGAGGTTCCCTGCCTGTTAGAAGCACCTCACATCAGCGCCTGCTGGCCCTTGTAACTCAGAGGTTCCCTGCCTGTTAGAAGCACCTCACATCAGCGCCTGCTGGCCCTTGTAACTCAGAGGTTCCCTGCCTGTTAGAAGCAGCTCATATCAGCGCCTGCTGGCCCTTTGTAACTCAGAGGTTCCCTGCCTGTTAGAAGCACCTCATATCAGCACCTGCTGGCCCTTGTAACTCAGAGGTTCCCTGCCTGTTAGAAGCAGCTCATATCAGCGCCTGCTGGCCCTTGTAACTCAGAGGTTCCCTGCCTGTTAGAAGCATATCAGCGCCTGCTGGCCCTTGTAACTCAGAGGTTCCCTGTCTGGGAGTGTAGAAGCACCTCATATCAGCGCCTGCTGGCCCTTGTAACTCAGAGGTTCCCTGTCTGGGAGTGTAGAAGCATCTCATATCAACGCCTGCTGGCCCTTGTAACTCAGAGGTTCCCTGGCTGGGAGTGTAGAAGCACCTCATATCAGCGCCTGCTGGCCCTTGTAACTCAGAGGTTCCCTGTCTGGGAGTGTAGAAGCACCTCATATCAGCGCCTGCTGGCCCTTGTAACTCAGAGGTTCCCTGGCTGGGAGTGTAGAAGCACCTCATATCAGCGCCTGCTGGCCCTTGTAACTCAGAGGTTCCCTGGCTGGGAGTGTAATAAGACTGTGTTACATAGCAGGATATTTCTCCACGTAAAATTCCACTCTCGATACGCATAGTGCAGAGAATAGTGAATTAGGAGTGCTGGAATTGAGCAGAGATATCGAGGGTACAGTAGCCTATATAGGCCATTTTAATAGCTTTTATGGATGCGGCTTAAAGGTGACATCGGATCATCTTACTTCTCATTTCACACTTATAGATAATAGTTCTGGAATATTATCATCCAAAACGGGGGTATGATGATGGGTCAGTTACTGCTGCACCCTTTTCACGGGGGCCATTTTGTGTCGAAATGGCAGGGTAAACACAGGTGCATGCAAAACACTAATGAGGGTTTCCAACTTCCAATCATAGCAGTTGGAAACCTGCATTGCCGTTTTGTTTAGCCTGCCTTTTCCACACAAAATGGCCCCCGTGAAAAGGGTCTATGGAGCTGCTTTCGTGAGTAATAACCAAGGCTTATTAATGGCTCAGGTTTAGGACGTTACCCTGGAATAAGGGCAAGTATTTGTATTTTAGGAAGTGGATATAAACTCATCAATAACAACCAATTAAAGAAAATATTAGGTAACAGACAATATGATATTATACAAGTCAGACAACTCAAAAGATTGAATGGCGTGCCTGACTCCTGTTTGAGTGTTTGACTGCACTGTTGCAATTCTCATCACTCATTTTGACAGCTACCCACTTTTTGACAGTATATCCACCTGCTGAAGTGTCATGCCACTGTACTGATAGACTGGATAGGTAATAGATGTTTAGTAGTAAACTATGGTAGCTTATAAACCAGACCCACCCCTCGAATCCCGACTCTCTAGCACCTTGCTACCTCCATGCCCCCCCCCCCCCCCCCAAACACCATCCATATCCCCCTATTCACCTTTTTCCTGGACTTACGTTTCCCATGATTCTCAGCGGTAGCCGGTTGTCGACTTCCTGTTTACATTTTTTTCTGTCAAAGAGTGGGAACATATGGCTTATTTTATCCGAAATGGCTAAAAACAATAGCGTTGTGTGGTTGCATAGCGGCGATATTTTACAAAAACGAGGTGAATGTCAATTCACTGGTACTGTATGGGCTTATTTTAGCTGAAATTGCTAAAAAATAGCATGTGGTTGCATAGCGGCCACTTTTGTTTTGAAGGCTAAACGTCCAAACCCGAACTCTTATTATTTGGTCATTGAACGGAGCTTTAGCGGTCTCTCTCTTTCAAGATTCAAGATATTGTCACTCCGTTGTACAATTATGCACGTGTACACAAGACATAGGTAGGTGCAAAGTCACAACAATTATGATGATTATTTTCAGTCTTTTTCGCTAACGGTCCTGGCCTGGGCGGAAACAGGCAACCGGCAGCTGGAAACAGGGAGGGAGGGTGTCATGGAAGCGCCCACTGTCTCACCATGAAACTTGTGAATAGCCACTAATCCTACCCACCCCCGGCATCCCAACTCTCTAGCACCTTCCTATCCCATATCTACATCCATTTTTTCCCCACTAAACTCACTAAATGTCCATGAGTGACTGAGTGAGTGAGTGACTGTCTTGACGTATCCATGTGAGTGAGTGAGTAATTATGTTTACATTTGTATCCAAATCCACAATGAAGACCTCTGCTCGACGTTAGTATGGCTAGCGTATAATGAGATGTGTAGACATTGTTGACCTACATTGACGTATCACTCTCCAATGAGCAATATGTCCTTCAGAGGGAGAGCTTACAGGTGATGCGCATGACTGAGCGTGCATGCTGGCGCTGCCATAATAGGTTCTCTCAATGACTTCCAGGTTTTTGTTCGGTCACCACAAAGCGCCATTGTGTGCACAGCGCTCAATGCGCGCTGCGCGGAGGATGAGGCTAATAGATTGACAGTTATACCTGCAGGCCAAGCTGGATTCGGCCAGTTAAATGGACGGTTGCCTCTTCTCGCCACCGAGGCAGCTGAGCACTGAAGCGCTTCCTGAACGCACAACATCATGTAAAAATATGCAATATCTAATGGATATTATGCCATATCCAATTACAACTTTTGGCTAGCAAGATCTGCACAGCATTATTAGCCACATTGCAGTAATCCACTATAGGGACAGATGGGATCATTCAGTGTCTGACACACAACGCAGATGTTACACAGGCTCTTAAGTGGATCAATGTGCAGGCAGTGCATGTATAGCTACCCTATCCATTAATGATACAGTAGCTGCTTTGGAACATGATTCTTAAGGCTGCATGTGCACCCAGTAATGGCTAAAAAGTGTACTCAGATGAAAAACCTACATAAGCCACTGTAGCAGTGTTCAAATTTCAATCCATTATGCATTCAAATTGTCTTGTGTTTTATTCATTTCAATGCAGGGACTGTTGAGTTCTCATTTTATCATGATTCGTTCAAATGGAGCTCACACAGTGTGCAGAATATAGAAATGTGTCTAGTCTTGAACCCTCAAAGAATCCCATTATTGCAAAATTGAATTTACGGACATTTATTTTCCAGGTCCTGATAACGTCCCATAGCTCGGCTGCTGCTGCTGACGATCCTACTTTACCACTTGAGATGCCTTAAGAACAAGCTTTTGTCACATGCTTCTCAATCTATGGCCTCAACACATCCTTTTGTTGGCAAAATCCATTATGGAGATGAGTGACAGGAGAGCGTGGTTGCACGGCTATGGACACTTGCATGATAGAGTGCAGCTATATGGATGTGAAAACATAGCCTGGTTCTTCAGAGGGCCCCAAGGCCTTGAGAGTGCACAATTCTTTCTATCCTTTTATTATTTTCCATTTGAAAGCAAAGCCGTCTATACAAGGAGACGTGTACATGAAATCAGTGTTATGTCACAAGATAAATAATGCTCCTAGTGTTAGAGAGATGTGGCTACATTATGTGAACTATCAAAGACAAAACTATCTAATGATTTGGAGATGCAGACTTAAACTAAACACAATAATATGTCTTGTAATTAACATTACTCTCTAATAATCTAATAACCGGTAATTCTTCTTACTAGTAAATCAAAATGCATTTTCTGTATGTGATGCAAAGTTCAAATGTGGTACAGTGCTGTTTTAACAATTCATTGGGTCGGTTCAACTTGCTTCTTTTCTCTGCCCACAGTACAGTACTGTACATGTGAGGGATTTTATTTGCGAGCACAGTGAACAATCAATGTGATTAATCATTAGCTTTAGTCAAAAATTAGACTCGTCCAAATTCAAACATACCCAAAGGATTGGATTGAACGCGCTAATTGTCTTTTAGGGGAATTAATTAACTACACGTTCACTGGGGACGAGATCACAGAAAACATGGTGGGATTTGGTTTGCTTCAGTAAGATGAGGCCTGGGAGAGACATTCTCTTTGAAGAGGAAAGGACACAATCAATTCTTTTCCGCTGGCTTTGAAGAGGAGAAATCATCCTCATCTGGCAGAGTCCAAGACTTGTCCTTTTGTCTCGAAACCAAAAGGCTGGCAATTTGCATTCTTCATTTGTTTTGCTGGCCTAGCAATGTCTCTGTACCTGTACTTGTCTTGGCGTGCAGCCGAGACTACACAAAAACATGTTTCATCTTCCTTCATACTGTGATGACTGGCTTTGATCACACCTCCTGGCCATTTGAGGATTGCATCGTGGATTTCAGCAGGCGTTCACGGCGACTTTATAACTTCTGTGTTTCCGAAGCCTTTGTGACCTTCTCGTCCCTCTCCTGCAAGATCCAGTAATGGGGACAGAGGCTTGTGGACGCCGTGGTCCCCACCTTGATTTCACGGGTCATTGTTTGTGGGAAGCTCTCCCCTCGCCCATGCGGCAGCACACTCCAAATGAGATTTTCAAGTCTTCTTATCCCACTGCTGCCGGCACCCACTTGGCTTGTCTGTGCCTGAAATGTGTGGCTGGGAAACGGGATTACCTGTCCAAGTCGTCACGCTCGCTGGCAGGAGGATGCCATGCCAATCGTTATCCCAGCGGACAAGAGTGTGACAAAGGGATTGTTAGGCGCCTATACTGACACATGTGTTTTACATGGCTCTGTCATGTAAGTGACAGGCTGCCCTGCAGCTGGCACACAGACAACACACGACAATATAGGCCTAGTGTGTTCTGTATGTTAGCATCTGTGTATTTTAAAACTACAGAATTGACAGTGAGCAGTATATATTAATTGTAAGCAGTAAAATACTCGAGCTAGGCTCATAGGTGTCTGATCATGCATATAGCCTTTCATCACTGGCTCAAAGGGCGTGTGTGTGTGTGTTTGTATGTATGTATGTATGTGTATGTATATATATATGTATATACCGTATATATAATGTATATATATATATATATATATATACCGTATATATATATATATATATACAGTATATATATATGCATGTATCCTGCCATACTGTGTGTGTGTGTGTGTATATATATATATATATATATATATATATATATATATATATATATATATATATATATATATATATATATATATATATATATACATATATATATGCATGCATCCTGCCATACTACATCACACTGCAAAAAATTACAAGTTGTTGATTTTAACTTGTTTCGAGAGGTATCAAGCTTATTTTCATTTTTCATTTTTAGCAAAATTATCTCACTGCACTGGCAGACAGTCTTGCTGGTTTCAATGACTTTTGCCACAGCGATATGACTTCTTTCATGAAATCATCAGAAAACAACGAAGACCGTTTTGGACCATAGCAGACATTAATGGGCCGTAGCAACACTGCCAAATTTAAACATCAAACATGAAGGAGGAAAAAACGAGAGACAGTCTTGCGATGGGGTCAGACCAGCCGCGACACCCGTGACTTCAAATGAATGTGGGCCAGGGACGTAAAGTGGGCCATTGTGAGGGGGGCCGGCACCCTTGCTCAATCACGCCCATTTTCGAACTCGGCCTTCATTTTGATCTCAACTACACACCTGTAAAGTGTTGTGACTGCATCTTGTATTCTGACACTATCGCACTAACACAATCTGTCCACACACATAGACAGACAGATATATAGACCCCTATATGTTTGCAAACCACGATGGCATGACAAGCACGTTATCAACGTGATGGACTGTCAGTAGGGGCCAGTTATGTCCGATGTTGGTGACGGGTCTTGACTGGCTGTGAGTGCCAATCACCTGCGTTTGTGTCCTCCTGTGGTTGGTTGGGGGGACCGGAAGAGGCGGGTGCAGGAAAGAGGAAGCATGGGGTAGTTCATAGCCGTATCGGTGGTTGAGCTATAGGGAGCTAGAGAGGCTAGCTAGGGAGGCTATCAGATTGAGGCGAGATGGGAATACCTTGGTCAGAACCAGTGTTGGGGGTAACTCATTACAAAAGTAACATATTACATGTAATATATTACTTTTAGCAGTAATTCAGTAATATAACTTATTACTTATAGGATTTCAGTAATATTATACCAGTTACTTTGTCAAGTAACTCAAGTTACAAATTTTGTTATTTTTCTTTAAATCACAGCACATATTTAAATAAAGATACAATAATTTCCTAATCAAACTGTTGTTATGCAAATAACCACTACAGATGACAATAACAAAGGAAAAGGATAACATTTAGAATTTTGGATTGTTTACACCGACTTCAAGGCGGTTGAAATAATTTTTCGGGATGGTTCCGGGGCAGCAATGTCATTCTGCTGCTGCTGTTGTTTTGGTAAAAGTAATGCAAAAGTAGTGTAATAAGTAACGAGTTACTCTACACAGAAAGTAATATTGTAAAGTAACTTATTACTTTCAATGAAAGTAACTAGTAATATGTAGTATATTACATTTTGAAAGTAACTTGCCCAACACTGGTCAGAACTGTTTGCATGGGCGCCTGCCTGGCCAATCCTGGCGCTTGAATGCTGCATAGGACGTGTTCTGCCCACAACTCCAGTGCGATCCTAACGTAACGTATGGGGCATACGGTACCGGCGGCCTGCACGCGCATGCTTTGCTTACGTCGGTCTGTAATTGGTCTATACACACCTGGCAAAATACTCAAAACTGCTTCTGTGCCAGTTCCCACTACTAATAGGTGTCTCCAGGACCATATTCTGCCACGATGACACACACAAGGTGAAAACAATACCAGCGTCACTGTCACGGCTGGTCAAAAGACGAAATAAGTAATTGTGAGTGAAGATTGTTGTTCTGCGACAAGTGCAGCGACCCAAGAGGTGAGCAGAGGGCCTGCTGCACCGGATTCCATAGAGAGTCAGTCACCGAGTCATGTGTGTGTGTTAATCATCATAGCAATGGGATTCTCAAGTCTCACCCACTGAAGATGAATAGGGCTGATGCAGTGAACTGAATGACCATCATTATGCTCATATTACCATCGTTCCTCAACCCTGATGGCTTCCATTCCTACAGGTGACGACACCATCATAACATAACAGATGATGGACGGTGTCTTCAGACACCTACTAGAACATGCCCGGTGTCCCTTTTGACATTGATGAGCTAGCTTAAAGGCAGTCCATCACCATAGGGCTGAGTCGTGGTCAAGCCCTTCAGCTCTGACACACCGTTCCCATTTAGATTTGAGCCAATTAACCGGCGTGCTCATTATCCAGAGAGACTTTCAAACAGTAGAGTTGGAAGACAAGGATCAAAGCCACCGCAGCAGCAGCTGCTAGACAATAGATGAGGACATAATTTGCATGCTTCTAATAAGAACAAAGTAAGGTATAAATACATTTTGGATGAGTTATTTTGAAGAGGTTCTCGTTAACATGATTTTTATAGCTACACTAGGCAAGATTTCACTGTAAAAATGCACCCGTCTCATGAGCCAAACTCAGCAAGTGGAGCTGCATTAGAGAAGAGTGGTGTCCCATCCCTCTGAGATGCTGTGGATCCATCCAGTTTGCCCAGATCACATTCTGCTGTCGAGTGTGGACACTTTTCCTTCACAGGACGTGATAAAAACTGGACTCACCAACGTTAGATCTTTTATTCTTTCGTCTCTTTGGTGTCCTTTGGTATACAGCCAACACGTTCTCAGGGCTATAATGTCCACGAGCTGCGGAAAACAGATGCGGTACGGCTGCGAACAGACCCACACTGCACCACAAAGCTGTATGCGCCGAGCAGCGGCCTGGAAACGAGGAATACGGGGCATGTGTAACGTGTGTATTTACGTCTTGTAAATCGCTTATTTTCTGACACACAGTGGCTCATATCCTTATTATATCATAGAGAAAATGAACGCTCCTATTGACCTTGGTGCAGTGTGTTCACCCCTGGCTCTGTTTGCTGTCTGTCACATTGGTAGAGAAAAGCAGCTCCCATTCTCCCGCTCCTCAGTTTGTAAGCCATATGACGATATTCCAGCTCAAATAAATACGGGCGGCCATTGAATTCAAATGCATCGTCCATATTCTCAAAATCACATAAATATCAGCTGTGTGAAAGCACATCCGGGGACTTGCAGGGTGAGTTGAGCGCTCAGAGCAGTCGATCAGCATGGTAAACACAGCTGATATTTACAAACTGTAAATTACAAACTGAGGGGAGCTGCTATCTACCAATGTGACAGACAGCAAACAGAGCAGGCTGAACACGCTGCACCAAGGTAAATACATAGTTCATTTTCTCGTCTCTATGATATAATAAGGATATGAGCCACTGCGTGTCAGAAAATAAGATATTTACAGGATGTAAATACATGCATTACACATGCCCCGTATTCCTCGTTTCCAGGCCGCTGCTCGGCGCGTACAGTTTTGCCGTGCATCGATATTTAAAAAAAAAACTTTCAGGTTGAGTTAAAAATCATAATTAAAATGGACCTTATGAAAATAAGGTCCAGGTTGTAAAAAACCGGAATTCTCCTTTAAATAAGAAAAACTTTAAATGTGGCTTACAGTTTAAATGTACTTAATGTAGACTTGCTGAGGATCGAACCCCAGTCCCCAGAGGCATATTATGTTTTACGAGCTCCAACACCGGGCAAGCCCCACACACACACACATTGACGACCCCCCCCCCCCCCTGCAAATTTGCAGTCACAAAACTTTACAGGTGTGCAGTTGACATAAACCCCCTTCCCCCCCCCCCCCCACACACACACACGCGCACGCACGCACACACACACACACACACACACACACACACACACACACACACACTTTACGCCCCTGGCACACACACACACTTTACGCCCCTGGCTCACATTCATTTTAAGTCACGGGCATCACGGCTGGTGTGATTTTCAGTTAAATCTTTTTATTATTATTATTTGCAGATAGCTTCAGTACACACCAGAGATGGGGACTGGACCTGAGTGGCACTTAAGTCACAGACACAGTGACTTGAGACTAGACTTGAGACTCATCCTCAAAGACTTGAGCCTTGACTTTGGACTTGAGGTTTGGGACTTGTGAACAATCTTTATTATTTTTACTTTTTGGTGCGTTTGGTTACATTAAGGAAATGTCTACAAATGTCATCTAATCAATGCTGATGATACTGTATGCTAATAGATAAAGGAGTGAGGTTAATACAATACATGCTTTGAATTCCTACGTTTTTATTGAGCTATGCAGTGTTCTAAGCAGACCAGATGGCATGCAGCAGATGATAGAACGCTCATCGATAAGACACTTTTGATCTTCTCAGGTCCTTTTAAGCTCTTTACCAAAGGCCAGTATTTGTGGGGAGCAATATGTGACACCAGCTGGCCTTTTGACCCTCAATTAGGCCGAGGGCATTTTTCTGATTTTTACAGATTCTGAAATGGCAGACTGTAAGCTTTCAAATGATGTGTCACACATTGTAATCTGAAAAATATTGAAGGAGATATGCTTATTTGATTGTTCACACTCTGAAAAGCAGGAACTGAGAAAAAAGCCCTCAAAGTTTGAGAAGTTTTTCACACCTGGGACAGCCAGCCAAGGGGGAGTGAACATTGGCTCCTCATTTACATTGACCACTCCCAACAGCTGATAACTGTCACTCTGACACACTGGGACACAGGCCACAAGTAAGACAATGATAGAATGTAATAGCCTACTGTTTAGGTGATGGGTTTCATAAACTTTCTGTAATAAAACATCTGAAAGCAAAAATCTTATCAAATGGGGTACGCACGGTCTAATTTTGAGGTATCCATGCTTTTATCACTTCTCATCTGGATTATTGTAATTATTATTACATGTGTGCCTATTATGTTCTTTTTGGGCTCCTTGTGCAGAGAAAATTCCCTGAGGGGCAATAAAGGTTTCATTTATATAATAATAATAATAGGATATAATATGAATAAAGATTTGATAAGAGACAGGAGCTGCTGAACAAAAATAAAACACACACACACACACACACACACACCGTGGCTAGCAGGCCTCGCTAGCACGCTAAAGTTTTGTTCTCAACAAGAGATGTGTGTGTTTCCCCTCATTGATTGTTACAGTTGATCTGAAAATAGGCGAATAATCTATGGTTTATGTCCCGCCAAAGAACTTATTGATAAGAAGCGCTGGAGAGAGTCAATCGCACACAAGAAACCCGCCATTTTGGAGACACCCATGACGATGACACCACGCAAAAGGGGACGATTTTCGGGCCAAAATGGCGGCAGCGCTGAGCTAAAACTCACTTCTTTCTTTGTGTACTCTTTGTGTACTAGCTAGCTATGTTAGCTTGCATTTAACGTTAGCGGGTTGCTTTTGGAGACACAAACCCTGGACGTTTCATTTTGAGTAATGCATGAGGTTCTCTATGGTTTACGCAAGCTCTGGGAGTATGAAGTGCTTTAAATGCGGGGATTTTGGTCACAACAAGCTTGTGGACCGCTGCCTGCTGAACTACTAGCTAGTTAGGCCACAACCAGCTAGCCACCACACAACAGCTAACGTTAACGCCAAACAAATCCGCAACTCCTCCCCACGCCAGCTCAGACTTTCCCCTAATCTCAGAAACCTTGCGGGACATGTATTGCAAATTGCAATAGTGGTTGTTTTGTTATAAGGGCTTGTCCCGTTACGAGAGAGAGAGTCACTGTCTGGCGGCCATGTTTCGCCTGCTTGGGTTGTTGGGTTGTAAACAGAGCTTTGCACCCCGCCCCATGTAACACGCTGAATTCTATTGATGTGACTCATTGGCCAAAACTCGGAACAATAGAGACATTATAGCCAGTGAAACGCCGCATGCAAATGAGCTTGAGTCGCCTCAGCTAGGCGACTCAAGCCTGAAATCTTGATTTTTTAAATCGCTAAATATACCTATTTACTGATTCTAAAACGACTCAATTTTATGTGGAATGGATAGTTCAAATAATATATTTTGTACTATTGGAAAAAAAGCAAAACCACATTTTTTCAAGAAAATACTTTGACGCTCTGCTGCACAGAACTGCCACGGCCGAATTACGGTACCTTCCGCCAGCTGGTGTCACATATGCTTACAGGAGGTGTCATATTTGACAGAGAGATTGTCCTTTTAGCGCACCCTGTGGGTCATCAGCGTTGTGACACAAACAAGAGGCAGAGAATGTGGAAACCAGCGCTCTCATTCTTCCCCAATCTGTTCTCCTAATTACAGCAGTACCAACACAAGCCTCGTTTCAAAAAGGCATCATTTGCAGAGTGTGGCCTTGCAAGCCGGTGGCATCATCCTCATTTCCTCCCAAGATAAGATATTAAGATATTTGCACTTGCAGATGATGAATCCGTGTGTTTGTGAGGCCTTCGAGGGCGATGGGAAAGATGAGCAATCAGGTTTAGCAATACGACCGTTCTTGGCATCAACACAATCTGAAAAACATCATTGCACACAATTATGAGTGGGTGTAAGGAATGATGAAAAGATAAATAGATAGATAGATAGATAGATACATAGATAGATAGATAGATAGATAGATACATACCATAGACTGTACAATAATAAATACATACATACATAGATAGATACATAAATACTGTAGATAGATAGATAGATAAATACTGTAGATAGATAGATAGATATATATAGATAGATAGATAGATAGATACTGTAGATATATAGATAAATACTGTAGATATATAGATATACAGTAGATAGATCAAAACATAAATACTGTAGATAGATAGATAGATAGATAGATAGATAGATAGATAGATAGATAGATAGATAGATAGAGTTCCTACAGACGCAATTGTCTGTGTCTGTGGGTGGGTATCCGGACAAGGGTATGTGTTCTGGTCGCTGCACTAGCGCCTCCTCTGGTCAGTTGGGGCGCCTGTTCGGGGGAGGGCAGGGGAACTGGGGGAAATAACGTGTTCCTCTGCATGCGCTACAGGTCCTGCCGGTAAAACTCCTCTCTGTCAGGTGAAGAAAAAGAGGATGGCGACTCCACGTGTATCGGAGGAGACATGTTAGAGTCTTAAGGGCAGTTTAGAGTACAGCGATTTATGATCACCCGACGAGCATCGCTGAACGCCACGTGGCGTTCCCTTAGCGCTGGACGTAAAAATGTAAGTAAAAATAACATGTAGCAGGCCAAAGCAATTGGCACCATGCAAGTTAAAACAGACTATACAGGCAGACAGACCAGCACAGACAGTTAAAGCATGCCAACATTCAGACCACATTATTGATAAAACCATAAGCATGCTATGATCAAACAAAGACAAACAGGGACATACACAGGGATTTCAAAACAACAACAACAACAACAACAACAACAACAACAACAACAACAACAGTGCAGTGAGAGAGACAGGCCAGCAGATGGCAGTAGACAGGACAAGCATGTGCCTAGGTATGCTGGCAGGTCTGGTTGTTCTTCAACCACATTTTAAAATTACGTGCGAAAGAGCGATAAGAGCTACTATGTTGGACGCTGTCGCTCATAAATACTAGGCGATGGGAGAACGCGTGGCAGAGAGGCGCAGTTTCATTTCATTTGCTTCATTTTCATTTTCTATCAAGACATGGAGGTAGAAAAACAAGAGCTTGCAGCACTTTCTTGAGCCAGCGATGGGGTTGAATCCAAATGAAGAAAAAGAAGAAGAAAAAGAAGAAGGTGAAAGTAGGTAGAAAACCACATACGCGTCTTCAGTTTTTGGAGGCTTGTTGTTTGTGTTTGTATTTGCTAATCCACTCACCAGTCCCTCACCATGGGTATGTACAGCATTAGCATATGATTGAAGCCCTACCTTGTGTGTAGCAACTGATATTCAAAGATGCTCAAATCCTCAATAAATATATTATTGTTTAAAAAGTAGCCAAGATATCACTTCATGCATATTCATTCAGCATTCTGTCTCAATGTATTCCCTTAAGAAAATCCAACTGCCAGGATTTAAAACCCGCAGGCATATCTTCCTTTTGCATTTGCGTTTGCCGCTTCAAGTTACATTGTTATCTCCGGCAGGCGAATGCCTGGAGTGGATTATGTGTGCGTGCGTTGCGTGAGTGAGTGAGTGAAGGAGTGAGTGTGTGTTATCCGTGCAGTGTTGCCAGATTGAACCAGTCCTGCCCCTACATGCTCGGTGTGTGTGTGTGTGTGTGTGTGTGTGTGTGTGCGTGTGCATGCGCGTGCGCATGCTCACGCGTCCAGGAGAGGAGGAAAGCATTGCGCAGTAAAATAAATAATAGTAATAATAATAATAATAATAATAATAATACTTCCATTTCCCATATTATATTATTATATACCCCACACAGTGATACAGACGTTTGTGGGCGGAATGAGTGAGCGAATAAATAATTATCTTTATTTACATAGTCTAAAGCAGACTGCCATCTCTGTTAAGCACGATACGTGCCTTTCACGCTTGGCCATACGCCAAACTCAATTAAACAATGTGACGGTTTAATGCTGACTTGTTATCGGCAAGCAGCTCCCTCCGCAGTTGGGTTTAGGCTTGGCCAAGGTTAGGCGTAGCGGTGCCTGGCCCTGGCAGAGATCTGCACTCTACTGAGAGCACTTTTCTAGTGTAGCATGCTACCTGTAAAAAAGAGGCAATTCATCCTTAAAGATGAGATGAACCCAACGGAAGCCAAGTGGCGCGTGGGTCGGAGTCACGTTTCAGACTGAAAACTAAACTTGTCTGAGATGACAGCTTGAGAGGCGGGCCATAGTAGCATGTCGATGATTTGATTTGACAATTATGGGGACTGGATTTGGCTTTGACCAATCCTGGCGTGTCCTGAATCCCAAATCGAGTGGGATTCAGCGTGTTGTGGCGCTACGCGAGTGAGAGCCGCAGGCAGCCAGCTGCCTTTGTGTCAAGCGGAGTGGAGAGTGCAGCCTGGCATCTCCAAGGGGCCGGGGTCTGAATTCGGCCTTAACTACGTTAACTAACGTTATCCTGGAATGCGATTTTAATGAGCCAGTTACATTTCTTTGCATTCTTAGACATTACCGTTTGCTTTATTTTGTATGTTACATACAATTGGCCAAGTTAGTAGCAGTTTATGGGCTAGAAATTCTGCCAGATTACAGACACTAGCCATGCCATTTTCTCCTTCATTTGGAGGAGAAAATTCTCCTGAAATGAATATTGATTGACAGCTGCCATGTCGTGATATGATTGGTTGAAATGGGGTAGAAATCTGATAGTACTATGTGATATCAGCAAACTGTAGATTACTGTTATGAATGAAATCATGAGAAATGAACTTTTGATGTGAAAAAGTGTGAAAAACCAAAGAAATTTGATTTGAGTGATTTTCTTTTAGCAGGCATTATTAAATAGGTGCACTGAATACCCATGTATTTGAACTAAAAGAAAAGAAAAGCCATTTTTGGGTTCAGCTCGTCTTTCAGAACAAATTGAGGACGTTTCCTCCTCCCACAGCTCGGCTGAAAATGGAGCCCTGGCCTCAAATACAAACACACCTCCGCATCCTCCTACGCGGGACGTCTCGGCTCATTGTCGACCCCTCTTCCTCACACACACGTAGCACTCGTGGGGGAGCCTTTCCTGATGGCCCATACGGAAGAGGCATATATACACATATATGGACATACATCCGACACAAGGTCCACATATATGTCACCATACATGTACATGTATGCACTTTGCATACAAACCCACCTGAGATATATGCATATATATGTGAGGATCATATATGTGATCCAAATATAAATTGACATATATGATCATATAGGCAATTAACATATATGAGTACTCCCATACATGTGATCATATATGCTCATGTAAGTAATGGACATATAGGATTATTCTAGCATATGTTTAGATATATGTACATATAAGCAATTAACATATAAGAATATTTCTACATATTTCCGCATATATGCAAATACAAGCAACACATATATATGTTATTCTCTTGCATATCAATATATGTGTGCATATGAGCATTAAACATATATGATTATTATTACGTATGTCAACATATATACTCATATAATCAATTAACATATGCGGATGTTCGCATACATGTAATCATATATGTTTGTGTAAGCATTGAACATATAGGGTTAAACTTACATATGTCTACACATATGTGCATATCAGCAATTAACATATAAGAATTTACTTACATATGTAAGCATGTATGCTCATATAAGCAATTAACATATATGAGTATTCTCATACATGTGATCATATATGTTAATGCAAGTAATGGACATACAGGGTTATTCTTGCATATGTTTAGATATATGTACATATAAGCAATTAACATATAAGAATATTTCTACATATTTCCGCATATATGCAAATGCAAGCAACACACATATATGTTATTCTCTTGCATATCAAAATATGTGTGCATATGAGCATTAAACATATATGATTATTATTACGTATGTCAACATATATGCTCATATAATCAATTCACATATGCGGATGTTCGCATACATGTAATCATATATGTTTGTGTAAGCATTGAACATATAGGGTTAAACTTACATATGTCTACATATATGTGCATATCAGCAATTACCATATAAGAATTTACTTACATATGTAAGCATGTATGCTCATATAAGCAATTAACATATATGAGTACTCCCATACATGTGATCATATATGCTCATGTAAGTAATGGACATATAGGGTTATTCTTGCATATGTTTAGATATATGTACATATAAGCAATTAACATATAAGAATATTTCTACATATTTCCGCATATATGCAAATACAAGCAACACACATATATGTTATTCTCTTGCATATCAAAATATGTGTGCATATAAGCATTACACATATATGATTATTATTACGTATGTCAACATATATGCTCATATAATCAATTAACATATGCGGATGTTCGCATACATGTAATCATATATGTTTGTGTAAGCATTGAACATATAGGGTTAAACTTACATATGTCTACACATATGTGCATATCAGCAATTAACATATAAGAATGTAGTTACATATGTAAGCATGTATGCTCATATAAGCAATTAACATATATGAGTATTCTCATACATGTGATCATATATGTGCATGCAAGTAATGGGCATACAGGGTTATTCTTGCATATGTTTAGATATATGTACATATAAGCAATTAACATATACGAATATTTCTACATATTTCCGCATATATGCAAATGCAAGCAACACACATATATGTTATTCTCTTGCATATCAAAATATGTGTGCATATAAGCATTAAACATATATGATTATTATTACGTATGTCAACATATATGCTCATATAATCAATTAACATATGCGGATGTTCGCATACATGTAATCATATATGTTTGTGTAAGCATTGAACATATAGGGTTAAACTTACATATGTGCATATCAGCAATTAACATATAAGAATTTACTTACATATGTAAGCATGTATGCTCATATAAGCAATTAACATATATGAGTATTCTCATACATGTGATCATATATGTGCATGCAAGTAATGGACATACAGGGTTATTATTGCATATGTTTAGATATATGTACATATAAGCAATTAACATATAAGAATATTTCTACATATTTCTGCATATATGCAAATGCAAGCAACACACATATATGTTATTCTCTTGCATATCAAAATATGTGTGCATATAAGCATTAAACATATATGATTATTATTACGTATGTCAACATATATGCTCATATAATCAATTAACATATGCGGATGTTCGCATACATGTAATCATATATGTTTGTGTAAGCATTGAACATATAGGGTTAAACTTACATATGTCTACATATATGTGCATATCAGCAATTAACATATAAGAATTTACTTACATATGTAAGCATGTATGCTCATATAAGCAATTAACATATATGAGTATTGTCATACATGTGATCATATATGTTCATGCAAGTAATGGACATACAGGGTTATTCTATTATGTTTAGATATATGTACATATAAGCAATTAACATATAAGAATGTTTCTACATATTTCTGCGTATATGCAAATACAAGCAACACACATATATGTTATTCTCTTGCATATCAAAATATGTGTGCATTTAAGCATTAAACATATATGATTATTATTACGTATGTCAACATATATGCTCATATAATCAATTAACATAATGCGGATGTTCGCATACATGTAATCATATATGTTTGTGTAAGCATTAAACATATATGGTTAAACTTACATATGTCTACACATATGTGCATATCAGCAATTAACATATAATAATTTACTTACATATGTAAGCATGTATGCTCATATAAGCAATTAACATATGAGTATTCTCATACAAGTGATCATATATGTCCATGCAAGTAATGGACATACAGGGTTATTCTTGCATATGTTTATATATATGTACATATAAGCAATTAACATATAAGAATATTTCTACATATTTCCGCATATATGCAAATACAAGCAACACACATATATGTTATTCTCTTGCATATCAAAATATGTGTGCATATAAGCATTAAACATATATGATCATTATTACATATGTCAACATATATGCTCATATAATCAATTAACATATGCGGATGTTCGCATACATGTAATCATATATGTTTGTGTAAGCATTGAACATATAGGGTTAAACTTACATATGTCTACATATATGTGCATATCAGCAATTAATATATAAGAATTTACTTACATAAGCAAGCATGTTTGCTCATATAAGCAATTAACATATGAGTATTCTCATACATGTGATCATATATGTTCATACAAGTAATGGACATACAGGGTTATTCTCGCATATGTTTAGATATATGTACATATAAGCAATTAACATATAAGAATATTTCTACATATTTCCGCATATATGCAAATACAAGCAACACACATATATGTTATTCTCTTCCATATCAAAATATGTGTTCGTATAAGCATTAAACATATATGATTACTATTATGTATGTCAACATATATGCTCATATAATCAGTTAACATATGCGGATATTCTCATACATGTAATCATATATGTTTGTGTACGCATTGAACATATAGGGTTAAACTTATGTCTACATATATGTGTATATCAGCAATTAACATAGAAGACTTTACTTACATATGTCAGCAGGTATGCTCATATAAGCAATTAACATATATGAGTATTCTCATACATGTGATCATCTATGTTCATGTAAGTAATCCAGGGTGCAGCAGAGAGACTGGTTGGAGGGGGCGTGAACATTTCTCCAGAATTTGCATGGAAGTCCCATGATGCATTTGGGGCAGAGATTAGGGATCTAATATGGTTAATAACTCCACAGGATTTAATTTATGAAGCTTTTAAATTATATATTTGGAATCAGCTTTACGATGAGCTTCTAAATCATATATAATATATAATGTTTACACTAAAACCATAATATAGACTATGGGGCATTTTAATGACTCCACTGTCAAAAAACCCTTATTTTTCAATCTCATGCACACTGGACAAACCTTGAAAATATCCAGTAGTGCTGGAAGTCTTGCACAAAACTAACCATTTTTATGGTGGGTTTCACTTCTGAGATGTTGTTCAATCAAAAATAATTTGGAAAAATTATATTTCTTTTAATTAAGAGATATGTGTTTTGATTCCATACATGTTCATATATTGTGATATATATGCACATATATCATGGATATATAGGTGGATATATGTCGAATAGAGATAAATACATACAGTTATACACAGGTAATAGTCATATATGTTCATATAAAATAAAACATATATGTATGTATAGTTATTCATATATATTTTTATATGTATTAAGCATATATGTCCGTATAGTGTCAATGCATACAAATGTACATATAATTAATTACCATATGTGTCCATATACAATCTATACATGTATGCACATATATAATTATATATGACTAACATATATGGACCATATATGAAACGTTCCAATTCCATACATGTTCATATATTGTGATACATATGCACATATATGCACATATATCCTGGATATATATGTGGATATATGTCGAATACTTATATGAACATATACTACGGCCCCTATCGTTGCATCGGCGCAGTTTCTAGGCCGAGCGGCAGGCGCAGATCAAAGCAGTGGGCGTGGAAAGGCGCACTTGATATCGTCGTGCTGGCGCTAGATGCAGCCCAAAGCATTACAACCACGCCTTTTAGGCGTAAAATTATGCACCGTCATGCTCATTGGATAAGTGCAATAAACGAATTGCACGCTTGCCTTTTTAGCTCCAATTCCAGTGATCCCGCAAAACCAGACGAAAGCCAAACGCTCTGCCCCCCCCCCCTCTCCCTTCATCCAGCCTGTCTGTCTGCATTATAGGCTATTATTCCATATTATTATACTTCTCAAACCAATCTAACTGCAGTTTCAATACTGCAAGCATGTAAATACGCTACACTATAGCAAGATCAAAGTGAAAATAATGTACTAAACGCATCAGCTAGAAAAATATAGCCTATTAGATTGGTGAAAGTTTGTCCAGAAAGATATCGTTTTCTCTCCCCTGCTGCAGGTAGAATGATGCACATAAATATACCCTACATTATGTAAAGTCATTGCATAAATGTGTTTTTATTGTAAAACTAAATGTGGAGTAGGGCGAAGTTATTGGAGCGCACATCACAGTATAGCAGATGACAGTAGAAGCTTCCGAAGCGCGTTCCGCTGTCACTTACCTAAATCACGTTAAATCCACACAGGGTATATATAGGCTCAAGAGGACATATATGTTTCACATAGGGTGGTGTTTCATTTCATGTTTTATTTGGTCCAATATTGAAATGTTCGACAATTGCAGGTTGTCTTACCATTACACATTATTTTAGATCTACCTTTTATATCTATTTCGGCTCTATTTAGTAGCGAAATGGAGGACCCAATTGCATGCTGGGAGTGGACATTCACAGGCAGTAAACTTACAACTGCTATTTCCTATGGGAAGCTGGGTGCTGCTATGTGTTGTGTCTGTTTGAGCGAGGGAGTCAGAGAGAGAGAGAGAAGGGTGACTCAGAGGCAGAAGAGCACTGGCGCACTGAATAGGCCTGGTTTCAGAGAGAGACAGAGAAGGGTGACAGGGGAGAGGCACAAGTGCACTGGCGCAGTGAATAGGCCTGGTTTTCAAAGGCGCAAAGCGCTAAATTTAAGGCAGGTGCCAAGATATCAGTACGCCGAGATTTAAGGCCGACACGCCCACTTTGGCCCATTCTGGGACTGCGCCACGCCCATTCGGCCTAAAGCGCATTTGGCAGCGTAAAGCCATATTGATATCGTCCCAAAACAGGCGCAAGGCACGTTTTTTTGCGGTTAAGGCCCGTTTTAGTGCCGAAGGCCTGTGGGAGAATAGGGCCCTACATGTATGTTTACTACATATATGTGTATATATGCCTCTTCCGTATGGGGGGGCTCGTCTATAAATGAAAGCGTTCTCTTGCTTCCTTGACTACAGACAATAAAGCTGCCACGATGAGAAAAGCGCTCGGAATGAGGGGCCGAGCGCTGCTCGTGAAAAACCCATTTGAAGTGACTCTGTGACACGCGGGGTTGGGAGAAGACGGAGCGAGTCGACGAGAAGGCAATAAAGTTGCTTAGTGTGGGATGCTGACTAACGAGATGAAAAAAAGATCCGCGCGGGATGCCTCATCTCTCATGGCGTGACAATTAGAACGCGGTGGCTCCGCGGGCTGCCCCCGGCTTTATGCAGGCAAAGAGATATGTGTCAACAAATTAATGATGTAGACATTAGCCCATATTTATCTGTCGTACTCTCTTGCTCACCAGGACATGAATAAATGCTCCCCGGAGGCACAGTGGGACGTCCCCTCCAAGATAGCGTTCACAGTGGCAGGGCCCAAACCCCCCAGGCTCTGCCACCTCCTCATCATCACCATCCATCTTTAGATTAATAATCTACAGCGTGATGATCCATCCTCTTACACAGATTCAATCTCGTTCTGAAGGGATCCCGGAAGAAATAACTCAATGCTCGCGTCTAAGCAAAGTCTGTGCAGCTCTTTCTATCTGCAACTATGAAAACACAGGAATGGTGTTGAGCTACTCTATAAGCACAGTATTGACATTTTCCCTATTAAATGACATTACTTTTTTTTTTATTACAAGAGGGGTTTCTTTTTATGCTTAGCCTATGTCATGAAAAATGACGATGGGAAAGTCCTGTGGACTGTCCCTTTAAGGCAGTGACAGCAATGACTAACAGAGTGATCAAAAGGAATATTGTATGATTTAGTTCAATATAAAGCAACAATTCATCATTTGGTTACATCCTCTACATCAATGGTTATCAAAAGAGGTCCGGGGGACCGAGGGGGTTCCAGGGGGTCCTCAGCAAATAGATACTTGATTTTCACTGTAATTCCATCCATAAGTAACACAAATGATTTATTAAGATTTATTCAACCCTTTATCTGGCTATAGAGCAGAATGTGTTCTTTTAACCAGTCAGTGATATTCATGCTTAATAGCAGCACATACCAACCCCTGAAAGTGACGGTGTAGACTTGTTATTGTCACCCCACTAATTAAGCAATTAAGTAAAAACCGTCTTGAGGTCTTGACTAAAGTTCCAGAAAAGTGGCACACACTTTCGACCGGAGTAACTCTATCTCTGCATAGACAGATCTCATTAACTTAACAAATGATAGATAAAAGATATTTAATCCGCCAACACGTTTCAGAAAGGTTGATACATTTTTGATGAAGCGGCCCTTTAAAGCCTCATCTCTGTCACCCTCAGAGATCACAGCGCTGAATAATTCACGGAGATCATCAAAGGATGATCCTTTATCAAAGATGATCCATTATGAGATCATCTCACTGCTCCAAAAATGGATACTGTAAAAAAAGAACAATGAAGACTAAACGCACCCCAGCTGCAGCGCATAAGCTGCTCCTCAATGAAGACTAAACGCACCCCAGCTGCAGCGCATAAGCTGCTCCTCAGAGATATGTTCACTTCACATCGTGATGATTGCACAGAAAATGTGCAAATGGGATATTCTTAGCGTTTGTTCACGCCATACGCCAAAGCCACGCCGAAGCGGAGTGCCACGCTAAAGGGGTCACACACCAGAAACTCATCCCAGGCCAAGGCATAGTCAGTCAGTGATGTTTATGGGCGACGCCATTGTGTCATTTTTTCCACATAACTCATATAAAGAATGCATTCATTTTATACAATAGGAGCCGGAGAGGATAGATACATATCAAAAAGAGTCAATTTCTCGAGACTTCTTTATCTCCGCCAGGCGAATGCCAGGAGGGGATCACGTGCTCGTGCGTGCGTGCGTGTGTTAACCGTCACAGTCGGGGGTTGGGTTTGGCCATGGTTGGGCGGCGTAGCGGTGCCTGGCGGACACCTGCACTCTACTGAGTGTGCTTTTCTAGTTGTTCATGCGGTCCTCACCTGAAGCCAATGGGAACACATGTCAATCTGCAGAGCTCCTGCACTGGATAATCAGCCAGTGAGGAAGATGACCTGACTCCCATCATGGCATAATGCTCCCCCAGCTGAGGGAGACCTCCTGGATATGAGCGATTGACTGACTGTCATTCCCGGCACACCTTCCTCCTCCTGTTTTACTGCATACATGATGCAACACACAGGTTGTTGTGTGTGATAGTAACAGCTGGAGAAGGTGCTGATTACCTGTGGCATTACCCCCCCCCAGCTATGGTCGAGTGCCCCAAAGCTCTGGTTTTAATCTATTTTTCAGCAGTGAGTGGGGACAAGGGCTGCCTCCCATCTTTGGCCACTTATACTGTGGGGGCTACATTATTCATCAAGGTACAGAGTCACATCAAAAGTCAGCGCAAAGCCCAGGCAGGGATTAAAACCCGGGTGCATATAGCATTCAGAAAAAGCCTGTTGGGAGCACATAGTTCTATAGGGCTAATTGGATTCCCCCTCGATCGATTTGGCCTATTCCAATCACGTTCATTCAGGAGAGGAAATGTGCCCGTCAGTTTGGTGGGATTTCTTATTTGGAATTTGGAGGAAAGGAGGAATTGAGATGAGGCAAAGCTATCGTACAGCCGGGCTGTGAGCACAACACCTTAACATGCAGAGAAGGTGCTCCCTGCCACGAGAAGCCAGAGAAAGAAGTTTCCTCCACCGCTGAAGGATTCTGTGAAGGAGACGCGACTAGAAGCGGGCAGCTGGACATTGAAATGTGAGGTGGAGGAGAAAGGGCTGCTGAGGTCAGTTCTGCTGGAGGAGCATGGATTTGCCTTGAACTCTCTTGACAACCACAGCGAAGTTCTCCTTTTTCAGCAACAACAAAAATCTAACAAAATCTAAAAAGTGTGTTGGGGCGGCATTAGCTCAGGAGGTAGAGCTGTCGCCTGGGAATCGGAAGGTTCCCGGTTCGAGGCTGACTCCTCCCGGCAGTGTGCCGAAGTGTCCTTGAGCAAGACACTGAACCCCTAACTGCTCCCGACGAGCAGTTGGCGCCTTGCATGGCTGCAGACGCCGTCGGTGTGTGAATGGGTGAATGTGAGGTATTCATGTAAAAGCGCTTTGGGTAGTCGATAGACTATATAAAATGCGCTCTATAAATACAGTCCATTTACCATTACCTTTATTTATTTATTATTATTATTTTTGTCCAATGCTGTATAGTTTTCAGCTTCTACGCTAGGGATGGGGAAAAGATAAAAAAAATCATTCTGCAGTTGGACTGTCTTTGACGGGGGTCAGGAGTGGCATCGCTTCGTTTTAAGGAGTCACAAGCCAAAAAGGTTGGGAACCACTGACCTAACCCTAACTTTGAATGAAATAGTTTGACTTGCCTTAACATAACCACGAGTCAACCTTTTCAAATGGCAAACATGTGAAAAGGATGTGCACTAGAGATGCGAGGATGAGCTTTTATGCCATCCTAATCCACGTGTGTGCATGAACCATAAATCCTATCCCGACATTTCACAACGCTATAAAAGAGCGAGTCAGATTATGTCCACTTGCCCTCATGTAGCCTACTAGGGCTAACACTAGCTTTAAGTTTAGATCAAGACTGGATTGGCCTCATCGTATGGGAAAATACGAACGCGTCTTCTCTTCCAACACATCTTCAGCGGAGACTCCTGTTTGAGGTTCTGGTGAGATCATTGACCATATATGGACCAAGAAAGGAGGCATATCCCATCGACGTTTAGCGCATCGGTGGGGTTCACCCGCTATGCCGACCACCCGCAATGCCGACCTTAGGTTTAGGTGTGGGGGTGGGAGAGGTTAGGTTTTGGGTTAGGGTCTGGGGGAGGTTAGGTTTAGGCATGGGGGGAGGTTAGGTTTGGCGTGGGGGCTGGGAGAGGTTAGCTCCACCGACACGCTGCACGCCGCCTCGCTCAGCTGGTTCTGCTTGTGGGCTATCGGCATTGCGACCTGTCGGCACTGCGGCCTGTCGGCACATAGACGCGGCACCGCATCGGTTACCACTGCTTTGGTCCTTCGGGGTCCTTTGCTATCCCACAATAGGCGGCTAACAATGTGCCTGGCATTCCATCCGCTATTAATCAGAATGTTTGTTTTTATGATCCGCGGTCAGCACGGTTATAACTGCGGCCCGCGCATCTCTAATGTGTACAGTTTTCACATATACGGTACATCATTTGTGTCCACAACATATCAAGCTGCAATATCACATTTCAGCTTGTTTCACAACATTTTGTGAAACGGTGGTTAGCATGCTAGCCAGTGTCAGAAAAGGGCACAGTATGGTGTGAAACCTCACCACAGCACATTACAGCCCTGAAATGTAAATCGGCCCTCGTGTAGAGAGTGGAACGGCTACACGCTACACAATAAAGCTGCATGAGAAATTATCATTGCTTTTTACATTTTGAGCAGCGGGAGCAGTTTTCCAGCTGTGTGGGGACATCTCCGCCGAATGGTTGGAGCGAAAACACTGCTAACGTTCTGCCATCTGCATGTGTGCATCTTCATTTTTTGTTTGGGAGCGAGAGGGAAGATTTGATATCTGTAGTATGTTGACAAGTTTCTCTAAAAACACATTCCTGACGTCTGTCAATATCTTTGTGAAAAGATGTATGTTGTGTTTTGGACGTTTTATTCCCGCACTTGATTTGAGCTTGTGGACTGATACACCTTGATGCTCTTCATATTAAACTTGAGTGAAAGCTTTTACAGGTGTCTTCCCGCTACTCTGCAGTGTTTTGACAAGTCCAGATCCCTGGAAACACTTCCAAGCGAATACGGTCCTGCCGAGATGGTTGTTGACAACTACCCGAAAGAAATGTTTCTCCTTGTTCTTGGTGTTCTTAGTCTATGAATTATAAGAGCAATAAATCCAGGACTTTTCCTTCCCATCTCAGAACCATTTTGGCATTCAACCAGTACATTTTGTTCATTATTTCACTCAAACTGAATCTTTGTACATTTAAATAAGATACTCATCATGAAATACTCGACCTCCTTCTATCAGCATTGTTGACAAGACATGCATGTAGTTGTCAACCATTTTTCCATCAGAAAACGCCTTATCAGCCCAGTAAACACTGTTCATCCATCATCTGACACTCTTCCTGCAGTCCACTGACAGAAGATCCTCTTTCAATTGTGGTCAATGGAAAGGGTTGCCCACTCCCTCCCACAGATCTTCTATTATTTATTGAAGGTAGCCTGGAGTGAGCAGTGGATGTCCTGGCAGGGCTATCTCTCACTGAGGCAGGATGATAAATAGACCTTATCTAGCGCTCTATCAGGAGACAGAGGTGAGCCCCCATGCCTGCGTCCCCCTGCACCCTTTCCATGGGAGACCGCCTCAGTGTGTGCACCATCTATCTCTGCTGTCTGTCCGTGGGCATCACCAAACTGTAGCTAAAAGCCCCCTGTGTGAAATTCTACTGTACTTCATATTGCATTACTGCCTCCGCCTCCTCTAATAATGACAGGATTAATTCATCTTTTGGAGATGTTTCTGAAACATGTTGTGTAAATAGTGTGTGCAGAAACTGTGCAAAAAACTCTTGCAATACAGTAGCATGACGATATGTAGCTTGCATTTTGAATACACTAATGTGGTCAAGTGCAATCTGATTGCAATCTGATGGCAGAAAACACATGTTAGCGCCAGGCCTCTATAGCAGTCAAAAGTTCGGATGCACCTGATTGAATGCAGGCAATGTTTTTCATGAACTGAAAGCCATTTTGATCTCAAGGCTTATGCTTGAATACTTGACATATTAAAATATATAATAATAGAAACAGTGAAGTTGATGCGCCTATATACAGTATGTGTGTGTGTGTGTGTGTGTGTGTGTACACACACCCACCCACCCACACACACACACACACACACACACACACACACACACACACACACACACACACACACACACACACACACACACACACACACACACACACACACACACACACACACACACACACACACACACACACACACAGCTCTATCACAGACAAGACAGGCGAGCCCAAATCCCCCGGGCCCTCTGTGCAGGCTCGTTTGTGCTCGCTCTGAACGGATGTTGAGCCCTAAATGGAGTTGTTGATGAGAAGGTATCTGGTGAGACCCAGATGGAAGTGGTGCATCCCCCTGAAGTGGATCCATGTTTTCTTTTGTTAGGCTGAGCGTTTGACGTGACATTTTGTCTCCTAGTGGAAACAACTTAACAACAAACCTTAAAGACGACATAATGCAAAACCATGGAGCAGGAGCAGTGAGGTTTGTTCAGTAAAAGCAGGCACATAATGATCGATCAACATTCTGTAATTGTAACCCATGACTTGAAGCCCTTCTTTCTTCTTTTTCAACAGATTCGTTTGGCATTTTTGACAGCCAGGTGAAAGTGGAGAGAGACACTGACCCGCCTCACTGGTCTCCTGCTGGGGCCTCCTGCTGTGTGACTGGGTGGCCGCCGTGTGGGGGGGATGGGGTGGGGGGAGTCTCTCCCTCGCCTCTCGGGTTCCCCGTTGGGGAATGTTGAGCTCTATTGTGACAAAGGTGTTTTGCCCGAAATCTGCATCCCCACCTTGCGGGAGCACATCATAATGATTTAATTATATGGCAACAGAACTGTGATCTAATTGTCTGACTTGACCTCCAGGCCAGAGGGGGGGTCTGTCCTGGCTCATGACGGCTGACTTTGATGCTTAAAGTCGAGCTGAAGCCAAGAATGACTTTTCTTTTCTTTTAGTTCAAATACCTGGGTATGCAGTGCACCTATTTAATAATGTATGCAAAACAAATCACAACAATCTAATTTCTTTAGTTTTTCACACTTTTTCACATCAAAAGTTCGTTTTTCAAGATTTCATTGATAACAGTAATGTACAGTTTGCTGACGTCACTTAGTACTATCAAATTTCTACGCACATTTCAACCAATCATATCACGAAATGCAGCTGTCAATCAAATCTTCATTTCAAGATAATTTTCTCGAAAATGGCGCCTATAGTGCCTGTCATCTGGCAGAATTCCTATCCCATAAACTAACTACTAACTTGGCCAATTGTATGAAACATGAACAAAAAACAAAAACTATAATCTCTAAGAATGCAAAGAAACGCCACACGCCAGGATTGGCCAAAGCCCAATCCAGTCCCCAGAATTGTCAAATAAAATCGACATGATACTATGACCCGCCTCTCAACCTGTCATCTTAGACAAACTATGTTTTCAGTCTGAAACGGACTCATTATGCACGTGACGAACAGGTTCAGTTCGACTTTAAAATCCACGTTGAGGTGACTTCCAGGGCCGGCACTCTCTCTGGCTCACGGAGACTGACTTTGGTGCTTAATATCCGGGTATGGGTGACCTCGAGGCCTGGGGTCTCTCCTGGCTTATGGAGGGTGATGCAAATCTTGGCGGGTTGTACCTCCTGAGATTTGCATCTCCGTTTTAAGTCAAAACAGCTGGAAAATATGGTGGAATGCAGAATTCTGCGTAACACCAGGATTTAATCCCAGGATTTTACAGTTAGGCTACATGGCAGGCGCCTTAGACCACTGAGGCACCAGTACAACCAAACCCCTTCTAATGAACTGTTTTTATGATGCCACATGTTGACTGTTACAGGGTTGACTTTATGATCAAACATCTATGGATCTCGGTAATGAAATGACTGTACATCGGTCGACTCACCCAGCAGCCAAGACAATCTCACCTGCTAGCAGCTCCTGGGGGCTACATCTTGTGTCAGTGCTGTTCTTTGATGCCGTCTGTACTGAGCATCTTGTGTCAGTGCTGTTCTCTGATGGCGTCTGTACTGAGCATCTTGTGTCAGTGCTGTTCTTTGATGCCGTCTGTAGTGAGCATCTTGTGTCAGTGCTGTTCTCTGATGGCGTCTGTACTGAGCATCTTGTGTCAGTGCTGTTCTCTGATGGCGTCTGTAGTGAGCTACAGCTCTTACACAAGCAGCTACTTCTCTCCTGCTCCATCGGTACACACTACAGTCATTTAAATCCTATTTGGTCACAATCTGTGTTGATGCAGTTAATGGTCCAATCCCCTATCATGTAAACGCAGGTGCTTCTACAGTATAGAAGAAATATGACAATTATGTTAATTACAATAATTATGCTGCTCCATCCTGGTGGTGATTATGGATGTGTTTTTGCATATTTGCATAATGTGTGTGTGACTACTAAAACTACTAAGTAAAATAATGTAAAAGTGATTTGAATGAAGAAGTTATTCACACCGTAAAGAACTTAGCGGTTGCCAGGTGCCTTGCTGTGATTCTCATGCACAGCTTGTTGCTGCTGTCTCAGCAACACCTTGTAAATCCGATCTTAGCCATTTTCATTTTATTTATTGTACCCGAAGGTTTCCATCATGCTTTGTCAGTGTAGCAAGTATATGAGCCCATACTGCCCATGAAACACAGGCTTATCATCCAATAGAAACATCATTGGTCAGAGCAGAGATGAAACACTGGTGTGCAGCTTGATGTTTATTGATTATTTCACATCAGTCAGCTTAACCTAAAAAAAGAAAAATACTGTTACAGAGAGCAGCCTTTCTATTCGCTGAATGTTGCAGGATTCAGGGGGAGAAAACCTTTTTTAATTATTTTAATTATTATTTTTCAGATATCCCCCCCCCATTTTTTCCCCAATTGCACTTGGCCAATGTATCCCCATGCTGCCCTTTTTGACTGCCCTGGTCGCTGCTCCTCCCTCTGCCGATCTGGGGAGAGCCGAGACTAGCACCATGCTCCCTCCGACACTTGCGCAGTTGCCAGCCGCTTCTTTTCACCTGACAGGCGGCGCTTCACCGGCAGGACGTAGCACGTGGGAGGATCACGCTATTCCCACCAGTTCCCTTCCTCCCCGACCAGGTGCCCCCTGACCCACCAGAGGAGGCGCTAGTGCAGCGACCAGGACACATGCCTCAAATCCGGCTTCCCACCCTCAGGCGCAGCCAATCGTGCCTGTATGGACGCCCGACCAAGCCGGAGGTAACACGTGGATTCGAACCTGCGACCCTCATGTTTTTAGGTGGGGAATCTACTGCACACTAACCACCCAGGAGGAGAAAACCTTCTATGTAACCGTTTAACACATTTCCACGAGAAAGAAAATCGTCTCAGACATGCTCTCTGTAAAAGACACAAAGCACATGCGAGGCGCTGAAAAAATAACACTAAAACAATAAAAACAGGTAGGCTATACAAAAGTGCTTTAGAGCAAATGGACCGTTTAACATGGTTGTCGCATGTCGCTGTTGTAGAATAGAAAAATGACACAAACACAGACAGCAATATGCAAATATGGCGAGCTGGGAGTTATTATTGCTTGTGTGAGATAGTTATTGCTGTGAAAATTTTCCCTTGTGCCTCAGCATTGTCCCGGCATTTGATAACTTATTAAGGGGAAATCAAACGGGAGCAATGGAAATATCATGGCAGCAATAAAACCGTAATTTATGACAGGAGTGCCTATAGGGGAGAGAGCGACTCGCTATTTAATCCGTGATTGCCCCGTGTAAAAATTTCAATTTTCAGCTCAATGAGCTCAATGAACAAACAAGAAAAAGTACAAATAGAATAATTTACACCACGGGCGCCGGAAGCAGGGGGACATGGGGACATTATTTCATCGTGTGGTGAGCCCCCGAAGCACAACGGATTTTTAACAGCGATACCATTGGCCTCCATTCTATGGCGATAATTACTAACTCCACCACTGTATCTCACTGTATACTGCTTGGGCAATGCCGGTAAAGGCAGGGGGTATCTTGGCTATGTGGGGGGGATGTGGCAAATGAGCTAAACTTAAAAAAAAAGTGGTGTATCCCTTTAAAAGCTATTTTAAGGCCAGGGGTAAGAAAGATAGGGCCCAGAGTCTTCTCCTCTTTCAAAACCTCCAATATTTTTGTTCTAAATGTAAACAGTGAATATATCAAAGAAAGAACAGAGTGTCTGCTATAGCCCCACACACACACACACACAAGAGACAGACACACACGCACGCACGCGCACACACAAACAACACACAAGAGACACACAACAGATGCACACAAAGCAGACAGACACACACAAACACAACAGACAGACAGACAGACAGACAGACAGACAGATCAGATCCTTACCAAACTCAGAGTGTAGCAGAGAAAGAGCCTCTAGCCCAGTGGTTTTCAAACGTTTTGTGACCAAGGCACACCAAGACACACCTGTATTCATATTCATGCAAAACAGGCTGTATTTGTGTACAGGCTTTATTTACTTACAAGCATATTTAACAAAATAATTCAATAATTAATTTGAACACTTCTGTGTTTCGTGTCAAAGGAAATGTGAAAACAATCCAATAAAAAAAAAAAAATGTAGAAAATACATTGAATCTCACAATTGAAAGACATTCAATCTGACAACGGAAATGCATTAACATGGATGATGAAGACAATGTGCAAAAATCATCCAAAAAAGTGTGTAAAAATGCTGTCTCCAAAGCTTCCAATACCTGGGTAAGAGAAGAAAATCCATCATTAGTTGATACATCTATACATCTAATCTCCCTAATGAAGGCAGGACTGGTCTGCATTATTACCATGCGGCCCGGGCCCAGGCTGTTACGTGGTTTTAGGTCTGGCTTATTTACATGGTTTTAGACCAGGCTGTTACGTGGTTTTACATGAGGCTGTTACGTGGTTTTAGATGAGGCTGTTACGTGGTTTTAGGTGTGGCTGTTACGTGGTTTTAGACCAGGCTGTTACGTGGTTTTGGGTGTGGCTGTTATGTGGTTTTAGACCAGGCTGTTACATGGTTTTAGGTCTGGCTGTTATGTGTGTGACCGGGCCCAGTAGGAATAAGAACATGTCTTGTACCACCTAGCTCAAACCAAATACTTGGGCCGTACCACAATATTAAATTTAAAAGCTTACAGACAGAGCAGGAGATGTGCATTAAACAAAATGTTTATTTAAATTTGAAAGATGGCTGTAAAGAAACAGAAAGGAACCGCTCAGTCCACAATGATCAAAATATTATTCCAGATAAAAGGTAGGACTACTAGACTGTGTCAGGTTGAACTACAGTATAATAGCAGAGGGCAATGATGTAGGAAAGCCGCCACTATGGGGCCAGACTAAGAGGAATGCAACTTATAAGCCCAACACCACCACTCCACATGTGCTCAAACCACTACACACTATTACACGGCAAATCCACAGAACACTAAGTGAAGATGGTTAACTGCAAACTGTAAAGCTCTGCACCCCAAACGTTTACCACACCGCATGCAGTGAACACAAACTAGGACCCAGTCTACAGTCTACTCCCCGCCGCGTCGTCCCTCTGCTCAAAAGACAAAAGGAAGTACAGATGAAATAGTTGGTTCATGGGCAGGTAGAATTACTGTATCAACAATACAAAATAAAAGGCTTTCACAGGTTCACACAAGCGAGTATAATTCTTTTAACAATAATTTAATAATAATTCTTCCACAATCTAACAGTCCAGTACTAAAACAGAACTTGATTTAACATACACTGTTCAACAGTGTTTAGAATAAATAGGTTAGAAAAAAGAATATTAAAGAAATCACATTGGGCAAAACAGCAGCCTGCATGAAGCATAGGCTATGCTTGGTGCCAAAGGAAAAGAAGACTGGCTTATCACTGCCTGGGGCGTCTGTCGAAGGCCCACAGCACGGGAGCAGTCTGAATCCTCAGCCTATATGAACACCTCATAAGTACTGGGCTACAGCACAGGCCACAGGAAGGGAGGGACAAATCCACCCTACAATCAGCTGTGTTGCAGAGGAAGGAGAGGATCTCTACCCACCAAACATCAGGATCAAACAATGTGAAGGCTGGCTGGCACACCTTACCAATTAGCTCAATGGCCCGCCTCCTAAACGCAGTGCCCTTTACCTACAGTAGGGTAGCAGCCATCACACGTGGTTTTAGGTTTGGCTGTATATGTGGTTTTAGACCAGGCTGTTATGTGGTTTTAGCTCTGGCTGTTATGTGGTTTTATACCAGGCTGTTACCGGGTTTTAGGTCTGGCTGTTATGTGGTTTTAGACCAGGCTGTTACATGGTTTTAGACCAGGCTGTTAAGTGGTTTTAGGTTTGGCTGTATACATGGTTTTAGACCAGGCTGTTAAGTGGTTTTAGCTCTGGCTGTTATGTGGTTTTATACCAGGCTGTTACGGGGTTTTAGGTCTGGCTGTTATGTGGTTTTAGACCAGGCTGTTACATGGTTTTAGACCAGGCTGTTAAGTGGTTTTAGGTCTGGCTGTTATGTGGTTTTAGACCAGGCTGTTACGTGGTTTTAGATCTGGCTGTTATGTGGTTTTATACCAGGCTGTTACGTGGTTTTAGGTCTGGCTGTTATGTGGTTTTAGACCAGGCTGTTAAGTGGTTTTAGGTCTGGCTGTTATGTGGTTTTAGACCAGGCTGTTACGTGGTTTTAGGTCTGGTTGTTAAGTGGTTTTAGATCTGGCTGTTATGTGGTTTTATACCAGGCTGTTAAGTGGTTTTAGGTCTGGCTGTTATGTGGTTTTAGACCAGGATGTTACGTGGTTTTAGGTCTGGCTGTTATGTGGTTTTAGACCAGGCTGTTATGTGGTTTTAGGTCTGGCTGTTATGTGGTTTTAGACCAGGCTGTTAACTCATTAAGTGCCATAGACGACCTAACTCGTCTTACATAATCCAGCGCTTAAGTGCCAAGGACGGACTAACTCGTCTTACATAAAGATTTTTTTTTTTTGACGGTGGGACATCAATCAACCCCTTTTACATCTTCGAGATAACTATTTGGAGCAAGAGCATGTGTGTAATCTATTTTACCGACCACTAAGTGGCGACAGAGACCGAGAGAAGTCACAGCCACGGGACCCAAAAGCCACAAAAGCAGCCGCCTCCCGCGGAAATGGCTTGGCGATTTTACAGTCAGAAGCCCGGACACACACACACAGAACGGACAGAGATCCCTTCCCCCCAGAGCCGCGCAGCAACGCGCGAACACACACACACACACACACACACACACACACACACACACACACACACACACACACACACACACACACACACACACACACCGCGGGAGCAAGCCAGCCATTCAAGGAAATGGCGACGCGATTTTACAGTAATCCATTTCAGACTCGTCTTGCCCGACAGGCAGACAGGCAGGCAGGCAGCAGCAACGCGCTTCTGACACGCCCGCTGTTAGGAGGAAGGAGGAGAAGACACACGGAGGGAGGAGTTTGAATGAGAGGGGTGTTTCCTGTTGTTATGGAGGAAATTACTGTTCAAAACTATTGTTTAGAATGTCTGACGGTCTTACTGATGCCAAAAATGAATGGTTAAAGTGACTGTTTCACAAAAAGCCATTTATCTCTGAATAAATTTCCAGACGCTGAAACCATGCTGTACTCAACGGCTAATATCTACATAACTACTAACTCTGCAAACTAACTCTTTTAGACAGAGAAAGCACACATTCTATTAGTTATTTTTAGATGATTGATGTTCATGAATTCTTAACAGAAAAGAATCCTCGGCTGTTCTAAAATGAGCCAGAATCGTCAAAAACACCCCTGGCACAACTTACCTACAGGAATGAAAACATGGCTGGCATTCAATGTGTTAAGTGGGTTTAGGTCTGGCTGTTATGTGATTTTAGACCAGGCTGTTAAGTGGTTTTAGCTCTGGCTGTTATGTGGTTTTAGACCAGGCTGTTACGTGGTTTTAGATCTGTCTGTTACGTCATTTTAGATCTGGCTGTTGCATGGTTTTAGACCAGGCTGTTAAGTGGTTTTAGGTCTGGCTGTTATGTGGTTTTAGACAAGTACAAAATAAATGTGGTCACATTGTATGATTTAGTGTCTTATTACACCCACTGCATTTTACAGGTCCGGTACCATGCATATGAACTACATTTGAATAGAGATTGCTTCATTTTACAGGTCCGGTACTATGTAACAAACTACATATGAATGCTACTATTGGTGCTGTTACTGTGTAATAGCTTTGGTGTTCATGTCTAATTACAAATGGTCCATACGTTGTTTGGGACCTCTAAAATGAAGGGTTACCCACTTTGATTCTTTAAACTCCATACACAGAGATTACTTTATGACTGTTGGTGACAGGCTGATGGTAACAGGGTTTAGGGTTACAGCTTACAGTAGGTCATCAATTACTTGCCTTGTGTTGAGAGCTGCATGGTGCCATTTTCTTACTATGTTTGGAAATGTAATAAACATCTACTTACGCCTGGCTTATGACACTATCTACACTACACTATTGTATAGTCTTTTTATAAGTCGTCAAATTTATAGGCCAGAAACTGGGCTCAGCACCAGAATCATGTTTATCACCCCTCTCATACACACATTACAGACACAAATGAATATAAACATATTTCATCCTGTGACGCAAAAATAAATGTTGCAGCGGTTGTGCAGCATATTTGACTCAAACTGGCCTATTTTCTAACCTATATTTTATTTAGGTTATTTTGCCTACATGGGAAGGATTTACTATCACTATCTCTACTGACAGGGGTTACAGATGGTGACTTCCTCAGGACAATTTTAGGACCCATGTTAAACTTGCCACAATCCACCTTCGGTCCCAACTCAGTCTTCAAAAAGCAAACTTCAAACTCTGAGTTCTGGACCCAAAATTGGGTCACTGGCCTGTTTCTTGTGTTTTTATCAACTTCCCTGCTTTACAGTATTAGAGGGAAAATTTATTTTATGTATTTTCTCTGACCCTTGAACTCTGTGCTTTTGGTTTCTTGTTGGTGATCTAAGAATTCAAGCTTCCTCCCATTGCACTCATCCTTCACTGGATCCCAGGGTGAGATTCTTAGCTTTGAAAAGACTCGTATACTGTAAGCCAGGGTTCACCAAATAGCGGGGAACCCTGTGTGGCCCACACAGGAATTGCAAATATATATATATATATATATAAAAAATACAGTGCACCTGAATGCAACATACCTGCTGAATAAGTGTCCAAATGTTCATGTCATTCTGGCCATTACTCCACTTCTGTTATAACATTTCAGTCTGGAATATGGAATATCTTTCAATAATCTTTATGACTAAAAGGCTAAAAGTAATATAATGTGTAAGAAATGACTGTTCTACGTTGAGGAAGTTTGAAGTAAAATTTTAAATAATTAACTCGTTGGTTTTTGATTTACTTCACTTCAAGAGTGCATTTTTTTTTTTTTTTTTGTTGTGAGCCTCAACACAGGCTTTGAGAATCCTGGGGCACTTACTGATACTTATGCTTAAATACTTATGCTTAAATTAACCCATCCTGTGAGAAAAGGATAAAATATTGGTGGTTAAGACTGAATAATGACATCACAACTGTTCATTTAAAATGAGTTATTCCTCTAAATCTGTCTTTAAATGCCCTAGATTTTTCACCGTTCGGCCCCCAGCCCTCGGCCCTCAGCAAAATGTGGCCCTTGGTGAAAAGTAATTGGGGACCCCTGCTGTAAGCTCTATTTCAGGCACTCACCTTCAGTCTGGAATCTGAAGAGGTCGCTCTTGCTGACCGTCATTTCAAACAGTGGGTTGGTGCGGCCGTGTGACGCTTGACCCTCTGCCTTGTCCACCAAAGTCTCCATGAGAACAGAGTTCCGTCTTCTCTTCAATCAGGAGCTTTTATAGCGACGCATGACGTAGGCAAAGCCATAATATAAGTTACGGAGCTGATTTGAGGATGAGGCGGACAAAACACAAACATAAAAAACAAATACAGTGTTTGTAGAATGGGGAAATTGGGCGACTGGTCACAGACCCGTTTTCCAGCTCGCCTCAGCGGCTTTTGACACTGGTGGAATGACACTGAATTACCCACCCACTGCCAGTGAAAAGTTTGGATGCAATTTTCCACATTTTAGAATAGTAAATATTAGCCTAGTTAAAACCATCTTGATAACCTTATCTCACATTCTGTTTCGCTCTCAGTCTGGACTCCAAGCCGTCCACAGTAATTTAAGTGGGTGGGAGTACTTGCCTTGACAGACAACTCCTTCAGCCAATCAGCATCACCAAATCCAGTCCTTCAGTCAATCAGCCTCGGATCCAGTAGCCTAAAATCCAAATCCACTCGGAAGAACAGCAAAAACGTCTCTTTAGACTAGAAACTCTGTCCATATGTTCTTGTTTAATTGTTGTTATCAAGTCTATTTCTGCAGTAACTGCACTTATGGCTGTGTTTACCCTACAAACGTTAACGTTACTGCTCGTTGCTTCGGGAGCCGCCATTACTGTTTTGCCAACAGTAATCCCTGATTGGCCGGTAACATTGTCAACTATGATTGGTCCGTGCACTTTGTAATTTCTGAAAATGACTGGGGGCGGGCTGGAGGCCAGACTGATCTGCAGAACCAAACAGAATGTGAGTTCACGTGATCAGGATGGTTTAGCAAAGATGTCAAAACAATGAAATAGCACATATGGAATTATTCAGTGAACAGAAAAGTGTTAAACAATCAAAACTATCTTATATTTTAGATTTTTTAAATAGCCTCCCTTTGGCTTGATGGAAATAAGGCAAAGTCTTTGGAAAAAAAATGCATACATGAAATTTCAAAGATTTACTCTAAGCCTTTGCATCAAAAATGGCTGAGAAACATCCAATCAGCTGTTTGTCCAAACCTTTTATGGGCAGTGTAAACAACAATCAACAAATGTAAACAAAAATAAATCTCATTTTAAAAAAAGCATCAATTTATACCTTTTCCCCTTAAAAGACTGCATCCTCATGTAACTTAGATGAGTATGATTCTACTCACTATGATACTTACTGTCATCTTATTTCACAGCCACTTACTGAGCTCTTTAATTTTTTTTATAATTTCACATTTTTTACTTTTTTTTTTATCTTTTTCTGCCTTCTCTCTTTATTCCTTCGCTTTTCTTTTCCATTCTGTTCCTTTTTCATATTAATTTACTTATTTTTCATCCCCCCTCATTCATTTATGTATTTTATAGCATTTTGTTCTTTTATATGCTTGTGTGGGTTTTCTTTCTGAGATGTCTATATTTCAATCATGAGAGGCCAGTCGGTAAGATTTAACAAACGGCTTTATTTAGCAAATGGCAAGCATGGCAACTACTTTCGCGTATGACTCCCTTGTCAGGTGGTGCTCCTCTTGAGGGGAGAGGAGGGCATCTGAATAGGCTAGGATAGAGAATCCCCCCAAAAGCAAGATCCAATTACCGGTGGTTAATTGAGATCGGTCCATTACTTGCTTCACTTTGACTAGGCAATGATGAATAATTTTACAGTAAGATCTGGCCTTCAACTTGGCGTCTTACGGCAACGACTCGCAGCTGGTGCTTCCCAGCTTGGCCTGGCTTTTGACTTGCGGGCACCAATAATTTGACTATACTTTTCTAGCCCTCGACCTTTAGCGACTTACAGCGACTTGCGGCTGGCGCTTCCCAACTCGGCCTGGCCTTCGGCCCTTGGTGCGTTAACGTCTTAACTTGGCGCCTCCCAACTTGACCTCAACTGGGCTTCACCTTTTCAAGGCTAGCTAGCATATAGCCGTTACCATGGTAACGCCTGTCGCCTCATCTGTTCTTATGCAAAAATCCATCTTCTTCTTTAACTTTTCCTTGGGAGGAAACCCATGAAATGATAAATAATGCTGTTTCTTCTTTGAATTTGAGCAAAATGGCACACTACATGCCTGACTGCTTTCACACTATATATATATATATATATATATATATATATATATATATATATATATATATATATTAATGTAGAAAATAGTTAGAAAAAAAGTGTGATGTATTCTTTTACAAAGCCATGGTGAAGGCCAGTCCGTGCAGCTTTTCAGTGAGTGAAGAGAATCCAAAGTGGAAGCATGCTTCAATGGTGTTTTGGTACAGGAGATTTATTGCAGTTTTATTACATGGTTTTGTCAGACAATGCAGAAATAAGAGACATTTAGCATAATCATCTGTTTGTGGTAAACAGTCATGCATTTAAACTAATGTCTTTAGCAATGAAGTGAAAGAGCGCTTTGGATGCCGTTTTATATGGTGTGATTTGTGAATATAAAATGTGATCCAGCTGGAAACATTGTGTGTGTATGCCTGTGTGTGTGTGTGTGTGTGTGCCTGTGTGTGTGCGTGCATGTGTGTGTGCGTGCGTGCGCATTCATTCAGTGTGCGTTTTGTTTCGGATCCTGCCTGCACTGCTGTTGACCCGTCCACCAGCTTTCTTGGTTTCTTGGCGTTTCTAGGCACACCGCACCCCGACGTCCTCGTAATGCTTACAGTTGTGGCTACCAACTCCACCGTAATGTCCGCAGTGGAAGATATTTGACTCTGTGCCGGTGCAGCGCAGGTCATCCAACCAGATCCTGCCAGACCCTAAAGGAGAACAGTGATGTTGGTATCAAACATGGACTCCATATACGCAAATAAACGTTATATGACAATTGAGTTTTAAGTAGCGGTATGTCAACGTCATATAGGCAGGGAGAAGGGGTGGGAGTGGCAGACCTGTAGCGTTCCTGACTTGTAACTTTCAAAACATGAGAAAGCTGGTTCGATGATACTTAAGTTTAAATTTGTTCAGCAAGATAATCTTCACAAAAGAACACCACTTTTAGGATTTCTGGAGCGTTTTCTAGCTATCGCGATTCCACAACCATAAAAGTGTTCTTTTGTGAAGAGAATCTTGCTGAACACAAGGTATCATAAATTGTTGTTAACCACATCTTATCTCAGGCATAAATAAAACCCATAAAAAAAACAGCGACTTCGAGACGAGGGAACCCAGGGGCATGCTAACTTCCGGGTTGCCCTACAAAATCCCTGCACACTCTATTAAGAGTAGCAGTTCAGTTCAATGATTACACGCTCCTTCATGGGTTGAGACAATTCTCTCAGCTTTATGGAAACTAGTGGATAAAACCAGAGCAATCTAGTAAGAGTGTAATGAAGTTTGTGTGAAGTTTGCTGGATCTTAGGTAAGAGCTCGCGAAGGGTGTCTAAGTCCATGAATTGGACCTTGCAGCGCCCATCCGACACAGGTTCGGACTGCCATTGGAGCACCAGGGGGGCCAGTACGCGCCGGCTCCAAGTTCTTCAGCAATTCGGGGTGATCCGAGCCTATAAGCAGGGCGGGATGGACCTTCTCGAACTGATGGAGGGGCAGATTCCTCAGGTGGCAGAATTTCTGCTGCAGCGCGGTAATGGGGTAGGTTTGCTCGCCTAGCCCAAGGTTCGGTTCCGTAAAGGCTCTCTTGATGTGATAGGTCTGCTCTGGGAAACCTGCTGGCGATACGGTGAAGGAGACGGCCGCCCCGTGAAGCATCTGGAGCTCCTGCCTCACCGTCCACAATGGCATGTCCTCTGGCTGGCCTGTGAGGCCCAGCTGCTGTGCTGCTGAGTGTAGGAGCAAGGTTCGCTCTGAGCCGTCGTCCATTATGGCATATGTGTCCAGCCTCTGGTCCCCGTGTTTGATCACCACTTCGCAGACCTTAAGGAGGACACGGCGGTTTCCCCATGTTGGGTCACCACTCTGCAGACCTTAAGGAGGGCATGACGGTTTACCCATGGAGGTTTTCCAATGTAGTACGCCCCCCCCCCCCCCCCCTCTGTTCCCTCTGGGGGAGCAGGGTGGCTTGATCCGTCTGGGGGAGCCGGGTGGCCTCTTCCTTCTGGGGGAACGGGCTTGGGGCCCGTTCTTGGCTTCCTCTGCTCGGACTTCTTGGCATCCCTAGAGGCCTTGGCTGGAGTTGTCTCCATGAGCTTGTGCAGGGCCAGGAGGTGAATTCCGGGAATAGGCAATCGTGATGGCTGGTCCCGCCCCCTGGGGGGGTCCCAGCTGTTGTGTCCGGCTATCCGGGGGGAATGGTTGACGCCGGCCGGCTGACTGTGCCCCGTGCTGTTGGTCCCAACGTTTGCCATGCCTACCTGAGTGTGGTGTATCCCGGTGGCGGGCTCAGTGGAGCTGTGCCAGGTGCACTCTACTGCATGCGTGCGGGGGTTGGTGGCATTGGCAATGGCCATTGCCCTTGTCTGGGCAATGGAACAGGGCATTCCAGTTTGGGTCGTTCGCTCTGGAGCTGCCGTGCTGACCGGACCCTGGTCTTGGGAGATGCGGGGCACAGGTGAAATGTTGAGCCGGGGTGCGGGCACCGGTGAAGCTGTGAGCTGGGGTGTGGGCACTGGTGGAACGTTGAGCCGGGGTGCGGGCACCGGTGGATCGGTGAGCCGGGGTGCGGGCACTGGCCCAGTGGGTGGCGCCGTCCGGGGTGCTGACCCTGACGCCGGTACGCACGCCTGCCTCTGGTCTTGGGAGGCGGGAGGCCCGGGTGGAACTGCCGGGTCCCCTGCGAGCAGACGGGCGCGACACCGGGCCGCTTCGTGCTCCTGCTCAGCTTGCCGCAGGCATCGGCTTCTATCCAGGCTAGGGATGTCAACCGATAACCGTTTAACCGATAATCGACCGTTAGAACATTAACCGATTAATACTATCAGTTAAACGGTTAAAAAAAAAAATCACGTCTCCTAAACACATGCAGAGAGAGAGAGAGAGAGAGAGAGAGAGAGAGAGAGAGAGAGAGAGAGAGAGAGAGAGAGGTCATTCACGGCTGTGAATGACCTAAGAGACAGGGCAAAAAGAGCATTCTATGCAATCAAAAGAAACATTAAAATAGACATTCCCATTAAAACCTGGCTAAAGATTCTGAAATCAGTCATAGAACCCATTGCTCTATATGGCAGCGAAGTTTGGGGACCGCTGAGCAAATACCAACATTTTACAAATTGGGACAAACATCCAATCGAAACACTTAATTTGGACTTTTGTAAAAGTATACTACACCTCCATAGGAAAACCACAAATAATGCCTGTCGAGCAGAATTAGGCCAATACCCCCTCCAAATAAAAATTGAAAAAAGAGCTATCAAATTCTATAATCACCTAAAAACAAGCCACCCCCAAACCTTCCACCACAAAGCCCTAAAACACCACGAGATGAACAAAGACAAGAGTCCCCTCTGCCAACTAGTCCTGAGACTCAGTCCCCTAACCTCAACCAACCCTACAGAGCCTCAGGACACCCCACAGACAATCTGGCCCAACCAAATTATAACAAGACAAAAAGACAAATACATCACCCATTGGAAAGACACCACAAAAACTCAAAGTAAAATGGAGTGCTATTTGGCCCTAAACAGACAGTACACGGTGGCAGAATATCTGACCACCGTGACTGATGACAAATTAAGAAAGACATTGACTAGGTACAGAGTCAGTGGACACAGCCTGGCCCTAGAGACCGGTCGCCACAGACAGACCTGGCTACCCAGGGAGGACAGGCTATGTTCACGGTGCACACAGAACACAGTAGAAACAGAGACACACTTTCTACTACACTGTGACAAATATGCAGAAATTAGAGCATCATTCTTCCCCAAAATTATACACAAATACCAAGAATTCGAAACACAATCAGAAAGAGACAAGCTTAAATACCTATTAGGAGAGACATTAGGAGACAACCTCAGAGACATCCAGTGAAACACACCAGCTTATTTTATTTTTATTTTATTTTATTTTATTTCTATTTCATTTCATTTTTACTCTTATTCTTATTTTATTTATTTTACTTATTTTATTTATTTTATTTTTATTTTTATTTTCTATTTTGACAATTACTGTTTGTAAAAATTTTAAGTCAGAATGCCCCATTTTTTGGGAAGTTTATATGTACATATCTTTGACTGTAAATTTGGACTGTTTGTACATTATACATCTTCGACTGTACATTCATTTATTATTATAATTTCCTTATTGTTGTACTGTTAATATGTGTATTTGCTTTGGCAATATAAGCACTGTCTTTTCATGCCAATAAAGCTATTTGAAATTGAAATTGAAATTGAGAGAGAGAGAGAGAGAGAGAGAGAGAGAGAAAGAGAAAGAAGCGCATGGCCTGAAACCCGACACCTTGCTAATCTCACAGCGTTCAGCGCGCACTGATCAAACAGTAGTTTTTACCGTGGTAAGATGCAGACATGAAGCGGTCTAATTGACGATTGAAAAGTAACAATTAACGTTAGTCTTTACTGTCCAACACATCGCAGTTCGGAGAAATTGTTTCAGAACGGGACAGAGACGGATTGTTTGTAGACTGTATTCATTGACACTTTCAAGGCCGGTGTGAAAGCGGCTACTGACAGCTGCGTGCGACTCGTCTTCATAATGTACACACAGAGCAGAGCCCTCGTCGCGTGTGTGAAGAGAGAGGAATAAGGGGTGAGACCAAAAGCAGGTAAACCACTGTGGGATTAGTGAGGAGAAGATACTGTAGTGATGCTGCGCACTTTGTCAGTGCGCCCTGCAGCCTGGGCTGTCGTCCGCTCAAACACTACTTCACCGGGCAGCTGCGTGTCAATTGACGTGCCTATAATATGCAATGCGTGCAGCTCTAAAGTATAGCCTATCGGAGGAATGTTTTTGTTTAGATGGCTGGAGGCTTCAACTTGTTTTTTTCTGCTTGTAGATGTAAAAAATAAACGCTTTCTAATGAAAAAAATCAAGCATTTGTTGTGGTAATTGTTTAATGGGGCACAGACAGTCAAATAGCGCATTTTAATCTTCTCGGTTAACCGACAGTTGTCGGCTAATGAGTGTCGGTTGTCGGTCAAGAAAAATTATGATTTTCGACATCCCTAATCCAGGCGGCGGATGATCTGCTCTCTAGATTGGAGGGCCTCCGCCTGGAGGTGCTGGGCTGCTTCTTGGGCCCGCTGAGCCTCTGCTTGCGCTCGTTCTTGGGCCCGCTGAGCCTCTGTCGTATGGCAGCGAAGGCTCTCGTTCTTCAACAGCCAGAGCACCACCTTCTCTTCGTAGGCTGCCGGTCGGGCTGAAGGGAGAGAGTTGGCGGAGGCGGTTGAGCGTACGGTTGAACGTGAGTTGGCGCTGCGGGGTCGCGATGTGTCATGGTGACTCCAGTGGCTCGCGCTATGATGATGATGACTCCTGTGAAGGTGACTCCTCAGCCGGGGCTCTGCTCGGGAAAGGGGCCGGACTTCCTGATACCTGGCTGACCCCTTCCCTTCCGGGGTCTCCTGGTCACAGGTGAGAGCCTGGGAAGACAATGTGTCGTCATGGACCACAGTCCGCTCGCTGGCGCTGCTCGAAGGACCAGTTTGTAACGAAGTTTGTGTGAAGTTTGCTGGATCTTAGGTAAGAGCTCGCAAAGGGTGATCGATTAGAACCACAGAGATGTCTTTCAGGCAGTTTATTTGAGATATCAGGCAGAAGCAATATACAGAGTAGCTAGCAGATAGATAGCTTGCAGGGACAGAGAACAGAAAGGGAACATAGATAGCATAACAGAACAACACTTGTATGCCTCCCATATTCGAGGTATGACATCATTGGTGATGTCACAACGTCCCGAGGAGGTATGACATCATCGATGACCTCACAAAGTCACGTCTGCCATCACACAGTCTGGAGACAGCCTAGAGCGTCTGACATCGCCGATGACCTCACAGGGGAAACTCTGACATCACAGATGACCTCACAAGGCGAACTCTTGACATCATCACTAAGGGCGTCAATTCAGTATGGCAAGATATGGCAGGCGCCATACCTTGGCTTCTGGCCAAAAAGAAAAAAAAAACGCTCCCAAATGAGCTGATAATAGCCGGTTGATGTACGCTAATTAATGATCCTCCTGTCCTCACCTGACAGCCCCCGACGCAGCACGTCGGTTAAATATGTCATGTCGAGTCCTGAACATGTTCTTATGTTATATTATTCATTACCTGTTGTTGGTATTGTGTGGAATGATGTTTTATGATGGAGCAAGCCTCCCGAAGTGATTAGTAATTGCCTGCGTTTATATCGAGGTTAAGCTAAGATAGTTAACTGCAACAGGAAGTGTGGATTTTCACAATAAAAGCGTCGCTAGTAAAACGTGAGTTATAAATTACCAGTAGCTAATATGTTTATGGCAACCTGTTAATAAGTGAATGGCATTTATTTCTGGCTCTGTAATAGTAAGGGGAGTATAATTGTAGCCATTTGATTTCATCCTGTTATAATTCATGTTATGGATCAGTAATAGTATATTTATGCAGATGGGGATATTAATGGGATTTATTTATGTTTGATCACTCATTGTATTTTTGTTATTCTTTCTTTATAGAAAAACTACAACTATCCACAACTGTTCACAACTATCCCAAACTCACAACCTGTATGTGTTGCTGCACAGTGCCAGTAAAGAAAGACAGAAACACCATCCTCTCTCAGCTTTTTATTCCTCATACCTGGAGGCTTTAAGTGGTGTCCTGGCCGACACACCGCCGTGAACTTGGTGACAAACCCCTAACTAGCACCTAGTCCATTGTTCTCTCCACTACACACTGTATAAATGCCATACCACTGTTTATTCAAATGTAACATATTCATGAACAAGAGCATGTCATGCCGTGTCAATACAAACATGTTGTATATATTATTTTAGTGAAAAACCAGACTTAATGTCACCCGCGATTGTGAAGTAAGCCAGCTAAGTATTTAACACTGCCAGGAATGCAAACTAGTCACCTTTAGGTGACAGACTCCTTTTTCATTCCAAAATAGGACACTCAAAGTTAATGGTTTTTGAGTGGTTTTATGTCTGCCCTGCAGTGCCCTGCTGTCACCTTTTTCACTGTCCATGGGTCTGCATCCCTGCAGTGCAGATTTGTTCAGCATTCATAAAATGCACTTATGTTAGTTTTACAGTGACTGGAATGAAGAAAATATGTTTACTACTTATACTGTAGTTGTCTCCTTAGTTAACCTTATACGGTTGACATTATGTCATATAAATTAATTGCATAGAAACAACTCATGAAAATTGACTATTGCACAACTGATTTCACAAAAAATCTTCAAGCTAGGGGGGTGACACCCCCTAAACCCCCCCACCGCGGACCTTGCCAAACCTTCGCCTTTACTGAACTGACGCCACTGATCATCACCGATGATGTCACGGCGGTGATATCATCATTGCGTCGTGGGCTCCTCCGGTTCGTGGGCATCAATTGCCCCATGAACAGGCCCGATGGTGGGCCATTACGGAGCCTTTTCTACAAAGAGAGTGGCATCAGTGGAGGTCCAAAATGCGTGATTCAGTATATAGAGTAGCCAATGAATAGCCAGGAAGGGGGCTCGCGCTACTAAAATAGCTAAAATAAAGCTGATAATATACAATTTGATTCTTTAAACGTCTGACCCTTTCAAAGTGCATCACAAACTGTCCATTTTGCTGCAACTCGACAGCGCTGCTTAATCCAGAACCTGACTTCCAGGAACTCGAGTAAAAAACTGGTCCTTTGGAATGAATGGAGATGTTGCGACTCTTCTATATAGACGGCTCTGGATAAAACCAAACACATTGTCATCAAACTAAAAGCAAGGCTTTGTTTTTGATTTAAAGTCTGCACACCAATCCTCACTACACTCATCAACAAGTCACTTCAAAGTGGAGATGTGCCCATATTAGGATATATTTTCCTCTACCATATCCTACTTGTGAAGCGCTCCGAGATATGTCTCAGCAGATGAGAAGCAGTATTTAAAGTTATTATTATTATTATTATTATTACTAGTATTATTCCCTTTAGTTTGTGAAAAAATTACATTGTTGAGATACAAAGTTTTCATCCAACTGCGACAATAAGCTCAAACTCCTAAATCAACAAACACGAAACCGAGAGGAAGGAGGAAGGACTGAGGAAGGGCAGAGCCTCCTGAAAATAATCAACCAAGACTTGGGATGGGATGATCTGCTCATCTCCCGATACGATACGCTGCGATGTGCAGTATGGGCTTCACGATTCAATACAACCACAACACAATGTGATAAATAAAATTTAAATAACAACAAAGTCTGCAGGATTATGTTTATTTCTGAGCCACAAATCATCCTAGTAATGTCAATGGCTGCTAGAATGACAACAACAATTAAAAAAATGTCATGAAGTGACAATAATAGCCTATAATTTGGATGGAGAGCTTGTGAAATTCAGATAACCAAACAATGATTTTGTATTGTGATATATTGAATTTGGTTATTGTCCCAAGAGTGATAGGATGGTTATCTAGAAAGCAGTGCTAGGAAAATGAATAAAAAGAAGTGCCAAAGAGAGAAGTGGAGCTACTTTTTTTGTGAGCGATTACAATCAGTAGCGATAGGGGGATGTTTGTTTGCAGATGGGCGTTGTTCCTACCTGAGCCGGCAGTGAAGGTGGAGGTGGCCACCCGAAATCCCAGCATCCTGCAGATCACAGTGCCGTCCGTAGTGCTGAAGCCGTCGTCGCATACGGTGCCCCAGACCCCACTGTACTTCAGCTCCACTCGTCCATTAGCTGCAGAGCTCCCTCCAACGAGCCGCACGTTCCCTGGGGAAAGTTACAACTGTTACAAGGTCCTAGTCACCGAAACTTTAGTTGTTAAGCATTCACTTTCTAGTGCAAATCGCCTTGTCTTTTTTTGGATAGTCTGTTGGTGATACGCAACTTATAAACTGTCACTAAAAAGTCTATAAAGAGTTTCAGGTGTTACAATAGTGTGAACAGTAGTCTATAGATATTAAGTGCCTGGGTTAGGGTTCATCTTAATCTTATCATGTTGTTAGATGGTCTGTAAAAATGCAATAAATAGGCAAGTGACTTTTTTTTAACAACACCTGATAGTTGAGTATTACGGAAGGCCATTGAGGACATATATTCATACATTTTATTTATGCCATTTTCCTGTGATAAGTTAATTTTCATTGTTTTCTCGAGAGACAGTTATTTGTCAGATAACACACATTTTGTTTTCCTGAAATAATTACTTTCTATAGACTACTTCTCAAAGTCCTCAATGGTATCAACCCTGGACTATCCAAATGAAGTGTTATAGTAGGCAGTGATGTGTGGTCAGGGTAGGCAAACCCAATCAAAATCACACATTTTTAATTTGATATATTTTTCATCCTTTTTTAATATAAAAGTGAGTAAGTGGGTTCTACGATTTTGGTCATGTTTTTGGTCACGTTTTAGGTTACACTCGAGCAATTGTGATTCACTGATGGTCATAGACATTGTGACATCATCACTGATGATGTCATAGACATTGTGACATCATCGTCTATGTGCTTCTCTTCTTCTTCTGTGCTTCTCTTCTTCTGTTTCTTTTGTTTGTCTCGGAAGAAGAGAAGCACATCTGGGGCAGGTCAGAGTTGACTCAGTTTGTTGTGTAGCAGCCTAGCGTAGCATATAGATATTATTGGATTTCAAGTTTATGGACGATTAATTTGAATTCAATTGCCGCTCGTATGGAATAACGTCGTATATGGATTACAAACAGCAGTGGGAGATAAAGTGGGAGGAGCTATCTATGTGACTGACAGCGTCGTCCTCCTCATCGCTCATTTCTACCGTCCCTCATTATTCCATGGCAGGACATAGACAGCAGCGCTGTTCTCTGTGTGTCTGTTCCCTCTTTGTTAAACTCTTTGGGCCCTATCTTCGTACGGTGCTATCGTTTGTGCTGCCGTTTGCGTGCCCCTTATTGCTATCTTCCCTGTGTCTTATAAGCGTTACAGCGCAATGTGTTAGCGCAAACAACCCCACTACGCCAGGCGTACGCCTGAGCGCACACAGTATACTCCGTGCAGTGCAGGAAATCCTTGCTTGGATACATACGCACGGCATGGATGTCTCTCTCTCTCTCCAACACTTGGCGCACCCAGACACTCTTCCCTCCTCAGAATGCCACATTGATTTTCAACTATAGCCTACATTGCAGAAAAAACACACCTTGATTTAAAAATTAGAATTCGTTTGTCTGGTTTTATTAGGCTACGACGATACAGATCTGTCGTGTAACATTAGATTACTTTAGGTAGGAGAGGGTAGGAGAAAATAAACAGCAAATGTTGATCTTTTCCAACCATTATACGTTTAATAGCACCGCAATAGCCCTCTTCACTTCCCTCGTCGGGGGGAGAGAGAGAGAGACACGGGGCATACTGCCTCACCTCGTAATAGCCAGTAAACTATAGGCCTAGCTGCTGCAAAAGTTAACTGTTGAAAATTCGATATCTGGTTTTGTCACGAGTAGCCTACAGCTGATGTCCCTCTCGCCATCAAGCACACAGTAACGGAAGCATGTGTCTTTATGTGCACCAAGGGGAAAATGATGGACTAAATTGGTGGGATTCGATGTATATATATTAATAGAAATGAATAGAAAATAGCTGATTAATAAAATGTGTGCTGGTGGAACGAAATTCAACTTCAAATAGAGCAGCATCACTCATCGCGGCTCTCAGTACGCTGCGTAATTACGCATGCAGTATAGCCCCGCAGCGGAGATGCAGGAGAAGAGAGCCCGAAAAGGGATAAGCATACGTCCATACAGACGTTTGGGCAGCAGCCCTTTTTCAGCGTGTGAAATGGCAATAATACAAAGGTGATTCACAGGTGGGCATGAGCACATTATTTGATTTCTATGCATGACACCCTCACATCTCTCTCTCTGGTAACGCTTTAGAATACAGCCCGCAAATAAGCATGTACTTATAGTATAACAACGGGGTACCAGGAGTGTAGTTATAGTGTAACTACGGGATATAAGGAGTGAATTAATACTTTAACTAGAGGGTAACAAGATCTGTACTTATAGTAGGAACTACGGGTACCAGGAGTGTAGTTATAGTATAACTACGGGGTATAAGGTGTGAATTAATACTTTAACTAGAGGGTAACAAGATCTGTACTTATGGTATAACTACGGGGTTTAAGGAGTGTAGTTATAGTCTAACTACGGGGTTTAAGGAGTGTAGTTATCAGACAATTGTCCAAGTCCCTCTGATCCGAGTCCCAAGCGAGTCTCAAGTCAATTGGTCCCGAGTCTCAAGCAAGTCCCAAGTCTTTCCTTTTGTCGGCAAGTCAAGTCAAGTCACAATGTTATTTCAAGTCAAGTCTCGAGTCGAGTCATAGGTTATGTCAAGTCGAGTCACAGGTTAGAAAAAATGACAAGGCAGAGATTATTTAGGCTGCGGACGTGCGCGTTTACGTTAATACGTGCTTGTTGCCAAGCAACACACTTCTCTCAGACAAGCTCCAGACAGCTGACAGACAGCTCCAACTCAGCTCAAACTTATAGAGTTGTATTCAAAGCATAGAAACGTTCTCACAGCTCAATTTAACAGCGCCAACACAAGCAGTTTGATCACAAGTGCAATCAGTACTGAATGCGATGGCAGACTGCGCACTGCGGGCAGTTGACGAAGTCAGGAAGAAATTGAAAGATCTTCCGACGCATTAGCCTTGTACCAAGACGCTGATTACATTACACTGCATTACATTGCTGATGCGTCTATTTACAGCACATATCGATCGATATTTTTGGAGAAGATTCCGGCCGCATCACGCGCAGATCAAGATGAGACAGCTGTCAGTGAGTAGCTACGCATTTGGGTGTAACTTTTACGCCTGCTCCATACACAGACGCAGCGCATACAGGGTGCACTAGTCATAAAATTAAGTTAGTCGTAACTTTGAGTTCTACATCGGACGTAGCGTGTAAACCTAGGCGTACGCCCAGCTGGTGCACTCGGCTGATCTTGTCACAAGTCCGAGTCGAGTTTCGAGTCATTTTCTTCCAAGTCCGAGTCTCAAGTATTTACCTTCCAAGTCCGAGTCGAGTCGGAAGTCGTCAAATTTGCGACTCGAGTCGACTCGAGTCCCTATGACTCGAGTCCAATTGTCTGGTAGTTATAGTATAACTACAGGGTTTAAAGAGTCTAGTTATAGTATAACTACGGGGTTTAAGGAGTGTAGTTATAGTCTAACTACGGGGTTTAAGGAGTCTAGTTATAGTCTAACTACTGTTAGATGATGTCATCATTCCTACTATGATGTCATGGGTCACTGATGTTGTCGCAGACGGTGATGATGTCATGATTCATAAGTGTCTCAATCATGCCTTTCGGATGGTCTCGCTGGTGATGTCATAACACAAGGTGATGTCATATTCGGGATCTATAAAGGTTCGGTTCTGCAGGTCCTCTGCAGTTGTCCATAAACTAACCTCACGGCAACCTTCTGCAACAGTTCCCCATCTTCGAACCTTGCAGACCCAGCTATCAAGTTCCACAGCTTTCCTACTCATCGGGACTTCAGTTTACCAAGTGTGTCTTGGCCATCAACTATCCGCAACTAGATCCACATGTCTTACACCAAGCCTGACAGTATAAACAACTCAGAAATGGATTTAGCGCCAATCATTTCCGCCAATCAAGGAGGAAGCTCCCGAGATGCCAGCTTTCCCGCCGGCCGCTTCAGCTGACCCACCAGGCGGTCAGCTGTATGTCCCTACTCATACGGTCACGTTCGGGGCCTTGGACACAATCATGCAGAGACAGCTAACCCAACTTTCAACAACACTTCAGCGCCAGATGATTGCCCACCAGAAAGAAGCAATCCAGGCTCTGGCCTCCGAAACCGCTGATCGGCACGCCCTCTTGATGAGCCGGCTAGATCATCTGGGCGGGCTAAACCCCCAGGGTGTCACCCCGCAGCCGTCTGCCCCCCCTGCCCCAGCTTCTGAGCGATCAGTCGCCCCAACCCAAACACTGGAGGTTTCCAGTGCAGCCGTAGCTCTTGCTCCCACTATGCCTGCTTCGCAGCAGCTGGTTGAGCCACAGCACGTACCCCTGCTAGGTGCGGCCGATTATGGGGACGATTTCAAAGAGAGGCTTGCAGGACTGCTGCAGGCGGAGGGCATGACTGTAGATGACCTCCGTCAGTTACTCCCTGCTGCCCCGGCCCCTACTTCCGCGCTGAATGCCAGGACGGTTCAGGGCAGGGCAGTGGATGGCCTCCTTGGCTTATCCCTCAGTACCCCAGTACCCCCTATTCCCTCTGCTGCTGCATCTACTTCCTTTCCCCCGGGTTTTCTGCAGCAGGCGGCCCCACAGGGCGCCGGGGCGGGCCCCGTAGGGCCTAGTCGCGTCTCGGCCCCCCGCCCAGTTTTCATGCCTGAAACGTTCACTGGTACCGGCCGCGATTGGTCGGATTGGTCTGAACATTTTGAGCTTGCTGCCAAGGTGAATGGGTGGGATGACCAATTAAGATTACAATTTATGTCATTGCTGCTGTCAGGCCACGTTCGGGACCTTTTTAGTGGCCTTTCAGCAGAGACTAAGAACGATTTCACCTTGTTGAAGGCCGCTATGGCTAGATGTTTCGAGCCGTATGATAGTGAGGGCTGGTCTCGGGCGAGCCTTGCTTCAAGACGCCGGCTACGTGGTGAATCAGCCCAGGAGTTTGGCAGCCACCTGCAGAGGCTTGTTAGTAGAGCCTACCCCTCGGCTGACGCTCACACCCAGGATCTGTTGGCGAGGGAGCAGTTCATTACCCATTTTGCGACCGGTGAGCTCCGCTTTAGCCTCCGTAGTTCCAAACCCCCCACACTGGAGGCTGCTATGGATCTTGCGTCAGAGTGGGAGCACCTAAAATCCTTGGAACTAAGTGAGGTTACCCCTAGCGCCAGGGTTGGAGGAATCCTAGGGGGGCTGGAGGTCGACTTGAGACAGGCTGAGGTTCTGAGTTTGAGGGCTGACGTTGAAAAGCTCAAGTCCTTGATTGCAGCAGGGGGGGCTCGGCCGTGCCAAGCGATGCAAGAGTGTCTCCTGAAGACGCCCACCCACACCGCAGACTCCGTACCTAGTCCTGTCCCCCCCGCTACCCGCGGCCTTTGCTACTACCCCTCCCTCTCGACCGGGCAGGGACCAAATCACCCCTGAGGAGAGACAACGCCGTATCCGTGACAACCTCTGCCATTATTGTGCCTCGCCGGACCATAAACTCGACGACTGCCCCAGCTGCCCGAGAGGACGCAAAACACCAAAAGATTAGGCTCAGTAGCCATAGGGCAGATGCTACTGAGCCAGACCGACTGCGCCTCTCTGCCCGTATCGTCGTTTGATTGCACCCTCTCGTGGCGGGGTCAGCCCCTTGCCCTCCCGGCCTTCGTCGACTTGGGGGCGGAGGGGTGCTTCTTGGACTGCGGTGTTGTTGCTCGACTGAACGTGGGAACCGTCCCACTTTCCCCCGCCCTTGAGGCCGTAACCCTCGGGGGCCAGCGCTTCGCCCATATTACTGAGAGAACCATGCCAGTTCCATATTACTGAGAGAACCATGCCAGTTGACCTTCGCTTTTCTGGGAATCATTGGGAGACGATTCACTTCCACGTGACCGACTGTCCCAATACTCCTGTGGTCCTCGGCCGCCCCTGGTTAGACCTGCACAAGCCCTTCCTCCACTGGTCCCCTGGCAAGGGCAAGGTGGTTTCGTGGAGCCACTATTGCCATGTAAATTGCCTGGTCGCCACGCTCACTCCGGCTTCCCCTGCACCGGTGTCGGCGCGGCTCCTCCGGATCTGTCGTCCGTTCCCATGGTTTACCATGATTTGGCCCCGGTGTTCGGGAAGGAGCATACCCTGTCCCTCCCACCCCACCGACCTTTTGATTGCGCTGTTGTCCTTAAGGCTGGAGCAACCTTTCCCCGGAGCCGGCTGTACAACCTCTCCCGTCCTGAGCAGGAGTCCATGAGAACCTACATCCGTGACTCCGGGCATCATTAGGCCCTCGTCGTCTCCGGTGGCCGCTGGGTTTTTCTTTGTGGGGAAGAAGGATGGGACCCTCAGACCATGTATCGATTTCCGAGGGTTGAACGACATCACGGTGAAGAACACGTATCCCCTACCACTCATTCGCTCCGCCTTCCCACCCCTTCATGGCTCCAAGATATTCTCCAAACTTGATCTACGAAATGCCTACCACCTTGTCCGCATTAGGGAGGGGGACGAGTGGAAGACGGCCTTCAACACTTCCCTTGACCATTTTGAGTACTTGGTTATGCCATTCGGGCTTACTAACGCCCCCGCCGTCTTCCAGGCTCTCATAAATGACATTCTGAGGGATATGATCGGCCTCTTCATTTTTGTCTACTTGGATGATATCCTCATCTTCTCACAGGATCTCGACGACCATCAACAGCATGTTCGCCTAGTGCTCCAACGGCTGTTGGAGAACAGCCTCTTCGTCAAAGCTGAGAAGTGTGAATTTCATGCTTCCACTGTATCCTTTCTCGGGTATGTGATTGCCGAAGGTGAGTTACGCATGGATCCCGCCAAGGTCGCGGCTGTGGCGGATTGGCCTGAACCCTCCACCTTGAAACAGCGTCAACGGTTCCTGGGGTTTGCCAATTTTTATCGACGGTTTATCCGCAACTACGGCCGTGTGGCTGCCCCGCTTACCGCCCTCACCTCCACCTCTACTCCGTTTCGGTGGACCCCCCAGGCCAAGACTGCTTTTCGCGAGCTCAAGCTCCGTTTCTCTACAGCTCCCGTGCCCAACCTGACCCAGAACTGCAGTTCATCGTTGAGGTTGATGCCTCGGAGACTGGAATTGGGGCTGTCCTCTCTCAGCGCTCTCCTGGGGATCATAAGGTCCATCCTTGTGCCTTTTTCTCGTGTAAGCTGTCACCTGCAGAAGCCAATATATGTCTATATATATAGATGTTAGCTTAGCTTCTAGCTATTAGCTAAATAATTATATTTACAACCATAATGAACTGTGATCTGACAGAAAAAGTGTCATTTACAGAGCGCGTGCAGCATGCCCCGCAGGCTCCCGTTCTAGCCTGTTTGAGGAGTGTACTCGGTGCGACAAATCTTCTGTGGGGATCCGAATGAACCCAAAAGTATTTGGGGGTAGAAAATATCATATTTTAAGCTGGAAATGAGGACGGTGGTGTAAAAAACCGAAATTCTCCTTTAAGGAGTGAAAAAATACTTTAACTAGAGGGTAACAAGATCTGTACTTATAGTCTAACTATGGGGTCGCGGGCTGTATTATGAAGCAGGGAACCAATTTTGTACTTATAGGCTAATTACGGGGTACCACACTGTACTTACAGGGTAACTACGGGGTTTAAGGAGTGTAGTTATAGTATAACTACGGGGTTTAAGGAGTCTAGTTATAGTATAACTACGGGGTTTAAGGAGTGTAGTTATAGACTAAATACAGGGTTTAAGGAGTCTAGTTAGTCTAACTACGGGGTTTAAGGAGTGTAGTTATAGTCTAACTACGGGGTTTTAGGAGTCTAGTTATAGTCTAACTACGGGGTTTAAGGAGTCTAGTTGTAGTCTAACTACGGGGTTTCAGGAGTGTAGTTATAGTATAACTACGGGGTTTAAGGAGTCTAGTTATAGTATAACTACGGGGTTTAAGGAGTGTAGTTATAGTCTAACTACGGGGTTTAAGGAGTCTAGTTATAGTCTAACTACGGGGTTTAAGGAGTGTAGTTATAGTCTAACTACGGGGTTTAAGGAGTCTAGTTATAGTATAAATACGTGGTTTAAGGAGTGAAAAAAATACTTTAATTAGAGGGTAACAAGATCTGTACTTAGTCTAACTACGGGGTCGCGGGCTGTATTATGAAGCAGGGGACCAATTTTGTACTTATAGGCTAATTACGGGGTACCACACTGTACTTACAGGGTAACTACGGGGTTTAAGGAGTGTAGTTATAGTATAACTACAGGGTTTAAGGAGTCTAGTTATATTATAACTATGGGGTTTAAGGAGTGTAGTTATAGTCTAACTACAGGGTTTAAGGAGTGTAGTTATAGTCTAACTACGGGGTTTAAGGAGTCTAGTTATATTATAACTATGGGGTTTAAGGAGTGTAGTTATAGTCTAACTACAGGGTTTAAGGAGTCTAGTTATATTATAACTATGGGGTTTAAGGAGTGTAGTTATAGTCTAACTACAGGGTTTAAGGAGTCTAGTTATAGTATAACTACGGGGTTTAAGGAGTGAAAAAATACTTTAACTAGAGGGTAACAAGATCTGTACTTATAGTCTAACTACGGGGTCGCGGGCTGTATTATGAAGCAGGGAACCAATTTTGTACTTATAGGCTAATTACGGGGTACCACACTGTACTTACAGGGTAACTACGGGGTTTAAGGAGTGTAGTTATAGTATAACTATGGGGTTTAAGGAGTGTAGTTATAGTCTAACTACAGGGTTTAAGGAGTCTAGTTATAGTCTAACTACGGGGTTTAAGGAGTGTAGTTATAGTCTAACTATGGGGTTTTAGGAGTCTAGTTATAGTCTAACTACGGGGTTTAAGGAGTCTAGTTATAGTCTAACTACGGGGTTTCAGGAGTGTAGTTATAGTATAACTACGGGGTTTAAGGAGTGTAGTTATAGTCTAACTACGGGGTTTAATGAGTCTAGTTATAGTCCAACTACGGGGTTTAAGGAGTGTAGTTATAGTCTAACTACGGGGTTTAAGGAGTCTAGTTATAGTATAAATACGTGGTTTAAGGAGTGAAAAAATACTTTAACTTGAGGGTAACAAGATCTGTACTTAGTCTAACTATGGGGTCGCGGGCTGTATTATGAAGCAGGGGACCAATTTTGTACTTATAGGCTAATTACGGGGTACCACACTGTACTTACAGGGTAACTACGGGGTTTAAGGAATGTAGTTATAGTATAACTACAGGGTTTAAGGAGTCTAGTTATAGTATAACTATGGGGTTTAAGGAGTGTAGTTATAGTATAACTACGGGGTTTAAGGAGTGTAGTTATAGTCTAACTACAGGGTTTAAGGAGTCTAGTTATAGTCTAACTACGGGGTTTAAGGAGTGTAGTTATAGTCTAACTACGGGGTTTTAGGAGTCTAGTTATAGTCTAACTACGGGGTTTAAGGAGTCTAGTTATAGTCTAACTACGGGGTTTAAGGAGTCTAGTTATAGTCTAACTACGGGGTTTAAGGAGTCTAGTTATAGTATAACTACAGGGTTTAAGTGGAGTCTTGCTCTGCAGCGCCCCGAACGTTGCTCTGCAGCATACACATACCCAGCGTCTGCTGGATGGTCTGCAGCGCCTTCACGTTGCTCTGCAGCGTCTGCTGGGTGCTCTGCAGCGCCGACACATTGCTCTGCAGCGTCTGCTGGGTGCTCTGCAGCGCCGACACATTGCTCTGCAGCGTCTGCTGGGTGCTCTGCAGCGCCTTCACGGTGCTCTGCAGCGCAGACACGTTGCTCTGCAGCATCTGCTGGGTGCTCTGCAGCGCCGACACGTTACTCTGCAGTGTCTGCTGGGTGCTCTGCAGTGTCTGCTGGGTGCTCTGCAGTGCCGACACATTGCTCTGCAGCATCTGCTGGGTGCTCTGCAGCGCAGACACGTTGCTCTGCAGCATCTGCTGGGTGCTCTGCAGTGCCGACACATTGCTCTGCAGCATATGCTGGGTGCTCTGCAGCGCCGACACATTGCTCTGCAGCATCTGCTGGGTGCTCTGCAGCGCCGACACGTTACTCTGCAGTGTCTGCTGGGTGCTCTGCAGTGCCGACACATTGCTCTGCAGTGTCTGCTGGGTGCTCTGCAGTGCCGACACATTGCTCTGCAGCGTCTGCTGGGTGCTCTGCAGCGCTCCCACGTTGCACTGCAGTGTCTGCTGGGTGCTCTGCAGCGCTCCCACGTTGCTCTGCAGTGTCTGCTGGGTGCTCTGCAGCGCTCCCACGTTGCTCTGCAGGCTCTTCGTCTCCTGGCTGGAAACTAGGACAGAGACAAATTGCAAAAGAGTCAAGTTCTCAGTTAAAGGTTACAAACTAGTATAAATATGAATTTTAACTCTATATCGCTACAAGATATAAAATATTAATGTATTAATTTGAGCCCAGTTTCCATACTCTGAATTATTGGAACCAAATAATTAGGGATGCGCGATTACACCATTATCTGTATCTGTTTTAATCAACTAAATTATCTGTATCCGTATCTGTACTAGGAGGGGGCGTGGTTAATCCAAAGGTGGGCGTGGTTTAAACTGGATGTGGGTGTGGCTTAAGTTTTGTTTGGTTGTGGTTGTTGATCTCCACTTCTTCTGGGACCATGATGAATCTCATCCAAACTCGCCACGGCACCAGCTCTCAAGCTCTGACACAGTTCAGCTCGGTCCATTTTAACACTGCTTGTATGTTAGCTTTGTACTTTTTTTCCAATATTTTATTTTGCAATTTTTCAGAACATAAAACAAAAACGGGCTCAGACACAGAAAAGAGAGAATTAAAGGAGAATTTCGTTTTTTTTTTACCTGGAGCCCTCTAAATAGTACTCCAAGCCAGTCCTTGAATGCTCTCCGTCGGGGCCACATGGCAGCGTGCTGTTACTCCATGGAAATAGACAGTTTTCTTCCCGTGTTCTACCCATATCGTCATTATATTATCCCTAAAGAAACATCAGACTGCTATTCACCCCCGGGCTATTTCCACTAGTCTTTACAGGGATCTCATTTCCACATTCGGGGTGAGTTTCACCAACTCTTGTCAAGTCCCGCGAGCCTTTCTCCCGGCTGGCCTGTGTAGTGACTGTAGCGCCGAAAGCTTGGCAGTGAAGTGGCCGTCCTGACCATGGGAGGGAGCTCCTTCCACCATTGAGGTGCCAGAGACGAGAAGAGTCGCGATCGGGATGAGCGACTTTTGAGCCCCCGTAGCGAAGGAGGGGCGAGGCGTCCTGCACTGGTGGAGGAACAAAGGGAGCGGTGAGAGGTTTGGAACCTGACCATAGATTGCAGGTACAGAGGAGCTGTCTGGTGTACTTCCCTGTAGGCCAGTACCAGTGTGCTTGTAAGAGATGTCATGCATGGGATCCCACACAAGGCGTCCATGAGAAATCAGCTGGGCGAGTTACCTGTCGCCCCTAACCTCGTCCAAGTAGGCCAGATAGGGTCCCAGATAGTTGAGCATTTCTTAACACGTTCACTGCCATTGGCGAGTTGACTCGTCAAAAAAAATCCAACGGTTGACTGCCATTGACGAGTCGTCGTCAAAAATTAAAAAAAAATTGACGGTGGGATGTGGATCAACGCCCCCCACGTCTCCTATAAAAATATGGGAGCCACCGAACGTGTACAACCCATTCCACCGACCCACTAAGTGGCGACAGTGCTCTCCAGACTAGAAAAGCAGAGCCAAAACTGCAGGGGAACGCGCGAGGAAACCATTCTCATACTGTAAAATGGATTGGCGAAAACGCTTTCGCGCTGAGAGCTGGCGGTGGGGGATTGCAAATTTGCATAATAGATTATGGGTGCAACACACTTTGAAACACCGGCAGAAAGCCCACAATCGCACGCAGCTTCATTCCAGCTGAGCTCACAACCGAAAGGAACGAGCCCCATGCAGACTCGCCCAAAGAGCGGCCGCCAGCAGCCAGGCAGAGCCTCGCTTGTACCGCTGCAGCCACGGAGGGAGGAGAACACACACGGAGGGAGGAGTTTGAAGGAGAGGGGGGTTTCCTGCTGCTATGGAGGAAATTACTGTTCAAAACTATTGTTTAGTGGTCTGACGTCTTACGCCAAAAATAAATGGTTAAAGTGACTGTTCTATCGAATTTCACAAAAAGCTATTTATCTCAGCTTAAATTTTCAGACACTGAAACTATGCTGTATTCTACTGCTAATGCCTACATAACTACTAACTCTACAAACTAACTCTTTTAGACAGAGAAAGCACACATTCTATTAGTTCTTTTGAGATATTTTGTGTTCACAAAATCTAGCAGAAAAGAATCCTCTGCTCTTCAAAGATGAGCCAGAATCCTCAAAAAAAAACCTTGGCAGAAGCTACCTACAGTATTGAAAAAACGGCTGGCAGTGAATGTGTTAAGTGAGTTGGTCCTCAGGAACCGGAGTCTCTCCATACAACCGAGACCATGTACTTAAATTGATTTTAACTCATTGAGTGTAAGCCACTTTTGGAAAACGGATGCTCCCAGTGCCAGAGTTTCAGAGCGTTTTCAGTGATTTCTCGAGGCCCACAGAATATTGTGTGATATTACTATGTAAACACCGAACACGCCCAAAGAACGATGAGACTCTCTTCTATCATCAGCAAAAAAAAGTTTATTGATATCATTTTCCGTTATTTAGTTATCAGCCGGAGAGGATAGGTTGATTTCAGCAAAAACAGACGTTTCAAATTAGAAGCTGAGATAATGAGCCTTTTGTGAAATGAAGCATTTCAAGCACATCACTGACTCTGAAGCTAATATTTTCTGATGGAGTGACACCTCAAAAATAATTTCCTTCAATAAAAGAGCAAAAACAAAGGAATTTTGATGGCAAAATAATATTTTTTAGCTGCAACCAGCAGCGCTGGCCTTCTTGCTGGTCTTGATTTACTGCTGGTGGGCATCAGATATTCTAGCTTGTGTTTTGCCAATCTGTCCATCTAGCCTGCTGTCTGGGTCGGTACGTGTTGTATGGTGCCCTGCGTGCCCCACCCCCCTCACCCCTCCTCCTCCGTGGGAGTGTCTCTGGTGGCTCTCTGCTGCACGTTTGCTCTGCACGTTTCAAAGTGCACTGGCTGCACCCAGCTCCCCGTTTTTGTTCGCCGGCTGCCAGCGCTTCCAACTGAGAATGATTTGGCTTTTCAGAAAGACGCTGATGTCGTGCTCCTTTTGTGGCAACTACTGTAATCATGTGGATGGGCTATCGCAGTGGAGACGGAGGGGCTCAATTGTGGCAGCAGATTGGCTCCTGTTCACAGGCACAGCTAACGTTATGCTTCATGCATATCGATGCATACCGATGCGGTTTCCGTTTCCCCATGACTACTTCTGCTGTTTTTCCTCACCTTTCTCTAATCTGGAGAGCACTGTCGCCACCTAATGGGTCCGTAAAATAGCTTTTACACATTCGACATCTCCCATATTTTCACAGGAGATGCATCAGGCTTTGATCCACGTCCCACCGTCAAAAAACGCAATTGACGACAATCGTCATCATTGGCACTCAACGTTACTATTTGAATTGACGACGATTGTCGTCATTGGCACTCAATGAGTTAATTAGAAATCCAAGACTATCTCAGCAGTGCCTCCATTTTATGTAGCATTCCTACCCCATAGTCATAGGCCCTTGAGTTATTTTAATTATGTATATATCTATTTTTATTAAAGCTGATAAATCCAGCTTTTTATCTTGGCTCTATTTTAACTAAATCACACAAGCCGTTTTAAACCAAAATATTGTATCCTCAAGGAATGAAATTGGCTTCAGCTTTACTTTTAACAGGGATACATACACCTTAAAGCAGCTATGAGCAAGATTTTCTATTGTTATTAAACAGTCTAAATTTAATATCGATGCCTCACACCAACGCCGAGTAGTCTCGCTTGAACGCAGAGTGAATCGGCGAGTGTTATCTGGATGATTAGTCTGTCTGCGGGCCGGGGCAGATCAGGAAGTTAAATGAAACGGTTTGCGGCAGCCACTTCAGCCATAACCACAAAATTACAAAATTACTTTCAAATAAACTGTTAGAATATAATGAGATGTTCGCGAGAGCAGAAAGTAGCGAGGACAGCTTTTTTGGGCCTGCAGCTACGCCCGTAAATCGTTTCGCTCTGCCTAGCAACTGTTTATAGCTAAGCTGCCGTAAACCGTTTCGCACTGCTTAGCAACAGACCCAAAACAAGGATGGCTTTCCTCGCTACAAGCAAAGGGCTTTCTACTCTCGCAAACATATCTCGTTATATTCTAACAGTTTGTTTGAAAGTAATTTTCTTTATTTGCACAAACCCAAAGCTCTCCAATGTTGTTTGGCACAATTAAATCTCAACAGCATCCAGTCTTTTGAGATTTAGGGCCATATCTCCCCCTGGCCTTAGGCACTAAACTGCCGTTAAACGCAAAAAAACATGCTTTGCTTCTGACTCGGGAAGATAGCATAATGTTTTTAGGCCCTGAAATGCGCTTTACGCCGAAGAGGGGTGGCGCAGTGCCAGAATAGGCCAGAATGAACGTTTTGGCCTTAAATACAGATATTTTTAGATGCGTATGTTATAGCCTATATGAACGTCTAATTACAGTAAGCGCACGCTTTGGGACATGGATATTCACTGCCTAATTGCGCGGCAGTCCTTGGTGTCTCAAATGGATCGTTCAGCATCAATTTTCGTTACGAATCCGAACTGGTTCATGCTCCAATTCTCTCCCTCTCTCATTCTCTCCCCTCTCTTCACTCTCTTGTTCACTCCCCTCTCTCTCTCTCCCTCTCTCACTCTGTCACTCTGTTTGCACTCAGCAAGATAGAAGCTGCTGTCACCGCGATGACGCTGTGGCTTTTAAGGGGAGTGTAACGACGCATTATGTAATAACTGCACATTATGTAATAAAATGCCAAAATGTAATAACATCTCACTTTCAATATGTAATAACGACGCATTATGTAATAAAATGCGCAATATGTAATAAATCGCCTCAACGCAATATGTAATAGCGTTTGACACATTTTGTAATAAATGTATTACATATTGCGCAGATTATTACATATTGCAGGGGTTGCACTTTTTTCTGGTTGGAAATGTAATAAGTGGCCGCATTATGTAACAAAATTAGAAAATGCACTGACTTTGTCATGGGGGGGGGGGGGTAGGCTAATAAACATATTATGTGTCAAAACCAGTCAAGCAACTAGATATCTATAGTTGTTATTTTAGTCTACTTTATTTGATGTTATGGTAATTATTTTACTTATTGACTGTTCTACGTTAAGGAGATACTGTGTGATACGGTGTTATGTTATGCTATTGTGTTATGTGGATATTTCATGCCTGAGTGCGAGCAACTGTATCTTGTCCCAATTTCCCCCCGGGGATCATTAAAGTCTTTCTGATTCTGATTCTGATTCAGCTGATGACAAACTGAATCTAAAACTGAATCTAGTGCATCAGTCCGGTAAAACCCGACTTGCATTTCAGTTCTGGCCTTTACAAGTGATAGAAGCGTGGTTGAAATTTGCATTGACCGCATTTACTGCCTCAATCCATAGATTACAGGGCCATTTAAACATAGGAAATCCATTAAGAGTTGAGGATTGCAGAGACGTTTATGAATTGTCTGATATTACGCACAGGTTTTTTGGCTGCACAATTCTGTTCTGTACAGCACCGAGAAATAATGAGGCAGAGACTAGCAGTGCTGACGTCAAACTTGCTTGCTAATTGCTATTACAAGTTGTATGAATAAAACGTTGTGTATCTTTCTTACCTAACGTTAATGAACGTTTGTAACTGTATAACCAGCGGTGCCTCAGGAGGTCCCTGAAGATCATCAAAGACACAAACCATCCCCACAACAGCCTGTTCTCCCTGTTACCCTCAGGGAGGAGATACAGGGTTCCAAAAGCACGCACAAATCGCTTGAGGAACAGTTTCTTCCCGCAGGCCACAAAACTCCTTAACACATTGAGTGCCAGCCATTTTTTCATCCTGTAGGTAAGTTGTGCCAGGTTTTTTTTTGAGGATTCTGGCTCATTTTACAAGAGCCGAGGATTATTTTCTGTTAAGAATTCATGAACACCAATCATCTAAAAATAACTAATAGAATGTGTGCTTTCTCTGTCTAAAAGAGTTAGTTTGCAGAGTTAGTAGTTATGTAGATATTAGCCGTTGAGTACAGCATGGTTTCAGCGTCTGGAAATTTATTCAGAGATAAATGGCTTTTTGTGAAATTCGACAGAACAGTCACTTTAACCATTCATTTTTGGCATCAGTAAGACCGTCAGACATTCTAAACAATAGTTTTGAACAGTAATTTCCTCCATAACAACAGGAAACACCCCTCTCATTCAAACTCCTCCCTCCGTGTGTCTTCTCCTCCTTCCTCCTGGCTCTACAGCGGGCGTGTCAGAAGCGCGTTGCTGCTGCCTGCCTGCCTGTCTGCGTGCCTGCCTGCCTGCTTGCCTGCGTGCGGACGCTCCTTGTGCGAGTCAAGATGTGCCGGGGAATGCGTGGGCGATGGGCAGATGTTGATTCTGGCCTTTCTGAGGTGTTTCAAAGTGTGTTTCACCTATAATCTATTTTGCAAATCGCTCTCCGCTCTCTGTGTGCGGCTGCCTGCGCGGCCGCTCTCGGGCAAGAAGACAAGTGTGGAATGGATTACTGTAAAATCGCCTCGCCATTTCCTTGAATGGCTTGCTCCCCGCGGCAGTTTTTTCTTTGATTTCGCTCGTCTGGGGGAGCACTGTCAACACTTAGTGGGTCGGTAAAATAGATTATACACATTCTCTTGCTCCAATAGTGATCTCGAAGATGTAAAAGTTGTTGATTGATGTCCCACCGTCAAAAAAAAAAAATGTTTATGTAAGACGAGTTATTTCGGCTCTGGCACTCAAGCGTTGGATTATGTAAGACGAATTATCTCGGCTATGGCACTTAACGTGTTAACATACACAAATAGTGTAGTAGCCGTACTGTACCGTACTGTAGCTGCTACCATTACGTATGTCTAATGTTTAATTGTATGTTTAATAAGGTATATGCTATTTGCACTTGTATGTCAAATACGTCAAATTTAAGATGTAGAAGCACGTCTAAAGTATGCACATGACATGTGCACCTATGTGCACTGTCTCTGACTTGTCTTATGTTGTAAACGGAGTCAACAGCACAAGAATTTCACACGTGATACTTGTACCATGGAGTGTGTGTGTGTGTGTGTTAACCTGGGGCGTCCCACCTGCGTTCTCTCTCTGCAGATCCTCCAATTTCTTCTGCAGCTCTGCTCTGAGAGCTGCTACCTCGTTCCTCTGATCCTCCTGCTCCCGCTCTGCCTCCGTCACTCTGTGGACCAACACTGAAGACAACAGGCTTTAAACAAATAGTGCTACAGCCTAGCTAAACATTCCATAACCATTGTGCATTTTGTAAACAAACAAAACAAAACATATAACCTGCTGCACTTATAGCTGAAGGCATACAAAAAATGGATATTGAGCCATGAATTTTGAAAAAGAGAGGTTTAGCTTGTTCATTTGATATGAACATCACAGAGGATTGGAGATGTAACATACATGTATGCACAGTAGCCTAACCAGATACACGGTGTGTTTATAGTGTTTATAGCGGAACGCTAATTTTCAACACCTGTCCAAAGGCTACACCAAAACACAACCCAAAAGGACATGGACAAGAAGCAAAATCAAATATAAAAAGCGTAATGCTGGTTTCACACCGACGACCCACGCCTTGCCTTGCCTCAACCCACGCCTACGCCGAGCTGGGCGTGAACCTGTTACACGCTTTTGCGATCACACCGCACGCCTTTTGCACGCCGAACCTGGAGCCGAGTCACAAGCGCCTCTCCTCTCTCCCGACTGTATTTTTTCACGTGTTGTCCAGAATTGTCATGGGTAGCCTCTAGGTAAAATAAATCTGATATATTTAATGTTCTATTGATGCTGGATATGTATAACCAGGTCTGACTATAGTCGGACATTTTAGAGAGGTGATCTTGCAAGAATATGTGCTGGCACAACAACATTGTCCATCTTGCTTCTTCGGTCGCTATTCTCTCTCATGAAGATTTGTTTGCCGACAGGGAGAAAGCCCCACGTGATAGCCACCCGTCAATCTCTCTCTCGCTCTCTCTCTCTGCTCAATACTGTTGTAGAAACTCCATTTTATTTTGAAATTCAGTTGACTTTGCCAGTTCCCACGGATATTGTCGCGTTTTTCTTTCATGGCTTGACAGAAAAGCCTGCCTGCACGCGCCTTGTCGGCGTGAAAATAGAACTCTCGCCTATTCGATAAAATCGGCAAGGCACAGGCAAGGCGTGGGTACACGCAGGGTTCACGCTCAGGCGTCCGGTGTACACAGCCTCGTTGACTAAAACGGACGCCTATTAAAAAGCGTGGGTAAAGGCAAGGCATAGGCAAGGCTTGGGTCGTCGGTGTGAAACCAGCCTAAAGCTATACATACAAATGTATTGACTAGAAAGTCACTACAGAAAGTCACTAAAATACACCCCAGAGGACATACCCAAAAAGAAACATAATCAAATATAAAACCACATGAGCAAAGCTATACAAATATTCAAGGATGTACATACAATACAGTACGCACAATGTACACACAATACAGACATAATACAGAGTACCACGAGAGGTCTACAAGGGTATTAAGTGTGAGAACACAGTTGTTTCTCTTTTAACCATGACTTAATACCCCTGTTAAAAACATAAAAATCCTCTTTTGACTTCAAACTTGGGGAGTGCGGTGCTGCATTTCATGCAATTCGGACTTGTTCCAGGTCTGTCTGTATGTCTGTCCTTCGCGTATCTCGAGAACCGTTTGTCAGATCGACTTCAAACTTGGGGAGTGCGCAAGTGTGTGCTTAGGGTGACCTGCAGAGTGCAGTGTGTGTGCGGGGGAAGCGCCCACAGGGTGGTGCATGGGGGAACGGGCACTGCACTAGTATGAAAGGGGGAAGTAGGCAATCTCTGTCTGTTTCAATTTTTGTCCCACTGATGATGTCATAGGCATTTGTGACATCACTGATGATGTCATAGGCATTGTGACATCATCAGTGATGTCATGAGAGCAATATCACCTTATTGTATCACTGATGATGTCATAGGCACTGAAGATGTCATAGGCATTGTCATAATCATCATCTTATATAAGCGAGTGACGTCATCAGCCGAGCTGCGGGCAAGGCCGTGCAGCGGCCGAGCTGTGTATCCGAGCTGCAGGGCGGGCGAGGCCGCGCATCAGGTGAGCCTAGGAATCGAGCGTGCCTAGCCTGCGAGATGCCTAGTTAAATACGAATACATTAAATATGACTTGGAAATGTGTTTGCAAGCTTTATTTACCGATTGATGCATTGTAGGTTTTGGTATTTTTCTAGGTTAGGCTGACACTCTCACTATGACATTATTCAAATAAATTACATGCACAACATCACAGTAGCTACAACTATGAAATGATCTTATGTTATTTACTTGTTCATTCATAGTAGAGGTCTTCATGGGTCCAAAATGACGGACCCGGACCCTAATGGACCTGGGAAATTTGTGCCCAGACCCGGATTGGACCCATCTATTATTAGAAACCTGAGACCTGACCTGGACAGAACCAATAAATGTCTGACCTGGACCCATATAGAACCAAGCATACTGGACCTGTACAGAACCGAGAAATAATGAGGCAGAGACTAGCAGTGCCGACGTCAAAATTGCTTGCTAATTGCTATTACAAGTTGTATAAAATTCTGTATCTTTCTTACCTAACGTTAATGAACCTTTGTAACTGACTGAATATCTGACTGCCCTAATGTACTGTATCTTGTAATTAGTTGGACATGAATAAATAATTAAAACGTGTGTGTGTGTGTGTGTGTGTGTGTGTGTGCGTGTGTGTGTCTGTGTGTCTGTGTGAACCTGGGGCGTCCCACCTGGGTTCTCTTTCTGCAGATCCTCCACCTTCTTCTGCAGCTCTGCTCTGAGAGCTGCTACCTCGTTCCCCTCGTTGTGCTCTGTCTCCGTCACTCTGTGGACCAACACTGAAGACAACAACAGGCTTTAAACAAATAGTGCTACAGCCTAGCTAAACATTCCATAACCATTGTGCATTTTGTAAACAAACAAAACAAAACATATAACCTGGTACACTTATAGCTGAAGGCATTTTTTTTTTTTATATTGAGCCATGAATTTAGAAAAAGAGAGGTTTAGGTTAAGTCACTGGTGAAAGTGGACCTGAACGATCCGGTGCTTCGCTCCAGTAAAATATTCCGTGCCTGAACGCCGCACCGTTATAGGGGAGAGACAGAGTGACACAGCAGCTGCCTGTCAGTCAAAACCCACAGAACAGCAATTCATAAGATGCATACAAGCCTTGTACGACAACCCGAGCGCCAGAATAATGATCACCTGACAGCACTCCCAAATGAACATGCTTTTTTTGATGCCCTCCCCAATCCTAGCACCTTATCTCTAGATTTGTATATCTGTTTGACAACTGCAACACAGCTTCTACTGAGAGGATTAGAGATGCATGTCAGGGGGAACTTGGTATTGATTTATCTGACATCATACGGGAAAGGAGTCTGTCTATAGTACAACTTTGCTCAGTTAATAGCAGACACCAGCTGATCCAATTTAAAGTCGCTCACCGTCTTCACTACTCCAAGCACAAATTGCACAGGTCCTACCCTTCTGTCTCACCACTGTGCGACAGGTGTCAGGTGTCAGAGGGCACACTATCTCATGCCTTCTGGTTCTGCCCTTCATTGATGGGGTTCTGGACTAAAATATTTGACTGGTACTCTAAGGCAGGGGTTCCCAACCTTTTTTATGCCGCGGACCGGTAGATGGATGGAAAAAAGTTGCGGACCGGTTGTCAATTTTAATAATAATAAAAAATATATATATATATATTTTTTTTAAATAAACATAGGCTATAATATTATAGGTTGTGTAGTGGTTGAAATCTAGTTTCAAGTTGACGTTTATTTATGTTTGTAAAAAAAATGTTTGTACATTTTTATTTTATTAAATATTTTTTGGGGGGGTGGGGGTGGGGGAAGGCCGGGCTCGTGGCCCGGTACCAAATGCGTTGCGGCCCGGTACCGGTCCACGGCCTGGTGGTTGGGAACCACTGCTCTAAGGCCTACAAAATAACCCTGCAACCGGAGGCAGAACTCGCCATCTTCGGCTGCTCGGAGTCCTCTCTGAATTTCCCTGCGGCTGTGCAGCAATCTCTGACACTCGGGACAACTGTTGCCAAAAAAACGTATTCTGAAGGAATGGAAGTCCTCCTCTTCCCCCTCTTTTCAGGTGTGGCTGATGGACATGATCTCTGTTATACGGATGGAGAGACTCGGGTCCTTGAGAGCCAACTCGCTTAAAAGGTTCTCGACTGTTTGGGACCCTTTTTTGGCCTACTTTGATGAGATTAAGAATGAGTCTGAGGCTCTCCTGTCTGGTTTGTTGTGGGCCCCTTGCGTGGGACCCCATGCACACTATCTATTACAGATAAGAGCATCTTATGCAGCTGGTAGCAACATGTGATGTTGAATGTTGATGATTTATGTTTTGTTTTTGTTTTTTTTCTTTCTTGTGTCTGAACCTGTTTATTTGTCTTGTTTGTGTATTATTATTGTTCTATAAAAATTGAAAATAAAATATTGGAAAAAAATGGCCACCTGACAGGCCATTCAAGCTGTTCAGAGGGACTCGCCAGGGCTGTTGCGCTAGCCCCGCCCTCATCACGATTTTTATAGAGCCGCTGGCTCAATATTAGAGAAAGTAGAGAGGTGAGTGGCATCACTGTAGCAAAAGAGGAACACAGAATAGGTCTTTTTTGCAGACGACATTATTATCTTTCTCCAGAACCCAAATTCAACATTTCCCAAACTTGTGTCAATTCTAGAAGATTATGGTCGGATGTCAGGTTATAAATTGAACATTACAAAGACTCAGGTATTGACATTTAATTTAACCTGGGGCGTCCCACCTGCGTTCTTTCTGTGCAGATCCTCCAATTTCTTCTGCAGATCCTCCAATTTCTTCTGCAGCTCTGCTCTGAGAGCTGCTACCTCGTTCCCCTCGTTGCGCTCTGCCTCCGTCACTCTGTGCACCAAAACTGAAGACAACAACAGGCTTTAAACAAATAGTGCTACAGCCTAGCTAAACATTACATAACCATTGTGCATTTTGTAAAGAAACAAAACAAAACATATAACCTGGTACACTTATAGCTGAAGGCATACAAAAAATTGATATTGAGCCATGAATTTGGAAAAAGAGAGGTTTAGGTTAAGTCACTGGTGAAAGTGGACCTGAACGATCCGGTGCTTCGCTCCAGTAAAATATTCCGTGCCTGAACGCCGCACCGTTATAGGGGAGAGACAGAGTGACACAGCAGCTGCCTGTCAGTCAAAACCCACAGAACAGCAATTCATAAGATGCATACAAGCCTTGTACGACAACCCGAGCGCCAGAATAATGATCACCTGACAGCACTCCCAAATGAACATGCTTTTTTTGATGTGTTGCTGAGCCCTCCCCAATCCTAGCACCTTATCTCTAGATTTGTATATCTGTTTGACAACTGCAACACAGCTTCTACTGAGAGGATTAGAGATGCATGTCAGGGGGAACTTGGTATTGATTTATCTGACATCATACGGGAAAGGAGTCTGTCTATAGTACAACTTTGCTCAGTTAATAGCAGACACCAGCTGATCCAATTTAAAGTCGCTCACCGTCTTCACTACTCCAAGCACAAATTGCACAGGTCCTACCCTTCTGTCTCACCACTGTGCGACAGGTGTCAGGTGTCAGAGGGCACACTATCTCATGCCTTCTGGTTCTGCCCTTCATTGATGGGGTTCTGGACTAAAATATTTGACTGGTACTCTAAGGCAGGGGTTCCCAACCTTTTTTATGCCGCGGACCGGTAGATGGATGGAAAAAAGTTGCGGACCGGTTGTCAATTTTAATAATAATAAAAAATATATATATATATTTTTTTTTTAAATAAACATAGGCTATAATATTATAGGTTGTGTAGTGGTTGAAATCTAGTTTCAAGTTGACGTTTATTTATGTTTGTAAAAAAAATGTTTGTACATTTTTATTTTATTAAATATTTTTTGGGGGGGTGGGGGTGGGGGAAGGCCGGGCTCGTGGCCCGGTACCAAATGCGTTGCGGCCCGGTACCGGTCCACGGCCTGGTGGTTGGGAACCACTGCTCTAAGGCCTACAAAATAACCCTGCAACCGGAGGCAGAACTCGCCATCTTCGGCTGCTCGGAGTCCTCTCTGAATTTCCCTGCGGCTGTGCAGCAATCTCTGACACTCGGGACAACTGTTGCCAAAAAAACGTATTCTGAAGGAATGGAAGTCCTCCTCTTCCCCCTCTTTTCAGGTGTGGCTGATGGACATGATCTCTGTTATACGGATGGAGAGACTCGGGTCCTTGAGAGCCAACTCGCTTAAAAGGTTCTCGACTGTTTGGGACCCTTTTTTGGCCTACTTTGATGAGATTAAGAATGAGTCTGAGGCTCTCCTGTCTGGTTTGTTGTGGGCCCCTTGCGTGGGACCCCATGCACACTATCTATTACAGATAAGAGCATCTTATGCAGCTGGTAGCAACATGTGATGTTGAATGTTGATGATTTATGTTTTGTTTTTGTTTTTTTTCTTTCTTGTGTCTGAACCTGTTTATTTGTCTTGTTTGTGTATTATTATTGTTCTATAAAAATTGAAAATAAAATATTGGAAAAAAATGGCCACCTGACAGGCCATTCAAGCTGTTCAGAGGGACTCGCCAGGGCTGTTGCGCTAGCCCCGCCCTCATCACGATTTTTATAGAGCCGCTGGCTCAATATTAGAGAAAGTAGAGAGGTGAGTGGCATCACTGTAGCAAAAGAGGAACACAGAATAGGTCTTTTTTGCAGACGACATTATTATCTTTCTCCAGAACCCAAATTCAACATTTCCCAAACTTGTGTCAATTCTAGAAGATTATGGTCGGATGTCAGGTTATAAATTGAACATTACAAAGACTCAGGTATTGACATTTAATTTAACCTGGGGCGTCCCACCTGCGTTCTTTCTGTGCAGATCCTCCAATTTCTTCTGCAGATCCTCCAATTTCTTCTGCAGCTCTGCTCTGAGAGCTGCTACCTCGTTCCCCTCGTTGCGCTCTGCCTCCGTCACTCTGTGCACCAAAACTGAAGACAACAACAGGCTTTAAACAAATAGTGCTACAGCCTAGCTAAACATTACATAACCATTGTGCATTTTGTAAAGAAACAAAACAAAACATATAACCTGGTACACTTATAGCTGAAGGCATACAAAAAATTGATATTGAGCCATGAATTTGGAAAAAGAGAGGTTTAGGTTAAGTCACTGGTGAAAGTGGACCTGAACGATCCGGTGCTTCGCTCCAGTAAAATATTCCGTGCCTGAACGCCGCACTGTTATAGGGGAGAGACAGAGTGACACAGCAGCTGCCTGTCAGTCAAAACCCACAGAACAGCAATTCATAAGATGCATACAAGCCTTGTACGACAACCCGAGCGCCAGAATAATGATCAATGGCCACCTGACAGCACTCCCAAATGAACATGCTTTTTTTGATGTGTTGCTGAGCCCTCCCCAATCTAAGCACCTTATCTCTAGATTTGTATATCTGTTTGACAACTGCAACACAGCTTCTACTGAGAGGATTAGAGACGCATGGCAGGGGGAACTTGGTATTGATTTATCTGACATTATATGGGAAAGGAGTCTGTCTATAGTACAACTTTGCTCAGTTAATAGCAGACACCAGCTGATCCAATTTAAAGTCGCTCACCGTCTTCACTACTCCAAGCACAAATTGCACAGGATCTACCCTTCTGTCTCACCACTGTGCGACAGGTGTCAGGTGTCAGGTGTCAGAGGGCACACTATCTCATGCCTTCTGGTTCTGCCCTTCATTGACGCGGTTCTGGACCAAAATATTTGACTGGTACTCTAAGGCAGGGGTTCCCAACCTTTTTTGTGCCGCGGACCGGTAGATAGATGGGAAAAAAGTTGCGAACCAGTTGTCAATTTTAATAATAATAATACTTATATATATATATATATGTATATTTTAATAAACATAGGCTATAATATTATAGGCTGTGTGGTAGTTGAAACATAGTTTCAAGTTGACGTTTATTTATGTTTGTAGTTTGTAAAAAAAAAAACTTTTGTAATTTTTTTTATTTTTGGGGGGGGGGGGGGGAACCAAATGTACCGAATGCGTTGCGGCCCGGTACCGGTCTGCGGCCCGGTGGTTGGGAACCACTGCTCTAAGGCCTACAAAATAAACCTGAAACCGGAGGCAGAACTCGCCATCTTTGGCTGCTCGGAGTCCTCTCTGAATTTCCCTGTGGCTGTGCAGCGATCTCTGACACTCGGGACAACTGTTGTATTCTGAAGGAATGTAAGTCCTCCTCTTCCCAGGTGTGGCTGATTGACATGATCTCAGTTATACGGATGGAGAGACTCGGGTCCTTGAGAGCCAACTCGCTTAAAAGGTTCTCGACTGTTTGGGACCCTTTTTTGGCCTACTTTGATGAGATTAAGAATGAATAGTGTCTGAGGCTCTCCTGTCTGGTTTCTTGTGGGCCCCTTGCGTGGGACCCCATGCACAGTATCTATTACAGATAAGAGCATCTTATGCGGCTGGTAGCAACATGTGATGTTGAATGTTGATGATGTATGTTTTGTTTTTTACTTTCCTGTGTCTGAACCTGTTTATTTGTCTTGTTTGTCTATTATTATTGTTCTATAAAAATTGAAAATAAAATATTGGAAAAAAATGGCCACCTGACAAGTTATTATAGAAAGTAGAGAGGTGAGGGGCATCACTGTAGCAAAAGAGGAACACAGAATAGGTCTTTTTTGCAGACAAAATTATTATCTTTCTCCAGAACCCAAATTCAACATTTTCCAAACGTATGTCAATTCTAGAAGATTATGGTCGGATGTCAGGTTATAAATTGAACATTACAAAGACTCAGGTATTGACATTTAATTTAACCTGGGGCGTCCCACCTGCGTTCTTTCTCTGCAGATCCTCCAATTTCTTCTGCAGCTCTGCTCTGAGAGCTGCTACCTCGTTCCCCTCGTTGCGCTCTGCCTCCGTCACTCTGTGGATCAACACTGAAGACAACAACAGGCTTTAAACAAATAGTGCTACAGCCTAGCTAAACATTCCATAACCATTGTGCATTTTGTAAAGAAACAAAACAAAACATATAACCTGGTACACTTATAGCTGAGGCATACAAAAACTGATATTGAGCCATGAATTTGGAAAAAGAGGTTTAGGTTAAGTCACTGGTGAAAGTGGACCTGAACGATCCGGTGCTTCGCTCCAGTAAAATATTCCGTGCCTGAACGCCGCACCGTTATAGGGGAGAGACAGAGTGACACAGCAGCTGCCTGTCAGTCAAAACCCACAGAACAGCAATTCATAAGATGCATACAAGCCTTGTACGACAACCCGAGCGCCAGAATAATGATCACCTGACAGCACTCCCAAATGAACATGCTTTTTTTGATGTGTTGCTGAGCCCTCCCCAATCTAAGCACCTTATCTCTAGATTTGTATATCTGTTTGACAACTGCAACACAGCTTCTACTGAGAGGATTAGAGATGCATGTCAGGGGGAACTTGGTATTGATTTATCTGACATTATATAGGAAAGGAGTCTGTCTCTATACAACTTTGCTCAGTTAATAGCAGACACCAGCTGATCCAATTTAAAGTCGCTCACCGTCTTCACTACTCCAAGCACAAATTGCACAGGATCTACCCTTCTGTCTCACCACTGTGCGACAGGTGTCAGGTGTCAGAGGGCACACTATCTCATGCCTTCTGGTTCTGCCCTTCATTGACGCGGTTCTGGACCAAAATATTTGACTGGTACTCTAAGACAGGGGTTCCCAACCTTTTTTGTGCCGCGGACCGGTAGATAGATGGAAAAAAGTCACGAACCGGTTGTCAATTTTAATAATAAAAAAATATTTTTTTAAACATAGGCTATAATATTATATAGGCTGTGTAGTGGCTGAAACCTAGTTTCAAGTTGACGTTTATTTATGTTTGTAAAAAAAAAAATTGTACATTTTTATTTTATAACTAGAACGACCGCAACGCGGACTTATGCCTCCGGCATTAGTTCATTCTTGAGTCCAAGTGGATGTTGGAGCCAAATAGGAAGAAATTGCATCAAGGCGTTTCTGTGCAGAATTGGATATTTGAGCCAAATGTGAAGAAATTTAGTCAATGTGTTACTGAGATATGGCGTTACCGAGCTTGAAAATGGCATTTGTTAGGTCACTGTGACCTTGACCTTTGACCTTTGATAACCAAAATGGAATCAGTTCATCCTTGAGCCTAAGTGAATGTTTAAGGCGAATCTGATTAAATTCCGTCCAGGCGTTCCTCAGATATCGCGTTAAAAGCTTGAAAATGGCGTTTGAGAGGTCACAGTGACCTTGACCTTTGACCTTTGACCACCAAAATCTAAACAGATCATCCTTGAGCCTAAGTGAATGTTTAAGGTGAATCTGATGAAATTCCGTCCAGGCATTCCTCAGATATCGCGTTAACAAGCTTGAAAATGGCGTTGGAGAGGTCACAGTGACCTTGACCTTTGACCTTTGACCACCAAAATCAAATCAGATCATCCTTGAGCCTAAGTGAATGTTTAAGGCGAATCTGATGAAATTCCGTCCAGGCGTTCCTCAGATATCGCGTTAACAAGCTTGAAAATGGCGTTCGAGAGGTCACAGTGACCTTGACCTTTGACCATTGACCACCAAAATCTAATCAGATCATCCTTGAGCCTAAGTGAATGTTTAAGGCGAATCTGATGAAATTCCGTCCAAGCGTTCCTCAGATATCGCGTTAACAAGCTTGAAAATGGCGTTCGAGAGGTCACAGTGACCTTGACCTTTGACCTTTGACCACCAAAATCTAATCAGATCATCCATGGAGCCTAAGTGAATGTTTAAGGCGAATCTGATGAAATTCCGTCCAGGCGTTCCTCAGATATCGCGTTAACAAGCTTGAAAATGGCGTTCGAGAGGTCACAGTGACCTTGACCTTTGACCACCAAAATCTAATCAGATCATCCTTGAGCCTAAGTGAATGTTTAAGGCGAATGTGATGAAATTCCGTCCAGGCGTTCCTCAGATATCGCGTTAACAAGCTTGAAAATGGCGTTCGAGAGGTCACAGTGACCTTGACCTTTGACCTTTGACCTTTGACCACCAAAATCTAATCAGATCATCCTTGAGCCTAAGTGAATGTTTAAGGCGAATCTGATGAAATTCCGTCCAGGCGTTCCTCAGATATCGCGTTAACAAGCTTGAAAATGGCGTTCGAAAGGTCACAGTGACCTTGACCTTTGACCACCAAAATCTAATCAGATCATCCTTGAGCCTAAGTGAATGTTTAAGGCGAATCTGATGAAATTCCGTCCATGCGTTCCTCAGATATCGCGTTAACAAGCTTGAAAATGGCGTTCGAGAGGTCACAGTGACCTTGACCTTTGACCTTTGACCACCAAAATCTAATCAGATCATCCTTGAGCCTAAGTGAATGTTTAAGGCGAATCTGATGAAATTCCGTCCAGGCGTTCCTCAGATATTGCGTTAACAAGCTTGAAAATGGCGTTCGAGAGGTCACAGTGACCTTGACCTTTGACCACCAAAATCTAATCAGATCATCCTTGAGCCTAAGTGAATGTTTAAGGCGAATCTGATGAAATTCTGTCCAGGCGTTCCTCAGATATCGCGTTAACAAGCTTGAAAATGGCATTCGAGAGGTCACAGTGACCTTGACCTTTGACCTTTGACCACCAAAATCTAATCAGATCATCCTTGAGCCTAAGTGAATGTTTAAGGCGAATCTGATGAAATTCCGTCCAGGCGTTCCTCAGATATGGCGTTAACAAACATCCGTACGGACGGACGGACGGCCGTACGTACGGACGGCCGTACGTACGGACGGACAACCCGGATCCATAATGCCTTCGGCCTGGCTTCGCCGGCGGAGGCATAAAAAAATTGGGGGGGGGGGGGGGGGGGGGGCGAATGCGTTGCGGCTCGGTACCGGTCCGCGGCCCGGTGGTTGGGAACCACTTCTCTAAGGCCTACAAAATAACCCTGCAACCGGAAGCAGAACTCGCCATCTTCGGCTGCTCGGAGTCCTCTCTGAATTTCCCTGCGGCTGTGCAGCAATCTCTGACACTAAGGGACAACTGTTGCCAAAAAAACTTATTCTGAAGGAATGGAAGTCCTCCTCTTCCCCCTGTCCTTAGGTGTGGCTGATGGAAATTATCTCTGTTATACGGATGGAGAGACTCGGGTCCTTGAGAGCCAACTCGCTTAAAAGGTTCTCGACTGTTTGGGACCCTTTTTTGGCCTACGGCTACTTTGATGAGATTAAGAATGAGTCTGAGGCTCTCCGGTCTGGTTTCTTGTGGGCCCCTTGCGTGGGACCCCATGCACACTATCTATTACAGATAAGAGCATCTTATGCGGCTGGTAGCAACATGTGATGTTGAATGTTGATGATGTATGTTTTGTTTTTTACTTTCCTGTGTCTGAACCTGTTTATTTGTCTTGTTTGTCTATTATTATTGTTCTATAAAAATTGAAAATAAAATATTGGAAAAAAATGGCCACCTGACAAGTTATTATAGAAAGTAGAGAGGTGAGGGGCATCACTGTAGCAAAAGAGGAACACAGAATAGGTCTTTTTTGCAGACGACATTATTATCTTTCTCCAGAACTCAAATTCAACATTTCCCAAACGTATGTCAATTCTAGAAGATACAACCATACAGTGACAAATTAAATAATAAATAACAATTCACCAATAATTCACCAGGCTCCACAGTAGACATAATAATTTACTAATAGTTCTATCAGTCAATATGAGGTAGCAGCAACGGTAACTGTCTGCCTTTCCGAAGCCCTGCCACTCCGAACGTTAACTTCCATTATTCGGACTGGCGGTCGTTCACCTTAGAAGCCGCAATGCCGACCTTAGGTTTAGGCGTGGGGGTGGGAGAGGTTAGGTTTTGGGTTAGGGTCTGGGGGAGGTTAGGTTTAGGCATGGGGGGAGGTTAGGTTTGGCGTGGGAAAACGGGGAATATAGAACCCGGGGAACATAAACATGATCCCTTTCTGAGTGCCGATATTTCGGAGTGGCAGAACGTCGGAGTGGCAGCACGTCGGAGTGGCAGCATGTAACCAGCAGCAACGTGTTTAGTGCATTTTTAAAACAGCAATATTATAATAGTAGCAATAGCTGTATATATAATAGTGTGGCAGAAATGATTATTTAATAATTGAGATATGGTAATAATAGCGTGTGTGTGTGTGTGTGTGTGTGTGTGTGTGTGTGTGTGTGTGTGTGTGTGTGTTAACCTGGGGCGTCCCACCTGCGTTCTCTCTCTGCAGATCCCCCAATTTCTTCTGCAGCTCTGCTCTGAGAGCTGCTACCTCGTTCCCCTCGTTGCGCTCTGCCTCCGTCACTCTGTGGACCAACACTGAAGACAACAAAAGGCTTTAAACAAATAGTGCTACAGCCTAGCTAAACATTCCATAACCATTGTGCATTTTGTAAACAAACATATAACCTGCTGCACTTATAGCTGAAGGCATACAAAAATGGATATTGAGCCATGAATTTTGAAAAAGAGAGGTTTAGGTTAAGTTTATTTGATATGAACATCACAGAGCATTGGAGATGTAACATACAGGTATGCACAGTAACCAGATACACGGTGTTGTATCTAATGTATATAGCGGGGCGCAAATTTTCTCCTACACCTCCTCCTACACCAAAACACAACGCAAAAGGACACACCCAAAAAGAAGCAAAATCAAATAAATAAAATATAGCCGCAAGCGGCGATATCAGGGGTTCAAGCCTTGCGCAAATTGAACCCCTAATGGCAAATTTGTAAAGCACGTTTAGGTGAACATGTGGAAAAAGTTGCTTGAAAATTGAAGAAATGGCGTGGGCGTTACAAACAGGTGTGAAGTTACTGCGTTTTTTTTGTTAGGCCACCCCCACTTTTTGCGTCTGTGGCGCTTCCTTTTGGTCAAATTTCGAAATAGTATGTCAGAAATGCCATTCCAGATGAGGCTGAGAAGTTTGCAACCGATTATGCTGCGAATGGACTTGATTTACCACTATTACATGCTTACACCATAGACCGCGCCCACTTTCACCAATGATGACAAAACTTCAGATTTTGACAAGGATATCCTCGTTGATAAATCTGTCAAGTTTCGCGATCATTGGACAAACCGGTGCGGAGTTACGGCCTTTTTTGTGTTAGGCCACGCCCATTTCTGGCGTTTATGGTGCCTCCTTTTGGTCGAATTGCACAAAATTTGACACACATGGTCTGTGATGATCTCCGAGCAAGTCTCGTGAACATTTGTTAATCGGTCATGAAGTTATGACAATTTAGCTGAGAGGCCACGCCCTCTCACAAGTTTAACGATTAATATCTCCGAAACGAAAGTAGATTTCAAAAATCCAAAAATCCAGATTGTAGAGCTTGATCCATAGATGCTTCCTGACAATTTTGGTGGAAATCCGTCAAACGGTCTAGGAGGAGATGTCGAAAATGTGTTTTCCAAACTTTTCAAAATATCTCAAACATTTTCAAAACGGACCTTGAGGTGAACATCTGGAAAAAAAAGCTTGAAAATCGAACAAACGGCGTGGAAGTTATGGCCTTTAACGTAAAACCTTTAATTATATCGCCACCTTCAGGCCGATTCGCAAAATATTTCTTGAGCAGGAACTAGCACCCAATATCTGTCATTGTGCCAAATTTCAGGTCTCTGCCATTTACCAACTCACGGGAATTTGCGTCAAGGGTATTAAGTGTGAGAACACAGTTGTTTCTCTTTTAACCATGACTTAATACCCCTGTTAAAAACATTAAAATCGTGTTGTTTTCAGCTCAGTAGGTAGACTGTTCCATAGTTTTGCTCCTTTAACAGAGAAAACTGATTGTCCAAACGAGGTTTTACACATCGGGACACAACAGTCTCCGTTTGTAGAAGCCCGTGTGTTAATTCTACTCGTCTGCTGGTGTCTTACAACGTAATCATTAAAAGAGGAAGGAGCGTGTCCATGCAGACATTTATGATTTTTTGTGCTCTTATGTGCTTTTTGTAATTGTGTATGTGACATCTATGGACCAAGTGTCTGTCAATAAAGGTTTGATTGATTGATTTGATTGATTTAAAAATAAGCTTTATGTTTGAATAGCTTATGAAACTTTCAAAGCTGAGCATTTTGTGTTTCCCCAAGATGTGACAATCGTGCCACCTCATTGGTTTTTTGTCCATGATTTTTATTGTCTGATTATATAGAGATACGATGGATTTGACAGTTGTTTGTGAGGCTTGTGACCAGGTGGTGATGCAGTATGATAGGTGTGAAAACATCATAGCATGTGTAACCGGGAGTGAGTCTCCTCCCCAGCCCAGTCTGATAGGACAGCACCGCCTACTTCCTCATGTCAATTGTTTGGCCAGGTATAAATCTGTGCCATGGGAGCCGCCCCTTTAGGCTGCTTTTCTCTCTGGCTCCCGGTGCGACAGGTGGTGTGGTGCTGCTGCTCCTGTGAGTGTCCATTTTATCCTCTGTGAAATGTTTTAGGCATTAGCTATTGTGTGCTCACTGTTGTTTCATATGCCCAGGCATAAGCTGCGTCCGGCTCCCGACCCGAGGTCACAGGCAGTGTCTGCTGGGCTCAGGCTGCGCTGCTCCTGGTGGGTTTATTTTCATGTTTTAATTCAAGGCATAGTTGCCATATATTGACCCGTTTTATTGCCCAGGTCCAGCTCATAGAGACCCCTGTGGTCCCCCCCCCCTCCCCTCCCCCCATGTCCACTCTGAGCACATTGGGTAGTCGGAAATAAACTGAGGTAACTCAAGGGTTATGTGGGATTGTGGGAGGCATATTTATTGTCAGAAGAGCATGAAAACTAATCTAACCTGTGTTCCTTTGTAGAGATTGCCATTGCTGTTTTGTTTTGTTAGTTTTGGTTTATATTCTACATTGTATGTAAATTCCAGCCCTATGTGGCGCCCCGCCCTATACTTCCCCCAAGAAGTTAATGTGTACATGCTTGTTGCTGGGTGCTACATGCTAACACCTTGAAGTTGACTTGTCCTTTGTCTCACAGTAGTGCTGCGGCCTTGGCCGGGGCCCGCCAGTCAGTGGGGGTTTGGTGGTAGAGCTACTCACCTGTGCTCCACACCCTTTTCCTTACGTTTGTGTGTGTTAATTGTGCACGTTATTATTTGGATTTTGTTCCCTTAATGATTATTTTCTCACTTTGCTGTGTGTGTGTGTGTGTGTGTGTGTGTGTGTGTGTGTGTGTGTGTGTACAGGCGATTGGTGAGGGCTCTACCCCAGCACATTAGCCCCTCACTGCCAGCGGCCACGGCCGGCCTAGTTCAGCTAGCTTAGTGTGGCAACTTCTCCTGCAAAAGGTTTTTTAAATAGGTTTTATATTTTCTAATTCATTAACATAATAAACTTGATGCTTTTAATGTGTGTTTCAACTATTGAATAAACCTTGTAATCTTGGGGGAAATTTCTTGCCTCTGCCCATTTATTCCTGGTCACCCGTGTCTTAACTCATTGAGTGCCAATGACGACTTTAGTCGTCAATTCAAATAGTGACGTAGAGTGCCAAAGAATTGCGTTTTTTGACGGGGGGATGTCGATCTAATGCTGCCTACACACTACAGGATTTTCAAATCTTAACCGATTTTAAAAACATGAGAGACCACAGACATAAGGACAATTTCATCAGATTTTAACATTAAAATCGCCTGAAGGCACACACTAGACGATTCGGCCAGACTGCGAGACCACACACCAGCCGTTTGAAGTACCGACTCACAGCGATTCCAGCAACTAGACTGTAGGCTGTTTATATCCCACAAAACCGCAATTTCTTCACACAGACAACAGCAGATGGCTCTCCAAACATGCACCGAGCGGCGGGTCCACTTCAAGCAGCGCGGACACCCTCGCACCCACGGTCGCGGGTTCGGCCCCCGCGGCCGTCGGCTGATCACCCGGCTAGAGCCTTCATCGAGCTATCATCTGGCGATAGCTTAGCAGCGCCAGCCACATCCGACACGGCAGACCATCCGACAGCTACAACACGGACGCGGGCTGGGCCCCCGCGGCCGGCGGCAGACCATCTGGCTAGAGCCTGCATCGAGCTATCATCTGGTGATGGCTTAGCAGCGCCTGGCCATTCAGCCGCCACAACACGGTCGCGGGCTGGGCCCCCGCGGCCTATGATCGGCCACCCGGTCTCTACAAGCGAACACCAGCGAACACTAGCGAAACACACGGACTTGGCTACCTCTACGCGAGGCAGAAGGACTCTGAATACGGCCTCCTACCTGTCTCCCCAACCAGCAACCTTTTCAACCCACACAGCTACTAAGGTAAATCCCAGAAATCCGGTCCTCAAAAAACACAGCAAAATCAAAATGTTTCAGACTTTAAATCACTCCAGAATTGTATGGGACCCTCGTAGTAAACCAAAGGGCCTGTTATGCGGTCATTTAAATATCAGAAGCATCGGAAACAAATATGAGCAGGTTGAACATCTACTATGTAATTCTAATATTGACTGTTTTGGGATCTCGGAATCTTGGTTGAAACCTTCATCTGCTGCAACCCTCTCGACCATGCCTGGGTATCACGTGTTTAGGAAGGATAGGGAAAAAGGCAAAGGTGGAGGCGTACTATTATATGTTAAGAACAGCTTAACTTGCAGACAGTTAGAATTGCCAGCGAACATTATGTTTGACTGTGTTGGTGTTGAAATCAGTTTATCACACGAAATGTCTTTTATTTTATTTTGCCTGTATCGACACCCGAGTACCAAAGTTGAGTTCTATGACCATCTAAAAACCATGTTGAATTCATGTGATTCCAACAAAGAGATCATTTTATTAGGTGACTTTAACGTTAACTGGGATAATAAAAGAGACAGAAGTAACCTCAAACGAACCACAGAGTACCACAATCTAGTGCAACTCATAGAGAAGCCTACTAGAATAACGAACTCTTCCCAGACTAGAATTGATTTAGTTTTCACTAACAAACCAGACAGAATCCCTAAGACCTTTAATTTTCTGACGGGCCTATCGGACCATAATTGTATTTTTTTCTCAAGAAAGCTTACCAAACTGAGGTTCGTAAATTATCATAGAGGTACACCCCACACAGCTTATTATAATGTTATCCCCAAGAACCAGACACAGAATTTCAATGCTGCATTGAAAACTGTAGACTGGATGGAAATTCTGTCCTCCACCAATATAGACTCTAGCTGTGATTCCTTTGATAACAAACTCAAGGAGGTGATGTCCTCTTTTGCCAGTAGAGGGAGCCGTAGGACCAAGGAAGGTGGCAGCTTACCATGGTTAGATAACCACTGTAGAACTCTTATAAAATCTAGAGATCAGCTGCTCAAACAAAGCCTGCATTCCAGGTTGTCTACCGACAGGCAAAAATTCACTCATGCGCGTAACAAAGCTACACAAGCTATAAGAAAAGCTAAGGCTAACTTCTTTATCTCTATTATTGAAAGTGCAAAAGGCAACGGGAAAAAAACATGGCAAATCTTGAACAAACTGCTAGGAAAAAACAACAAACAGGAGAGTAAGGCACCTGAACTAGAACTAAACGGTGTCCTGGTAAAGGATCCCACGGCAGTGGGAAACGCTTTTAATAATTATTTCATAGACAGTGTTTCAGAGATCACAACCTCCTTTAGTCCTTCTACCATCCTACCATGTCAATTAGATAAGGATAAACCAATTTTCCAGATTAGTTCTATTTCAGAAGCTGATGTCTTAAAGATCACTGGTGCCCTCAAAGGCTCCAAAGCTAGGGATGTACATGGAATTGATACCAACTTTGTGAAAACGCACATCGATGCCTTAGCTCCACCCATCACCATCATGATCAATCAGTCAATCAGTCAAAATTCAGTTCCATCATCATGGAAAGTAGCTACCGTGGCACCCATTTTTAAATCCGGGTCCAAAACGCTTGTGGCCAACTATCGGCCTATAAGCATCCTGCCAATCATCTCTAAGATCGCGGAGAAATGGATTGCGAGCCAATTGATTTCACATCTTGACAATGGCCCCTCCATGTTACATCCAATGCAGTTTGGATTCCGGGCTAACCACTCCACTGAAACGGCGAACTGCCTTTTCACTGAAAGGGTTAAGTGCCTTTTAGACAAAAATCCATGTGTAGGAACTGTATTTCTTGACCTCAAGAAGGCTTTCGACACTGTCAACCATCAGGTTCTACTATCTAAACTCTCTTATTTCAATTTCTCAGCGGATGCTTTGTTATGGTTCAAGTCATATCTTTCAAACAGAACACAGTGTGTCTCTGTTGACGGTGTTAAATCTACTTACCTTAACAATCATGTCGGTGTCCCTCAAGGATCTATTTTAGGGCCTTTACTGTTCTCCTTATATATAAATGACCTCCCAGATGTTTGTAAGGAATTAGGCGTCCTGATGTATGCTGACGATGCAGCCATCATTGCGCAAGGTAAGGATGCCATGTTAACTGCATCCAAGCTAACTAGTGCATTGGCCCAGGTACAAGCATGGTTACGAGACTCATGTCTCATGCTCAACACAAAGAAAACTGTATGTATGATGTTCACCAAGCGACCAAATAAGTTGAGCAGATCCTATGTATTCCTGGAGAGAGAAGAACTGGAACTGGTACCACAGTTCAAGTACCTTGGAGTTATTTTGGACTCTAACCTCACTTTCAAAAAACATGTAAAAAAGGTGTCCAATACAGTTAGATTTAACATACAGAATTTCAAACAAATCAGGCCCTTTATCACAACGGATGCGGCTAAAGCCTATCTCCACTGTATGATCCTCTCTCACATAGACTACTGCTCCACTGTTTGGTCCTTCGCTGGTGTCACTGTGCTCAAACCCCTTGAACAGCTCTATAAAAAAGCCATCAAGGTGTTTGACAAAAAACCACAATCACATCATCACTGTGAAATCCTAGAGAAATATCAGCTCCTTAGCTTTAACAATTTTAGAACATTTAAAAGCACGTGTCTAATCTATAAATGTTTACACGGCTTGGCTCCTCCTCCTCTAGGGGAGTTCATTAGAAGGAAGAATAGAAATTTGAGCACAAGGGCAGCAGCTAGGGGGGACTGCGAAGTCCAAGCTAGAAAATCCACGTTCTCAAAAAACACCTGGTCGATCAATGGCAGCACTAGCTGGAACACACTTCCTATGGCTATTAGGGAAAGCCCCACTTTTGCGGCATTCAAAAGCCAGCTCAAAATATGGCTCAAAACAAACCAAATTTGTGAACACTAGCTTAATAGCTGCCTTCCAAATCTTCTTCTCTTCCTGCACTAGGCACTTCACCACTTAAGTGTAACACTTAAGAGAGAGTAGAGTAGCCTTCATATTGTTTCTATGTATTGTTATCTTGTAACCTGTCGAATGGAAGGTGTAGTATTCTTCTTTTAGCACTGACATGCTGCATGTACATCCTGTCTGTGTTTTGCTGTAATTTTGATGTCTGTAATGTGTGGTATCTCTTGCGATGACACGCTACAGGTATATCAGTTTGTTGCGTACATCCTGTCTGTATTTTGCTGTAATTTTGATGTCTGTAATGCTGTGGTATCTTTTGCGATGACACGTTACATGTATATTTCAGTCTGTGCGTTGAATGAATGAAATGAGTGACTGTTTTGATATTTATTGGGGACAACGGATGTAAATTAGCATTAGCTAACTCCGGCATATTTACATGTTTTTGTATATAGAGGCTTCTGTATTTCTGAACATGTCCATTAATGTGCATTGTCCCGTCACAATAAACCAATAAAGAAAAAAAAAAAAAGAAAATGAGATAAAACAACGTCCTGTCTGAGAGCTCATATTACAGCATATCCACTCCCTTGAAGCAAACAAACCGCTCCGCTCGGCACATGTTTGGAGAGCCATCGGCCGCTGTCCACCCTGTTTTAAGCTGTGAGGATGCTGCGGAGAGAGGAGCTACATGGCACTGCTGTTGCCACAACTCGTAGCGCTGCATTAACATCCGGGTATGACCGTCGACGCGTCCCGGTCTGCTCGCTCTCATTGGCTATTGCGGGTTCCGTCGGGAGACAGCCATCGTAAATATCAAACATGTTTGATATGCCCGATTCGAGATCGGGCCGGCTCCGATTCAATCAATAATTTATTGACACCAGACACTTGACAATTATTTTGACAAAAAATCGGTTGAGACTAGCCTCGAATCGGGCCACGCCCCCCCGAGGGGAATCGGGCATTAAATCGGGCCTTTTATCCTCTAGTGTGTGGGAGGCATAAGCCTCTTACATCGCCTCTTACAATATGGGAGCTATTGAATGTGTCTAACCTATTTTACAGAACCCTTAGGTGGCGACAGTGCTCTCCAGATAACAGAAAGGCAAGGAAAATACAAAGAAGAAGTCGTTGGGGAAACGGAAATCGCATCGCATCCGTATGCATCGATATGCATGAAGCATAACGTTACTGTAGCTGTGCCTGCAGCAGCCAATCTGCTCCCACAATTGAGCCGCTCCGTGTCCGTTGCGACAGCACATCCGCATGATCAGCCGTGGAGTTGTTATTATTCTCAACTGGAAGCATGGTTGCCGGTGACAAACACATGCGGAACGCTGTAAAAAAGCTGGATGTCGCGCACCCTTCACTGTGCACAGCAAACTCAGCAGAGAGCCACCTCCCATACGGAGGAGGAGTGTGCAGTTGAGGCGGGGCGGGGGGGGGGGGGGGGGGGGGGGCACGCAGAGCAGCACACAACACCCAGACAGACCCAGACAGCAGGACAGGATTGACAAACACAAGCCAGAATATCCGATGCCGACCAGCAGCAAATCAAGACCAGCAAGAAGCTGCAACCAGCAGCACACGCAGGGGCCAGCGCTGCTGGTTGCAGCTAAAAATATGATTCTGCCAAACAAAATTCCCTGGCCTTCACTGTTTTATTGAAGGAAATTATTTTTGAGGTGTGACTACATTAGAAAAGATTAGCTTCAGAGTCAGTGATGTGCTTGAAATGTTTAATTTCACAAAAGGCTCATTATCTCAGCTTCTAGAAAAAAAATGCTGTTTTGGGGTAAATCAAGCTATCTTCTCTGGCTCATAACTAAAGAACGGAAAATGGGATCAATAAACTTTTTTTTGCAGATGATAGAATAGAGTCTCATCATTCTTTGTGCGTGTTCAGTGTTTACATAGTAATATCACACAATATTCTGTGGGCCTCGAGAAATCACTGAAAACGCTCTGAAACTCTGGCACGGAGCGTCCGTTCTCCAAAAGTGGCTGGCACTCAATGAGTTAACAATCTGGAGCTGTGTTGTTGGTTCGAGGATTTAAAGGGCAGTTCACCCTAAATTAAAAGGCATAACATGGACCTTGCCTTGTGGCCCTCATTACACATGCATGTAAAGCTGGGCTGTACGGAGTGTCAGACACTTTCTAATTAGTTTGAAGCAGTTGATTTGACTTTTTTTATAATATTGGTTGTTTGTCAAACCTTAGGTGGGAGTCTGAAATTGTTCCCAGGTATTTGACATTATCAGCCTCATGGATATCTTAATTTTTAATTTTGACCAGAAAGCTTTCATTTTGGTTCCATTTACATTTTGAAAAGCAGATTGAAACAGTTTATTTTTTACATTCAATGTTAAGTGAGACATTTCAAGCCATTGTGATACCGAGAGCTGGACAGCGGCCTTGCAAGATGTTCTAGCTGGCAGATGTATACAGTAGATGACCGTATCATCGGCGTACATTTGACAGCCAACACCAGGACAACTCTCAGGTAGGTCGTTGATATATATGCTGAAGAGCAAAGGTCCTAGCACCCACCGCTGGGGTATCCCCATGCTATTGGCCCGGAGGGTGGACTTTTCTCCATTGACTCGTACACATTGGACTCTTCGCCTGAGGTATGAGTCAAACCATTGTGAGGCATGATCAGAGAATTGGAAGTTGGAGAGTTTGGCTAGGAGCACACTGTGGTTAACAGTGTCAAAAGGCCTTTTTTAAGTCTATAGGAAGACCGCTCCCACAGAGAATGGGATTAGAAATTTAAACTGCAACAAAAGTTGTGCCGACTAGTCTGATATGATGATCTAAGAACATCTAAAGGCCTACTCAAAGTCCCTCAGAGACGCACGGTCACTGCACTAATCCAGCATCATAAATAAAAGTCCTGGAAACTCCAAGCAGCTTTTCTCCACCATAAACCATCTCCTTAAGCCACAAACACCATCACAAACCAAAACCACAGAGCAACAGTGAGAGTTTTATTGACTTTATGTGGTGGTAAACATCTCCTAGCCAGTAATCTGTTTCCAATGCTAAAATCAGCCAGAGCTGGTAGCATTCCTCCTGCATCTAACATTGCTCGACACAATTGACTATCGTTAATTGACCCAGTCCCACACCTGGTCACTCAGAGGGTCACTCCACCACGTCATCGCCCACCTCATTGCCCAACCTCACTAACCATTGTCCCTGCCCAGTGCTCCCCCTGTTGGCCATCTAGCAGAACTGTCAACCTCTCCAATGTACACTTTGTCACATACAGACCTACAACACTAATTCCCACTATAATTCTGGCTATCTCATCCAGCAGGCGCTCGACGCCATTGACAATCTGGCACCTGCCCTACAAACCTTATCTCTGATCCACTCAGAAAAGAGACTCATCACAAATCCACTTTGTACCATCTGAATGTGTGTTTGTTAAATACCAGATCACTAGCATGCAAATCTCTTGATCAATGATTTCATAGCTGATGATCACAATTTAGATGTTATGTTGCTAACAAAAACATGGTTGGATCAAGACAAGAGATGTCTGGACATGGTCCTGATAGAATTGACACCCCCAAACTTTAGCTTTATGGACCATGTCAGATTGTCACACTAAACTGCCCCAGAACGTACGGAGAGGTGAAGAACACCCTCGCCCCCCCCCCCCCCCCCCCCCCCGCCTGCCGAAGTACCTGTGTTCTGACTCTCCAGCCTCGCCATCCTTGCTCCCATCAGGCCCTGCCAGTCATCCCTGGTGGCAGGATTGGCGCTGACTGCCCCCTCATCTCCGAGTGGAGTCCCCAGGCCAGCCCCACAGCACAGCAGCAGCAGCAGAGAAACCGCACCCTTCATCTTCAGCATCAGCATCAGCTCCATCAGTGTTATGAGGTTTGGCGCTGCCTCCTTAAATACCCACTACCACTACCGAAGAAAGAAGAGGAATGTGAGTTGGTTCATTATTGGTTGTAAAACTGCAGGAGTTTGAACGTGTTGTCCACCTTAAGGTGGCCAAGTGACAGCACACCTAGTCTGCCCTGTCCTGTCCTACTCTAATCTAATCTAATCTGATTTTAGCCTGAACGCAAGCCTGATCAAAAGGTCCAGCTCAGAGGTTTCCAAAGTGGGAGGTGGGCCTGCCCAGGGGGCTCCAAACAATTTCAGGAGAAGCTCAGTCATGCCAAGACATGGGGCCCTATCTTCCCCCTGGCCTTAGGCGCAAAACTGGCATTAAATGCAAAAAAACACGCTTTGCGCCTGCCTCGGGAAGATAGCATCATGTTTTTAGGCTCCGAAATGCGCATCAGACAGGCACAATGACCAACGGAAAAAAGTTATACCATAGTTTTGAGCCCCTGTCATTCAGAGGCTGTTGCATCATCCTACCTGTGCAGTGGGGGAGAAGAAAAGGTAGCGAGAGAAAACGATATCATTCTGCCCAAACTTTCACCAATCTACTCTCATCATGACATCCACGGATAAGCTATATTTTTCTAGCCGATGTGTTCTAGAACATTCTTTTCACTTTGATCTTGCTATAGTGTAGCGTATTTACATGCTTGCTGTATTTAAACTGCACTGAGATTTGTTTGAGAAGCATAATAATATGGAATAATATATATGGAGACAGACGGGGATGAAAGAGGGAGGGGGGGAGCTCAGAACGCTTTTCTGACCGGATTGGATCGCTCCGTGGAATGGAACATGAAAGGGAGATTCTGATGCGTTTACTGCACTTCTCCAATGAGCACGTTGTGAATAAGTCTACGCTTAAAAGGTGTGGTTAAGTGGTTAACGCCGGGTGTAGCGCCGAGTGGAAAATATGGAATGCGCTGACCACGCCCACTAAATAGCGATTGGCCTGGCGTTAAACGCTATTTTAAGGCCAGGGGGAAGATAGGGCCCATGGAGTTCCAAATTATTTGCCCAAATGCTGTATGTCTGGCGTGAGCAATGATGATGCTGTGAAAAAACGCTTGCACAGAAGATCTCTCTCCTCGTGTCGATTCTTGCCCTGGAAACACACCCAGTCATCACCATGTCTTGAGATGTCTTAAGACGTGTCTTAAGACACATTTTTCAAGACGTCTTGGAAATTGAAGACATGTCTATAAGACGTGTCTACAGACATGCGTTTAAGATGTCTTGGAAATATCGACGTTCCAAGATGTCTTGAGATCACATTATTGATTTGGTTTCCTCTTTTTTTATCCTTTTATTTTTCATGTCATATTACTAATGTGCTTATTTACGAACAACACTTCATTTTAACACATCTGTGTGTTTTCCTTTGGACAACAGACACGTGTTACTTTTCAACACAAGATATGCAACACATTTGAACACACATCTTGTTGAAAAGTATATTACATCTGGGTGTTGTCCAAAGGAAGACACACAGCTGTGTTAAAACAGCACATCAAGCGTTAGTAAATATACAGTAGTAGAATATGACATGAAAAAGAAATACAGGATAAAAAGAGGAAAACCATAGAATTTAAAGGAACACTCCGCCCATTTTCAACCAGCTTTGTATGATTAGAACATCAGTAGTATATCAGAAAACTGTAAACGGTTTTGAAGTCTGTCATTTAATTTGACAGTTATTGAGTGTTAAATTGTGGACCAGTGACATCACTGGTCCACACTAACTCAAATTAATAACTCATTAACTCAAATCAACTCTCAAACTGTAAATGGTTTTGAAGTCATTCATCTAGTTTGACAGTTATTGAGAATTGATTTGAGTTAATGAGTTATTAATTTGAGTTAGTGTGGACCAGTGATGTCACTGGTCCACACTTTAACACTCAATAACTGTCAAATTAAATGACAGACTTCAAAACAGTTTACAGATATACTACTGGTGTTCTAATGATACAAAGCTGGTTGAAAATGGGTGGAGTGTTCCTTTAAGTATACTGCACTATACTACCACACAGAGGTGGGACCAAGTCATTGTCAGTCAAGTCAGTCGCAAGTCTTTGCACCCAAGTCTCGAGTCAAGTCCCAAGTCAAGACAGGCAAGTCTCGAGTCAAGTCCAAGTCATAAACTTTTAGTTTTGACTCTTAAACAAGTCATAATGTGCTATTCACCAAATTTTAAGAGTCATGAATGCTTTTTAAAATTAGTTTTTTTTTAAACAAGTTTGTTGACATTACACTTTCATAGTTTCATACTATCAGTCATGTTTTATGTTTAAATGAAATAAAGATTCATGTAAAAAAAAATATATATAGCTACATGTATAATGCACACTGTAGCTAAAAAACAGAAAGAAAAGCATCTCACGGATGAGACGACTTTTACTGCAGCACTGAAACATACTTCACTTCACTGAACCAGTGTCAAGTCAGTCAGAATGTAAGTAGGTCATCCACTTGAGCTCTTTCGAAATAAAACCCTTGTAACGTTAACATTAATTTTGAGTAATGCTGCTTTACAGCCACAGTTTAACTCCATTATGTAATCTTAATATCCACATGTTGATACAAGGTTTGCTGCTTCGTTTGTTGAAACACTCCTTTCTCCTCCAACGTGCATCAGTAAGGCTTTTTACTTAAATTACATTATTTTGAAAGTTTTACCCGGAAGTTTCCATTTTCTTTTGGCTAGCCTGATGCTGCGTCTGGCAGACGTAGGAGAACTAAGAGAATGGTAAAGAGAGCCCCCGCAACCACGGAGAAACTGAACGGGTCTACAAAACCAGGATCATCCGCATCGCAAAACCGGTTTTATTCATATGCAAATTACCACATGCATGTAAACACAATGGGCAATTATCGAGGTAATAGAGAGGTGAAAAGTTGACTCCCGCGACGTTCACTGTAGCCTACGTTCATGTAGCCTATTTGCAAAAGGCTGCGCTCAGCTCAATCAGAGTAGGTTGGTCACCCCCTCCGTGGTGTCTGTATTGATTGTCCCATCTTGTGAACGGCAGGCTTCCTGTAGCGAGTGGATTATGAGTGTCTTTAAATAACATTTGTTAATCTTTGGGTTTGGAGGAAGGTATCAAGTCTTTTCAAGTCAAAAGGCTAAAGTCAAGTCATGAGTCATTGGTGTTCAAGTCCAAGTCGAGTTGCAAGTCTTTGTTGATTTTGTCAAGTCGAGTCTAAAGTCATCAAATTTGTGACTTGAGTCTGACTCGAGTCCAAGTCATGTGACTCGAGTCCACACCTCTGCTACCAATAACAAAATAATAACAAGACATGTACAATGTAGTCATGAGTATGTCAGCATTTTATTATTAAAAATGTATATAAAAAGCCTACATAGATACAACTCTGTAGATAAATGTACATTGTTCTGTAGTACAAAAAATACAGCTACTGTATTGAGTGTGAGTGGAGAACGTACAGTTCTTACATATTTGTAGTATCTGAAGAAGTTGTCCTATTTTCAGCAGCTTCACATTATTGGCCATTGGTACCAGTTGATTTAGTCCCTATTCCATGTTGTCTGGGTTGCCAAAAGTGGGAAGCAAAGCGTTGCTCCCTCTTTGAATTCCTCACAGTCTGCAAGAGGATCTTCTCTCTAGTGGCTGGAACACCCTTCAAACAGAAGCTGTGGATTCTCTTAAAGACTTCCATACCCAAACCCTAATAGTCAACAGCAACATAGTGCATAAGAATATACCGGTACATACTTGCGGATCAAGTTATTGTGAAGCTGAGGGGGTGGGTGGGACAGGTGAGGTGAAGGGGTGGGTGGGGCAGGGGCTGGTGGGCACAGTAGTCGCTAATGGTGTTCAGGGCTCGACGTTAACTTTTAAAAGTGGTTGCCGGAGGGGCAACCTGGCAAGAGCTTTTGGTTGCCCGAATTAAAATATGGTTGCCCAATTTTAGTCGCCTTATATTTTGAGTAATTAAGATACTATGCAGTCAAAAGCCGGCTTAATAATGACGATGTGACAGAAAAGTAAGTATAATAGTCTATAGTATAGTATAATAGGCCTATTCAGTGTGCGCACCGGGTGTAGTAGTAGTAATAATGATACTAATAATAATAATAAATTTGTGTCATTTCATTTTCTAAACAAATCTTATTTTTTGTTTTTATAATGCATTTGCACTGAAAGGATTTAACTAATATTTGTGAACTTTCATTTTCATATATTTTTTAACAGTTATTGTTCATATTGTGCTTAATTTATTAATTAAAAGCGTTATTGATAATTAAGTAGCCTACCCTCCTCCAGGCCCGGCTCCAGACCCAAGTTACAGAGGGGGCCTGCCCCTAGCTTGGGGGGGCCAAGCTACCCAAGGGGGGTCCGGGGGGATTCTCCCCCGGAAGAAGATTTTGTACATTTTAAAGTAAAATTCGTCAACCTGGTGCATTTGAGAGCAAAATGAAGAGGCTAAATCTGTGAAGAACTACACACATCTCTAATGTGTTGTGACTTTACAAATAATTAGGCCTAAACAATTAATATTAAGTGTATTTACACATTGTGCACAAATTGCATTCATTGTGACAAATTTACAATAGTTAATATCCAGCCAGAATCATTGCAAATGGATGTTCAAAGTAACAGTTAGCAATAGCATTGAGTTAATCAATGCCTAATGACAGCCAGATTCCATGTTAAACTTTAAAACAGAAAAACGGAAAAACGTTTTTAGCAAAAAAAAAAAAAAAAAAAAAAAATTGAATGGGGGGGGCCAGTTTGTTGAATGGGGGGGCCCGGCCCGGTCAGGCCCGCCCCTAACGCCGGGCCTGCCCTCCTCATGTTCATTCAGGGATACTATGATGACAGTGGTTTGGGGCCCCCACTCTGATGTTGCATAGGGCCCCAAAAGGCCCAGAAGCGGCCCTGCAATCCCTTTCTCTCTCACCCCGTATGAGAGGCTGACAGGCCAGGGATGCAAATCATTCCTCAGCACATATACGCGGTGGTAAAACGTTTTTGAAGGATGTCCTGGTCGAGGTGTATGTTGTAGGCTTGTTGTAGGCTACATGCTTTGCAGTATAGCGTTATGCTGGAATTATGCTTGAAGTTTGGACTGTCGCACGGAAATGAGAGACACTGAATCTTGACGAGGAAACGTGTGGAGCGTTTATACACTGTGTGGGTTTCTGCTCGCGGAAGTGAGCTGGAGTCTTGAAAACTCCACTTTGTCCGCCCAGCCGCGTCCACGTAGTTACACAATTCGGGGTGTGCACAGCCAGGCGAAAACCGTCTGCACAGCAGCCTTGTGGAGGGGCGCGTCTGCTGATGCGGGAAGCATATGAGACCAAGAGCTTGTTGTAGGCTACATGCTTTGCAGTATAGCATTCGTTTTCCGTCCCGTTCAAAGACGCACGGGTATTTCACCTCAATGACAATTTCCTCGTCCTTTGTTTCTGTGCGGGGCTGCGGGCGGACGCGGTTCTTCTTGCGTCTTGCAGCCGCTGTGATTGTGTGCGAGCAGCCCCACCTGTCCGAGTCAGTACTAACATACCGCACGTGCAGCATGCATCACGTAGGTTCCGACTGGTAATTAGTAACATCATTTCGATTGTAACAGCAATAAAATGTCACATATATGTCACTCACAACAAGTATTAAAACATTTATTTGGTGTATATTTTGCTGTTTGCTGCTGTACATATTTTGTTGCATGTTAAATCGTGGTTGCCCCTGGGGCAACCAAAGACCAAGAAATGGTTGCCCCATGTTTTTTTTGGTTGCCCGGGGCAACCGGGCAGCCGTTAATGTCGAGCCCTGGTGTTGAACAGTGATGGCCGCTGACAAAGAGGCCTGTGCCACTCCACCGCAGCGTTGGGTGGTGGTGATCTTTCGTCTCAGCTTCCTCTTCTCTGCACTCTCAACACAGAGCCAGCCTCCCTCATGCTTGTAGGGGTCCCCTCCTTCAGAACAACAAAAAGGAAACTCACTAACAGTAATAATAATAATAACAATAATATAATAATAATAATAATAATATATAATATATTATTAATAATAACCGCCTAGTAATGTATATGATGAACTAGTAGAGATTAGGGCTGGGTATTGGTTCAAATTTCAAGAATCGATTAGATTCCGATTCACAAGGTTCTGAATCGATTAATCCCAATTCTATTAGATTCCGATTCAATTAATTTCAATATCGATTTGGTTAGTGATAATAAAACATGTTTTTTGAGCTGTAACCTGAATTACATGACTGTCCAGTTATGTAACACAGGGGTTCCCAACCTTTTTTGCGCCAAGGACCGGTAGATACATGGTGGAAAAAAGTTGCGGACCGGTTACACATATATTTACTCACCAGGTGGTGACAAAGGGTAAATAACAGCCTTTTCATCTGTCAATAAAGACACTTTCACAATTATGCACAGTGATTTTATTTCAGCCTATATAATTTCTAAAAGTAGATATTAATGATCAAACATTTCCATTTATGTAGCCTACAGTATTTATGTTTTTGTTTCAACTACAAACATAAATAAACGTCAACTTGAAACTATGTTTCAACTACCACACACAGCCTATAATATTATAGCCTATGTTTATTATTATTATTATTTTTAGATTTAAAAAAAACGATCTCTGGACATATGAATCGATAAAGGATTAAAAAAAATATCGATTCAAAATCGGAGAATCGATTTTTTTAACCTAGCCCTAGTAGAGATGCATTATTAATTTCACTCCAAATCAGTTTATAAATTCATACAATTTGATCACTTTTAGTTGCAGCACAAAATGCTGTCAAAAAGACATAGCTAGCCAGGTGTCTTAAGACACTGTTGACAGACACTTACAAGTTACAACCATAAAACTTATAATTTTTTAAATTAAAATAACTGAACACAAAACAAATATTGCCAAACCAAAAATGCATGCAGTTGCAGTCAACCCGCCTTCATATTCGACTACAAAATGTCATTCAAAATACAAACATCACTGTTAAATAGCACTCAATCGCTAGCCATTAGCGTACAGTGCTAACCTAGCTTATTCAGCTAAACTGACCATAGTCAGAAACATAGAAATGGCACCCGAACATGAATAATGTTATGGTTAGCTTACCAAGCGTTACATTACCATGGATAGATTAGCTGCAGGTGACACTGACTCATCTTGAGAAGTTGGAAGTAAATCCACTGGCAACGCTGCTGCTGCCCTCTACAACTGTGTACCAGCGCAGCGCGAGCACCAGACAGCTTACTGCATTCTTCTTCTTTGGAGTTTTATGGCGGTTGGCAACCTTAAAGTTGCATTACCGCCACCTACTGGATTTTAGCAGTTTCACAGTACAAACTATGCTTCCAAAATGCTGTTGTAACTGCCTTGAGTAGGTATAGGTACACACACACACACACACACACACACACACACACAAAAGAGCAATAGATGCTTTTGACAACAACCATTTTGAGGTGGTAAATCAGGAAGTAAAGCAGGTGTTACCATACCATTAATGATGGTTCCATTCCATTCACATTATTGGTTACACCTGCTTTACTTCCTACTTTACCACCTCAAAACAGTTAATGTGAAAAGGGCCTGTGGGGGTGTCATGGCATGCATATATTTGGAATGTGTTACGATATCAATATAAATGAGTCCAATTGAAAAAAGGCAAAGTTATGTCTTAAGATATGCAGTGTCTTGAAGACAGAAAATCTTGTCTCAAGATGTGCACTTTCCTGTCTTAAGACACAGAAAATGTTTTAAGATATTCAGTCTTGAAGATACAGAAAATCTTATGTCTCAAGACGTGCACTTTCATGTCTTAAGACATAATGAAAGAAGGACTTTCCGCACACTTAAATTTGGACTAAAATTCACATTTATTGTGAGCTTTCGGTCAGCAAGACCTTCATCAGAGCATACAGAACAAACAATGACAGGCAGGCTAAGAACATGTCACTCCTGCTCTAATCATCAGCAGTATGCAGAACACCTGTGCACACTCAGCTAGAAGCAACACCTTCTGGGGATTGTAGTTTTCCAGGTGTAGGCTGTGAGTCCTACTGAAGGGACCTACCAAACTAACTGAAAAAGAAGTGTGACACAGGGAATACAGAAAAACAAAGCGGTGGTCCTCCCTCAGTTTCATGTCTTAAGACATAGAAAATGTGTCAAGATGTTCAATGTCTTCAAGACACAGAAAATCTGTCTCTTATGTCTCAAGACGTGCACTTTCATGTCTTAAGACATGACTGCATGTCTTCAGTTTAAGTCTCAAGATGTCTTGAGACATCTTGACCATACAAAATGTGTCAAGACATCTTGGTTTTGGTCACTAAGACATCTTAAGATGTCTCAAGACGATGGTGATGACTGGGTATGAAAGGTTTTGCTTCAACAGATAGCGAACACTGATGACAAGTCAATGAATCCTCAGACACTTAAGTAAAGTTTAACTGTTTACTGTTGTCTTCAGAAACATAGTTGCCATGTTCATTTTGTAAAACTGGAAATAAACACAATTAACATGTGTCCAAAAGATTATGCGGTTATATTCCCATTAACATCTGCTAATAACTATCATTATTGTCTTTAGCTATCACAAGCATTTGCAGTTATCACTAATAACCTTTAACATGTAGCACAGTAATGTAGCCTATAAATGCAGTGTAGAAACATTTACACTCAAAATAACATTAACATCAAGCATATACATTATATAGTGTAGTTGTGAAAGAAATAAAAGGCAAACTTACAAGCAAAGACTTTTCCAGGACAGACAATGTGCCCTTCAAACTAGCTGCTGTCTTATAGCTGAGTAGCATGCATTGCCTGGATGAGCTTCCTGGATTGAAACATGTGCTCTAAGCCATGTGACCAAGTTTAACCAATAGAGACTTCTTCTTTTTCTTCTTCTATTGATTTGATTGGCGGTTGGCAACCAGCTTAGAGGTACATTAGCGCCACCTACCGGACTGGAGTGTGGAATGTTAGATTTTGACAGAAAATATGAAAAGAAAAGAAAAGAAAAGAATAAAAAGGTATCTAAATCCTATCGACTAACCCAGTTTCTTTCAAATACTTTATTAGCTGATTGTATATTCCTCTTATTGCTTTTCCTAGTAATGTCCCTAGAGTGAAGTTTAGCTTAGCTTTCTGTAAAGCTGATTTTAGTACCTTCCTCTCCTCCTCATAACTCTCACATTCCAGCACAACACATGTTGAACAGTGTCCCGATTGTTACAACTTGCACACTTGGCAGTTGGGTGTTTTCCTGTTTTATTAAGTGTCCTATGCCATCCAGCCTACTTCCTACTCCAACCTTCTTCTGAATATTATACAGACGCCTACCCGTTTCATTTACATCCCAGTGTTCTTGCCATACATTCTGCATATGTTTTTAATAATTGACTTACCCTCCGCTTTACTTATTGGAACATCCATATCTATTGTTTTCAACTTAAGTGATTGCTTTGCTAATGTCCACATCCTCATTTCCCTCTACCCCTACATGGGCAGGAACCCAAACAAACCCAACAGTCATATCTCTTTTATACAGTTCATATATAAGATGATGAATCATAAACACAATATCTTGTCTACATGACTTCAAATAACTAATACTCGCAAGTGCTGCCCAGCTGTCAGAGGCAATTACTGCATTGTTTTTGCTATTGTCTACCAACCATTGCAAAGCTGTTAAAATAGCTATGAGCTCCATTGTGTTGACAAATGATCTGTAGTCCTTTTCTTAATCTCTACCTTATAGGCTACTGTGGGATAAAGACTGCTGCTCCTGTCCGTCCAGTTTCAGGGTCTTTTGAACCATCTGTAAATAACATCAACTTGTCTATAAAGTGATGATCAATGTAACTTTGTGCTATATTGCCAGGGTGTGCATACTTAGATTTCTTTCTCAAGTGTTGCTATATAATCTACTAATGGATTTACAAATACCCAGGGTGGGACAATTGAAGATGGAACTGTTGGACTATACTGTATATTATTTAAATCACACCGTTTCGCTATTATATTCCCTATCCATCCAAAACTCATGAAATCTTTTTTGTTATGCTCCCAACAATCCTGTAGGATAACCTTAGTTGGATGAGAACTGTTATGACCTTGCAAATTAATCCAATAAGCTAACATAGGTTTAATTCTTTGAATCCACAACGGCTGTTCCCCCACTTCCACCTGAATTGCAGCTACTGGGGATGTCTTAAATGCTCCACGACATACTCTAAGTCCTTGTGTTTGCTGCACGTCCAGCTTTTTAAGGTGGCTTACTGCTGCTGCCATTATACGCTATACATCCATAATCTAAAGACGCTCTCATCAGTGCCTGATACACATTAAACAATGATGCTCTGGTTGCTCCCCAGTCTCCTCCTGACAAACATCTTAATAGATTGTTGACCTTTTTACATTTATCTTTTACTTTGTCAGTGTGCTGCTTCCAGGTCAACTTCTCATCAAATAACACTCCAAGGAATCTAATCACCCTGACCTGTTCTAAAGTATGCACATATAGTTTCAAGGATACTTTTTTCAGTCGTTTAGAAAAACATATTACTTGGTAGCGATAATTTAAACCCCCACTTATTTGCCTACTGTTCCACCATCTCAATTGCAGCCTGGAGTTTCCTCTGTATATATTTCAAATTCCGCCCCCTTATCCATAATGTCCCATCATCGGCATACAGCGATTTCCCTATACCTTCCTCAATATGCTCAAAAATGTCATTAATCATAATGTTGAACAGTACTGGACTACAAACACTAGCCTGCGGAGTACCATTCTCAACCCTATATTATTTTGAGTGCTCTGTCCCTACCCTAACCTCTATTGTCCTGCCAAAAAGAAAATCTAGTTCCCAATTATACAACCTACCACCCACCCCCAACTTACTTAATTTGATGAGCAACCCTTCCTTCCATAGCATATCATATGCTTTTTCAACATCAAAAAAGACAGCTAACACCATTTCTTTATTTGTTTGGGCTTTCCAAATTTCTGATTCTAGGCGTAAAATAGAATCCATAGTATTTCTCCCTCTACGAAACCCACTTTGAAAAGGAGAAAACAATTTTTTATTTTGTAGAAAGTAATTTAACCTTTCTGTTATAATTCACTCCAAGGTTTTCCCTAACTGTGATGTAAGTGCTATCGGTCTGTAACTTGAGGGATCTGACGGATCTTTACCAGGTTTCAATATTGGAACAATAACTGACTGTTTCCAAGTAATTGGGATTTTACCTAAATCACATACTAACTTTAATACTACTGAGAGTGCATAATCATTCATATGAGCTAACATACTGTAGCAAATGCCATCTTTCCCTGGTGATGATTGCCGCCGCACATTTACAATTGCCCTTTTCAATTCAAACAAATTAAAAGGTAAATCTAAACTATCACTTGTAGCAAACTTCCTTACATTTACACCTGTATTCTGTTCAAGAATGTTATCCCTACATTGTCTAGCATTTACTGATAAGTTTCCTGAACTATGAACTTTCACTAGTGTTTCTGCCAGTAGTTCTGCCTTTTCTTTATTGCTAACTACTGATTTATTGCTACCTGTCAACACTGGTATTACATAATTCCTCTTTATTCCACTCATTTTCCTGATCATTCCCCATATATCAGACAACTGAGTCTCTCTTCCTATCGTATCACAATACTTCCTCCAGTATGTCCGTTTAGCTGTTCTTATAGACTTCCTAACTACTGCTTGTGCCCTTTTATATTGAATTAATGTTTCAAGAGAATGATGTTTTTTCAACTGCCTAAACGACTTATTGCTATGTTTAACTGCTTACCTACAGTCTTCATCCCACCACGGTACACTTTTCCTATCTTTACACCCTTTACTCATCGATATTGTTTCCTTGGCTGACTCTATAATGGCTGCCACTAGCTTCTTAACCAATAGAGACAATACAGCAAATAAATTCTGAAATAAATGCACTGCAAGAAATGTCCACTAGGCGTCACCAAAACAAGATATGCTAAGGTATACCATGACAGCCCAAATAAGGTGAATAGTAAATAAGGTGAGTAGAGCATGTGAGTGTGCTCTTTAAAGGCTGGCCTGTCACACTAGGAGCAGGTGGTGGTGATCTTCCTCTTTGTCACCGTGGAGAACTGGCAGGCCCGCCTGACAGTCGAGCTCGGACTGAACCCCAGTGGAGGAATACTTCTGCGAACATCAGGACATGCAGACTGTTGCCATCTCAATTTTGTTTTCTATCTCGTCCAACACAAACAGCTTTGCATCTCCATCTGTCATGGAGTGGTGGTCTTAAAATGAGGTGTGGTCTGGCACATTGTTGGTGCATTGCTATCTTGCACTATACAGTATATGAGCAACAGAAAGCTTTAAGTCTAGCGCAGTATTTTTTGAGGTAGAGACCAAAGTATAAGAACAGATAGGGTTTCATGTCTCTCTACCTGCACGTGGTTTTGTTGTTTTCATTTTGTCTGTTTATCTTTTTTTAAATGTGCAAAATAAATCATAAAAAAGTCTCACATCAGCCGACTTATACTGTACAGACAGGCATGACATGGAAGTCTGTCAGCATCCCAGTCTTCAGGCTATTTCAACAAACCATAACCAGACAGGCCGAAAAAATTATATCAGACCCAACTGATGTTCTCCACCCTGAGGATCAGCTCCTCCCCTCAGTACAGGGTTCCCCTAAGCAGGCACAAAATCCATTCAAACATTCCTTCCCCGCCCTGTCCATTAAAGCCCTTAAAGGGACAGCTCACCCTAAAATCCAAAATGCATATGTTTCCTCTCAAATGTAGTGCTATGTATCCATCTATATCGTTTTGGGATAGTTATCGGCCGATATTTTCGAGAGCTGTTTGCTTTCTCTTGAATACAATGGAACTGGATGGCACTCGGCTTGTGGTGCTCGAAGCACCAAAAACATATATTTGAAAAACTCAACAGCATTGTCTCTTTCCAGAAATCATGACCCGGTTACTCAAGATAATACACAGAGTTTGTTGTGAGCAGTTTCATGTAGGAACTATTTTCTTTTGCAGTCTCATGTAGGAACTAGCTAGCAGCTAGCGGGTGTAGTTCAATCAAAAGAAAATAGAAGCTGCCTGAGGCAGCCCGGAGGAGACTAGACCGATTCACGTTTATTTATGGAGAAGATATTATGAGGATATCCCTACATTGCAGAAAATACGTTATTTGCAGTGTGTACTGTATGCCCCGTTCGCCCGTTTTGGCCAGTTCCAGGACTGTAGTCAGACCTGAATATCTTCTATGGCGATCAGAATGAAACCAAAGTTCTCTGGGTGAGTAAAACATCATATGTTAAGCTGGAATAAGGTGTGGGGTGTAAAAAACAGGAATTCTGCTTTAAAGTCGAGCTGAACCCCAAAATTACTTTTCTTTTCTTTTAGTTCAAATACCTGGGTATGCGGTGCACCTATTTAATAATGTATGCCAAAAAAATAAAAAATAAATAATTTCTTTAGTTTTTCATACTTTTTCACATCAAAAGTTCATTTTTCAAGATTTCACTCCCCGATTCTACCGTACTTATACTCCCATCACTTAGCCTTAGACTGATCAGCCTTAGGGCAATTAATCTGCCCTGATAAAATACGGCTCTGGTCACCCGCACGGGTGCTCTTTACACCCCCTGAAAGTTTCAGCCCGATCGCACGTAAAACGGCATAGCGGTGGCCCGCATTTTTTTTTAAGAGAACAGACAGAACAGAGCCCACTGTTGGGGCCATGTATTGACTGTAGCCTATTCACATTCTCTGACAGAAGACAGAGAGCGAAACTCTCAACCCCCACTACCACATTCCACCAGTTGGTCAACTGGCCGGACCCATCATAAAACGGCACTCCTTTGTGATCCAACGGTAACCAGAGAATGCAAGCCAATGATCAAACATGAGTGGCTTACACTGCATGAAAAACCTGCTTTCCGGGCAAGTAAATGATCACATAGTGCTCAATATGTGGACACTATTTTTGTACTTTCCCCCCACTTTTCCAGTCCAGCAAGAACCAGTAATCACCCATGGCCCATTCATATGAATGGCCCCGTGGCAGGGGGCACTTAACACCTCTGATGGGGGCATTCAGAGGTGCATTCAAATGTGATGACTCCAATTATCAATTTGGAGACAAACATGCTCATAGCCATTGGCTCAGGGCTGATCTATAGAACCAATCGGTTGATTGTATTTGTAGCTGTTTGTAGTTTTCATCCAATGAATGGCTAGGGGTGACATCTATTGGGACAGCCCCTGGCCATGGGAAGGCATTATATCTTTATATCTACCTATATCTATCTTTATCTATATCTACAGTATATATATATAATATCTCTCTCTCTATATATATATATATATATATATATATATAACTCCACTGACTGGAGGCCCGGCAGGGAACTTGGCTCCGCCCGGTGCTATCAGATGTACCCTCCCAGACAGGTCCAGACCCGTCTGTTCTATGTCTAGGTTTGAGCCTGACTCGGTTCTTGTAGCTCGCGTCGTCATGGGTGTGTCCAGCAGAACACTGTCTAATAGTTGTCATGGATTTCATCGCCTAAAGCACTGGACACTGTCGAATAGTTGTCATGGATTTCGTCACCTAAAGCACTATCTTGGTTAGGACACATAGTGAGGAGAATGAACGCATTTGCCCCATGGCGCACCGCTACTTATAGTGGCCCGTCACAGAGCTATGACATCATCAGTGGCCAGTCACATCTCACGTGAGGTCACAGGTACCTGCAGGCAGCATTGTGATGTCATCTGAGAAGTGCCGAGAAGTCGGGCATCCATGGGGTAGCAGACCTAGGCCACCCCCTCAAAGGGCCGCGGAATCGCCAGCCCCAGCTGACAAACTGCCACCTCGTGTCCACGAACCATTGTCGCTGCTTGATCCAGGCGATCCGCCATTTCAGATGTGCGTGTGGTCGAGGTGGGCTGCCTCCGCCCAGCACATGGTGTCTTGAGAGCTTGCTGGAGTGGTGGATGAGAATGCGCCCAGTATCTTGGGTCCCCTTGTGATCTGGCCGTGCACGGCCTCTGGTCCTCACTCCTGGCGGATGTCCCCTATCGTTGGCATCAGGGGTGGTGCGACAGCTCCGTGTCTTAGGCCTTCTCTTGTAGCCTCTCGACACGCACCAATTCCGCAGCCTCATATGTATCCAGTGATGACGTCAGATCACCTACACGGCCCAGGGGTGGAAGCCATCGTCTCTGTCTTGTTCCTCCCCGATTCGATTCTACCTACTTATACTCCCATCACTTAGCCTTACACTGATGACATCACTGACGATATCATCACTGATGACATCATCATTGAACTATAGCCTCAGCCTTAGGGCAATTTGACTTTGACAAACAAACTTAATGACTTTGCAGTACACTATGAAATGATTTCCCTGACCCTTTGTACAAATGACCTGCCAGCCATGTGACCTAAAGACCAGGTGGATCATGTGTCCCAGGACACATGACTTATTGATGTGTCCTGGCTGGGACACATTCAAAGAACTGTAAACCCCTGCAAAACTCTTACTATCAGAGCTCATCTTGACCAGTTCACACTCCTAACATTATAAAATAACATTTGAATCTATAGGCCTAAGTATTTAATAGTAATATTAACATATTTATATTCAAACTATATTGAATATGAATTCCATTATAGGATAGTATAAATTATGTTATCATTCTCCAATGCTAGCAGTACTTATGTCAGCATGCATTTTGAGCTGACTTAAGTGCTGTTAGGATCCTCCAGTGGGGTTTTGCTAGGTGTCAAAATGGCATACATGCAGTTACACCTTTAGACAGCAAACAAACACTACTTTTACTGTCTTTGCAGTGAGCTATAGGCTACACTGATTTCTACATTAGTCCATGGGCCAGAGCTCAAAATGCAGCTTTAATTCCGTTAAGGATGTTGTTCTACTCCTCTCCACCGGTATAGAGGAATTAACTTCTCCCAACATCTTATGCCCATAGGCGGATTACGACATAATGGGCCCCTGGGCATGGTCACATAAAGGGCCCCCCTCACAGCGCACATACCGCTATGCAGAATTAAGGCCAGAATAACTAAGACACATTCACCTGACTCTCAACAGGATTTACAGCACAGCCACCTGAACACTCAAAAGCCAACAGCACAATAACAAGAAATAAATTCACCTGGATCTCAAATACAGGCTTTTTTTTTTATAATATTTATTTTTGAGCAGGGAGCATTGGTGTTACAATACATTAATAAGTATCATTTTCTTTTTCTTTTTTTTTACATTGAAACATCCCAACCAACACATCTACCCCCAACCCAGTCCCATTCCAACAACAAATACAGGCTTTTTGTCCACCAGTCAAATGGCTAGTGAATGTTAACATTTTACCAGCCACTCAATAGATAGATAGACCATTGTGTTGTTGTTTTTTTGATGGTGAGTGAAGCAAATCTACCAGCCACTTGCATATTTTACCAGCATTTGGCTGGTGGCTTTTGCTAATTCTAGACGCTGTCTCAATAACACAGGATTTACAGCACAGGACAGGCCAGATACATCTAAATGAATGTAAATGTAGACAATCTCCAGATAAACCGCCCACAATATGTTCATTTCACACAGTCTTGGCTGTTGCAGGTCATAAGTGTACAGCGGGGATACTCAACTTGCTTTGCCCGGGGGCCACTTTCGTAAAATGATAAAAGGGCAGGGGCCAGTTAATAAACAAACAATATACATTTTTCTGTAGCGGATTGTAGGTTTTTGGGGTGTCAGCTGGAGTTTAGTCTGACAATGTTGTGCACACCAGATAGTTAGTTAGGTTAAGTTAGTTAGCCAGGTTAAGTACATACATAAGTGCCTGGGTGGCAAGCAGACGGCGGTATTTGACAATTTAGCTGGAGCTCAGTCAAACTTGATTTCACGTTAGTTTTTATTGTGAATTAGATTCTAATTCACAATGAAAACTAACGTGAAATTATTAGAAAATGGTCGGGGGGCCACTCTGCACCCTGTCGCGGGCCGCATCTGGCCCCCGGGCCGCAGGTTGAGTATCACTGCTGCACAGGCCTTCATAGTTCACTGTGAGGCTGCTTTGGAGGTATGGAGCTCAGCCTCTGTTTGGCTGTCAGCTGTGCTCTGTGTGCACAGAGGTGTATCCTTGCTCTTGGCTGTCATCTCACTCTGGGCTCGGTTCTGTTTCTCCCTCTCCAGTGCTTTCTCCATCTCTGTGTAGTAGTCTCTCACTCTGGGCTCCGTTCTGTTCCTCCCTCACCAGCGCTTTCTCCATCTCTGTGTAGTAGTCTCTCACTCTGGGCTCGGTTCTGTTCCTCCCTCATCAGCGCTTTCTCCATCTCACTATAGATATTCGGAGCTGAATATCTTCTATGGGTAATGATACCAAAGTTATCTGGGTGAGTAGAACATAAGCTGGAAATAAGGTCCGGGGTGTAAAAAAAACGGATTCCTCCTTTAATCTTCTTCATGCTACATGGTTTCAGGTTTCAAGGTTTCAATACTTTATTGCCATTCAACATCGTTGATAGGAATTTGGTTTAGTGAGCTCAATCACAGAACACAACAAACATGAAGACATACAATTCCCCTCCCATACGATGCACACATTCCGACAAAAGAAGAGATAAAAGTGACAAAATGCATAAAGTACAAAATACAATTTTACCAAAGTAAAACAACACTCCCACAGGGAGGTTACAGAACCACGACCAGCTGTGGTAAGTTAAGATAATATACGTTAAAATTAAGTGCTGTCACACAGAATATCTGTCTGTGTCAGACTTGAATAGAGCCTGCAGCACATTAAGAGTTGAGAGCACGGACAGCCTCGGGGTAGGTGCTGTTACAAAACCTAGCTGTTCTGCTTTTGATACTTCTCAACCTTTTTAAAGAAGGAAGAAAATTAAAAAGATAATTGGCAGGGTGAGAAGGGTCCCTGAGAATATTTTGTCCCTTTTTCTTGAGTCTGTTGGAGTAGATCTCAGTAAGGGACGGGAGCTCCTGTCCTATGATTTTGGAGGCCGTACGCACTGTTCTGTTCAGGCGTTTCCTATCCTGAGCCGAGCTGTTTCCGTACCAGACGGTTATTCCAAAAGTGAGGATGCTCTCAATACCTGCACGGTAAAATTGCATCATTCCCTCACGAGAAATAGAAAACTTTTTCAACTGTCTTAAAATGAAGAGCCTCTGTTGTGCCTTCTTCAGCACTTTTGTCGTGTTGACCTCCCACTTTAAAGTGGAGGAGACGGTGATGCCCAGGAACTTGTAGTGCTCCACCTGTTCAATTTCCTGGCCATTTATGACCAGAGGAAGGTGGTCATCATGGCTCTTACGGAAGTCCACGACTACTTCTTTTGTTTTGGAGGCATTCAACTCCAAGTTGTTAGCTGCACACCATACTGCTAATGCTGAGACCTCATTCCTGTAAGCTGTTTCATTGTTGTTAGAGATAAGCCCCACCAATGTGGTATCATCGGCAAACTTAAACATTTTAACAGACGAGGAGTGGGAAACAGTCGTTTGTGTAGATAGAGTACAACAAAGGGGACAAAACGCAACCCTGGGGGGCCCCAGTATTAACACTTTGGGTGCCACGGCCCTTGGGCAAAAGGTTGCTGTAGGCTACTGTGCCACATAGGCCGCAATGCATTTTAATATAGCCATATCATTTTTTGTGTTCCTCTTATATGGACAACCAATAGCCTCAATGAAACTTTGAACCCTTCTGTTTCATTTTAAAAAAAAAACTGTGTTTATAAACCGTTCCATTTTGGAAATACACCCCTCTGAAAAAGAGTGTTTTCGACCGAAAAGAGCATGCTGAAATTAGTTTCTGAGATAATCACATCTTTATGTTAGAAAGGCGACAGAATGAATTCTGCTTTGAGTTGAACAAAATGCTAGAGCTGAAATGAAAGGTTAGAATGTCTAGTTTACCTGCGGGAAAAAGTATGTCAAAAGAATGTTTTGTTTATTTTCTACAAATATTAGTAAACAGCTTGGTCTAACATCAAAATGCTCACTTTCATGGGGTCATGCTGGATACTGAAGTCCATATTTCCACAAAGAAAGAAGATATCAACTTTTTTTTCTTTTCTGGATGAAACTACACATTCTAAGCTTTCATTTTTTGTGTAACATTATAACAATATTCAAACACAAAATTTCCTGCATTGTTTTATTTTCTTGAAAAGAACCTTCACAGGAGTTGGAAATTAACACATGCTGTATATTGGAGCCAAAAAAAGGTCACGAGCGATGACATCATCACTGCTGACATCACTGGACACTTGTACCGATGACATCATCCGAGCCTATGACATTGAGGACAGCAGTGTTGGGAAGTAACGAGTTACTAGTTACTCGTTACTGTAATAATATTACTTTTTCCAAGTAACGAGTAGTGTAACGAATTACTATAGAATATAAGTAATAATATTACAGTTACTTCAAGATAAACGAGCTCGTTACGTTAGTCGTTACATCTTTTGTTGAGTCCATTCTGTGATGCTGCTGCGCTGCAAAACGACACGCAGTCGGCATTCACTGATCACAAGCAGCATGGCTTTTAACGCTCCCAAAACAAGGTGACGTCACCGCAGAGCCCATTTAGAGCACCAGGCAACAGGCAGGCACACCTGACACCTCCCTCTCTGTCCTGCTGAGCCGAGGAGGAAAATCCGTGGCTGCGGATATATTCCCATGACTTTGTTTTTGTCGGGAAGAAAGGTGACACGATTGAACATCAAAGTCAAATGTAAACGGTGTCCAGGACAGGTAGGCTACTAACACTCTTTCCACTGTGAAAAACACGAGCTCAAACTTCCTAACGTTAATGTTACGAGACGAGAGGACAGCACAACAGAAACCGGAAAACTGTTCAAATACAGAGATAACGTAAAAACTCACAAGCTGGTGGACATCAAACATTGCTGTTATTATTGTCAGGTTAATGTTAATGTTGCAGAGCTAACGTTATTTGTGACACAAACTTGTTAAGCAAAGATGTAGCCTATACGTATTGAGTTTGCATTGGCAGTGCATACTGCATTCTATAAAAACAGAAGCTGTTTAAAAGATTGCATCTTGTCAGTCATCACTTTGAGCCAGGTGTGCTCTTCATCAAGCATCTCTGTAGGAAGCTGTGCTCTGGCAAAGCGATTAGTTTAAATGGAACGGCACATAATAGACCTAGTTCACACATTCGCACCGCAAAGTCTGCATTTTGATGAGAAAAACGCTATGGGCCTTTTTCACAACGGCCATTTGTGTCTAGAAGACAGAGTATACACAGGTGCAACCAACTAACTAATTAAGGCTCCAGCACTGGAACACCTAAATGGACTGGAAGTTGGAAGCCCTAATTAACACGTTAAGTGCCATAGCCGAGATAGCTCGTCTTACATAATCCAACGCTTGAGTGCCAGAGCCGAGATATCTCGTCTTACATAAACATTTTTTTTTTGACGGTGGGACATCAATCAACAACTTTTACATCTTCGAGATCACTATTGGAGCAAGAGAATGTGTATAATCTATTTTACCGACCCACTAAGTGTTGACAGTGCTCCCCCAGACGAGCGAAATCAAAGAAAAAAACTGCCGCGGGAGCAAGCCATTCAAGGAAATGGCGAGGCGATTTTAAAATAGATTATAGGTGAAACACACTTTGAAACACCTCAGAAAGGCCAGAATCAACATCTGCCCATCGCCCACGCATTCCCCGGCCCATCTTGACTCGCACAAGGAGCGTCCGCACGCAGGCAAGCAGGCAGGCAGGCACGCAGGCAGGCAGGCAGGCAGCAGCAACGCGCTTCTGACACGCCCGCTGTAGAGCCAGGAGGAAGGAGGAGAAGACACACGGAGGGAGGAGTTTGAATGAGAGGGGTGTTTCCTGTTGTTATGGAGGAAATTACTGTTCAAAACTATTGTTTAGAATGTCTGACGGTCTTACTGATGCCAAAAATGAATGGTTAAAGTGACTCTTCTATCGAATTTCACAAAAAGCCATTTATCTCTGAATAAATTTCCAGACGCTGAAACCATGCTGTACTCAACGGCTAATATCTACATAACTACTAACTCTGCAAACTAACTCTTTTAGACAGAGAAAGCACACATTCTATTAGTTATTTTTAGATGATTGGTGTTCATGAATTCTTAACAGAAAATAATCCTCGGCTCTTGTAAAATGAGCCAGAATCCTCAAAAAAAAACCTGGCACAACTTACCTACAGGATGAAAAAATGGCTGGCACTCAATGTGTTAACATCTTGGTGCACCTGTGTTACCTCCTGCCTTTTAGACACAAAATCGCTGCAGTGAAAAAGGCCTATTGCCATTTGTGTGGAATGTAACGGAAAAGTAATATAACGAGTATCTAACAAATTACTTTTGGCATGGAGTAATAAGTAAAGTAATAATATTACTTTTGAAAATAGTAACGAGTAATATGTAATATTTACTTTTTTAGTAATGAGTGCCCAACACTGGAGGACAGTTATGATACGTGTGTCACCCTGTCCACACACCATGTTTACAGACCTTTACCAGAGTTAGCACAAAACATACAGATCTTTTATAACTGCTGCTTTGAGATGTGGGGGCGAGTCATCTTCCTGGTGCGATCGTGAGTGCGTCTCTCTCGAAGTGGGCTCTTTTCAGCAAATATAATAATAATAATATAATATGTAATCAGCTATTTTGAAGAACTGTATATTTTCATATACCATGAGATATGCATGTTCTAATTGGAAATACAATGCATCCTGAAAACAAAGCAGCTTTGCCTGGTGTTTCACATTCGGCACTTCTTGTCTCTTTTTGTTGTGAAAATGCTTTATACAACAATCACTGTGAGTGATACTCAAAAAAGCAGGGGTAGAGGCAGAGAGGTACATGGTCACATTGCGGGCAGACAAATTTGGTCTCTCTTCGGTGTCCCTTGGCTGCGCAGTGTGCACATTTCCGATATGCCTTGCTCTTGGTGGGCGGGACTTTCACCGGCTGTGGCACATGTCCCGCAAAGTCCACATTCTGCCTCACTGAAGCTGACCGTTTGCGTGTGTGTCTTGGCATCTTTCCTGGAGGAAGAGGAGGTGGCTCGTCTGCCGGAGGAGGAGGGGGGGGGCAAGCAGATGTCGCCTCCGTCCACGATTTCACCACAGACAGGGTGAAGTCTTTGAGCGCTTTGCAGCTGGACGTAGGATTGCATTTCCTGTATACAGTAAACGCGTTGCTCATTGCAATCTGCATGAGGTAGACCACAAACTTAGAGCTCCATTTGGAAGTCTTCCTCACAAATGGATAGTAGGAGATCTTCTGGTCAAGTCGATCTACACCACTCATGTATTGGTTGTACTCTACAACACATGCTGGCTTGCTCTGCAGGACCCGTTCACTTTGCCCTTTCTCTTTGACCGCCACAGTCTTCATCACATCCTGGTGGAAGGTGGAGATCATCCTGACGATCCGCTTGTCCCGCCATGCCAGGAACATCACCCCATCATCATGACGAGCGAGTCGTTCACCTACTCGCAGATCCGACATGGTCACCTGCCGGATGGACGCAGGTTCGCCCCTCTTCACGCGGAGTGTCCCAGCTGAGTGCATCTGGAGGCTGAGGAGACGTCGGCTCACGGTCCCCGCTGTTGTAAAAATTATCCATCCACAGACGGTAGCCATAACCCTCAAGGCCGGCAATGAGGAACTGCACGGTGTCCAGTAGTGTGCTGTGAATTCCACAGTATGGTTTCATTGCATAGCAATAACCGTTTTCTGAATCACACAGAATGTAGCTCTTTATGCCGTACTTTATCGGTTTTGCTGGATTGTAAACCCTAAAACGTAGCCTCCCCCTCCACAAGAGCATCCCTTCATCCACACCAATGTTTTGTGAGGGCTGATACATTTCCTTGAATTTGGAGAGGAGCAAATCAAGGATGAGCCGCACTTTGTGGAGCCGGTCGGTGGCATCGACCCTCTGATTGTCACAGAAATGGAGAAAGCGCCAAATCAGCTGGAACCTGTTGCGGGGCATTGTTTTCCTGAAGTATGGGGTCTCCATCGCCACATCAAGAGACCAGTAGTCAGCAATCTTGGGCTTCTTGATAAGGCCAGTCAGGAAGAGTAACCCCAGGAAACGCTTCAGCTCTCCCACAGACAGCGGTTGCCAGGCGTTTACCCGGGTGTAGGGCATGTGCAGCTCATCCAGCACGGCGATACACTGTTGAGCATAGATGTTGGTCTGCTCAACCATGATCTGCAGCAGCTCATCACAGATGAACAGCTCCAGAAAATCTGCCGGCTTGTCCGACTGGAGTGATGCAGCCGCATTCCTGGGACCTGGCACTGCTGTGAAGGGGAAGACTGTGGGGCTCCAGTCTGGCATCGTACGCCAGCGTGGAGAGTCCTCCTGACGAGACTTGCCCGCTGAAACAATGAAATAAAAGGTTTTTCTTCAGACAATTGTGATATGTAAAAAAGCTGTCTTTTTTCCAATAATTAGAAGCCTTGTGTTGACAAAAATAATAATAATAATAATAATAATAATGATAATAATAATAATAATTGATATTATTATTATTATTATAGATGAGCTGGCTGCATACGTGACATGAATTTCCTGTAAAGTATCTATAGATTCTCACCTCTTGAAGACCCTCTCTTCCCAACTGCAGATGCCCGCACGCGCTCAGTCACCACCTCCTCCTCCTCCTCCTCCTCCCCTGTAGTCAAAGTGAGTTTATAAAATATGATACATTCTTGAGGGAAAAAAGTTTATGTTTTCAATATCAGATGAATAATTGTAATTCTAAAATGGCTTATATCTCACCTTCGTCACTGGACTGCAACCGGGCACGACGAAAGCTGGCGGGAGCACCTGCCTCTTCATCGTCAGTCCCCTCCTCAGAGCTGTGCTGCAACTCTGAAATTTTATATTTTACATGGTATTAGTAGGCTAATTCAGGATCGTTATTCTTACCAAGCTTTGTGTTGACAAAAATAAATTGATGAATAATAAAAGTGTGTGCGTTTATTTTTTTTATTTTTTACATTATTACCTCCAATGGTTTGTTTACTTGCTGGCCAGTGATGCCTGTTCCTATATAGATACTGTACTGTAAGTCACATGTTTAGATTGTTCTCATGGTTCCGTTTGTCCTGACAAATACATGGTGGATGAGTTGAGTTCCCTCCCCCTCCCTCCCCTGATATGTGAAGCGCTTTGTGTGTCTAGAAAGGCGCTATATAAATCCAATCAATTATTATTATTATTATTATAGATGTAGCTGGCTGTATACGTGACATGAATTTCCTGCAAAGTATAGGTTCTCACCTCTTGAAGAAGACGCCATCGCCACATCCCCCTCCTCTGAGCCTCTCTGAGGCGCCAGATCAGTCTCCTCCTCCTCATCAAACTCGTCAGAGTCTGTAGTCAAAGTGAGAGTTTATAAAAATATGATACATGATATGTGTTTTCAATATCAGATGATTTTTTGAAAATCGATTCATCTCACCTTCGCTGGAATCCAGGTGGGCATGACGAGGTGGTGGATGCCAGTCATCGTCCCTCGTGTCGGATTCGGCAGGATCCGACGAAGGATCAGAAGAGGGGTCCTCTGAGTCCGTCTCTGGAAGATCTCTCTTCCTGACGGCACGGCAGAGTGCCTGCTCTAGCGTGAGCTGGCCAGCTCCGGGCCTAGGCCGTCTGCGCCTTGGCATGCTGCTAATCTATAGCTACACCTGGCTATAAACTAACTAACACAGACACACAGACACACACACACACAGAGACAACTACACACACACACACACACACACACACAGACAGACAGACAGACAGACAGACACACACACACACACACACACACAGAGACACACAGACACTTATTTTTTTCCCCACAATCACACTACTACCTAATAACTCAAGCTAATCTACTGCTAACGCTAACTAACACACGCAATCTCCCACACACACACACACACACACACACACACACACACCACTCACCAATACGCCAAACACTCAAATCTACTCACCACACAATCTCACAAACTGATCTAAATCTAATCTATCGCTAATGACTATGCTAAATACTCGCTATGCTAATGTAGGCTATCGATATGCTCAAGAGGAAATGGATCGGACACGAGGAATGGAAGGCAATGGAGGAATGGCTATTGTCGCGCTCTCAAGAAGAAAGGCGGCGCCCTGAAGCAGAAAGGGAGGGGGCAGCACTCCATCGCGTCAAGATTGCGCTGATTTACGCATCCGATTCTTGTAGAGATTCATGTTGAATACTTGCCCAAGGTCCTAAACTATCTAAAAATTTAATAAAAGCAATTTCGAAAAAAAGACGCCAAATGGCGTCTACGGCACCCAAGCGAGATTAAGAAAAAGACGCCAAATGGCGTCCATGGCACCCAAATTAACAGTCAAAGACTTGGAGAACTTATTACCAACTCTAACCACCTGCGTCCTCCCCTGCAGGAAGTTCACTATCCAATTACACAGGGATTTTTGGACTCCTAGTTGAAGAAGTTTGTCAGTTTTGTCCTGTTTGTTCAGGTGGGCGATCGCTGCCCTATTGTCCGAGCGAATCAGCACATGGTGCCCATGTGCTTAGACCGAGGGTTCAAGGCACCTGTGCAGCGTGCTCGTGCCCAAGGCAGAACACGCACTTAACGTGCCGATTCATACTCGGCCAAAGTAGTTTTACACACGGCCCATCCCCTCCCTGACCTTCCCTGCTCAGTAGCAAGAGGAAGCAGGAAGCTAACCACTAATAGCAAGCTCCCGCAGGGCGCACCCTATTAGCGGGAGTACTGCTTAAGCCAGCTAGCAGGCTAGCAAGAAGCACAGGCTAGACAGTAAGCAACCCGGAGGCTAGCGAACGTGCGCGTGCAATGGTAACGTAAGCGGCAATAGCCCATCCCGAAGGGGGGGCACCAATACCCACAACCTGTTAACCCGAGAGAACAGACGTGGAAGCCACTAGCTAAGCTAGCCTAAGCACTGAGAGACAAGCGTGCGCTAACACAAGCCTGTGGCACAAGCCAGTGCAGCGAGTCTCTACCCTGAGTAACACGGGGAAGCAAGCGTGACCGCAAGCAAAGGCCAGCGGCCCGCGAAGCTAGTCAATCTCAGAAGAAACTCCTCAGAGGGAGTTACAATCTAGTAGATGCTATTTGCACGAGGCAAGCAACACTTAGCAGACAAGCAAGCTGGCTAAGATGGCGTAAGTACTGAGAGAAGCGGCCCACACAACGTGCGGGGCGAGCTCACCTAGCTAGCGAATCGCCCAGCTAAAATCTCAGAGTGCCCCCTTCAGGGCCGACGCCAGTAAAAGCTACACTACATTTATGTAGGTCCCAGCAACGCCCGGGCGGCGTGCTCCTGCCCTTAGGCATGCACACATTAAATTAATCGTGCCGGTCGTAACCGGCCAGCGTAGCCTCACAGCTAATACAGCACCTAGCTGTTCCCCCCTCTCTCTGCTAACAGGAATAACGGGGTTAACGTGCAAGCTAAGCCTGCAACGGTAAGAGCTGGAGTGCTACACATCACTAGATACTGGCTGCACGGGAGCAAGCTAGCTATCTAGCTAACTGAAGAGCATGGCTTCTAGCTACTACTCTGCTTAAGGCGCGCCCTACACAGAGGTAGCTGGCGCGAAGTACTTAGCACACAGACACTAACTGCACGTGTGCACGTTAGCTATCTGCCACAAAACCGGGTGCGTTACCCTGTCTGGGGACGCAGCCAGATAGCTAGAGTGCTACAAGGTAGTCCAAGCTAGCTGCACTGAGCAAACTAGCTAACTATCTAACGCGCGCGCTCTAAAGCCGGCGCCTAAAGTACCTAGCACACGAAAGCTACCCGCACGGGTGCCAAGGTAGCTATCTGTAACAACTGGGCTACTTAGCCTCTTTGTTCCTGTGCTACGTGGTACAAGCTATTTGCACGTATGCAAAGCTTAACAGTTTGAGCGCGGACCTAAATCGGCCCTCAAACGAAAACGCTGCCCCAGCCAGGGGAGCGAAGCAAAGCTACACAGCGGCAGCAATAACCACTACACGGCGATAGCAGTAGAGCTACACGGCGGTAGCAATAAACAGTTAACTAAGGAAGATACTCTTAGCTTTAGATGACTTGTTCCGACGCCGCAGGGTGAAGGGTACTGGGTCGGGTCCCCGAAGCCTGCTTTATCCCGTCCACGCGAACCTCTTGAGGTGGGCAAATCAGACGAAACGAGCCTAGTATCTAAAGCTATGTAAAAGAGCTAACTCAAAGTTAACCGTGGAGCTTATAGCAAACACGTCTTTCCCAGCGGCTGGAAGAAAACAGAGTGATTATCCCTGGGCTGGCAGGACGTGACGTAGTCACGTGGATCCGTGTCAGTCCCAGGGGGTACCACGCCACCTACGGGTGGGTGGTCAGGTTTTAATGAAAAGTAATTTTGGAGCAAAATAACAGTCTTCCATAGGGCTGCGTTGCAGCGTTTAAGGCACTAGTGAGAGCTTGAGTTCGAAACGAAGTAAAACAGTTTGTGCTTCCCAGCTCTAATCTTATTTCATACGCTCTCTCTTCAAAAGTGTTTGATTTTCATCATAATCTGGTTTTCCATAATAATAATAATAAGTTCAGTGTTTATGCCTGTGTTGCTGTCTGTTGTAGTGTAAAACGACTAAAGGGAGAGCAGGTGCTTACAGGAATGTGAGTGAGAAAAGGAGAAGATACTGAATAATGACATCACAACAGTATAATCCTAATGTTAATTTAAAATTAAATATTCTTCTAAATATAGCACCGAGAGTCACTTCCTTACAGCACCCACTACCTAAAAGTACTTCTAGCGCCACTGGGGAAGGGCGATTATATTTTCTTTGGGGGAGGGGGGAGGGGGGGCCACCAGCAAAAATCTTGCCTAGGGCACCAACTTGGTCAGGCACGCCACTGTGTTGAAACATCACTGATCTTCTTGCTCTGTTTACATATTGGTTTATGGATGGACCCCCCTCTGACCAAAATCTGAGAATATGTTCATAGTTAGATATGATTTTTTTTTTTTTTTTGTCCAGGATTCCATCTGTCTTGTAGGTAGAAATAACTACTGTATGAGCAAAATAGTCTAACATATCATCTACATTCTCTAATTGCATTAGCTTCTTGTGAATTAAAATAACCATAATGTTGCAGGGGAACCACTGGATTCCCCTCAAGGACCCCTGCGGTCCCTGGACCCCATGTGGAGAACCGCTGATTTATGGGATTGAACACATCAGGTTTCTCCCCTGATTCACTGTCTGAACTTTAGATCTGTGACAGCTAAACATGCGTTTTACATGTGTTGTTAGGGGACATTCAGGCCAAAAGCGTTTTTGGAGCTGCCAGTGTCTTTCTGCAATTCATTCTCTATGTAAGGACGCGCTAAACGTGCTCCTCTTTTAATGAACGCACCTGGCGTTTAGCGCTGGTGCTGGCGTCTGTTGTTTTTGGAGGAGCGCTGTGGGCGTTTTAAAGCTGAAAAAAGTTGAACATTAGAGGAAAAGCGCCCTGCTCGTCTTTTTCACTACTCCTACCTTTTCTCCTCCTGAGGGATTTTCAACCTCCGCTGCTGCCAGAATTGGCAATAATCTGGCTTTCATGTTGACAGTGAGCAACATCAAACAGACAAAACTAGCTGGCTAACTGTCCGTGTGGTCGTTGTGTTCTGATCTGTACTGCACGCGACTGCAGGGGGAAACAAACGGAGCACAAAAAAACACTCTTTGCGCTGTGTTTTGTGCACAATGGAAGCACTCTCGACATGATTTTCATAGCGTTCTGACTGAAAAAAAACGCTTTTGGTGTGTCAGTGCACTCTCTGGCTAAGTGCTCAGGCGAACGGCAAGTCCAACAGAGCCTCAGCCGCCTGCACGTCTCTCCTCTCCCGCTGTCCTCTGGTACACGACAGCCTCTCGACACTCCCTGGCTAAAACCCCAAAGCCCAAACGCTCCGCACGACCAGCAGACACCCGGCCGTCCCCAGTACCATTGCTCCGCGTACCTGGTCTGCCCCCCGGGACCGCTGCGACACCACCTCGCTAGGTGCCCATGTTCCCCGCAAGTCCAACGGCTCCTCCGTCCGCTTCTCTCTGCGCTGCGTGACCTCCTGCAGCAGCTTCATAAGCTCCTCTGCCCAGGCAGGCGTCGCCTCCAACAGCCGTCTGATCTCCTGCATCAGGCAGGCCTCCACGCCGGCAAGCAGCGCGCTGAACTCCTGCTTCAGGCGGGTCTCCATGCCGGCCAGTACCGAGCTGAACTCCGGAGTCGGTAGCTCCTTTTCCCCCCCGTCCACTGACGAGGGTCCACCATCGCGCACCATTCCACGTGGTGTCTGTAGCAGTTAGCAGACACAGCTAACCTTGTAGCAGTTAGCAGACACAGCTAACCTCGCAGCAGTTAGCACACACAGCTAACCGCCCACGCCAGGTCAATCCTCCAAGGCGTTAATTTTCACTCTGTAGCTTCCTCTTCCTCGACCTTCCTCCGCGCCCCTATCTCACACGCCAACTGAAGCACTCCAGCCGACCTACTTGAGGGAAATCCAGCCCGATTAGCTTGCAGCTGGCTGGAGCCTCGTGCGAGCGACCACGCTGTCCGAGTTTAACACTTCTTGACACCAATGTAACGACCCCACAAAGCAGTCATTGAGTCAGGTTCTTGTCACCGCACTTTATTGTGGATCGCTATTCACAGGACTACTGTCAGCCATAGTCCACGCCACCAACACCCCACAACCACACACCCAAAACCCGCTAGCTTCCTCTAGCTTCGCAGCTCCCAACACACACAGCCTTCTCCCTCAAGCTTCACACATCAATAACCCCGAGCTGTGTCGCTCTCCCGTTTACATCCCCCTTTCCCCAGCCAATCACAGGTGAACCCCTATCTTCCACCACACCCACTGGCTGGTATGCTGCCTTTACGTAACCCCGTAAATCCCCACAGACATGTCAACCCCAGACTAACGTGACAACCAGACAAACCCATGTTTACTTACAAAACCCACATCGCTACAATACTAAAAGTCTACCAAAGTCTGACCACTGGAAAGGTGTAATTTTCAAGATGGCGTCCAAGATGGGCAAAAATTCCTTAAAATACCCTAACTCCTTCGTTATTTATCCTAGACAAGTAATTTTTGTGTCTAACCCTATGTTCTTGGGGCCTAGAAATCCATTGGACGTGTCCAAATTGCAGAGATACAATTACATAATTGTGAAATCCAATATTTTGCGTGTGACTCTATTAACTCATTGAGTGCCATGGACGAACATGTTCGTCATTTCAAATAGTAACGTAGAGTGCCAAGGACGGACATGTTCGTCAATTGCGTTTTTTGACGGGGGGATGTCGATCTACATCGCCTCTTACAATATGGGAGCTATTGAATGTGTCTAACCTATTTTACAGAACCCTTAGGTGGCGACAGTGCCCTCCCGATTAGACAAAGGCCAGGAGAAAAGAGAGAAGAAGTCATGAGGAAACGGAAATCGCCTCGATATGCTTGAAGCATAACGCTAGCTGTGCCTGTGAACAGCAGTCATCTGCTGCCACAATTGAGCCCCATCCGTGTCCGCTGCGATAGTCCATCCATATGATTTAGTTGCCGACACGGCGACACCAGCGTCTTTCTGAAAAGTTACATTATTCTCAGCTGGGAGCCGGGGACACGCTGTAAAAAAGCAGGGGGATGCAGGCAGCAGACTTTTCAGTGCAGATCAAACTCAGAGCAAACCGCAGCAGAGAAACTCCTCCCCCCACGGAGGAGGAGGAGGAGGGGGGTGGGGCACGCAGGGCACTACAGTATACAACCATTGACAGTACACACACACCCAGGCAGCAGGCTCGATGCATAGAGAGCAAACAAGCTAGAATAGGCTATCTGATGCATACCAGCAGTAAATCAAGACCAGCAAGAAGGTGTAGGGTCTGCGCACGCAGGGGCCAGCGCTGCTGGTTGCAGCTAAAACATATTATTTGGCCAAACAAAATTCCTTTGTTTTCACTCTTTTATTGAAGGAAATTATTTTTGAGGTGTCATTAAATCAGAAAATATTAGCTTCAGAGTCAATGATGTGCTTGAAATGTTTAATTTCACAAAAGCCTCAATATCTCAGCTTCTAGAAAAAAATTGCTGTTTTTGGCTAAATCAAGCTATCTTCTCCGGCTCATAACTAAAGAAGGGAAAATGGGATCAATAAACTTTTTTTTGCAGATGATAGAAGAGAGTCTCCTCGTTCTTTGTGCGTGTTCGGTGTTTACATAGTAATATCACACAATATTCTGTGGGCCTCGAGAAATCACTGAAAACGCTATGAAACTCTGGCACTGGGAGCGTCCGTTCTCCAAAAGTGGCTGGCACTCAATGAGTTAAAACCTAATATGTAATAAATACTTTTTTTTTTTTTTACTGGAACAAGGCTTCATGGTATCCTCAAAAACAGCTAAACAGAACAAAACTAATTGTCACAATTTTCAGCAATTCAGAAGGTGGTGGCAGAGAATATTGGCAGTCGATAGATATATTGCTTGCATTATTGAAAAGTTGTGGATAGCTCTGTGGATCAAATTTGGCTCAAACAAAATTCATATTTGACTATACACCCTATACAATCGTAGCCTGACCATGACTGCTGGTGTCATAAACCAAGAGACTTGCAAAATCTGCCATGAAGAATTAGGAGATGCTTCTGATGTGGTTGAAGTTCATCAGAAGGGAGCTGATGGAATCAACAGTGCAAGTGTGCAAAGAGGGGATGACATAGTCATTTCAGCTGGTGAAAAAGTACACTCAAAATGTTGAAAGCAGTACATCAATCTAAAAGACATTAAAAGCCATAAAAATAGAAAGTTGAGCCACCAAAGAGAAGCAACTAGTCCTTTCAATAGCAAAACCGATCTGTCTCTTTGGGACTACATAACACATGGAAGTGCATACTCTAGTTATGTAAAGACCGATACGTTCGTGAAGTCCATTCTTGAGTGTTGTGACAATCGTTCAGATGAATAGGCCTTCACCGTGAAAGGCAGGATGGAATATTATTGCTGTGATCTACATGCTGTGGAGTGGATTTACCATCACACATGCAGTTAATTTCCGTAATGGGTTCCAGAAAGTCCCAGAGGCAAAGCGCAGAAAGTCTGGCCAGCCCAAAAACAAAGATCAGGAGCAGGCATTCGTGAAGGTTTGCGCTTACCTTACTGAAGAGGAACAGTTGACAGTTACACATTTACGAGATAAAATGGAGGAATTTCTGACAAATACAGATTCCGAACCATTTGGAAAGGCCTACCTCAAGACAAAAAGAAAAAAGTATGGGGACAGTGTACATTTTGCTGAAGGAGAAGGCAGGCCTCCAAGACATAGTGACAATGAGAGAAAGGACACCACTACGGCAACCATTTTAGGGCATCCTCGTCAGTCAGAGTATAGGCTATCGTTCCTCAGTCTAAAGCGTTGTCAGTTGTCATGTCTCCTATAGTAAACCGTCGAGTGTGCTCTGAAACACCTTCAGTCCTCACACGAAAACGCTGTCATTCCTCCTGCCTCACTAAAAACGTTGTCGTTCCTCCTGCAGACTAGCTGTCAGACATCACTCAAACTAGCTGTCAGGCATCACTCCTCACGTCTCACACAAAAACGTTGTCGATCCTCCTGCAGACTAGTTGTCAGACATCACTCAAACTAGCTGTCAGGCATCACGTCTCACACAAAAACGTTGTCGATCGTCCTGCAGACTAGTTGTCAGACATCACTCAAACTAGCTGTCAGGCATCACTCCTCACGTCTCACACAAAAACGTTGTCGATCGTCCTGCAGACTAGTTGTCAGACATCACTCAAACTAGCTGTCAGGCATCACGCCTCACGTCTCACACAAAAACGTTGTCGATCGTCCTGCAGACTAGTTGTCAAGCATCACTCAAACTAGCTGTCAGGCATCACATAAAAACGCTGTCATTCGTTGTTTTTGGTTGTTCTTCCGTGTGGGGAAAGAATGCCCGTGAAGTTAGCAACAATTTTTTACAACTTCACTTCCGGTTGAATGCTTTTGCCTTTCAAAATAAAAGCACGCGTTTTTTTTTTATATTTACATTGACACATACATCTAAATTTTGCAAATAACTTCACAAGACCAAAACCTTCCATTTTGCTTAATGTGTATCACCTCTACTTGCTATTCTTTGGATGTCTTCCAAGAGGCCATAACCAAGGCTATTGGAGAAGTCAAATGTTTTCTGCACACACCCTACATTGTTTGGATATCTTATGCCTGATGGAACAACAGTTTACCATTAAATAATTAAATAAGCTTTCCCATTCAATAAAGAAGTATCCTAGGAATCTACCTTAAAGCCATTTAACTTTTTATGTTTAATTTACATGTGTCCAAATTTAGCCTTCCAGTCTTTGTGTTGAAAGAATTTCAAGAAATATAAATATATATATCTAAATATATATGTAGTCTATTGTCAATTAAACTAGATGTTCCTCTTAGTGTTACTATGTTAATTCTATTGGGTCTCATAGATTACCACTTTAATCTATTGTAAATATATATAAAAAAACACGTGCTTTTATTTTGAAAGGCAAAAGCCTTCAACCGGAAGTGAAGTTGTAAAAAATTGTTGCTAACTTCACAGGCATTCTTTCCCCACACGGAAGAACAACCAAAAACAACGAATGACAGCGTTTTCATGTGATGCCTGACAGCTAGTTTGAGTGATGTCTGACAACTAGTCTGCAGGACGATCGACAACGTTTTTGTGTGAGACGTGAGGAGTGATGCCTGACAGCTAGTTTGAGTGATGTCTGACAACTAGTCTGCAGGAGGATCCACAACGTTTTTGTGTGAGACGTGAGGCGTGATGCCTGACAGCTAGTTTGAGTGATGTCTGACAACTAGTCTGCAGGACGATCGACAACGTTTTTGTGTGAGACGTGAGGAGTGATGCCTGACAGCTAGTTTGAGTGATGTCTGACAGCTAGTCTGCAGGAAGATCGACAACGTTTTTAGTGAGGCAGGAGGAATGACAGCGTTTTCGTGTGAGGACTGAAGGTGTTTCAGAGCACACTCGACGGTTTACTATAGGAGACATGACAACTGACAACGCTTTAGACTGAGGAACAATAGCCTATACTCTGACTGACGAGGATGCCCTAAAATGGTTGCCGTACACCACAGATACTGAGATCTTATCGAAGAATCTTATCTTTCACCCAAGCAAAGGACGAAGAATCACAGAAACAAGTGATCATTGAAACAGCGGCGGGATTGATTAAAAGTTATATAAAGTTCAATGTCCCGTCCCTTACAAATCAGTATCCAAGTGCAAAGTTGCTTGAGCTTGATTCTGCCCTTTCGTTTGTTCTGACACTCTGCAGACATTGTTAAATTGTCTTTTTGTGGGTAAGGAGACAAGCCGAAAGGTTGCAGCATTTGGACAGCCAATTGTCCAAGCAGTTCGACCACATGCAGTTGTTAGCTCCCTTAAGTTGGCCTTGCAGTGCAGGCACATCATTTGTATGGGTCACAATTCCTTGTGGATACCCTTCATGGGATGGGATTTAGTTCATCTTATGAAGAAGTCTTGCGTTTTGAAAATAATGCAGCAGCTTCAGTTGCCCCAGATATGTTAACGGATGACATGGCTCTTATTTTTGCTGGTGACAATCTTGACCACAATATCCTTACTATCTATGGCAGGGGGACCTCCCACTGAATGGGTATCATAGCAGCACTCACGCCAGGGCGAAAGAAGGATTGTGTCATTCCAATGAGACACGTCACCAACCAGGATTTTTCACTGCAAAGTAAAATTCCAATCACCGAACATCGCAAAATCATTTGCGAAACGTGTGCCAAACCATCATGTTCAAACTACTCGGCATTGATCGACTGTGATAGGACAGTTGATGTAGTGTGGGAGCTCTCACTAAACTTCAAACAAGAAACCCCTGGGTGGCACGGAATGATGCATATCATTCATCAAGGATTAGAACACCCAGGCCAATCATCTGTTGTGTTTATGCCTATGATTGACTATACTCTGGGGACAAGACATGCATTCTGTCCACGCTGAATTTAATTTGTGATCTCGCTATCAAACACCATGTTCAGCCCATTATTAGGTTCGACCAGTGGTGGCCCTGTTTTGACTAATTTAACAGTACCACACAGTAATAATGAATTTATTCCTTATTGGTATCAAAAGAAATCTCCTGAAAGCTTAAACAGAATGTGAATTATAACTGAAATCACCATTATGCATTATGGCACGTGGAAAAAGGAGAAATGTCCAATTATATTGGAAAACTTTCTTCACTTTTAACATAAATATGCTTATAACCAATTGCTTTAATATATACTTGAACTTGTAATCACTTCACTATAATTTATATATGCTAATTGGATTCCTAGATCATGGGGTTAGGCACCAAAATGACTTGTCTAGGATGAATAATGAAGGAGTAATGGTCTTTTAAGGAACTGGCAGTGGCCATCTTGAAAATTAGACCTTTCTAGTGGTCAGATTTTGGTAGACTTTTGATATGTTATTAAGTACACCTGATACTACAATAAACCATTGAGAAACCTTTTGTTACAATTTTTTTAAGGTCAAACCATATTTGCAGCTGACTAAAGTTCATTTGATCAGTGATGAGGGATCAATATCACTGATCAGCGCACACACACACACACACACACACACAATTGAACTGTTGTGTTGAAAAATAAAGCATTGTGTTAGTTCATGCAGGACACGGATTTCATAGGCGTAACGCCCCAGCTGTAATCAACTGACAGCCCACTGATTGGATCAACATTTAATCATTCACCAATCACATCCATTCTCATAACAAGGCAACTCATAAGTTGACTCCCGTTTGTGATGGAAGTGACCACCACAGTGAACATCAGTCTCTGCAGATCAGATCCTTACCAAACTCAGAGTGTAGCAGAGAAGGAGCCTCTAGCCCAGTGGTTTTCAAACGTTTTGTGGCCAAGGCACACCAAGACACACCTGTATTCATATTCATGTAAGACAGGCTGTATTTGTGTACAGGCTTTATTTACTTACAAGCATATTTAACAAAATAATTCAATAATTAATTTGAACACTTCTGTGTTTCGTGTCAAAGGAAATGTGAAAACAATCCAATACATTTTTTTTAATGTAGAAAATACATTGAATCTCACAATTGAAAGACATTCAATCTGACAACGGAAATGCATTAACATGACAATGTGCAAAAATCATCCAAAAAAGTGTGTAAAAATGCTGTCTCCAAAGCTTCCAATACCTGGGTAAGAGAAGAAAATCCATCATTAGTGGATACATCTATTATCTAATCTCGCAACACAGTCTCACAGAAAATTGTATAATACCAACGTTTTGGACCGACGTTGCTATTTTACAATTTTGGCTCGAAAATTGTAAAATAGTAACGTTCTGAGATGTTAGGGTTAGGATTAGAGTAGGGGGAGGGGTTAGAAACAGAAAATCTCCATCTCCCTAATGAAGGCAGGACTGGTCTGCATTATTACCATGCGGCCCGGGCCCAGGCTGTTACGTGGTTTTAGGTCTGGCTTATTTACATGGTTTTAGACCAGGCTGTTACGTGGTTTTAGATGAGGCTGTTATGTGGTTTTAGGTGTGGCTGTTACGTGGTTTTAGGTGTGGCTGTTACGTGGTTTTAGACCAGGCTGTTACGTGGTTTTAGATGAGGCTGTTACGTGGTTTTAGGTGTGGCTGTTACGTGGTTTTAGACCAGGCTGTTAAGTGGTTTTGGGTGTGGCTGTTATGTGGTTTTAGACCAGGCTGTTACATGGTTTTAGGTCTGGCTGTTATGTGTGTGACCGGGCCCAGTAGGAATAAGAACATGTCTTGTACCACCTAGCTCAAACCAAATACTTGGGCCGTACCACAATATTAAATTTAAAAGCTTACAGACAGAGCAGGAGATGTGCATTAAACAAAATGTTTATTTAAATTTGAAAGATGGCTGTAAAGAAACAGAAAGGAACCGCTCAGTCCACAATGATCAAAATATTATTCCAGATAAAAGGTAGGACTACTAGACTGTGTCAGGTTGAACTACAGTATAATAGCAGAGGGCAATGATGTAGGAAAGCCGCCACTATGGGGCCAGACTAAGAGGAATGCAACTTATAAGCCCAACACCGCGGAGGCACTTCGCGGAGGCAAACCATCCTCGGCTTCGCCTCGGACGGTTCACGCCTCCGCGTCGTCCCTTAAAAAGTGATAATGTACACCTCGTCGTGCATTAACCCTTACTTATACCAGGCTGTTACGTGGTTTTAGGTCTGGCTGTTATGTGGTTTTAGACCAGGCTGTTAAGTGGTTTTAGGTCTGGCTGTTATGTGGTTTTAGACCAGGCTGTTACGTGGTTTTAGGTCTGGTTGTTAAGTGGTTTTAGCTCTGGCTGTTATGTGGTTTTATACCAGGCTGTTACGGGGTTTTAGATCTGGCTGTTATGTGGTTTTATACCAGGCTGTTAAGTGGTTTTAGGTCTGGCTGTTATGTGGTTTTAGACCAGGCTGTTACGTGGTTTTAGGTCTGGCTGTTATGTGGTTTTAGACCAGGCTGTTATGTGGTTTTAGGTCTGGCTGTTATGTGGTTTTAGACCAGGCTGTTAAGTGGGTTTAGGTCTGGCTGTTATGTGATTTTAGACCAGGCTGTTAAGTGGTTTTAGCTCTGGCTGTTATGTGGTTTTAGACCAGGCTGTTACGTGGTTTTAGATCTGGCTGTTACGTCATTTTAGATCTGGCTGTTGCATGGTTTTAGACCAGGCTGTTAAGTGGTTTTAGGTCTGGCTGTTATGTGGTTTTAGACAAGTACAAAATAAATGTGGTCACATTGTATGATTTAGTGTCTTATTACACCCACTGCATTTTACAGGTCCGGTACCATGCATATGAACTACATTTGAATAGAGATTGCTTCATTTTACAGGTCCGGTACTATGTAACAAACTACATATGAATGCTACTATTGGTGCTGTTACTGTGTAATAGCTTTGGTGTTCATGTCTAATTACAAATGGTTCATACGTTGTTTGGGACCTCTAAAATGAAGGGTTACCCACTTTGATTCTTTAAACTCCATACACAGAGATTACTTTATGACCGTTGGTGACAGGCTGATGGTAACAGGGTTTAGGGTTACAGCTTACAGTAGGTCATCAATTACTTGCCTTGTGTTGAGAGCTGCATGGTGCCATTTTCTTACTATGTTTGGAAATGTAATAAACATCTACTTACGCCTGGCTTATGACACTATCTACACTACACTATTGTATAGTGTTTTTATAAGTCGTCAAATTTATAGGCCAAAAACTGGGCTCAGCACCAGAATCATGTTTATCACCCCTCTCATACACACATTACAGACACAAATGAATATAAACATATTTTATCCTGTGACGCAAAAATAAATGTTGCAGCGGTTGTGCAGCATATTTGACTCAAACTGGCCTATTTTCTAACCTATATTTTATTTAGGTTATTTTGCCTACATGGGAAGGATTTACTATCTCTATCTCTACTGACAGGGGTTACAGATGGTGACTTCCTCAGGACAATTTTAGGACCCATGTTAAACTTGCCACAATCCACCTTCGGTCCCAACTCAGTCTTCAAAAAGCAAACTTCAAACTCTGAGTTCTGGACCCAAAATTGGGTCACTGGCCTGTTTCTTGTGTTTTTATCAACTTCCCTGCTTTCCAGTATTAGAGGGAAAATGTATTTTATGTATTTTCTCTGACCCTTGAACTCTGTGCTTTTGGTTTCTTGTTGGTGATCTAAGAATTCAAGCTTCCTCCCATTGCACTCATCCTTCGCTGGATCCCAGGGTGAGATTCTTAGCTTTGAAAAGACTCATATACTGTAAGCCAGGGTTCACCAAATAGCGGGGAACCCTGTGTGGCCCACACAGGAATTGCAAATATATATATATAAAAAATACAGTGCACCTGAATGCAACATACCTGCTGAATAAGTGTCCAAATGTTCATGTCATTCTGGCCATTACTCCACTTCTGTTATAACATTTCAGTCTGGAATATGGAATATCTTTCAATAATCTTTATGACTAAAAGGCTAAAAGTAATATCATGTGTAAGAATTGACTGTTCTACGTTGAGGAAGTTTGAAGTAAAATTTTAAATAATTAACTCGTTGGTTTTTGATTTACTTCACTTCAAGAGTGCATTTTTTTTTTTTTTTTTTTGTGAGCCTCAACACAGGCTTTGAGAATCCTGGGGCACTTACTGATACTTATGCTTAAATACTTATGCTTAAATTAACCCATCCTGTGAGAAAAGGATAAAATATTGGTGGTTAAGACTGAATAATGACATCACAACTGTTCATTTAAAATGAGTTATTCCTCTAAATCTGGCTTTAAATGCCCTAGATTTTTCACCGTTCGGCCCCCAGCCCTCGGCCCTCAGCAAAATGTGGCCCTTGGTGAAAAGTAATTGGGGACCCCTGCTGTAAGCTCTATTTCAGGCACTCACCTTCAGTCTGGAATCTGAAGAGGTCGCTCTTGCTGACCGTCATTTCAAACAGTGGGTTGGTGCGGCCGTGTGACGCTTGACCCTCTGCCTTGTCCACCAAAGTCTCCATGAGAACAGAGTTCCGTCTTCTCTTCAATCAGGAGCTTTTATAGCGATGCATGACGTAGGCAAAGCCATAATATAAGTTACGGAGCTGATTTGAGGATGAGGCGGACAAAACACAAACATAAAAAACAAATACAGTGTTTGTAGAATGGGGAAATTGGGCGACTGGTCACAGACCCGTTTTCCAGCTCGCCTCAGCGGCTTTTGACACTGGTGGAATGACGAGATTCAAGATTCAATACTTTATTGCCATGTCAACAGAGTTGATTGGAATTTGTTTCAGTGCAGCTCTAAAAAACAGACGTAAAAACAAACATAACAAATCACAGATTCAAACACAAAAGAGAATAAAAAAGTGGAAAAAAACACTACATAAAATATGAGAGAGGCTGAAATAGATAAATAAAGTGCACAGTTTTACAAGCAGCATTTGTTTACAAAAGCAGTATCGAGCTGCCTATAAAGTGCATTTCAAGTTCAAGTTCAATTCAAGCCTACGGATTTAAGGTGCGATTTAAGGTGCGAATGCAAAGAGGGTCAGAGTTCAGGAGGCGAACCGCCTCAGGATAAGTGCTGTTCCTGAGACGGGAGGTCCTGCACCTCAGAGACTGAAGCCTCCTACCTGAGGGCATGAGTTTAAAGAGAGAGCTAGCAGGGTGGGAGGGGTCGGCGATCACCTTCTGCATCTTGCGTTTGGTGCGTGTGGCATAGATGGAGGAAACGGATGGAAGGTCGTGGCCGATGATTTTGGACGCTATGCGTACCACCCTTTCCAACCGTGGTACGGTACTGAATTACCCACCCACTGCCAGTGAAAAGTTTGGATGCAATTTTCCACATTTTAGAATAGTAAATATTAGCCTAGTTAAAACCATCTTGATAACCTTATCTCACATTCTGTTTCGCTCTCAGTCTGGACTCCAAGCCGTCCACAGTAATTTAAGTGGGTGGGAGTACTTGCCTTGACAGACAACTCCTTCAGCCAATCAGCATCACCAAATCCAGTCCTTCAGTCAATCAGCCTCGGATCCAGTAGCCTAAAATCCAAATCCACTCGGAAGAACAGCAAAAACGTCTCTTTAGACTAGAAACTCTGTCCATATGTTCTTGTTTAATTGTTGTTATCAAGTCTATTTCTGCAGTAACTGCACTTATGGCTGTGTTTACCCTACAAACGTTAACGTTACTGCTCGTTGCTTCGGGAGCCGCCATTACTGTTTTGCCAACGGCGTCCCTGATTGGCCGGTAACATTGTCAACTATGATTGGTCCGTGCACTTTGTAATTTCTGAAAATGACTGGGGGCGGGCTGGAGGCCAGACTGATCTGCAGAACCAAACAGAATGTGAGTTCACGTGATCAGGATGGTTTAGCAAAGATGTCAAAACAATGAAATAGCACATATGGAATTATTCAGTGAACAGATAAGTGTTAAACAATCAAAACTATCTTATATTTTAGATTTTTTAAATAGCCTCCCTTTGGCTTGATGGAAATAAGGCAAAGTCTTTGGAAAAGAAATGCATACATGAAATTTCAAAGATTTACTCTAAGCCTTTGCATCAAAAATGGCTGAGAAACATCCAATCAGCTGTTTGTCCAAACCTTTTATGGGCAGTGTAAACAACAATCAACAAATGTAAACAAAAATAAATCTCATTTTTTAAAAAGCATCAATTTATACCTTTTCCCCTTAAAAGACTGCATCCTCATGTAACTTAGATGAGTATGATTCTACTCACTATGATACTTACTGTCATCTTATTTCACAGCCACTTACTGAGCTCTTTAATTTTTTTGTAATTTCACATTTTTTACTTTTTTTTTTAAATCTTTTTCTGCCTTCTCTCTTTATTCCTTCGCTTTTCTTTTCCATTCTGTTCCGTTTTCATATTAATTTACTTATTTTTCATCCCCCCTCATTCATTTATGTCTTTTATAGCATTTTGTTCTTTTACATGCTTGTGTGGGTTTTCTTTCTGAGATGTCTATATTTCAATCATGAGAGGCCAGTCGGTAAGATTTAACAAGTGGCTTTATTTAGCAAATGGCAAGCATGGCAACTACTTTGGCGTATGACTCCCTTGTCAGGTGGCGCTCCTCTTGAGGGGAGAGGAGGGCATCTGAATAGGCTAGGATAGAGAATCCCCCCAAAAGGAAGATCCAATTACCGGTGGTTAATTGAGATCGGTCCATTACTTTGCCTTACTTTGACTAGGCAATGATGAATAATTTTACAGTAAGATCTGGCCTTCAACTTGGCGTCTTACGGCAACGACTCGCAGCTGGTGCTTCCCCGCTTGGCCTGGCTTTTGACTTGCGGGCACCAATAATTTGACTATACTTTTCTAGCCCTCGACCTTTAGCGACTTACAGCGACTTGCGGCTGGCGCTTCCCAACTCGGCCTGGCCTTCGGCCCTTGGTGCGTTAACGTCTTAACTTGGCGCCTCCCAACTTGACCTCAACTGGGCTTCACCTTTTCAACTTTGCGCTTCCTTGCTTCTGCTTCCTTTCTCCTCCCCATTGTAATTATGTACAATGCTCTTTGTGATGTTTTTGTTCTTGTTTTGATCACTTGCGTGTTTGTTGTTGTGCTGCTGTGTTTGAATTACACATTTGTTGCTGAGAATAAAATTGTGCTAAATACTTGCTGTGAATTTGCATCATAAAGTTAGCCTGAAAACAACTGTTCCTCAAATAGAAAGGAGGGTTAAGGTGGATTTACTGCATGCTACATCCATGATTGAATCGTCCCAAATCTTTATACATTGCATACGTCACATTATGGGAGAAAGGAATTAGTTGAGCCTTGTGAGATCATCATTTAGAAAGTGATTATTTTTTCCAGAAGCTGTGATGGAGGAGAGAAAAGTGGAAAGAGAACCAGATAGTCAGAATGTGATGATTCTTCTCTCCAAATGTATGTACCCTAATGTGAGGCTTTATTGTTCTGTTTATTGTGTATGTTTAAAGTACAATAGAGGTTATAAACTTAGTGTAACTGTGGATGCTGGTTGCAGTGTGAAGGTGTTCTATCAGAATGGTGGATGTAGGGGAGAAACGTGGCAGTTTACACCGACATAATTACACTTATATTCTATTACTGTCAAATGTGAAGTAAACGTGTTTGTCGGCTCAGGTGGTGTTTTGTACTACCACAAAACAGAAGTGGTGATGACTTGACGACACAAAACAAACAGCAGTTCAGCCTCTTTAAAGCTAGAGGGGAAGTTAATTTGATCAGTGATGAGGGATCAATATCACTGATCAGTATCAGTATCTCTGTCTCACACCCACACGCACGCACACGCGTGTGCACACACACACACACACACACACACACTCACAAACATGGCGGCGGCCTCAGCAGATGTTTAACGTTATCTTACAGACCTAGGTAGCTAGCTAGCACATAGCCGTTACCATGGTAACGCCTGTCGCCTCATCTGTTCTTATGCAAAAATCCATCTTCTTCTTTAACTTTTCCTTGGGAGGAAACCCATGAAACGATAAATAATGCTGTTTCTTCTTTGAATTTGAGCAAAATGGCACACTACATGCCTGACTGCTTTCACACTATATATATATATATATATTATATAATGTAGGAAATAGTTAGAAAAAAAGTGTGATGTATTCTTTTACAAAGCCATGGTGAAGGCCAGTCCGTGCAGCTTTTCAGTGAGTGAAGACAATCCAAAGTGGAAGCATGCTTCAATGGTGTTTTGGTACAGGAGATTTATTGCAGTTTTATTACATGGTTTTGTCAGACAATGCAGAAATAAGAGACATTTAGCATAATCATCTGTTTGTGGTAAACAGTCATGCATTTAAACTAATGTCTTTAGCAATGAAGTGAAAGAGCGCTTTGGATGCCGTTTTATATGGTGTGATTTGTGAATATAAAATGTGATCCAGCTGGAAACATTGTGTGTGTATGCCTGTGTGTGTGTGTGTGTGTGTGTGTGTGTGTACCTGTGTGTGTGCGTGCCTGTGTGTGTGCGTGCGTGCATGTGTGCGCATTAATTCAGTGTGTGTTTTATTTCGGATCCTGCCTGCACTGCTGTTGACCCGTCCACCAGCTTTCTTGGTTTCTTGGCGTTTCTAGGCACACCGCACCCCGACGTCCTCGACATGCTGACAGTTGTGGCTACCAACTCCTACTCCTCCGCGACGTCCGCAGCCGAAGATATTTGACTCTGTGCCGGTGCAGGCCAGGTTATCCAACCAGATCCTGCCAGACCCTAAAGGAGGACAGTGATGTTGGTATCAAACATGGACTCCATATACGCAAATAAACGTTATATGACAATTGAGGTTTAAGTAGCGGTATGTCAACGTCATATAGGCAGGGAGAAGGGGTGGGAGTGGCAGACCTGTAGCGTTCCTGACTTGTAACTTTCAAAACATGAGAAAGCTGGTTCGATGATACTTAAGTTTAAATTTGTTCAGCAAGATAATCTTCACAAAAGAACACCACTTTTAGGATTTCTGGAGCGTTTTCTAGCTATCGCGATTCCAAAACCATAAAAGTGTTCTTTTGTGAAGAGAATCTTGCTGAACACAAGGTATCATACATTGTTGTTAACCACATCTTATCTCAGGCATAGATAAAACCCATAAAAAAAACAGCGACTTCGAGACGAGGGAACCCAGGGGCATGCTAATGTAATGGGGTGACCTGCACCCATGGGTCCCGCCCACTAATCTACACATACCAGGTGTTTCCAGTTACCTAATTTGGCCTGCCCCTCAATTGGCCGGCCCTTCAATTGGCCAGCCCCTATAAATAGCCTGCCTAACCGAGCATAGGCTAAGGCTGGCTTCTCTCTTTGAGCTTTCCCTCTGAACCATATTTACCCTTTGTGGAAGGTATGTAGTGATAATTACAGTTGGTTGATGCACATTGTATGTCTCTTTGTGTTTATGGAGTTTGTCTCATTCCTTAAACAGACTACGGTGTATCTGTCCTGGGTCTGGGTAGCAGGAGCTGTTAATATGCCAATGCTAACTGTTGCTGGTGAGTCTAATAATGGGCTAAAAGCATGTCACATGTCATTCTGTTTGTTTGTGGCTAATTGTGCCTTTTCTTTTTATACAGAACCTAAGCTGCTGTTCTAGCTGTTCTGCCCTTCTACTGCTGTATAAGTGTACCGTAATTTAGTAAAAGATTGAATTGTTGTTTTAACTGTCCAGAACTAATATTTCCCTCTTTGTGCCCCGCATAGGCCTGGCCACTGGAGTGGGTGGGGATTAGACTGGTGTGAGCTACGGGCCCTCCCTACCTGCCTCTTCCTTTCATATTGCATGCGTGTGAGTGTGCCTTTGCAGTGTGTCTTGTTTAAGCACCTTATGCACCAAGCACTTTAATTGTGTGTGTGTGATATTGTACACGCTTGGTGTGGTAGGTACTTTTACTATTAAGCTTTCTCATATTTTACCCTTAACCCAGTCAATCCCTCTCACTTCAGTTCCAGTGCCCTTTGCTTTTACCCTTCCCCCTTAAATAGCTTGGACATTTTAAAGGTGCATTTCCCTGTTTTTGCAATTTAGCTGTTTTTAGCACAGTTTGAATAAATCTTAATAATTTGGCAATTTGCAATTAGTCTGAGCTTTTTCTAATAAATAATATACTTTTATACCTGGAAACCACGTCTCTGCTCCTCTCATTGGTCTTTCACCATTGTAAACAAATCTGTATGGTTTATCTGTGGGCATTAAAGCCCTAGTATTTCCTTGGGTGAAACTCCCTAGGTGGCGTTGTCAGTTAATTAGACCTGGTCACACTAACTTCCGGGTTGCCCTACAAAATCCCTGCACACTCTATTAAGAGTAGCAGTTCAGCTCAATGATTACACGCTCCTTCATGGGTTGAGACAATTCTCTCAGCTTTATGGAAACTAGTGGATAAAACCAGAGCAATCTAGTAAGAGTGTAATGAAGTTTGTGTGAAGTTTGCTGGATCTTAGGTAAGAGCTCGCGAAGGGTGTCTAAGTCCATGAATTGGACCTTGCAGCGCCCATCCGACACAGGTTCAGACTGCCATTGGAGCACCAGGGGGGCCAGTACGCGCCGGCTCCAAGTTCTTCAGCAATTCGGGGTGATCCGAGCCTATAAGCAGGGCGGGATGGACCTTCTCGAACTGATGGAGGGGCAGATTCCTCAGGTGGCAGAATTTCTGCTGCAGGGCGGTAATGGGGTAGGTTTGCTCGCCTAGCCCAAGGTTCGGTTCCGTAAAGGCTCTCTTGATGTGATAGGTCTGCTCTGGGAAACCTGCTGGCGATACGGTGAAGGAGACGGCCGCTCCGTGAAGCATCTGGAGCTCCTGCCTCACCATCCACAATGGCATGTCCTCTGGCTGGCCTGTGAGGCCCAGCTGCTGTGCTGCTGAGTGTAGGAGCAAGGTTCGCTCTGAGCCGTCGTCCATTATGGCATATGTGTCCAGCCTCTGGTCCCCGTGTTTGATCACCACTTCGCAGACCTTAAAGGAGGACTTACCCCCTAGATATGTATTAGAACAGTGATTTGAAAATACCTATGGAAAAAACCAAGAAATGACATATGCTCTTGTCTATACTGGACTCTTTGGCTGTGTTGAAGTCCAGATTTTTTTTCGGAAATCGACGCCATTACAGTTTGCCTATTGCCTCAAAAATAATTTATTTGAGAGGGGCCATATCTGTATAAATATCAACAATTAGCCAACGCTGGTGGCCTGTATGGAAAGAGCTTTGCTCAAAATGGTTGAAAGTTATATAAATTTGGTAATTCAGTGGCGAACTAGAAATTTAATTATTTTTCTGCATGTAACTCTATGGCAGTGTGTTGAACTACGTTACGAGAGCAAAGTGGCATGGGCTCGTTACAGCAGCACACCGCACAATACGACAAACCCCCCGTTCTGGGGTAACACAATGCGAGATTTCTCTACGTCATTCCCTCGTCCAAGTTGCCATATAGTCCCTTTTTCATTTTAGGTTGGGGGCTTTTCGTGATTGTTGTTAAAAGTTGTGCAAAAGTTTTTTCCTCTCAGCGCAGTGCAGGCTGCCTGCGCCTCCTCCCTCCTGCCAGACCCCGGCTGGCGAAACAGCCTGTTGCATGCATGGGGCGCTTGTAACCTCACGGAGCAACAAACAAACAGACAGAAATAGCTGGTGTGCGATTTAGAGAATACAGTCTGAGATTGGGTACAGGATTGAGGGAATCCCGCATCTGTTTGCGAAGGTGCGACTGGACAGGACGCTTTTCACAGACGGGCACAGTAGTCGGAGCGAGGCGAGTGTCTCTCAGGGCTACTCAGGGCAGAGCTGCAGATCTCTCCTTCTCCTCCGCGCATTCAGTCTGTCCAAAATCATTACCGATATAATCTCAGTAGGAGGGATGCAGGGAAATGATAGTAGCCGATGTGTTTAGAGAAGCTTTGTCACGTTGTCACGTCGTAGTATAGCGTTATATTTTACATGTGCGCTAAACTGCGACCATATTTGTTTGCGGAAATATCAGACTGCTCTCTCTACTCTCAGAGCACAGAGAGCTCTGCTCTGCTGCGCGCGCCCGCGGAGCTTGGAGCTAGTGCATGAGGTTTACAGTACGACTCTCCCGCCTGGCTGGGCTGGAGACAGCTGCTTCCAACTCAGACTGATAATATATACATCATCATTCGAGCTTATTCAGGTAAGATATTAATAAAGTAGTGACACATTCAGCGGGAAACTAACTATAATTAAGACATGTGCCAACTTTGACAACGTTTGGTTCAGTATTTTAAGAGCAAACTTCAATAGGAATAGGCTTGGAGTTCTGAGGAGCCGAAAGGGTACAGGGGGGGTAGGGGAGTAATTATCTTGAAATCCCATAGTCTTTGGGGGCACTGTGACGTCAGTGTGCCCCTAATCTCCCATTCATTTGAGAAAAGAAAAAAAAGCAGTCTTGACCCTAAGAGGGCGCTTATGCCAGGTATGCTGCTGAAAAATGATACAAATGGTAAAATGGCAACAGTTTGGTGTCAAATGTGGAAATTCTGACCAGAATTCTTCACACATCACCCCCAAAGTCATATATATTGGTTAAAAGCTGAAAAAAAGTGTTTTGGAGGTAAGTCCTCCTTTAAGGAGGACACGGCGGTTTCCCCATGTTGGGTCACCACTTTGCAGACCTTAAGGAGGGCATGACGGTTTACCCATGGAGGTTTTCCAATGTAGTACGCCCCCCCTCCCCCCCCGTTCCCTCTGGGGGAGCAGGGTGGCTTGATCCGTCTGGGGGAGCCGGGTGGCCTCTTCCTTCTGGGGGAACGGGCTTGGGGCCCGTTCTTGGCTTCCTCTGCTCGGACTTCTTGGCATCCCTAGAGGCCTTGGCTGGAGTTGTCTCCATGAGCTTGTGCAGGGCCAGGAGGTGAATTCCGGGAATAGGCAATCGTGATGGCTGGTCCCGCCCCCTGGGGGCGGCTCATAACTAAAGAACGGAAAATGGTATCAATAAACTTTTTTTTGCTGATGATACAATAGAGCCAGCTCGTTCTTTGTGCGTGTTCGGTGTTTACATAGTAATATCACACAATATTCTGTGGGCCTCGAGAAATCACTGAAAACGCTCTGAAAACTCTGGCACTGGGAGCGTCCGTTCTCCAAAAGTGGCTGGCACTCAATGAGTTAATGGGATTTATTTATGTTTGATCACTCATTGTATTTTTGTTATTCTTTCTTTATAGAAAAACTACAACTATCCACAACTGTTCACAACTATCCCAAACTCACAACCTGTATGTGTTGCTGCACAGTGCCAGTAAAGAAAGACAGAAACACCATCCTCTCTCAGCTTTTTATTCCTCATACCTGGAGGCTTTAAGTGGTGTCCTGGCCGACACACCGGCGTGAACTTGGTGACAAACCCCTAACTAGCACCTAGTCCATTGTTCTCTCCACTACACACTGTATAAATGCCATACCACTGTTTAATGTAACATATTCATGAACAAGAGCATGTCATGCCGTGTCAATACAAACATGTTGTATATATTATTTTAGTGAAAAACCAGACTTAATGTCCCCCGCGATTGTGAAGTAAGCCAGCTAAGTATTTAACACTGCCAGGAATGCAAACTAGTCACCTTTAGGTGACAGACTCCTTTTTCATTCCAAAATAGGACACTCAAAGTTAATGGTTTTTGAGTGGTTTTATGTCTGCCCTGCAGTGCCCTGCTGTCACCTTTTTCACTGTCCATGGGTCTGCATCCCTGCAGTGCAGATTTGTCCAGCATTCATAAAATGCACTTATGTTAGTTTTACAGTGACTGGAATGAAGAAAATATGTTTACTACTTATACTGTAGTTGTCTCCTTAGTTAACCTTATAAGGTTGACATTATGTCATATAAATTAATTGCATAGAAACAACTCATGAAAATTGACTATTGCACAACTGATTTCACAAGAAATCTTCAAGCAAGGGGAGGGGACACCCCCTAACCCCCCCCCACCGCGGACCTTGCCATACCTGCGCCTTTACTGAACTGACGCCACTGATCATCACCGATGATGTCACGGCGGTGATATCATCACTGCGTCGTGGGCTCCTCCGGTTCGTGGGCATCAATTGCCCCATGAACAGGCCCGATGGTGGGCCATTACGGAGCCTTTTCTACAAAGAGAGTGGCATCAGTGGAGGTCCAAAATGCGTGATTCAGTATATAGAGTAGCCAATGAATAGCCAGGAAGGGGGCTCGCGCTACTAAAATAGCTAAAATAAAGCTGATAATATACAATTTGATTCTTTAAACGTCTGACCCTTTCAAAGTACATCACAAACTGTCCATTTTGCTGCAACTCGACAGCGCTGCTTAATCCAGAACCTGACTTCCGGGAACTCGAGTAAAAAACTGGTCCTTTGGAATGAATGGAGATGTTGCGACTCTTCTATATAGACGGCTCTGGATAAAACCAAACACATTGTCATCAAACTAAAAGCAAGGCTTTGTTTTTGATTTAAAGTCTGCACACCAATCCTCACTACACTCATCAACAAGTCACTTCAAAGTGGAGATGTGCCCATATTAGGATATATTTTCCTCTACCATATCCTACTTGTGAAGCGCTCCGAGATATGTCTCAGCAGATGAGAAGCAGTATTTAAAGTTATTATTATTATTATTATTACTAGTATTATTCCCTTTAGTTTGTGAAAAAATTACATTGTAGAGATACAAAGTTTTCATCCAACTGCGACAAGAAGCTCAAACTCCTAAATCAACAAGCACGAAACCGAGAGGAAGGAGGAAGGACTGAGGAAGGTCAGAACCTCCTGAAAATAATCAACCAAGACTTGGGATGGGATGATCTGCTCATCTCCCGATACGATACGCTGCGATGTGCAGTATGGGCTTCACGATTCAATACAACCACAACACAATGTGATAAATAAAATTTAAATAACAAAGTCTGCAGGATTATGTTTATTTCTGAGCCACAAATCATCCTAGTGATGTCAATGGCTGCTAGAATGACAACAATTTAAAAAATGTCATTATAAAGTGACAATAGTAGCCTATAATTTGGATGGAGAGCTTGTGAAATTCAGATAACCAAACAATGATTTTGTATTGTGATATATTGAATTTGGTTATTGTCCCAAGAGTGATAGGATGGTTATCTAGAAAGCAGTGCTAGGAAAATGAATAAAAAGAAGTGCCAAAGAGAGAAGTGGAGCTACTTTTTTTGTGAGCGATTACAATCAGTAGCGATAGGGGGTTGTTTGTTTGCAGACGGGGTGAGAGCACAGTTCGTTGTTCCTACCTGAGCCGGCAGTGTAGGTGGAGGTGGCCACGTGATATCCCAGCATCCTGCAGATCACCGTGCCGTCGTTGGTGCCGAAGTCGTCGTCGCATACGGTGCCCCAGACCCCACTGTACTTCAGCTCCACTCGTCCATTAGCTGCAGAGCCCCCTCCAACGAGCCGCACGTTCACTGGGGAAAGTTACAACTGTTACAAGGTCCTAGTCACCGAAACTTTAGTTGTTAAGCATTCACTTTCTAGTGCAAATCGCCTTGTCTTTTTTTGGATAGTCTGTTGGTGATACGCAACTTATAAACTGTCACTAAAAAGTCTATAAAGAGTTTCAGGTGTTACAATAGTGTGAACAGTAGTCTATAGATATTCAGTGTCTGGGTTAGGGTTCATCTTAATCTTATCATGTTGTTAGATGGTCTGTAAAAATGCAATAAATAGGCAAGTGACTTTTTTTTAACAACACCTGATAGTTGAGTATTACGGAAGGCCATTGAGGACATATATTCATACATTTTATTTATGCCATTTTCCTGTGATAAGTTAATTTTCATTGTTCTCTCGAGAGACAGTTATTTGGTAAATGGTAAATGGTAAATGGCCTGCATTTATATAGCGCTTTTATCCAAAGCGCTTTACAATCAGTAGATAGTCTACATTCACCCATTCATACACCGATGGCGGCAGGCTGCCACGCAGGGTGCCTACACACCATCGGGAGCAAGGAGGGTTAAGTGTCTTGCCCAAGGACACAACGACAGCAGCTGGGAGGGAGCGGGGATCGAACCTCCAACCCTTGCGTCATTGGCCGACCCGCTCTACCTCCTGAGCTAAAGCCGCCCGACATTTTTGTCAGATATTTGTCAGATAACACACATTTTGTTTTCCTGAAATAATGACTTTCTATAGACTACTTCTGAAAGTCCTCAATGGTATCAACCCTGGACTATCCAAATGAAGTGTTATAGTAGGCAGTGATGTGTGGTCAGGGTAGGCAAACCCAATCAAAATCACACATTTTTAATTTTATATATTTTTCATCCTTTTTTAATATAAAAGTGAGTAAGTGGGTTCTACGATTTTGGTCATGTTTTTGGTCACGTTTTAGGTTACACTCGAGCAATTGTGATTCACTGATGGTCATAGACATTGTGACATCATCACTGATGATGTCATAGACATTAGGCTCTTTCATACACAGATCACGGAAAAATTGCAGTTTAGGAGTCCCGTAAAGCCAGCCGCCTCGCCACAGAAATTGCTTTCACACGAGCCAAGCAGCACGGCCACATTACCGTGCTGCTCTGTACTTTCAGGTGAAATCCCCTGCTCCCGCATTGAAAGGCGAGCGGAGGGATTTCCTGCTCCTCCTAGCCCAAATGAATATTTTCATAGGTTAGTGTAGCCTAGGCTACTGTATGATGAACAAATTCATTCAACAAGACTTCCCTCCTCCTAGTCCGCTGAGCAGGGAGGATAGGTGCACTCGCATGGTGGGCGGGCAGATCGATATGGTGTCCTACTAAAATTGGAACGATACACGACCGCCCGCATATCAAACAGCTGCAGTCTGCATAACGTTCGTCGGGGGAATAGTAGGGAATAACCTCAGACCAACTCGCCACAGACAGCTATAGCCCTCTGAAGCTTATTATTATATCCGTTAATTGTAGCCTACCTACTAATGTCAACATCGTTTGAGCATAAAGCCTAACTGCACGAGCATTCCTCCTGGCGTCCCTGCAGTCATGATTGTATAGGCTACTTTTTTTACTTTCAGTCCTGCACTTTCTTGATACATGAGGTGATTTCCCCTGTCATTTTTTTTATGAATCAGCTGAGCATTCGCACCTTTTCCGGCTCGCTGCGACAACCTTTCAAGTGGAGGCGGGTTGCCACAGATGCACTTTGGAAGTGCATCTGTCAATAATATTTCCAACTTTACCGAGCACACAGCACAGAGGCAGGCAGGTGAGGTGACTTAAGCACGTCAAATGTTTATGACCCACAACGTGTGTTGAATTGAAATACTGTAGCCTACCTGTCAGAAAACGGACAGAATTTGTCACGGATTTTAACGTTATGTGTGCGTTGTGTTTTGAACGACTCTGTTGTCTGTAGGCTACGTCATTCTATTTGCAATCCGAGACAAATATTCGTCCCCTCCTGTAGAATATCCACATTTCAACATAGTGCAGTGCAGCAGCGGTGCCGTTACAGGGACACCGGCTCTGTGCGGGAAGAGAGAGCAGAGCTCCCCGCTCCGCTCAGCCAGGGGCTCCGTGCTCACAGTCATCTCGCCAAGCCGGCTGTGGTGCGCTGTGGCCGGGTGAGAGAACCGGGAGGAGAGCCGAGGGGCCAGTGAGTGCAGCGCGTCTCTCCCCGCCTCTCACGCGCTCCTGTGCTTCTCTCTCCTGCAAGTCGTACATGCGCAGATATATAAACCCGAAAGAAACCCGGTTATGCTGGATACATGCAGAGAGAAGACCGATTATTGCCCAGAAACCTAGGTGTGTTTATCGGTTTATTCATAACCCGTTTATGACCATAAACGGATAAAGCTTATCGGTTTATGCTGTTTACATGACCATTTGAATAATCAGGTAACTCAGAAATCCGCTAATAAACAGTTTATTGGTGTGCATGTAAACGCACTCATTGTAACATCATCGTCTATGTGCTTCGGATGTGCTTCTCTTCTTCTTCTGTGCTTCTCTTCTTCTGTTTCTTTTGTTTGTCTCGGAAGAAGAGAAGCACATCTGGGGCAGGTCAGAGTTGACTCAGTTTGTTGTGTAGCAGCCTAGCGTAGCATATAGATATTATTGGATTTCAAGTTTATGGACGATTAATTTGAATTCAATTGCCGCTCGTATGGAATAACGTCGTATATGGATTACAAACAGCAGCGGGAGATAAAGTGGGAGGAGCTATCTATGTGACTGACAGCGTCGTCCTCCTCATCGCTCATTTCTACCGTCCCTCATTATTCCATGGCAGCACATAGACAGCAGCGCTGTTCTCTGTGTGTCTGTTCCCTCTTTGTTAAACTCTTTGGGCCCTATCTTCATACGGTGCTGCCGTTTGCGTGCCCCTTATTGCTATCTTCCCTGTGTCTTATAGGCGTTACAGCGCAATGTGTTAGAAAAAGGGGCCTTGGGTGCTCTCAATTTTAACGCCAGCAAATAGCTGGTCTTAGCGCAAACAACCCCACTACGCCTGAGCGCACACAGTATTCTCCGTGCAGTGCAGGAAATCCTTGCTTGGATACATACGCACGGCATGGATGTCTCTCTCTCTCTCCAACACTTGGCGCACCCAGACACTCTTCCCTCCTCAGAATGCCACATTGATTTTCAACTATAGCCTACATTGCAGAAAAAACACATCTTGATTTAAAAATTAGAATTCGTTTGTCTGGTTTTATTAGGCTACGACCATACAGATCTGTCGTGTAACATTAGATTACTTTAGGTAGGAGAGGGTAGGAGAAAATAAACAGCAAATGTTGATCTTTTCCAACCATTATACGTTTAATAGCACCGCAATAGCCCTCTTCACTTCCCTCGTCGGGGGGAGAGAGAGAGAGACACGGGGCATACTGCCTCACCTCGTAATAGCCAGTAAACTATAGGCCTAGCTGCTGCAAAAGTTAACTGTTAAAAATTCGATGTCTGGTTTTGTCACGAGTAGCCTACAGCTGAAGTCCCTCTCGCCATCAAGCACACAGTGACGGAAGCATGTGTCTTTATGTGCACCAAGGGGAAAATTATGGACTAAATTGGTGGGATTCGATGTATATATATTAATAGAAATGAATAGAAAATAGCTGATTAATAAAATGTGTGCTGGTGGAACGAAATTCAATACGCTGCGTAATTACGCATGCAGTATAGCCCCGCAGCGGAGATGCAGGAGAAGAGAGCCCGAAAAGGGATAAGCATACGTCCATACAGACGTTTGGGCAGCAGCCCTTTTTCAGCGTGTGAAATGGCAATAATACACAGGTGATTCACAGGTGGGCATGAGCACATTATTTGATTTCTATGCATGACACCCTCACATCTCTCTCTCTGGTAACGCTTTAGAATACAGCCCGCAAATAAGCATGTACTTATAGTATAATAACGGGGTACCAGGAGTGTAGTTATAGTATAACTACGGGGTATAAGGAGTGAATTAATACTTTAACTAGAGGGTAACAAGATCTGTACTTATAGTAGGAACTACGGGTACCAGGAGTGTAGTTATAGTATAACTACGGGGTATAAGGTGTGAATTAATACTTTAACTAGAGGGTAACAAGATCTGTACTTATGGTATAACTATAGTCTAACTACGGGGTTTAAGGAGTGTAGTTATAGTATAACTACGGGGTTTAAGGAGTCTAGTTATAGTATAACTACGGGGTTTAAGGAGTGTAGTTATAGTCTAACTACGGGGTTTAAGGAGTCTAGTTATAGTCTAACTACTGTTAGATGATGTCATCATTCCTACTATGATGTCATGGGTCACTGATGTTGTCGCAGACGGTGATGATGTCATGATTCATAAGTGTCTCAATCATGCCTTTCGGATGGTCTCGCTGGTGATGTCATAACACAAGGTGATGTCATATTCGGGATCTATAAAGGTTCGGTTCTGCAGGTCCTCTGCAGTTGTCCATAAACTAACCTCACGGCAACCTTCTGCAACAGTTCCCCATCTTCGAACCTTGCAGACCCAGCTATCAAGTTCCACAGCGTTCCTACTCATCGGGACTTCAGTTTACCAAGTGTGTCTTGGCCATCAACTATCCGCGACTAGATCCACATGTCTTACACCAAGCCTGACAGTATGGACAACTCAGAAATGGATTTAGCGGGTACATTTCCGCCAATCAAGGAGGAAGCTCCTGAGATGCCAGCTTTCCCGCCGGCCGCTTCAGCTGACCCACCAGCCGGTCAGCTGTATGTCCCTACTCATACGGTCACGTTCGGGGCCTTGGACACAATCATGCAGAGACAGCTAACCCAACTTTCAACAACACTTCAGCGCCAGATGATTGCCCACCAGAAAGAAGCAATCCAGGCTCTGGCCTCCAAAACCGCTGATCGACACGCCCTCTTGATGAGCCGGCTAGATCATCTCGGCGGGCTAAACCCCCAGGGTGTCACCCCGCAGCCGTCTGCCCCCCCTGCCCCAGCTTCTGAGCGATCAGTCGCCCCCAACCCAAACACTGGAGGTTTCCAGTGCAGCCGTAGCTCTTGCTCCCACTATGCCTGCTTCACAGCAGCTGGTTGAGCCACAGCACGTACCCCTGCTAGGTGCGGCCGAGTATGGGGACGATTTCAAAGAGAGGCTTGCAGGACTGCTGCAGGCGGAGGGCATGACTGTAGATGACCTCCGTCAGTTACTCCCTGCTGCCCCGGCCCCTACTTCCGCGCTGAATGCCAGGACGGTTCAGGGCAGGGCAGTGGATGGCCTCCTTGGCTTATCCCTCAGTACCCCAGTACCACCTATTCCCTCTGCTGCTGCATCTACTTCCTTTCCCCCGGGTTTTCTGCAGCAGGCGGCCCCACAGGGCGCCGGGGCGGGCCCCGTAGGGCCTAGTCGCGTCTCGGCCCCCCGCCCAGTTTTCATGCCTGAAACGTTCACTGGTACCGGCCGCGATTGGTCTGAACATTTTGAGCTTGCTGCCAAGGTGAATGGGTGGGATGACCAATTAAGATTACAATTTATGTCATTGCTGCTGTCAGGCCACCCTCGGGACCTTTTTAGTGGCCTTTCAGCAGAGACTAAGAACGATTTCACCTTGTTGAAGGCCGCTATGGCTAGATGTTTCGAGCCGTACGATAGTGAGGGCTGGTCTCGGGCGAGCCTTGCTTCAAGACGCCGGCTACGTGGTGAATCAGCCCAGGAGTTTGGCAGCCACCTGCGGAGGCTTGTTAGTAGAGCCTACCCCTCGGCTGACGCTCACACCCAGGATCTGTTGGCGAGGGAGCAGTTCATTACCCATTTTGCGACCGGTGAGCTCCGCTTTAGCCTCCGTAGTTCCAAACCCCCCACACTGGAGGCTGCTGGATCTTGCGTCAGAGTGGGAGCACCTAAAATCCTTGGAACTAAGTGAGGTTACTCCTAGCGCCAGGGTTGGAGGAATCCTAGGGGGGCTGGAGGTCGACTTGAGACAGGCTGAGGTTCTGAGTTTGAGGGCTGACGTTGAAAAGCTCAAGTCCTTGATTGCAGCTGGGGGGGCTCGGCCGGGCCAAGCGATGCAAGAGTGTCTCGTGAAGATGCCCACCCACACCGCAGACTCCGTACCTAGTCCTGTCCCTCCCGCTACCGCTGCCTTTGCTACTACCCCTCCCTCTCGACCGGGCAGGGACCACATCACCCCTGAGGAGAGACAACGCCGTATCCGCGACAACCTCTGCCATTATTGTGCCTCGCCGGACCATAAACCCGACGACTGCCCCAGCTGCCCGAGAGGACGCAAAACACCAAAAGATTAGGCTCAGTAGCCATAGGGCAGATGCTACTGAGCCAGACCGACTGCGCCTCTCTGCCCGTATCGTCGTTTGATTGCACCCTCTCGTGGCGGGTCAGCCCCTTGCCCTCCCGGGCCCCGTTCCAATACCCATACTTGTACTTCTTTCTTGTAGTATGTACTGCCGCTGCCCTCACAAAGTATGGATTGTAGTGTGCAGCATGCATGCAAAATGCATACTATTGGGACACACTACATCTGTCGTCACGTGAGCTTCCTGAACTCCGACCTCTTGCTCACTTCCGCCGACGTCCGCAGCGCCACATTTGAGTTTTTATTTATTTATTTATTTATTTATTTTATTCAATAAACAAAGTCTGGCAGTAACAAACAGTACATTATACAAAAAAATCAGACTAAACATTTACAAAATTGGAACAGACAATCAAATAAACAAAATAAAATAAATAAAGCAAAAACATTAATTCAGAGATCTAAACAGGAATCAAGATATGCATGTTTTGGTACACACCATGCTTGTTTGGTTTTAACATATTTCAAGGCTTTCTTAAAGTTAATTATCTCATTCATGAACACGCAGCTCAGTCAGTGCGACGTAACTCCAGTAGGTGGCGGTAATGCACAAAAAGTTGTTTGCCAACCGCCATAAAACATTAGAAGAAGAAGAAGAAGACATAACTTCCTGCTGCGCAAAGGATTGTGGGGAAGTTTGGCTGAAGCAGCATGCATCGATGCATACTCCGAAATAGGAGCTGATGTAGTACAACATCCTGGTACTCTTGGCATACTGCATCTGACATACTATGTATTGGGACATACTAAATCTTTTTTTGCCTACTAAATAGTATGGAAGTATGGGTATTGGAACGGGGCCCCGGCCTTCGTCGACTCGGGGGCAGAGGGGTGCTTCTTGGACCGCGGTGTTGTTGCTCGACTGAACGTGGGAACCGTCCCACTTTCCCCCGCCCTTGAGGCCGTAACCCTCGGGGGCCAGCGCTTCGCCCATATTACTGAGAGAACCATGCCAGTTGACCTTCGCTTTTCTGGGAATCATCGGGAGACGATTCACTTCCACGTGACCGACTGTCCCAATACTCCCGTGGTCCTCGGCCGCCCCTGGCTAGACCTGCACAAGCCCTTCCTCCACTGGTCCCCTGGCAAGGGCAAGGTGGTTTCGTGGAGCCCCTATTGCCATGTAAATTGCCTGGTCGCCGCGCTCACTCCGGCTTCCCCTGCACCGGTGTCGGCGCGGCTCCTCCGGATCTGTCGTCCGTTCCCATGGTTTACCATGATTTGGCCCCGGTGTTCGGGAAGGAGCATACCCTGTCCCTCCCACCCCACCGACCTTTTGATTGCGCTGTTGACCTTAAGGCTGGAGCGACCTTTCCCCGGAGCCGGCTGTACACCCTCTCCCGTCCTGAGCAGGAGTCCATGAGAACCTACATCCATGACTCCTTGGCTGCGGGCATCATTAGGCCCTCGTCCGGTGGCCGCTGGGTTTTTCTTTGTGGGGAAGAAGGATGGGACCCTCAGACCATGTATCGATTTCCGAGGGTTGAACGACATCACGGTGAAGAACACGTATGCCCTACCACTCATTAGCTCCGCCTTCCCACCCCTTCATGGCTCCAAGATATTCTCCAAACTTGATCTACGAAATGCCTACCACCTTGTCCACATTAGGGAGGGGGACGAGTGGAAGACGGCCTTCAACACTTCCCGTGACCATTTTGAGTACTTGGTTATGCCATTCGGGCTTACTAACGCCCCCGCCGTCTTCCAGGCTCTCATAAATGACATTCTGAGGGATATGATCGGCCTCTTCGTTTTTGTCTACTTGGATGATATCCTCATCTTCTCACAGGATCTCGACGACCATCAACAGCATGTCCGCCTAGTGCTCCAACGGCTGTTGGAGAACAGCCTCTTCGTCAAAGCTGAGAAGTGTGAATTTCATGCTTCCACTGTATCCTTTCTCGGGTATGTGATTGCCGAAGGTGAGTTACGCATGGATCCCGCCAAGGTCGCGGCTGTGGCGGATTGGCCTGAACCCTCCACCTTGAAACAGCTTCAACGGTTCCTGGGGTTTGCCAATTTTTATCGACGGTTTATCCGCAACTACGGCCGTGTGGCTGCCCCGCTTACCGCCCTCACCTCCACCTCTACTCCGTTTCGGTGGACCCCCCAGGCCAAGACTGCTTTTTGCGAGCTCAAGCTCCGTTTCTCTACAGCTCCCGTGCTCTCCCAACCTGACCCAGAACTGCAGTTCATCGTTGATGTTGATGCCTCGGAGACTGGAATTGGGGCTGTCCTCTCTCAGCGCTCTCCTGGGGATCATAAGGTCCATCCTTGTGCCTTTTTCTCGTGTAAGCTGTCACCTGCAGAAGCCAATTATAATGTCGGCGACCGTGAGCTGCTGGCAGTTAAGTCGGCTCTTGAGGAGTGGCGTCATTGGCTGGAGGGTTCCAAGCTCCCGTGGACGGACCACAAGAACCTGGCCTACATCCAAGCTGCTAAAAGATTGAATTCTCGACAAGCCAGGTGGACCTTGTTTTTCGGGAGGTTCAACTTCACCTTAACTTACCGACCTGGCTCTAAGAACGTCAAGCCAGACGCCCTGTCCCGCCAGTTCTCTGCTGACATACGGACTGAGCCCGAACCGGTCTTGCCTGCGGCCTGTTTTGTGGCTACGGTAACGTGGGAGATTGAATCGCGTGTCCGTCTAGCCCAACAGGGCCAGCCTGACCCAGAGGGCGTTCCGCCGGGACGTCTATTCGTTCCTGACTCCGTCCGTTCTGAGGTTCTTCTGTGGGGCCACTCGACGCGGCTTACTTGTCACCCTGGGGTTAGACGAACCCTTGCCTTCATCCGCAGGCGCTTCTGGTGGCCCGCCATGGAGGGGGAAACTAGGGAGTTTGTCGCCGCTTGCCCGGTCTGTGCCCAGAACAAGACTTCGACCAGACCTTTGTCAGGCCTCCTTCGCCCTCTTCCTATACCTCGTCGCCCTTGGTCTCATATGGCTATGGACTTTATAACCGGACTCCCTCCATCCGACGGGAACACAGTCATCTTGACCGTCATTGACCGATTCTCTAAGTGGGCTCATTTTATCCCACTCCCTAAGCTCCCGTCCTCCAAGGAGACAGCGGACCGTTTAGTTTTACACGTGTACCGAGCACATGGCATTCCGTCTGACATTGTGTCCGATCGGGGACCCCAGTTCATTTCTCAGGTTTGGAAGGCCTTCTGTTTGGCTCTTGGTACGACTGTCAGCCTCTCCTCGGGTTATCACCCGCAGACTAATGGCCAAGCCAAGAGGGTCAACCAGGAGTTGGAGACCATGCTGCGTTGCACCACAGCTGCTGACCCCTCCCACTGGAGTTCGCAGTTGCCGTGGGTTGAGTACGCCCACAACACGCACCCCAACGCCTCCTCCGGCATGTCTCCCTTTGAGTGTTGCTTCGGTTTTCAGCCCCCCTTGTTTCCCGCCGCAGGAGGGCACAAGGGACTAGAGTGTACCGGCTTGACCTGGGATACGTGGAAGGTATGGTTGATGCGACGGAGAGAAGCAGGCATAACCAAGCGGACAGCCGCAGGGTTCACCACCCGCTCAATAGCAAAAGGTCCGATAAAACGGGGTGCAAGCTTCCTGGACTCAACCCTCAAGGGATCAACTAGACTCCTTAAACCCCGTAGTTATACTATAACTACACTCCTTAAACCCCATAGTTAGACTATAACTAGACTCCTTAAACCCTGTAGTTAGACTATAACTACACTCCTTAAACCCCGTAGTTAGAGGCACGGGGCAAGGGGCACGGTGGCTCAGTGGTAGAGCTGTCGCCTCGCAGTCAGAAGGTCCTGAGTTCGATTCTCGCCTGGGACACTGCGGGCGCTGTGGTTGTGTTCTCCCCATATCTTCAGTGCCTACTGCCCAGGTGGGGTATCTCGTCGTAAGGGCCTTTCTGTCTGTGTGGAGTTTGCATGTTCTCCCCGTGCTCCCCCAGGGGGGTTCCTCCGTATATAACCCCCCCCCCCCCCCCATTAAAAACATGCAGAAGATCAGATCGTCATCGTCATCCGACCAGTGACGACAACATCCGAAGTCGGTCCCCGGGCGCTGTACGAGAAAGCGACCACTGCTCCTGGCCTGCCCCCCGGAGGAAAGGACAAAGCCAGGATGGGTTAAATGCAGAGGACAAATTTCACCGGCCACCGTCAGCATGTGTGTGTTTGTGGCCCTCCGTGCATGTGTTGATGTGTAACCGTGTGACAATAAAGACGGAAACGTCTGAAATCGTTTTTTTTTTTTTTTTTTAGACTAAAGTTTTGTGAACTGTCGCAGTTTTTGAAATGTAAACAGAGTCAGCCGGCTAGAATCAGACACTCAAAACTCCCAAAGCTCACGCTCCATAGGGTTCCAGTGCCGTTGCCACCCAGTGACGCGGTTTGTTTACCAAAATGCTGCTCGGCTGATCCCTCGTATAGAGAGATGGCCACTGAAACTAAAGTGAAATCCACTAAACTAAACTTCACTGAACTTTACGGATCTGAATGAAACAAAACAAAACAAAGTGAAACTGAACTAAGTTGAAACTGCCTGGCCAATGAGATCTGCTCAGTGAAAGAGTCAATCAGACCTTGCTCTGCAGCGCGCCGCACGTTGCTCTGCAGCGTCTGCTGGGTGGTCTGCAGCGCCGACACGTTACTCTGCAGTGTCTGCTGGGTGCCCTGCAGCGCCGACACATTGCTCTGCAGTGTCTGCTGGGTGCTCTGCAGTGCCGACACATTGCTCTGCAGCATCTGCTGGGTGCTCTGCAGTGTCTGCTGGGTGCTCTGCAGCGCCGACACATTGCTCTGCAGTGTCTGCTGGGTGCTCTGCAGTGTCGACACATTGCTCTGCAGCGTCTGCTGGGTGCTCTGCAGCGCCGACACGTTACTCTGCAGTGTCTGCTGGGTGCCCTGCAGCGCCGACACATTGCTCTGCAGTGTCTGCTGGGTGCTCTGCAGTGCCGACACATTGCTCTGCAGCATCTGCTGGGTGCTCTGCAGTGTCTGCTGGGTGCTCTGCAGTGTCTGCTGGGTGCTCTGCAGTGCCGACACATTGCTCTGCAGCGTCTGCTGGGTGCTCTGCAACGCTCCCACGTTGCACTGCAGTGTCTGCTGGGTGCTCTGCAGCGCTCCCACGTTGCTCTGCAGTGTCTGCTGGGTGTTCTGCAGCGCTCCCACGTTGCTCTGCAGGCTCTTTGTCTCCTGGCTGGAAACTAGGACAGAGACAAATTGCAAAAGAGTCAAGTTCTCAGTTAAAGGTTACAAACTAGTATAAATATGAATTTTAACTCTATATCGCTACAAGATTTAAAATATTAATGGATTAATTTGAGCCCTGTTTCCATACTCTGAATTATTGGAACCAAATAATTAGGGATGAGCGAGTACACCATTATCTGTATCTGTTTTAATCAACTAAATTATCTGTATCTGTACTAGGAGGGGGCGTGGTTAATCCAAAGGTGGGCGTGGTTTAAACTGGAAGTGGGTGTGGCTTAAGTTTTGTTTGGTTGTGGTTGTTGATCTCCACTTCTTCTGGGACCATGATGAATCTCATCCAAACTCGCCACGGCACCAGCTCTCAAGCTCTGACACAGTTCAGCTCGGTCCATTTTAACACTGCTTGTATGTTAGCTTTGTACTTTTTTCCAATATTTTATTTTGCAATTTTTCAGAACATAAAAAACAAAAACAGGCTCAGACACAGAAAAGAGAGAATTAAAGGAGAATTTCGTTTTTTTTTTAACCTGGAGCCCTCTAAATAGTAATACAAAAGGAGTCTCTTGCGCGTCAGCCCCTCCGCAAAAGGAGGTCGGTGCTCTCAGGACAGGACAGTATTATGACAAAAGTTCAATGGACAAACCAAAGAGGATCCTGGAGCACACGATTCACTGGGAAATTGCTTTATTCAATGACTAACGTTTCAACGCCTACTGCGTCTTCATCAGAGTCAAACAGGGTGACAAGGAAAACAACTTGCTTTAAAAAGCCTCCCCAATACACATCGCAGTCCGTCATTGGCTGCTAAGGATGGGAGGTGCCCAAACCCAGTGGGCCAATAGCACTCAAACCGCACAGTGAAGTAGGCTATAATGGCCAGCCACATTTATAAATAACAATATAATATAAGCCATAGAATAGAAATACATAGGCACAAATAACAATTTCTCCAAAGGAAAGGTACAGGTTATAAATAACAAGAGAGGCTTAGTTCCTCGTTTAGACCATTTGGTTCAACAGTATTTAGGCTGTGAATCCAAAATGCTTCTCTTCTTAACAGTTTATTGACAGTGTCGCCTCCTCTCTGTGAGGGAGACACATGCTCAATACCCCAGAATTTCAGTGTGGCAGCAGAGCCATGCTGGGCCTGAGCATAGTGTCTCGCTATTGCATAATCCATGTTGTGGTTGCGGATTGCAGCCTTGTGTTCAGCAATACGGACTTTTAATGCCCGTTTGGTCTGTCCGACATACACCATCCCGCACGGACACTTCAGAATATAAACCACATGTGTGGTGCTGCAGTTTATGAATGAGTTAATTTTATACTTTTTACCAGTCCGTGGGTGAGAAAATTGTTTGGTGTCGGCGGAGTTGGAACAGTGGGTACAGTGACCACATCTGTAAAAACCAGAGGGAGGGGCGGGTAACCACGTAGGCTTAGGGGGGGGTGTCATGGTACTGTGAACCAGTCTGTCTCTTATTGACCGAGATCTCCTGAAAGAAATTAACGGAGGCTCTAAACACAGTGACTTGAGTGCAGGGTCACTCTGTAGAACGTGCCAGTGTTTGTTGATGGTGTGTTTGATCTCTCCACCGATTGGAGAGAACTCCGTGGAGAAACAGAGGCGTGGTGCGGAAGAGCCAGAGCGCCTGGATTTCTCAAGGAGGCGGGCTCTCGGGGTGCGCACTGCCCTTTGATAGGCTGCCTCGATAACTGTCTCCGCGTAGCCCCTGTCCAGGAAGCGTTTCCTCATTGAGATGAGGAAACGCTTCCTGGACAGGGGCTACGCGGAGACAGTTATCGAGGCAGCCTATCAAAGGGCAGTGCGCACCCCGAGAGCCCGCCTCCTTGAGAAATCCAGGCGCTCTGGCTCTTCCGCACCACGCCTCTGTTTCTCCACGGAGTTCTCTCCAATCGGTGGAGAGATCAAACACACCATCAACAAACACTGGCACGTTCTACAGAGTGACCCTGCACTCAAGTCACTGTGTTTAGAGCCTCCGTTAATTTCTTTCAGGAGATCTCGGTCAATAAGAGACAGACTGGTTCACAGTACCATGACACCCCCCCCTAAGCCTACGTGGTTACCCGCCCCTCCCTCTGGTTTTTACAGATGTGGTCACTGTACCCACTGTTCCAACTCCGCCGACACCAAACAATTTTCTCACCCACGGACTGGTAAAAAGTATAAAATTAACTCATTCATAAACTGCAGCACCACACATGTGGTTTATATTCTGAAGTGTCCGTGCGGGATGGTGTATGTCGGACAGACCAAACGGGCATTAAAAGTCCGTATTGCTGAACACAAGGCTGCAATCCGCAACCACAACATGGATTATGCAATAGCGAGACACTATGCTCAGGCCCAGCATGGCTCTGCTGCCACACTGAAATTCTGGGGTATTGAGCATGTGTCTCCCTCACAGAGAGGAGGCGACACTGTCAATAAACTGTTAAGAAGAGAAGCATTTTGGATTCACAGCCTAAATACTGTTGAACCAAATGGTCTAAACGAGGAACTAAGCCTCTCTTGTTATTTATAACCTGTACCTTTCCTTTGGAGAAATTGTTATTTGTGCCTATGTATTTCTATTCTATGGCTTATATTATATTGTTATTTATAAATGTGGCTGGCCATTATAGCCTACTTCACTGTGCGGTTTGAGTGCTATTGGCCCACTGGGTTTGGGCACCTCCCATCCTTAGCAGCCAATGACGGACTGCGATGTGTATTGGGGAGGCTTTTTAAAGCAAGTTGTTTTCCTTGTCACCCTGTTTGACTCTGATGAAGACGCAGTAGGCGTTGAAACGTTAGTCATTGAATAAAGCAATTTCCCAGTGAATCGTGTGCTCCAGGATCCTCTTTGGTTTGTCCATTGAACTTTTGTCCCTCTAAATAGTACTCCAAGCCAGTCCTTGAATGCTCTCCATCGGGGCCACATGGCAGCGTGCTGTTACTCCATGGAAATAGACAGTTTTCTTCCCGTGTTCTACCCATATCGTCATTATATTATCCCTAAAGAAACATCAGACTGCTATTCACCCCCGGGCTATTTCCACTAGTCTTTACAGGGATCTCATTTCCACATTCGGGGTGAGTTTCACCAACTCTTGTCAAGTCCCGCGAGACTTTCCTCCCGGCTGGCCTGTGTAGTGACTGTAGCACCGAAAGATTGGCAGTGAAGTGGCCGTCCTGACCATGGGAGGGAGCTCGTTCCACCATTGAGGTGCCAGAGATGAGAAGAGTCGCGATCGGGATGAGTGACTTTTGAGCCCCCGTAGCGAAGGAGGGGCAAGGCGTCCTGCACTGGTGGAGGAACAAAGGGAGCGGTGAGAGGTTTGGAACCTGACCATAGATTGCAGGTACAGAGGAGCTGTCTGGTGTACTTCCCTGTAGGCCAGTACCAGTGTGCTTGTAAGAGATGTCATGCATGGGATCCCACACAAGGCGTCCATGAGAAATCAGCTGGGCGAGTTACCTGTCGCCCCTAACCTCGTCCAAGTAGGCCAGATAGGGTCTCAGATAGTTGAGCATTTCTTAAGTGAGTTGGTCCTCAGGAACCGGAGTCTCTCCATACAACCGAGACAATGTACTTAAATTGATTTTAATTAGAAATCCAAGACTATCTCAGCAGTGCCTCCATTTTATGTAGCATTCCTACCCCATAGTCATAGGCCCTTGAGTTCTTTTAATTATGTATATATCTATTTTTATTAAAGCTGATAAATTCAGCTTTTTATCTTGGCTCTATTTTAACTAAATCACACAAGCCGTTTTAAACCAAAATATTGTATCCTCAAGGAATGAAATTGGCTTCAGCTTTACTTTTAACAGGGATACATACACCTTAAAGCAGCTACGAGCAAGATTTTCTATTGTTATTAAACAGTCTAAATTTAATATCGATGCCTCACACCAACGCCGAGTAGTCTCGCTTGAACGCAGAGTGAATCGGCGAGTGTTGTCTGGATGATTAGTCTGTCTGCGGGCCGGGGCAGATCAGGAAGTTAAATGAAACGGTTTGCAGCAGCCAATTCAGCCATAACCACAAAATTACAAAATTACTTTCAAATAAACTGTTAGAATATAACGAGATGTTCGCGAGAGCAGAAAGTAGCAAGGACAGCTTTTTTGGGCCTGCAGCTATGGCCGTAAATCGTTTCGCTCTGCCTAGCAACTGTTTATAGCTAAGCTGCAGTAAACCGTTTCGCACTGCAACAGACCCAAAACAAGGATGGCTTTCCTTGCTACAAGCAAAGGGCTTTCTACTCTCGCGACCATAGCTCGTTATATTCTAACAGTTTGTTTGAAAGTAATTTTCTTTATTTGCCCAAACCCAAAGCTCTCCAATGTTGTTTGGCACAATTAAATCTCAACAGCATCCAGTCTTTTGAGATTTAGGGCCCTATCTTCCCCCTGGCCTTAGGCACTAAACTGCCGTTAAACACAAAAAAACACGCTTTGCGTCTGATTCGGGAAGATAGCATAATGTTTTTAGGCCCTGAAATGCGCTTTACGCCGAAGAGGCGTGGCGCAGTGCCAGAATAGGCCAGAATGAACGTTTTGGCCTTAAATACAGATATTTTTAGATGCGTATGTTATAGCCTATATGAACGTCTAATTACAGTAAGCGCACGCTTTGGGACATGGATATTCACTGCCTAATTGCGCGGCAGTCCTTGGTGTCTCAAATGGATCGTTCAGCATCAATTTTCGTTACGAATCCGAACTGGTTCATGCTCCAATTCTCTCCCTCTCTCATTCTCTCCCCTCTCTCTTCCCTCTCTTGTTCACTCCCCTCTCTCTCTTCTCTCTCTCTCCCTCACTCTGTCACTCTGTTTGCACTCAGCAAGATAGAAGCTGCTGTCACCGCGATGACGCTGTGGCTTTTAAGGGGAGTGTAACGACGCATTATGTAATAACTGCACATTATGTAATAAAATGCCAAAATGTAATAACATCTCACTTTCAATATGTAATAACGACGCATTATGTAATAAAATGCGCAATATGTAATAAATCGCCTCAACGCAATATGTAATAGCGTTTGACGCATTTTGTAATAAATGTATTACATATTGCGCAGATTATTACATATTGCGGGGGTTGCACTTTTTTCTGGTTGGAAATGTAATACGTGGTCGCATTATGTAACAAAATTAGAAAATGCACTGACTTTGTCATGGGGGGGGGGGGTAGGCTAATATACATATTATGTGTCAAAACCAGTCAAGCAACTAGATATCTATAGTTGTTATTTTAGTCTACTTTATTTGATGTTATGGTAATTATTTTACTTATTGACTGTTCTACGTTAAGGAGATACTGTGTGATATGGTGTTATGTTATGCTATTGTGTTATGTGGATATTTCATGCCTGAGTGCGAGCAACTGTATCTTGTCCCAATTTCCCCCTGGGGATCATTAAAGTCTTTCTGATTCTGATTCTGATTCAGCTGATGACAAACTGAATCTAAAACTGAATCTAGTGCATCAGTCCGGTAAAACCCGACTTGCATTTCAGTTCTGGCCTTTACAAGTGATAGAAGCGTGGTTGACATAGCCGCATTTACTGCCTCAATCCATAGATTACAGGGCCATTTAAACATAGGAAATCCATTAAGAGTGGAGGATTGCAGAGACGTTTATGAATTGTCTGATATTACGCACAGGTTTTTTGGCTGCACAATTCTGTTCTGTACAGCACCGAGAAATAATGAGGCAGAGACTAGCAGTGCTGACGTCAAACTTGCTTGCTAATTGCTATTACAAGTTGTATGAATAAAACGTTGTGTATCTTTCTTACCTAACGTTAATGAACGTTTGTAACTGACTGAATATCTGACTGCCCTAATGTATCTTATAATTAGTTGGACATAAATAATTAAAGTGTGTGTGTGTGTGTGTGTGTGTGTGTGTGTTAACCTGGGACGTCCCACCTGCGTTCTCTCTCTGCAGATCCTCCAATTTCTTCTGCAGCTCTGCTCTGAGAGCTGCTACCTCGTTTCTCTGATCCTCCTGCTCCCGCTCTGCCTCCGTCACTCTGTGGACCAACACTGAAGACAACAACAGGCTTTAAACAAATAGTGCTAAAGCCTAGCTAAACATTCCATAACCATTGTGCATTTTGTAAACAAACAAAACAAAACATATAACCTGCTGCACTTATAGCTGAAGGCATACAAAAAATGGATATTGAGCCATGAATTTTGAAAATGAGAGGTTTAGGTTAAGTTTATTTGATATGAACATCACAGAGGATTGGAGATGTAACATACATGTATGCACAGTAGCCTAACCAGATACACGGTGTGTTTATAGTGTTTATAGCGGAACGCTAATTTTCAACACCTGTCCAAAGGCGACTCCTACACCAAAACACAACCCAAAAGGACATACCCAAAAAGAAGCAAAATCAAATATAAAAAGCGTAAAGCTATACATACAAATGTATTGACTAGAAAGTCACTACAGAAAGTCACTAAAATACACCCCAGAGGACATACCCAAAAAGAAACATAATCAAATATAAAACCACATGAGGATGGACATACAATACAGTACGCACAATGTACACACAATACAGACATAATACACAGAGTACCACGAGAGGTCTACAAGGGTATTAAGTGTGAGAACACAGTTGTTTCTCTTTTAACCATGACTTAATACCCCTGTTAAAAACATAAAAATCCTCTTTTGACTTCAAACTTGGGGAGTGCGGTGCTGCATTTCATGCAATTCGGACTTGTTCCAGGACTGTCTGTATGTCTGTCCTTCGCGTATCTCGAGAACCGTTTGTCGGATCGACTTCAAACTTGGGGAGTGCTCAAGTGTGTGCTTAGGGTGAGCTGACAGAGTGCAGTGTGTGTGCGCGGGGGAAGCGCCCACAGGGTGGTGCATGGGGGAACGGGCACTGCACTAGTATAAAAGGGGGAAGTAGGCAATCTCTGTCTGTTTCAATTTTTGTCCCACTGATGATGTCATAGGCATTTGTGACATCACTGATGATGTCATAGGCATTGTGACATAATCAATATCACCTTATTGTATCACTGATGATGTCATAGGCACTGAAGATGTCATAGGCATTGTCATAATCATCATCTTATATAAGCGAGTGACGTCATCAGCCGAGCTGTGGGCAAGGCCGTGCAGCGGCCGAGCTGTGTATCCGAGCTGCAGGGCGGGCAAGGCCGCGCAGCAGGTGAGCCTAGGAATCGAGCGTGCCTAGCCTGCAAGATGCCTAGTTAAATACGAATAGATTAAATACGACTTGGAAATGTGTTTGCGAGCTTTATTTACCGATTGATGCATTGTAGGTTTTGGTATTTTTCTAGGTTAGGCTGACACTCTCACTATGACATTATTCAAATAAATCACATGCACAGCATCACAGTAGCTACAACTATGAAATGATCTTATGTTATTTACTTGTTCATTCATAGTAGAGGTCTTCATGGGTCCAAAATGACGGACCCGGACCCTAATGGACCTGGGAAATTTGTGCCCTGACCTGGATTGGACCCATCTATTATTAGAAACCTGAGACCTGACCTGGACAGAACCAATAAATGTCTGACCTGGACCCATATAGAACCAAGCATACTGGACCTGTACAGAACCGAGAAATAATGAGGCAGAGACTAGCAGTGCCGACGTCAAAATTGCTTGCTAATTGCTATTACAAGTTGTATAAAACTCTGTATCTTTCTTACCTAACGTTAATGAACCTTTGTAACTGACTGAATATCTGACTGCCCTAATGTACTGTATCTTGTAATTAGTTGGACATGAATAAATAATTAAAACGTGTGTGTGTGTGTGTGTGTGTGTGTGTGTGTGTGTGTGTGTGTGTGTGTGTGAACCTGGGGCGTCCCACCTGGGTTCTCTTTCTGCAGATCCTCCACCTTCTTCTGCAGCTCTGCTCTGAGAGCTGCTACCTCGTTCCCCTCATTGCGCTCTGCCTCCGTCACTCTGTGGACCAACACTGAAGACAACAACAGGCTTTAAACAAATAGTGCTACAGCCTAGCTAAACATTCCATAACCATTGTGCATTTTGTAAACAAACAAAACAAAACATATAACCTGGTACACTTATAGCTGAAGGCATTTTTTTTTTTATATTGAGCCATGAATTTGGAAAAAGAAGTTTAGGTTAAGTCACTGGTGAAAGTGGACCTGAACGATCCGGTGCTTCGCTCCAGTAAAATATTCTGTGCCTGAACGCCGCACCGTTATAGGGGAGAGACAGAGTGACACAGCAGCTGCCTGTCGGTCAAAACCCACAGAACAGCAATTCATAAGATGCATACAAGCCTTGTACGACAACCCGAGCGCCAGAATAATGATCACCTGACAGCACTCCCAAATGAACATGCTTTTTTTGATGTGTTGCTGAGCCCTCCCCAATCCTAGCACCTTATCTCTAGATTTGTATATCTGTTTGACAACTGCAACACAGCTTCTACTGAGAGGATTAGAGATGCATGTCAGGGGGAACTTGGTATTGATTTATCTGACATCATACGGGAAAGGAGTCTGTCTATAGTACAACTTTGCTCAGTTAATAGCAGACACCAGCTGATCCAATTTAAAGTCGCTCACCATCTTCACTACTCCAAGCACAAATTGCACAGGATCTACCCTTCTGTCTCACCACTGTGCGACAGGTGTCAGGTGTCAGAGGGCACACTATCTCATGCCTTCTGGTTCTGCCCTTCATTGATGGGATTCTGGACTAAAACATTTGACTGGTACTCTAAGACAGAGGGTTCCCAACTTTTTTTTGCCGCGGACCGGTAGATGGATGGAAAAAAGTTGCGGACCGGTTGTCAATTTTAATAATAATAAAAAAAATATATATATATATATTTTTTTTAAATAAACATAGGCTATAATATTATAGGTTGTGTAGTGGTTGAAATCTAGTTTCAAGTTGACGTTTATTTATGTTTGTAAAAAAAATGTTTGTACATTTTTATTTTATCAAAAAAATTTTGGGGGGGTGGGGGTGGGGGAAGGCCGGGCTCGTGGCCCGGTACCAAATGCGTTGCGGCCCGGTACCGGTCCACGGCCTGGTGGTTGGGAACCACTGCTCTAAGGCCTACAAAATAACCCTGCAACCGGAGGCAGAACTCGCCATCTTCGGCTGCTCGGAGTCCTCTCTGAATTTCCCTGCGGCTGTGCAGCAATCTCTGACACTCGGGACAACTGTTGCCAAAAAAACGTATTCTGAAGGAATGGAAGTCCTCCTCTTCCCCCTCTTTTCAGGTGTGGCTGATGGACATGATCTCTGTTATACGGATGGAGAGACTCGGGTCCTTGAGAGCCAACTCGCTTAAAAGGTTCTCGACTGTTTGGGACCCTTTTTTGGCCTACTTTGATGAGATTAAGAATGAATAGTGTCTGAGGCTCTCCTGTCTGGTTTGTTGTGGGCCCCTTGCGTGGGACCCCATGCACACTATCTATTACAGATAAGAGCATCTTATGCGGCTGGTAGCAACATGTGATGTTGAATGTTGATGATTTATGTTTTGTTTTTGTTTTTTTTCTTTCTTGTGTCTGAACCTGTTTATTTGTCTTGTTTGTGTATTATTATTGTTCTATAAAAATTGAAAATAAAATATTGGAAAAAAATGGCCACCTGACAGGCCATTCAAGCTGTTCAGAGGGACTCGCCAGGGCTGTTGCGCTAGCCCCGCCCTCATCACGATTTTTATAGAGCCGCTGGCTCAATATTAGAGAAAGTAGAGAGGTGATTGGCATCACTGTAGCAAAAGAGGAACACAGAATAGGTCTTTTTTGCAGACGACATTATTATCTTTCTCCAGAACCCAAATTCAACATTTCCCAAACTTGTGTCAATTCTAGAAGATTATGGTCGGATGTCAGGTTATAAATTGAACATTACAAAGACTCAGGTATTGACATTTAATTTAACCTGGGGTGTCCCACCTGCGTTCTTTCTCTGCAGATCCTCCAATTTCTTCTGCAGATCCTCCAATTTCTTCTGCAGCTCTGCTCTGAGAGCTGCTACCTCGTTCCCCTCGTTGCGCTCTGCCTCCGTCACTCTGTGCACCAAAACTGAAGACAACAACAGGCTTTAAACAAATAGTGCTACAGCCTAGCTAAACATTACATAACCATTGTGCATTTTGTAAAGAAACAAAACAAAACATATAACCTGGTACACTTATAGCTGAGGCATACAAAAAATTGATATTGAGCCATGAATTTGGAAAAAGAGAGGTTTAGGTTAAGTCACTGGTGAAAGTGGACCTGAACGATCCGGTGCTTCGCTCCAGTAAAATATTCTGTGCCTGAACGCCGCACTGTTATAGGGGAGAGACAGAGTGACACAGCAGCTGCCTGTCAGTCAAAACCCACAGAACAGCAATTCATAAGATGCATACAAGCCTTGTACGACAACCCGAGCGCCAGAATAATGATCAATGGCCACCTGACAGCACTCCCAAATGAACATGCTTTTTTTGATGTGTTGCTGAGCCCTCCCCAATCTAAGCACCTTATCTCTAGATTTGTATATCTGTTTGACAACTGCAACACAGCTTCTACTGAGAGGATTAGAGACGCATGGCAGGGGGAACTTGGTATTGATTTATCTGACATTATATGGGAAAGGAGTCTGTCTATAGTACAACTTTGCTCAGTTAATAGCAGACACCAGCTGATCCAATTTAAAGTCGCTCACCGTCTTCACTACTCCAAGCACAAATTGCACAGGATCTACCCTTCTGTCTCACCACTGTGCGACAGGCGTCAGGTGTCAGAGGGCACACTATCTCATGCCTTCTGGTTCTGCCCTTCATTGACGCGGTTCTGGACCAAAATATTTGACTGGTACTCTAAGGCAGAGGGTTCCCAACCTTTTTTGTGCCGCGGACCGGTAGATAGATGGAAAAAAAGTTGCGGACCAGTTGTCAATTTTAATAATAATAATACTAATATATACATATATATATATATATATATATATATATATATATATATATATGTATATGTATATTTTAATAAACATAGGCTATAATATTATAGGCTGTGTGGTAGTTGAAACATAGTTTCAAGTTGACGTTTATTTATGTTTGTAGTTTGTAAAAAAAAAAAATTGTAATTTTTTTTATTTTTGGGGGGGGGGGGGGGGGGGGGGGGGGACCAAATGTACCGAAAGCGTTGCGGCCCGGTGGTTGGGAACCACTGCTCTAAGGCCTACAAAATAAACCTGCAACTGGAGGCAGAACTCGCCATCTTTGGCTGCTCGGAGTCCTCTCTGAATTTCCCTGTGGCTGTGCAGCGATCTCTGACACTCGGGACAACTGTTGTATTCTGAAGGAATGTAAGTCCTCCTCTTGCCAGGTGTGGCTGATGGACATGATCTCTGTTATACGGATGGAGAGACTCAGGTCCTTGAGAGCCAACTCGCTTAAAAGGTTCTCGACTGGTTGGGACCCTTTTTTGGCCTACTTTGATGAGATTAAGAATGAATAGTGTCTGAGGCTCTCCTGTCTGGTTTCTTGTGGGCCCCTTGCGTGGGACCCCATGCACAGTATCTATTACAGATAAGAGCATCTTATGCGGCTGGTAGCAACATGTGATGTTGAATGTTGATGATTTATGTTTTGTTTTTGTTTTTTTTCTTTCTTGTGTCTGAACCTGTTTATTTGTCTTGTTTGTGTATTATTATTGTTCTATAAAAGTTGATAATAAAATATTGGAAAAAAATGGCCACCTGACAGATAGATTCAAGCTGTTCAGAGGGACTCGCCAGGGCTGTTGCACTAGCCCCGCCCTCTTCGCAATTTTTATAGAGCCGATGGCTCAAGTTATTAGAGAAAGTAGAGAGGTGAGGGGCATCACTGTAGCAAAAGAGGAACACAGAATAGGTATTTTTTGCAGACGACATTATTATCTTTCTCCAGAACAAAATTCCCAAACTTATGTCAATTCTAGAAGATTATGGTCGGATGTCAGCTTATAAATTGAACATTACAAAGACTCAGGTATTGACATTTAATTTAACCTGGGGCGTCCCACCTGCGTTCTTTCTCTGCAGATCCTCCAATTTCTTCTGCAGCTCTGCTCTGAGAGCTGCTACCTCGTTGCGCTCTGCCTCCGTCACTCTGTGGACCAACACTGAAGACAACAACAGGCTTTAAACAAATAGTGCTACAGCCTAGCTAAACATTCCATAACCATTGTGCATTTTGTAAAGAAACAAAACAAAACAACCTGGTACACATAGATGAAGGCATACAAAAAATTGATATTGAGCCATGAATTTGGAAAAAGAGAGGTTTAGGTTAAGTCACTGGTGAAAGTGGACCTGAACGATCCGGTGCTTCGCTCCAGTAAAATATTCCGTGCCTGAACGCTGCACCGTTATAGGGGAGAGACAGAGTGACACAGCAGCTGCCTGTCAGTCAAAACCCACAGAACAGCAATTCATAAGATGCATACAAGCCTTGTACGACAACCCGAGCACCAGAATAATGATCAATGGCCACCTGACAGCACTCCCAAATGAACATGCTTTTTTTGATGTGTTGCTGAGCCCTCCCTAATCTAAGCACCTTATCTCTAGATTTGTATATCTGTTTGACAACTGCAACACAGCTTCTACTGAGAGGATTAGAGACGCATGGCAGGGGGAACTTGGTATTGATTTATCTGACATTATATGGGAAAGGAGTCTGTCTCTAGTACAACTTTGCTCAGTTAATAGCAGACACCAGCTGATCCAATTTAAAGTCGCTCACCGTCTTCACTACTCCAAGCACAAATTGCACAGGATCTACCCTTCTGTCTCACCACTGTGCGACAGGCGTCAGGTGTCAGAGGGCACACTATCTCATGCCTTCTGGTTCTGCCCTTCATTGACGCGGTTCTGGAGCAAAATATTTGACTGGTACTCTAAGGCAGAGGGTTCCCAACCTTTTTTGTGCCGCGGACCGGTAGATAGATGGAAAAAAGTTGCGGACCGGTTGTCAATTTTAATAATAATACTATATATATATATATATATATATATATATATATATATATATATATATATATACAGTATATATATTTCTTTAATAAACAGAGGCTATAATATTATAGGCTGTGTGGTAGTTGAAACAGTTTCAAGTTGACGTTTATTTATGTTTGTAGTTTGTAAAAAACAACTTTGTAATTTATTTATTTTTTTTTTGGGGGGGGGGGGGGGGGGGGGACCAAATGTACCGAAAGCATTGCGGCCCGGTGGTTGGGAACCACTGCTCTAAGGCCTACAAAATAACCCTGCAACCGGAGGCAGAACTCGCCATCTTCGGCTGCTCGGAGTCCTCTCTGAATTTCCCTGCGGCTGTGCAGCAACCTCTGACACTCGGGACAACTGTTGTATTCTGAAGGAATGGAAGTCCTCCTCTTCCCCCTCTTTTCAGGTGTGGCTGATGGACATGATCTCTGTTATACGGATGGAGAGACTCGGGTCCTTGAGAGCCAACTCCCTTAACCCATTGATAGCTGATGCAGCATTTGTGTGCGTATCCCTTTAAGACCGCGAACCGCGTTAACACGGTTCACGGTCTTAAAGGGATACACACACAAATGAGGGATATACACGCAAATGCTGCATCAGGTATCAATGGGTTAAAAGGTTCTCAACTGTTTGGGACCCTTTTTTGGCCTACTTTGATGAGATTAAGAATGAATAGTGTCTGAGGCTCTCCTGTCTGGTTTCTTGTGGGCCCCTTGCATGGGACCCCATGCACAGTATCTATTACAGATAAGAGCATCTTATGCGGCTGGTAGCAACATGTGATGTTGAATGTTGATGATTTAGGTTTTGTTTTTTTCTTTCTTGTGTCTGAACCTGTTTATTTGTCTTTTTTGTGTATTATTGTTCTATAAAAATTGAAAATAAAATATTGGAAAAAAATGGCCACCTGACAGATAGATTCAAGCTGTTCAGAGGGACTCGCTAGGGCTGTTGCGCTAGCCCCGCCCTCTTCACGATTTTTATAGAGCCGCTGGCTCAATATTAGAGAAAGTAGAGAGGTGAGTGGCATCACTGTAGCAAAAGAGTAACACAGAATAGGTCTTTTTTGCAGACGAAATTATTATCTTTCTCCAGAACCCAAATTCATTACAAAGACTCAGGTATTGACATTTAATTTAACCTGGGGCGTCCCACCTGCGTTCTTTCTCTGCAGATCCTCCAATTTCTTCTGCAGATCCTCCAATTTCTCCTGCAGCTCTGCTCTGAGAGCTGCTACCTCGTTCCCCTCGTTGCGCTCTGCCTCCGTCACTCTGTGGACCAACACTGAAGACAACAACAGGCTTTAAACAAATAGTGCTACAGCAGCCTATCTAAACATTCCATAACCATTGTGCATTTTGTAAAGAAACAAAACAAAACATATAACCTCGTACACTTATAGCTGAAGGCATACAAAAACTGATATTGAGCCATGAATTTGGAAAAAGAAGTTTAGGTTAAGTCACTGGTGAAAGTGGACCTGAACGATCCGGTGCTTCGCTCCAGTAAAATATTCCGTGCCTGAACGCCGCACCGTTATAGGGGAGAGACAGAGTGACACAGCAGCTGCCTGTCAGTCAAAACCCACAGAACAGCAATTCATAAGATGCATACAAGCCTTGTACGACAACCCGAGCGCCAGAATAATGATCACCTGACAGCACTCCCAAATGAACATGCTTTTTTTGATGTGTTGCTGAGCCCTCCCCAATCTAAGCACCTTATCTCTAGATTTGTATATCTGTTTGACAACTGCAACACAGCTTCTACTGAGAGGATTAGAGATGCATGTCAGGGGGAACTTGGTATTGATTTATCTGACATTATATAGGAAAGGAGTCTGTCTCTAGTACAACTTTGCTCAGTTAATAGCAGACACCAGCTGATCCAATTTAAAGTCGCTCACCATCTTCACTACTCCAAGCACAAATTGCACAGGATCTACCCTTCTGTCTCACCACTGTGCGACAGGTGTCAGGTGTCAGAGGGCACACTATCTCATGCCTTCTGGTTCTGCCCTTCATTTGACGCGGTTCTGGACCAAAATATTTGACTGGTACTCTAAGACAGGGGTTCCCAACCTTTTTTGTGCCGCGGACAGGTAGATAGATGGAAAAAAGTCGCGAACCGGTTGTCAATTTTAATAATATTTTTTTTTTTTTTTTTTAATAAACATAGGCTATAATATTATATAGGCTGTGTAGTGGCTGAAACCTAGTTTCAAGTTGACGTTTATTTATGTTTGTAAAAAAAATGTTTGTACATTTTTATTTTATTAAAAAATTGGGGAGGGGGCGGGTTCGCGGCCCGGTACCGAATGCGTTGCGGCCCGATACCGGTCCGCGGCCCGGTGGTTGGGAACCACTTCTCTAAGGCCTACAAAATAACCCTGCAACCGGAGGCAGAACTCGCCATCTTCGGCTGCTCGGAGTCCTCTCTGAATTTCCCTGCGGCTGTGCAGCAATCTCTGACACTCGGGACAACTGTTGCCAAAAAAACTTATTCTGAAGGAATGGAAGTCCTCCTCTTCCCCCTCTCCTTAGGTGTGGCTGATGGAAATTATCTCTGTTATACGGATGGAGAGACTCGGGTCCTTGAGAGCCAACTCGCTTAAAAGGTTCTCAACTGTTTGGGACCCTTTTTTGGCCTACGGCTACTTTGATGAGATTAAGAATGAGTCTGAGGCTCTCCTGTCTGGTTTCTTGTGGGCCCCTTGCGTGGGACCCCATGCACACTATCTATTACAGATAAGAGCATCTTATGCGGCTGGTAGCAACATGTGATGTTGAATGTTGATGATGTATGTTTTGTTTTTTACTTTCCTGTGTCTGAACCTGTTTATTTGTCTTGTTTGTCTATTATTATTGTTCTATAAAAATTGAAAATAAAATATTGGAAAAAAATGGCCACCTGACAAGTTATTATAGAAAGTAGAGAGGTGAGGGGCATCACTGTAGCAAAAGAGGAACACAGAATAGGTATTTTTTGCAGACGACATTATTATCTTTCTCCAGAACTCAAATTCAACATTTCCCAAACGTATGTCAATTCTAGAAGATACAACCATACAGTGACAAATTAAATAACAATAAATAACAATTCACCAATAATTCACCAGGCTCCACAGTAGACATAATAATTTACTAATAGTTATATCAGTCAATATGAGGTAGCAGCAACGGTAACTGTCTGCCTTTCCGAAGCCCTGCCACTCCGAACGTTAACTTCCATTATTCGGACTGGCGGTTGTTCATCTTAGAAGCCGCAATGCCGACCTTAGGTTTAGGCGTTGGGGTGGGAGAGGTTAGGTTTTGGGTTAGGGTCTGGGGGAGGTTAGGTTTAGGCATGGGGGGAGGTTAGGTTTGGCGTGGGAAAACGGGGAATATAGAACCCGGGGAACATAAACATGATCCCTTTCTGAGTGCCGATATTTCGGAGTGGCAGAACGTCGGAGTGGCAGCACGTCGGAGTGGCAGCATGTAACCAGCAGCAACGTGTTTAGTGCATTTTTAAAACAGCAATATTATAATAGTAGCAATAGCTGTATATATAATAGTTTGTCAGAAATTATTATTTAATAATTGAGATATGGTAATAATAGCGTGTGTGTGTGTGTGTGTGTGTGTGTGTGTTAACCTGGGGCGTCCCACCTGCGTTCTCTCTCTGCAGATCCCCCAATTTCTTCTGCAGCTCTGCTCTGAGAGCTGCTACCTCGTTCCCCTCGTTGCGCTCTGCCTCCGTCACTCTGTGGATCAACACTGAAGACAACAAAAGGCTTTAAACAAATAGTGCTACAGCCTAGCTAAACATTCCATAACCATTGTGCATTTTGTAAACAAACATATAACCTGCTGCACTTATAGCTGAAGGCATACAAAAATGGATATTGAGCCATGAGTTTTGAAAAAGAGAGGTTTAGGTTAAGTTTATTTGATATGAACATCACAGAGCATTGGAGATGTAACATACAGGTATGCACCAGTCCCCATTACAGCCAGTCTCTTTTTGAGGCCAATGCGGAAGTTGCCATACTCTCAAATGGCCAGTGGGGGGCGCAGCTTGTGTAACATCATCCCTGAACGTCCATTCAACTCTATGTGAAACGAGCCAACTTCTCTCGGTCTCTGTCTTAAATAAACACTTTACAAATGAGTTTATGGTCTGAAAAAACAATTTCAAGTATTTTTCATGCTCTCAAGGCCCCAGTTTTTTTAATTATAGCCCCATTCCGAGGAAAATAGGCGATATACTTTGGATATTGGGAAACAGTAATACTTCCGCCCGTTAGAGGCAGCAATGTGCCGCAAAGGCATCTAGTCTGCGGAAAGTACACGAATAAGAAAACCTAGCAAAACAAGGCTAGTATGGCTAGCAGATAGCAAGTCATACTTTAGCAAATTATCAGAAAATAGCGCTACTTTATGATATTTTAATAATGTTAGTAGACACACGTAACTGTATAGATGGCATACATGTAACGTGACGCTCATAACATGGCGGACCATTTAACGTTATCTAACGGTATGTAAAGTAGCCTAACGTTAAATGGTCTGTCCATGTTATACAGTAAGCGTCATAAGGTTATATGTCAACGTGACATAACATCACAAGTTTTTGCAGACATGAATGCTGTTGGTCGTTTGTTCAATTTGCTTTTCTGTATGGTATTGGACATTTAAAAATGATACATACTTGTCTTGAGGCATCCGCCAAGCTCAGCAATTTGTTATCCTTATTTTAAAACATACTTTATCAGATCGATAGAACTCAACATAGCCTAAGGTCTTGCACTAATATGTCTACTGGTAAATTAGGCATATATAGATAATCTACCAAGCAACACTTGATACAAATATAGGTAACCATTTCACAGCAGTACAGCCTACCATGGTGGAAAATTAACCATTCTTTAAGTTTGAATGATATCAAAATATATGTTGCATGGTGTAGCCTTTGTCGAATTGTTACAGCTAACCATATTTCAATAAATATAAATCATTCGTTGATTTGAAGCAGTCGGTTGGTTCTCCATCTTCATTCTTCTTCCGGTTCACTCGACATCAAATATCTTTATATCACATCTTATTAACAACCTGCCTGCTCTGACCAGACAACTATAATGGGCTTGTTCTATGAGATTTGCGGTACATTCGGGTACATGATTTAATTAGCACATAGCCTACACAACAAGGTTCTTTGTTGGCAATGTTTATTGACAAAAACACACTGGCAGATACATACCAAATGGTTCAAAGTAAATATATCAAAAGTCTCAAATCTGTCAGCATTTAGCTTATGTTATTGCAATATCTTAGGTTGAACAACTGATGATCAGCAATATTCTCACAGTAATATGCACATGGGAATCAAAACGTAGCATTCATTTTCACAAATAATTTGACCAAGGGACAATGTGCCTCTGTTCTGTTGTGCTGTTCCTGCTCCACCATGGTACTCCGACGGCCATCCCTTGAAGAAACAAACGACACCGTGTTATATTAATTATATAACATAACGCCACCAAATTTCAGTTAAAGTAGGCTATAACGGTGCTCACACGTTAGCACACGATGCTAATCGAGCTAGCGTTAGCTTACAAACATGAGCATCACTCAAACAGTCCAACGAGTCCAACATAGCAGAGCACCAAGTGCGCGACCAAATCCACCTCAGTTATAAATTTTAGAGTTTGCCCAGAGATAAGTATAATAGCAGTTTACCTTGTGGAGGCTTAGCAGCAGCTAGCAGGCTGGAGACTCACACCAGGCACAATGCACCAGGATCACACCACACCATGGTCTCTTGGCCAGGCCCCGGACAAGACGGTGGTCGGCTGGCTGGACTCCTACTCGCCCATACCTTCAGACTAAAAGTTATTATATTTGTTGTCCTGGACCATTTCACCACTGCAACCAGCCAGCCAGCGAGCAAGCTAGCAAACAGAAGCGAACAACAAGATGGCAGTCGTTCAAGCCTGTGAGACAAATTCGGAAACTCCCCCGGCAGCCGCTAGGGGCAGCCGCCCCCTCCTCCTTCTTCTTCTTCTACTAGTGTTTAACAGCCCTCTCTCCCCGTACTTCCGTGTAAAGTTAATCCATTCAACCAATCAACGATGAGCAGGAAGCGGGAGATTCAAGCCTCATTTTGTTCCATCAAAACCCAATGGGTGACGTCACGCTGACATTATCCAGTTCTATTATACAATCTATGGTATGCACAGTAACCAGATACACGGTGTTGTATCTAATGTATATAGCGGAGCGCAAATTTTCTCCTACACCAAAACACAACGCAAAAGGACACACCCAAAAAGAAGCAAAATCAAATAAATAAAATATAGCCGCAAGTGGCGATAGCAGGGGTTCAAGCCTTGCGCAAATTGAACCCCTAATGGCAAATTTGTAAAGCACGTTTAGGTAAACATGTGGAAAAAGTTGCTTGAAAATTGAAAAATGGCGTGGGCGTTACAAACAGGTGTGAAGTTACTGCGTTTTTTTTGTTAGGCCACCCCCACTTTTTGCGTCTGTGGCGCTTCCTTTTGGTCAAATTTCGAAATAGTATGTCAGAAATGCCATTCCAGATGAGGCTGAGAAGTTTGCAACCGATTATGCTGCGAATGGACTTGATTTACCACTATTACATGCTTACACCATAGACCGCGCCCATTTTCACCAATGATGACAAAACTTCAGATTTTGACAAGGATATCCTAGTTGATAAATCTGCCAAGTTTCGCGATCATTGGACAAACCGGTGCGGAGTTACGGCCTTTTTTGTGTTAGGCCACGCCCATTTCTGGCGTTTATGGTGCCCCCTTTTGGTCGAATTGCACAAAATTTGACACACATGGTCTGTGATGATGTCCGAGCAAGTTTTGTGAACATTTGTTAATCGGTCATGAAGTTATGACAATTTAGCTGAGAGGCCACGCCCTCTCACAAGTTTAACGATTAATATCTCCGAAACGAAAGTAGATTTCAAAAATCCAAAAATCATGATTGTAGAGCTTGATCCATAGATGCTTCCTGACAATTTTGGTGGAAATCCGTCAAACGGTCTAGGAGGAGATGTCGAAAATTATTTTTCCAAACTTTTCAAAATATCTCAAACATTTTCAAAACGGACCTTGAGGTGAACATCTGGAAAAAAAAGCTTGAAAATCGAACAAACGGCGTGGAAGTTATGGCCTTTAACGTAAAACCTTTAATTATAGCGCCACCTTCAGGCCGATTCGCAAAATATTTCTTGAGCAGGAACTAGCACCCAATATCTGTCATTGTGCCAAATTTCAGGTCTCTGCCATTTACCAACTCACAGGAATTTGCGTCAAGGGTATTAAGTGTGAGAACACAGTTGTTTCTCTTTTAACCATGACTTACCGTAAATTCCGGACTATAAGCCGCGGCTTTTTTCCCGTTTTTTGGCCTTTTTTGCCCCCTGCGGCTTATATAACGGTGCGTCTTATCTATGGATTTTTTCCAAAAAAAAAAAAAAATCTCTCTTTTTTAGCACTCTTTCTAACTATAAATCCACTTCTGTTTTAATTTCCTCTCTTGCCCTCTTTTAACAACATAACATAACATAACATAACACAACACAGGTAAGCAGAAAGAAAAAGACGAAGCAATCACGCCATGAATGAGGAAATGACTCACCTGCTGGAGGCTGGAGATACACGCTTGGGCTAAACTTTTACTCCGTGAAACACTATCGATTAAGTCCGACATCGCTCAGAGGTTTTGAGCAGCTTGAAAACAAGTTTGAAAACGTGCAGAAGTCCATCCACTCACTCACTAAAGAAACTAAGGCAACCGTGAACAGAGTTTATAATGCGGAAAAGCGCATCCGCGCACTGGAGGACAAAAACAACACAGTGAGTCCGAAAATGGATAAAATGCAAAATCGAAACCCTGCACACGCAGGTTGATGACTTAATCAGCAGGAGTAAAAGAAATAACATTCGCCTGATCAATGTAAAAGAGGAGCTGAGATTGGTGACATGGACGCTTTCGTGGCAAAATCCTGTGTTACATCCTGGACCTGAAGGAAGGCGAGAAACCACCAGAGGTGGACAGGGCACACCGGGCGCCTCGGCCACGTCCAGACCCCGGCCTGCCACCGAGGGCCATCTTCATCTGCCTACTCCGCTGGCCCGACCGTCAACTCATCCTCCAGGCTGCGGGGAAGAAGCCCCTCACCTGGGAGGGTACGCGCTTTTTCGTCCAGCAGGACCTCTCCGCGTTGGTGCAACAGAAACGCGCAACATACAACAGCATCATCGAGTCAATGGATATCGCTTTGGCGTACTGTACCCAGCGAGACTCGTCATAACCAGACCGGACTATCTTTAGCACTCTTTCTAACTATAAATCCACTTCTGTTTTAATTTCCTCTCTTGCCCTCTTTTCACCACACCGCGGACACTGTGTGCCCAGCGGCGGAACAAGAGCTCAAAGTGAAACTGCCGAATATCTTTTGAGTTGGACTGGTCAATAGTACTGTGAGTAACTAAAATAAAAAAATAAAAAACGGAATTCTCTCTTCTTTAGCACTCTTTCTAACTATAAATCCACTTCTGTTTTAATTTCCTCTCTTGCCCTCTTTTCACCACACCGCGGACACTGTGTGCACTGTAAAAAAAACAAAAAATACCACAATGTGTGATTTTTTATCTGGGGATTAGTGACCTAACTTTTGTTTTGTTGAAATGTTAATAAATGGGAGCTTCCCCAAACAGCCATCTCTTTCCCGACAATCCCCTCTGTGCACGAAGCCTTACATATGGTAAACATCAAAACACCCGCGGCTTATAGACCGGTGCGGCTTATAGAAGAAAAAAATAGTCACCTTTGAAGGTGCGGCTTATAGACCGGTGCGTCTTATAGTCCGGAGTTTACGGTAATACCCCTGTTAAAAACATTAAAATCGTGTTGTGTTTTCAGCTCAGTAGGTAGACTGTTCCATAGTTTTGCTCCTTTAACAGAGAAAACTGATTGTCCAAACGAGGTTTTACACATCGGGACACAACAGCCTCCGTTTGTAGAAGCCCGTGTGTTAATTCTACTCGTCTGCTGGTGTCTTACAACGTAATCATTAAAAGAGGAAGGAGCGTGTCCATGCAGACATTTATGATTTTTTGTGCTCTTATGTGCTTTTTGTAATTGTGTATGTGACATCTATGGACCAAGTGTCTGTCAATAAAGGTTTGATTGATTGATTTGATTGATTTAAAAATAAGCTTTATGTTTGAATAGCTTATGAAACTTTCAAAGCTGAGCATTTTGTGTTTCCCCAAGATGTGACAATCGTGCCACCTCATTGGTTTTATGTCCATGATTTTTATTGTCTGATTATATAGAGATATGATGGATTTGACAGTTGTTTGTGAGGCTTGTGACCAGGTGGTGATGCAGTATTATATGTGTGAAAACATCATAGCATGTGTAACCGGGAGTGAGTCTCCTCCCCAGCCCAGTCTGATAGGACAGCACCGCCTACTTCCTCATGTCAATTGTTTGGCCAGGTATAAATCTGTGCCATGGGAGCCGCCCCTTTAGGCTGCTTTTCTCTCTGGCTCCCGGTGCGACAGGTGGTGTGGTGCTGCTGCTCCTGTGAGTGTCCATTTTATCCTCTGTGAAATGTTTTAGGCATTAGCTATTGTGTGCTCACTGTTGTTTCATATGCCCAGGCATAAGCTGCGTCCGGCTCCCGACCCGAGGTCACAGGCAGTGTCTGCTGGGCTCAGGCTGCGCTGCTCCTGGTGGGTTTATTTTCATGTTTTAATTCAAGGCATAGTTGCCATATATTGACCCGTTTTATTGCCCAGGTCCAGCTCATAGAGACCCCTGTGGTCCCCCCCCCCTCCCCCCATGTCCACTCTGAGCACATTGGGTAGTCGGAAATAAACTGAGGTAACTCAAGGGTTATGTGGGATTGTGGGAGGCATATTTATTGTCAGAAGAGCATGAAAACTAATCTAACCTGTGTTCCTTTGTAGAGATTGCCACTGCTGTTTTGTTTTGTTAGTTTTGTTTTAGATTCTACATTGTATGTAAATTCCAGCCCTACGCGGCGCCCCTCCCTATACTTCCCCCAAGAAGTTAATGTGTACATGCTTGTTGCTGGGTGCTACATGCTAACACCTTGAAGTTGACTTGTCCTTTGTCTCACAGTAGTGCTGCGGCCTTGGCCAGGGCCCGCCAGTCAGTGGGGGTTTGGTGGTAGAGCTACTCACCTGTGCTCCACACCCTTTTGCTTACGTTTGTGTGTGGTAATTGTGCACTTATTATTTGGATTTTGTTCCCTTAATGATTATTTTCTCACTTTGCTGTGTGTGTGTGTGTGTGTGTGTGTGTGTGTGTGTGTACAGGCGATTGGTGAGGGCTCTACCCCAGCACATTAGCCCCTCACTGCCAGCGTCCACAGCCTAGTTCAGCTAGCCTAGTGAGCCTTAGGTGGGAGTCTGAAATTGTTCCCAGGTATTTGACATTATCAGCCTCATGGATATCTTAATTTTTAATTTTTACCAGAAAGCTTTCATTTTGGTTCCATTTACGTTTTGAAAAGCAGATTGAAACAGTTTATTTTTTACATTCAATGTTAAGTGAGACATTTCAAGCCATTGTGATACCGAGAGCTGGACAACAGCGGCCACGGCCTAGTTCAGCTAGCCTAGTGTGGCAACTTCTCCTGCAAAAGGTTTTTTAAATAGGTTTTATATTTTCTAATTCATTAACATAATAAACTTGATGCTTTTAATCTGTATTTCAACTATTGAATAAACCTTGTAATCTTGGGGGAAATTCCTTGCCTCTGCCCATTTATTCCTGGTCACCCGTGTCTTAACAATCTTGAGCTGTGTTGTTGGTTTGAGGATTTAAAGGGCAGTTCACCCTAAATTAAAAGGCATAACCTGGACCTTGCCTTGTGGCCCTCATTACACATGCAACTGCCAATATTTAGCACAGGCCAAAGATTTTCATAATTGTTGGTCATCTTTCAAGACCCACAGTAAATTATCTATTAGCACCAGAGTGATTTGCAATACCTCAAAATGAAGATGTACGTCTCTGGGTTCACCAGGAAAAAAAAGTGAGCTTTTAGCATGTTCTGTACTCTACTTATATCCATTTATATACACCCTGTTTTCACAAAGGGTGTGAGCAATAACCACGCCCTGTGGCGCCGGGATTGGCCAGGAGCAACACTGGAGGGCACGCAGCCCAGCGATTTCATGAACCAACTGTTCTGCTCTTGAGAACGGACAGCGGGCTGCTGTGACTGCCGCTTCTGCCTTGTTAGCTGTTGTGTCCATGTCTCCCTGTCCTATCAGTATCCTCCCTGCTATTTGATCATTCCCGTTTTCCCCTCGGCTATTCAACACGTCCTCACCGCCCTCTGGAGTCTGGATTACCCGTCAAACTGATCGATAATTTCCTCATTCCTCCGATGATCAAACACATCTCTCTGGATTACTTTCTCCCATTTTCTCCCGGCTGGCACAGAGGAAGGCGACTAGCTCGTGCAGCGCGCAGTGGGGCGTTTCAATGGCGTTTCTCCTGTCTGCAGAAGGAAGCGTTTATCCGTTTTCTTATTTTCCTCTTGCTCAATTTCAAAACAACAGTTGCGGTATGTGTTTGTTCACGTGTTGTCTTAGATGCTAGGGACCTGATACTATGTCACAGGCTGGGTAAGTGTTTGAACCTCGCGCTGCACTGATAAAACCAAAAACACGTCAAACACGTCTTTGGCGTGGATGGCTATTTCTGATAACACGTCAAAGACGTCTTTGGCGGTGAATGAGTTAAGTGAGACATTTCAAGCCATTGTGATACCGAGAGCTGGACAACGGCCTTGCAAGATGTTCTAGCTGGCAGATGTATACAGTAGATGACCGTATCATCGGCGTACATTTGACAGCCAACACCAGGACAACTCTCAGGTAGGTCGTTGATATATATGCTGAAGAGCAAAGGTCCTAGCACCCACCGCTGGGGTATCCCCATGCTATTGGCCCGGAGGGTGGACTTTTCTCCATTGACTCGTACACATTGGACTCTTCGCCTGAGGTATGAGTCAAACCATTGTGAGGCATGATCAGAGAATTGGAAGTTGGAGAGTTTGATTAGAAGCACACGGTTAACAATGTCAAAAGGCCTTTTTTAAGTCTATAGGAAGACCGCTCCCACAGAGAATGGGATTAGAAATTTAAACTGCAACAAAAGTTGTGCAGACTAGTCTGATATGATGATCTAAGAACATCTAAAGGCCTACTCAAAGTCCCTCAGAGACGCACGGTCACTGCACTAATCCAGCATCATAAATAAAAGTCCTGGAAACTCCAAGCAGCTTTTCTCCACCATAAACCATCTCCTTAAGCCACAAACACCATCACAAACCAAAACCACAGAGCAACAGTGACAGTTTTATTGACTTTATGTGGTGGTAAACATCTCCTAGCCAGTAATCTGTTTCCAACGCTAGAATCAGCCAGAGCTGGTAGCATTCCTCCTGCATCCAACATTGCTCGACACAATTGACTATCGTTAATTGACCCAGTCCCACACCTGGTCACTCAGAGGGTCACTCCACCACGTCATCGCCCACCTCATTGCCCAACCTCACTAACCATTGTCCCCGCCCAGTGCTCCCCCTGTTGGCCATCTAGCAGAACTGTCAACCTCTCCAATGTACACTTTGTCACATACAAACCTACAACACTAATTTCCACTATAATTCTCGCTATCTCATCCAGCCAGCGGCATGGTGCTCGACGCCATTGACAATCTGACACCTGCCCTACAAACCTTATCTCTGATCCACTCAGAAAAGAGACTCATCACAAATCCACTTTGTACCATCTGAATGTGTGTTTGTTAAATACCAGATCACTAGCATGCAAATCTCTTGATCAATGATTTCATAGCTGATGATCACAATTTAGATGTTATGTTGCTAACAAAAACATGGTTGGATCAAGACAAGAGATGTCTGGACGTTGTCCTGATAGAATTGACACCCCCAAACTTTAGCTTTATGGACCATGTCAGATTGTCACACTAAACCGCCCCAGAACGTACGGAGAGGTGAAGAACACCCTCGCCGCCCCCCCCCGCCTGCCGAGGTACCTGCGTTCTGACTCTCCAGCCTCGCCATCCTTGCTCCCATCAGGCCCTGCCAGTCATCCCTGGTGGCAGGATTGGCGCCGACTTCCCCCTCATCTCCGAGTGGAGTCCCCAGGCCAGCCCCACAGCACAGCAGCAGCAGCAGCGAAACCGCACCCTTCATCTTCAGCATCAGCATCAGCTCCATCAGTGTTATGAGGTTTGGCGCTGCCTCCTTAAATACCCACTACCACTACCGAAGAAAGAAGAGGAATGTGAGTTGGTTCATTATTGGTTGTAAAACTGCAGGAGTTTGAACGTGTTGTCCACCTTAAGGTGGCCAAGTGACAGCACACCTAGTCTGCCCTGTCCTGTCCTACTCTAATCTAATCTAATCTGATTTTAGCCTGATCAAAACGTCCAGCTCAGAGGTTTCCAAAGTGGGAGGTGGGCCTGCCCAGGGGGCTCAAAACAATTTCAGGAGAAGCTCAGTCATGCCAAGACATGGGGCCCTATCTTCCCCCTGGCCTTAGGCGCAAAACTGGCATTAAATGCAAAAAAACACGCTTTGCGCCTGCCTCGGGAAGATAGCATCATGTTTTTAGGCTCCGAAATGCGCTTCAGACAGGCACAATGACCAACGGAAAAAAGTTATACCGTAGTTTTGAGCCCCTGTCATTCAGAGGCTGTTGCATCATCCTACCTGTGCAGTGGGGGAGAAGAAAAGGTAGCGAGAGAAAACGATATCATTCTGCCCAAACAATCTACTCTCATCATGACATCCACGGATAAGCTATATTTTTCTAGCCGATGTGTTCTAGAACATTCTTTTCACTTTGATCTTGCTATAGTGTAGCGTATTTACATGCTTGCTGTATTTAAACTGCACTGAGATTTGTTTGAGAAGCATAATAATATGGAATAATATATATGGAGACAGACGGGGATGAAAGAGGGAGGGGGGGAGCTCAGAACGCTTTTCTGACCGGATTGGATCGCTCCGTGGAATGGAACATGAAAGGGAGATTCTGATGCGTTTACTGCACTTCTCCAATGAGCACGTTGTGAATAAGTCTACGCTTAAAAGGTGTGGTTAAGTGGTTAACGCCGGGTGTAGCGCCGAGTGGAAAATATGGAATGCGCTGACCACGCCCACTAAATAGCGATTGGCCTGGCGTTAAACGCTATTTTAAGGCCAGGGGGAAGATAGGGCCCATGGAGTTCCAAATTCTTTGCCCAACTGCTGTATGTCTGGCGTGAGCAATGATGATGCTGTGAAAAAACGCTTGCACAGAAGATCTCTCTCCTCGTGTCGATTCTTGCCCTGGAAACACACCCAGTCATCACCATGTCTTGAGATGTCTTAAGACGTGTCTTAAGACACATTTTTCAAGACATCTTGGAAATTGAAGACATGTCTATAAGACGTGTCTACAGACATGCGTTTAAGATGTCTTGGAAATATCGACGTCCCAAGATGTCTTGAGATCACATTATTGATTTGGTTTCCTCTTTTTTTATCCTTTTATTTTTCATGTCATATTACTAATGTGCTTATTTACGAACAACACTTCATTTTAACACATCTGTGTGTTTCCCTTTGGACAACAGACACGTGTTACTTTTCAACACAAGATATGCAACACATTTGAACACACATCTTGTTGAAAAGTATATTACATCTGGGTGTTGTCCAAAGGAAGACACACAGCTGTGTTAAAACAGCACATCAAGCGTTAGTAAATATACAGTAGTAGAATATGACATGAAAAAGAAATACAGGATAAAAAGAGGAAAACCATAGGATTTAAAGGAACACTCCGCCCATTTTCAACCAGCTTTGTATCATTAGAACATCAGTAGTATATCAGAAAACTGTAAACGGTTTTGAAGTCTGTCATTTAATTTGACAGTTATTGAGTGTTAAAGTGTGGACCAGTGACATCACTGGTCCACACTAACTCAAATTAATAACTCATTAACTCAAATCAACTCTCAAACTGTAAATGGTTTTGAAGTCATTCATCTAGTTTGACAGTTATTGAGAGTTGATTTGAGTTAATGAGTTATTAACACATTCACTGCCAACAGTTTTTTTTTACTGTAGGTAGCTTCTGCAAGGTTTTTTTTGAGGATTCTGGCTCATCTTTCAAGAGCCGAGGATTATTTTCTGCTAGGAATTTGTGAACACAAAATATCTCAAAATAACTAATAGAATGTGTGCTTTCTCTGTCTAAAAGAGTTAGTTTGTAGAGTTAGTAGTTATGTAGGCATTAGCAGTTGAATACAGCATGGTTTCAGCGTCTGAGAAGAAAAGCTGAGAAAAATGCATTTTTGTGAAATTCGATAGAACAGTCACTTTAACTATTTATTTTTGGCATCAGTGAGACATCAGACATCTAAACAATAGTTCTTTGAACAGTAATTTCCTCCATAACAGCACCCTCACCCCCCTCTCCTCCAAACTCCTCCCTCCATGGGTGTGTCTCTGGTGGCTTTGCAGCGTTTGACACAAGCGAATCTCTCCTGCCTGTCTGTGCTGCCTGGTTGCTGGCGGCCGCTCTTTGGGCGAGTCTGGATGGGGCTCGTTTTTCGGTTGCGAGCTCAGCTGGAATGAAGCTGCGTGCGATTCTGGGCTTTCTGCCGGTGTTTCAAAGTGTGTTTCACCCGTAATCTATTATGCAAATTTGCAATCCCCCACCGCCAGCTCCCTGCGCGAAAGCGAAAGCGTTTTCGCCAATCCATTTTCATGAGAATGGCTTCCTCACGCTGCTGTTTTTGCTTGGCTTCGTCTAGTCTGGAGAGCACTGTCGCCACTTAGTGGGTCGGTAAAATAGATTATACACATTCAATACCTCCCATATTTTTATAGGAGATGTAAAAGGGTTTGATCGACGTCCCACCGTCAAATTTTTTTTTTTTTTTTGACAAGATATCTTGTCCACGGCAGTCAACCGTTGGTTTCTGCTTGACGAGATATCTCGTCCACGGCAGTGAACGTGTTAATTTGAGTTAGTGTGGACCAGTGATGTCACTGGTCCACACTTTAACACTCAATAACTGTCAAATTAAATGACAGACTTCAAAACAGTTTACAGTTTTCTGATATACTACTGGTGTTCTAATGATACAAAGCTGGTTGAAAATGGGTGGAGTGTTCCTTTAAGTATACTGCACTATACTACCACACAGAGGTGGGACCAAGTCATTGTCAGTCAAGTCAGTCGCAAGTCTTTGCACCCAAGTCTCGAGTCAAGTCCCAAGTCAAGACAGGCAAGTCTCGAGTCAAGTCCAAGTCATAAACTTTTAGTTTTGACTCTTAAACAAGTCATAATGTGCTATTCACCAAATGCAATGCTATTTTAAGAGTCATGAATGCTTTTTAAAATTAGTTTTTTTAAACAAGTTTGTTGACATTACACTTTCATAGTTTCATACTATCAGTCATGTTTTATGTGTAAATGAAATAAAGATTCATGTAAAAAAAAATATATATAGCTACATGTATAATGCACACTGTAGCTAAAAAACAGAAAGAAAAGCATCTCACGGATGAGACGACTTTTACTGCAGCACTGAAACATACTTCACTTCACTGAACCAGTGTCAAGTCAGTCAGAATGTAAGTAGGTCATCCGCTTGAGCTCTTTCGAAATAAAACCCTTGTAACGTTAACATTAATTTTAATTTTGAGTAATGCTTTACAGCCACAGATTAACTTCATTATGTAATCTTAATATCCACATGTTGCTACAAGGTTTGCTGCTTCGTTTGTTGAAACACTCCTTTCTCCTCCAACGTGCATCAGTAAGGCTTTTTACTTAAATTACATTATTTTGAAAGTTTTACCCGGAAGTTTCCATTTTCTTTTGGCTAGCCTGATGCTGCGTCTGGCAGACGTAGGAGAACTAAGAGAAAGGTAAAGAGAGCCCCCGAAACCACGGAGAAACTGAACGGGTCTACAAAACCAGGATCATCCGCATCGCAAAACCGGTTTTATTCATATGCAAATTACCACATGCATGTAAACACAATGGGCAATTATGGAGGTAATAGAGAGGTGAAAAGTTGACTCCTGCGACGTTCACTGTAGCCTACGTTCATGTAGCCTATTTGCAAAAGGCTGCGCTCAGCTCAATCAGAGTAGGTTGGTCACCCCCTCCGTGGTGTCTGTATTGATTGTCCCATCTTGTGAACGGCAGGCTTCCTGTAGCGAGTGGATTATGAGTGTCTTTAAATAACATTTTTTAATCTTTGGGTTTGGAGGAAGGTATCAAGTCTTTTCAAGTCAAAAGGCTCAAGTCAAGTCATGAGTCATTGGTGTTCAAGTCCAAGTCGAGTTGCAAGTCTTTGTTGATTTTGTCAAGTCGAGTCTAAAGTCATCAAATTTGTGACTTGAGTCTGACTCGAGTCCAAGTCATGTGACTCGAGTCCACACCTCTGCTACCACATATTATAACAAAATAATAACAAGACATGTACAATGTAGTCATGAGTATGTCAGCATTTTATTATTAAAAATGTATATAAAAAGCCTACATAGATACAACTCTGTAGATAAATGTACATTGTTCTGTAGTACAAAAATACAGCTACTGTATTGAGTGTGAGTGGAGAACGTACAGTTCTTACATATTTGTAGTATCTGAAGAAGTTGTCCTATTTTCAGCAGCTTCACATTATTGGCCATTGGTACCAGTTGATTTAGTCCCTATTCCATGTTGTCTGGGTTGCCAAAAGTGGGAAGCAAAGCGTTGCTCCCTCTTTGAATTCCTCACAGTCTGCAAGAGGATCTTCTCTCTAGTGGCTGGAACACCCTTCAAACAGAAGCTGTGGATTCTCTTAAAGGAGAACTTACCTCCAAAACACTTTTTTTCAGCTTTTAACCAATATATATGACTTTGGGGGTGATGTGTGAAGAATTCTGGTCAGAATTTCCACATTTGACACCAAACTGTTGCCATTTTACCATTTGTATCATTTTTCAGCAGCATATCTGGCATAAGCGCCCTCTAAAGGTGGAAAACTGCTTTTTTTTGTGCCCTCAAATGAATGGGATATTTGGTACAACCTGACGTCACGGTGGGTTTAGCGCGTGCATCTGGTGCATCTCCAAAGCCTATACAACTAGGCAAGATGGAAAAACCTTACTTAGTATCAGGCTCCAGAGGGCTCTAACTGAAGTTAAAAAAAAAATCTGTTTGCTCTTAAAATACTGAACCAAACGTCGTCAAAGTTGGCACATGTCTTAATTATAGTTAGTTTCCCGCTGAATGTGTCATTACTTTATTGATATCTTACCTGGATAAGCTCGAATGATGATGTTTATATTATCAGTCCGAGTTGCAAGCACTGAGAGTCGTACTGTTACATGGACGAGCCCCAAGCTCCACGGGCGCGCGCAGCAGGCCAGCAGCAGCTGGGCTCTCTGTGCTCTGAGAGCAGCAGAGCAGTCTGATATTTCCGCAAACAAATATGGTCGCAGTTTAGCGCACATGTAAAATATAACGCTATACTACGACGTGACAACGTGACAAAGCTTCTCTAAACACATCGGCTACTATCATATTTCCCTGCATCCCTCCTACTGAGATTATATCGGTAATGATTTTGGACAGACTGAATGCGCGGAGAAGGAGGAGAGATCTGCACTGCAGCTGTGCCCTCTGAGAGACACTCGCCTCGCTCCGACTACTGTGCCCGTCTGTGAAAAGCGTCCTGTCCAGTCGCACCTTCGCAAACAGATGCGGGATTCCCTCAATCCTGTACCCAATCTCAGACTGTATTCTCTAAATCGCACACCAGCTATTTCTGTCTACGTGGAGAAATCTCGCATTGTGTTACCCCAGAGCGAGAGGTTTGTCCTCACTGTGTGCTGTGTGCTGCGAGCAGCGAGGCTCTTAACGTAAGTTTAGACAAGCCACATGCAAGCCACGCACACACACATGGGACAAAAATAATTAAATTTCTAGTTCGCCACTGAATGGCCAAATTGATATAACTATCAACCATTTCAGGATTTTCTGTTTCCATACAGGCCACCAGCGTTGGCTAGTTGATGATATTTATAAAGATATCGCCCCTCTCAAATAAATTATTTTTTAGGCAGTAGGCAAACTGTAATGGCGTCGATTTCCGAAAAAAAATCTTGACTTAACACAGCCAAAGAGTCTAGTATAGACAAGAGTATATGTCATTTCTTGGTTTTTTCAATAGGTATTTTCAAATCACTGTTCTAATACATATCTAGGGGGTAAGTCCTCCTTTAAAGACTTCCATACCCAAACCCTAATAGTCAACAGCAACATAGTGCATAAGAATATACATACTTGCGGATCAAGTTATTGTGAAGCTGAGGGGGTGGGTGGGACAGGTGAGGTGAAGGGGTGGGTGGGGCAGGGGCTGGTGGGCACAGTAGTCGCTAATGGTGTTGAACAGTGATGGCCGCTGACAAAGAGGGGCGCCTGTGCCACTCCACCGCAGCGTTGGGTGGTGGTGATCTTTCGTCTCAGCTTCCTCTTCTCTGCACTCTCAACACAGAGCCAGCCTCCCTCATGCTTGTAGGGGTCCCCTCCTTCAGAACAACAAAAAGGAAACTCACTAACAGTAATAATAATAATAACAATAATAATATAATAATAATAATAATATATAATATATTATTAATAATAATAACAGCCTAGTAATGTATATGATGAACAAACTAGTAGAGATTAGGGCTGGGTATTGGTTCAAATTTCAAGAATCGATTAGATTCCGATTCACAAGGTTCTGAATCGATTAATCCCAATTCTATTAGATTCCGATTCAATTAATTTCAATATCGATTTGGTTAGTGATAAAAAAACATGTTTTTTGAGCTGTAACCTGAATTACATGACTGTCCAGTTATGTAACACAGGGGTTCCCAACCTTTTTTGCGCCAAGGACCGGTAGATACATGGTGGAAAAAAGTTGCGGACCGGTTACACATATATTTACTCACCAGGTGGTGACAAAGGGTAAATAACAGCCTTTTCATCTGTCAATAAAGACACTTTCACAATTATGCACAGTGATTTTATTTCAGCCTATATAATTTCTAAAAGTAGATATTAATGATCAAACATTTCCATTTATGTAGCCTACAGTATTTATGTTTTTGTTTCAACTACAAACATAAATAAACGTCAACTTGAAACTATGTTTCAACTACCACACACAGCCTATAATATTATAGCCTATGTTTATTATTATTATTATTTTTAGATTTAAAAAAATCGATCTCTGGACATATTAATCGATAAAGGATTAAAAAAAAAAACGATTCAAAATCGGAGAATCGATTTTTTTAACCTAGCCCTAGTAGAGATGCATTATTAATTTCACTCCAAATCAGTTTATAAATTCATACAATTTGATCACTTTTAGTTGCAGCACAAAATGCTGTCAAAAAGACATAGCTAGCCAGGTGTCTTAAGACACTGTTGACAGACACTTACAAGTTACAACCATAAAACTTATTAAATTAAAATAACTGAACACAAAACAAATATTGCCAAACCAAAAATGCATGCAGTTGCAGTCAACCCGCCTTCATATTCGACTACAAAAAAATACAAACATCACTGTTAAATAGCACTCAATCGCTAGCCATTAGCGTACAGTGCTAACCTAGCTTATTCAGCTAAACTGACCATAGTCAGAAACATAGAAATGGCACCCTAGAACATGAATAATGTTATGGTTAGCTTACCAAGCGTTACATTACCATGGATAGATTAGCTGCAGGTGACACTGACTCATCTTGAGAAGTTGGAAGTAAATCCACTGGCAACGCTGCTGCTGCCCTCGACAACTGTGTACCAGCGCAGCGTGAGCACCAGACAGCTTACTGCATTCTTCTTCTTTGGAGTTTTATGGCGGTTGGCAACCTTAAAGTTGCATTACCGCCACCTACTGGATTTTAGCAGTTTCACAGTACAAACTATGCTTCCAAAATGCTGTTGTAACTGCCTTGAGTAGGTATAGGTACACACACACACACACACACACACACACACACACACACACACAAAAGAGCAATAGACGCTTTTGACAACAACCATTTTGAGGTGGTAAATCAGGAAGTAAAGCAGGTGTTACCATACCATTATTGATGGTACCATTCCATTCATATTATTGGTTACACCTGCTTTACTTCCTACTTTACCACCTCAAAACAGTTACTGTGAAAAGGGCCTGTGGGGGTGTCATGGCATGCATATATTTGGAATGTGTTACGATATCAATATAAATGAGTCCAATTGAAAAAAGGCAAAGTTATGTCTTAAGATATGCAGTGTCTTGAAGACAGAAAATCTTGTCTCAAGACGTGCACTTTCCTGTCTTAAGACACAGAAAATGTTTTAAGATATTCAGTCTTGAAGACACAGAAAATCTTATGTCTCAAGACGTGCACTTTCATGTCTTAAGACATAATGAAAGAAGGAATTTCCGCACACATAAATTTGGACTAAAATTCACATTTATTGTGAGCTTTCGGTCAGCAAGACCTTCATCAGAGCATACAGAACAAACAATGACAGGCAGGCTAAGAACATGTCACTCCTGCTCTAATCATCAGCAGTATGCAGAACACCTGTGCACACTCAGCTAGAAGCAACACCTTCTGGGGATTGTAGTTTTCCAGGTGTAGGCTGTGAGTCCTACTGAAGGGACCTACCAAACTAACTGAAAAAGAAGTGTGACACAGGGAATACTGAAAACAAAGCGGTGGTCCTCCCTCAGTTTCATGTCTTAAGACATAGAAAATGTGTCAAGATGTTCAATGTCTTCAAGACACAGAAAATCTGTCTCTTATGTCTCAAGACGTGCACTTTCATGTCTTAAGACATGACTGCATGTCTTCAGTTTAAGTCTCAAGGTGTCTTGAGACATCTTGACCATACAAAATGTGTCAAGACATCTTGGTTTTGGTCACTAAGACATCTTAAGATGTCTCAAGACGATGGTGATGATTGGGTATGAAAGGCTTTGCTTCAACAGATAGCGAACACTGATGACAAGTCAATGAATCCTCAGATGCTGAAGTAAAGTTTAACTGTTTACTGTTGTTGTCTTCAGAAACATAGTTGCCATTTTCATTTTGTAAAACTGGAAATAAACACAATTAACATGTGTCCAAAAGATTATGCGGTTATATTTCCATTAACATCTGCTAATAACTATCATTATTGTCTTTAGCTATCACAAGCATTTGCAGTTATCACTAATAACCTTTAACATGTAGCACAGTAATGTAGCCTATAAATGCAGTGTAGAAACATTTACACTCAAAATAACATTCACATCAAGCATATACATTATATAGTGTAGTTATGAAAGAAATAAAAGGCAAACTTACAAGCAAAGACTTTTCCAGGACAGACAATGTGCCCTTCAAACTAGCTGCTGTCTTATAGCTGAGTAGCATGCATTGCCTGGATGAGCTTCCTGGATTGAAACATGTGCTCTAAGCCATGTGACCAAGTTTAACCAATAGAGACTTCTTCTTTTTCTTCTTCTATTGATTTGATTGGCGGTTGGCAACCAGCTTAGAGGTACATTAGCGCCACCTACCGGACTGGAGTGTGGAATGTTAGATTTTGACAGAAAATATAAAAAGAAAAGAAAAGAAACGAATAAAAAGGTATCTAAATCCTATCGACTAACCCAGTTTCTTTCAAATACTTTATTAGCTGATTGTATATTCCTCTTACTGCTTTTCCTAGTAATGTCCCTACAGTGAAGTTTAGCTTAGCTTTCTGTAAAGCTGATTTTAGTACCTTCCTCTCCTCCTCATAACTCTCACATTCCAGCACAACACATGTTGAACAGTTTCCCGATTGTTACAACTTGCACACTTGTGATGACCTATGGCCCCTATTGATACCACCCCTGTAGTATAGTCCTGTATAAACCACAGCTTCCTCAAACTCACAAATACACAGCCACTTTATTGATTGATTTGTTTATTGATTGATTTGATTCATTTTTATTATTATCCGAATGAATATGATTAATGATGATGCTAATTATTATTACTGTCTAAAATGAAACTATGATTTCTGTTCCCTGTTCTCCAGTTGCCAGACAAAAAACATCCGTTTCTATAAGTAAAGTTGAATCAAATATAGATCTGGAACTCTCTTGTCTCGTCAATAATTCCTCTTTCTTGCAGTGATACATAAAAACTCCCGGATTCTCTGAAATGTTTTTCGATCATTTCTCTAAAAATGAAGGTCACTTGTCACATGATTCTCGTGTTAAGGGTAAACATGTTGACATAATTCTCTTTGTGCTGACAAATGAAGCAATATATGTATTATGTGTGTGTGTGCACACTGTGTTTTCCTCCAAGCAGCAGCAACAGAGTCGTAATCTTTGGAGGCAATCAAACGTTTATCATGTTGCAAGAAATTATTAAGCAATCAAACAGGCATGTTGAAATTCCCCAGCATAGTAAATCATCTCAAATGATTAAGCAGTATTTTGAGTGGTTCTCTGTGAAGCTCCTGGATGAACGACTAAACTGATAAAGGGTTTATAGTAGAATGTTAATAACAGGCTAATCTGCTTGCTGGCTTATAGAATGAACTGTACGGTCCATGTTTTTACCCTGCTCCATGCTCTTTAAGTGCTGTTAGGATCCTCCAGTGGAGTTTTGCTAGGTGTCAAAATGGCGTACATGCAGTTACACCTTTAGACAGCAAACAAACCCTACTTTTACTGTCTTTGCAGTGAGCTATACACTGATTTCTACATTAGTCCATGGGCCAGAGCTCAAAATGCAGCTTTAATTCCGTTAAGGATGTTGTTCTACTCCTCTCCACCGGTATAGAGGAATGAACTTCTCCCAACATCTTATGCCCATAGGCGGATTACGACATAATGGGCCCCTGGGCATGGTCACATAAAGGGCCCCCCCTCACAGCGCACATACCGCTATGCAGAATTAAGGCCAGAATAACTAAGACACATTCACCTGACTCTCAACAGGATTTACAGCACAGCCACCTGAACACTCAAAAGCCAACAGCACAATAACAAGAAATAAATTCACCTGGATCTCAAATACAGGCTTTTTTTTTTTATAATATTTATTTTTGAGCAGGGAGCATTGGTGTTACAATACATTAACAAGTATAATTTTCTTTTTTTTTTACATTGAAACATCCCAACCAACACATCTACCCCCAACCCAGTCCCATTCCAACAACAAATACAGGCTTTTTGTCCACCAGTCAAATGGCTAGTGAATGTTAACATTTTACCAGCCACTCAATAGATAGATAGACCATTGTGTTGTTGTTTTTTTGATGGTGAGTGAAGCAAATCTACCAGCCACTTGCATATTTTACCAGCATTTGGCTGGTCGCTTTTGCTAATTCTGGACGCTGTCTCAATAACACAGGATTCTAGGACAGGCCAGATACATCTAAATGAATGTAAATGTAGACAATCTCCAGATAAACCGCCCACAATATGTTCATTTCACACAGTCTTGGCTGTTGCAGGTCATAAGTGTACAGCAGGGATACTCAACTTGCTTTGCCCGAGGGCCACTTTCGTAAAATGATAGAAGGCCAGGGACCAGTTAATAAACAAACAATATACATTTTTCTGTAGCGGATTGTAGGTTTTTGGGGTGTCAGCCGGAGTTTAGTCTGACAATGTTGTGCAGACCAGATAGTTAGTTAGGTTAAGTTAGTTAGCCAGGTTAAGTACATACATAAGTGCCTGGGTGGCAAGCAGACGGCGGTATTTGACAATTTAGCTGGAGCTCAGTCAAACTTGATTTCATGTTAGTTTTTAATTTTTATTGTGAATTAGATTATAATTCACAATGAAAACTAACGTGAAATTATTAGAAAATGGTCGGGGGGCCACTCTGCACCCTGTCGCGGGCCGCATCTGGCCCCCGGGCCGCAGGTTGAGTATCACTGCTGTACAGGCCTTCATAGTTCACTGTGAGGCTGCTTTGGAGGTATGGAGCTCAGCCTCTGTTTGGCTGTCAGCTGTGCTCTGTGTGCACATAGGTGTCTCCTTGCTCTTGGCTGTCATCTCACTCTGGGCTCGGTTCTGTTTCTCCCTCTCCAGTGCTTTCTCCATCTCTGTGTAGTAGTCTCTCACTCTGGGCTCGGTTCTGTTTCTCCCTCTCCAGCGCGCTTTCTCCATCTCTGTGTAGTAGTCTCTCACTCTGGGCTCGGTTCTGTTCCTCCCTCTCCAGCACTTTCTCCATCTCACTATAGATATTCGGAGCTGAATATCTTCTATGGGTAATGATACCAAAGTTATCTGGGTGAGTAGAACATAAGCTGGAAATAAGGTCCGGGGTGTAAGAAAGAAGAGGATTCCTCCTTTAATCTTCTTCATGCTACATAGCATATACAGTAAGCAATGAAACCCAATGCTGCCTGCTGCTGCCCAGTGCTGCACTAGGCCCCAGGCTGCAACCAAGTTCTTTCATTTCCTTCTTCACAGATCTTCTCCATGTCTCTATGGGGTGCAGAATAACCCCCATCTTAAAATGAAGTGGACTACTGCTTTAAGGAAGGCATGGACCTTGTTCTACCACCGCTGACCGATGTGACATTCCACTAAAAAACACTGCGCTCAAAATTAGCGCAGAAACGGCAGCGTTGGGGAGTCTCTCAGATCAGAACTTGTCATCCGCTGTATCCCCTCTCTCCTGCTTTATTGCTACTCACGAGCTCCGGCCTTGTCCATTTGATCTGATTATATGGTTCTACGTCTCAAAGGAGCCTTGCTGATTGCAATCATGCTACTTGTTATTCAACAATGCAGGAGAGCAGAATAATGAAGTCTCCTGAAAGAACAAGACTCGATTGAAGCTCTTGGCAGACGTGAGCATTGGTGGCTGTCTAGATTCAAGGTAAATGGTAAATGGTAAATGGACTGTATTTATAGAGCGCATTTTATATAGTCTATCGACTACCCAAAGCGCTTTTACATGAATACCTCACATTCACCTATTCAGGTGAATGTGCTATTCAGGGCACTAACTGCTCGTCGGGAGCAGTTAGGGGTTCAGTGTCTTGCTCAAGGACACTTCGGCACACTGCCGGGATGAGCCAGCCTCGAACCGGGAACCTTCCGATTCCAAGGTAGAAAGCGCAGAGAGCTTTGTGGGGATCAAAGAAAGTGGATTTGGCCCAAGCCTTGCTTCCCATCCCGTCCATGTGCACCTGCTGCTGTTTGAAACCTGATGTGTATGGTACGTGTTGAAACATCACTGATCTTCTACTTGCTTTGTTTACATATTGGTTTATGGATGGACCTCCCTCTGACCAAAATCTGAGAATATGTTCATAGTTAGATATGATTTTGTCCAGGATTCCATTTGTCTTGTAGGTAGAAATAATTACTGTATGAGCAAAATAGTCTAACATATCATCTACATTCTCTAATTGCATTAGCTTCTTGTGAATTAAAATAATCATAATGTTGCAGGGGAACCACTGGATTCCCCTCAAGGACCCCTGCGGTCCCTGGACCCCATGTGGAGAACCGCTGATTTATGGGATTGAACACATCAGGTTTCTCCCCTGATTCACTGTCTGAACTTTAGATCTGTGACAGCTAAACATGCGTTTTACATGTGTTGTTAGGGGACATTCAGGCCAAAAGCGTTTTTGGAGCTGCCAGTGTCTTTCTGCAATTCATTCTCTATGTAAGGACGCGCTAAACGTGCTCCTCTTTTAATGAACGCACCTGGCGTTTAGCGCTGGTGCTGGCGTCTGTTGTTTTTGGAGGAGCGCTGTGGGCGTTTTAAAGCTGAAAAAAGGAAAAGCGCCCTGCTCGTCTTTTTCACTACTCCTACCTTTTCTCCTCCTGAGGGATTTTCAACCTCCGCTGCTGCCAGAATTGGCAATAATCTGGCTTTCATGTATTGTTGACAGTGAACAACATCAAACAGACAAAACCAGCTGGCTACCGTCCGTGTGGTCGTTGTGTTCTGATCTGTACTGCACGCGACTGCAGGGGGAAACAAACGGAGCACAAAAAAACACTCCGTGCGCTGTGTTTTGTGCACAATGGAAGCGCCCTCGAAATGATTTTCATAGCGTTCTGACTGAAAAAAATGCTTTTGGTGTGAATGTCCCCTTAGGCTGCAAAATGTACAGCTTTCTTTATATAGCAAAACACACCGTTACGAAGTCCTGCATATAATAACAAGCTCGAATTCACAATAGCTGCGACCACCACATATGCAAATTTCCAAAATGCAGGAGGGCAGCCCACCCTGCAATTCGAAATCCCCCCACCGCCCCCTTTTAGCCAATTGGCATGAACACACATGCACACGCACGCACACACACGTACACACACACGCGCACGCACACACACACGCGCACACACACACGCGCACGCACACACACACATGCACGCACGCACGCACACACACACACACACACACACACACACACACACACACACACACACACACACACACACACACACACACACACACATACACACACATACAACCTAATTTGGGTGGTGAACTCTTTGTGGACCAACCGACCGAACCAATCAACCAAGAGTGACTCATAGAGCTGCTGGTCGTATAGCTAAAAAAGGAAGATACATGCAAAGATAGATAGGCCGCCATACAAAGGACAAGTAAATGTGTAACAAATGAAGGAAATATACTAAACAATCATCAGAGAAAGAAGGCAACAAAAATATGATGGCTAATTATAAAAAGGCTAACCTACTCAAATTAGTTTTAAGCCTTAAATCAGATAAGTTGGAATAAATCTGAATTTGAATAAAATAATCAGACTCTGAGACCATATGATTTTTATACCAATTTTAGATGCTCAAATAAATACATTCGCTCTTTAAGAATGCATCGCACTCGTATCAAGCAGAATTTTTATGAGGGTTTCCAGTGGTTTGAAAAAGCTGTTTGAAGTTGAACTGTGAACACTTACATAGAATATGCAATGATTCGTATAATGATCTCTGTGCTACCAGAGACCCTTTGATTTTATAGGCCACTTTTGAGACTTGCCAGCTGATAGGAAATAACTGAGGTCTGATAGGCTCTTTGAAGAGCACCTCCAATCCATTGTCTCTTGACATTCTTCAAACGCATGAATTTTGTGGCAGAGGCAATTAGTGTGGTAGGGAGACAGATTATTTTTCACAGAATCAGATTCTCTCGAAATAATTTATTTGACGCCGTCTCGATGAAAATCCAATTTGCATAAAAGGTCGTTTAAAATCACACTGCAGTTATTGGGTCACCGGCAACACTCGTAGGGGCGTTTCTAGGGAGTGGCCAGGAGTGGCACTGGCTTAAAATCTAATTGGCCACCCCAAAATCCTGAGGGTGCTGGCGTCTGTGGCCGACATTCCTGTCTTTCCGAAGCTGCAGCGGGCTCATGTTTAAAAGCCAGAGTGAAGATACTGATATCATATGAAACTAGGCATCCATTGCTACCAAGCATGTCTTCTAGATCAGTGGTTCCCAACCTACGGTACGCTACCGTAGGTTGTACTTGCGCCCCCTGCTGGTGGTACTTGGAAGGCTCTGTGATTTTTTTTTGTTTTGTTTTGTTTTTATTAATTTTTGTGCAAAATCCATGGTGGTCATTAGTAGTAGTTTTCAAACATGTGAAAGTGAAATAATAATAATAATTATTAATATTATTGGCAGTGTTTCTCAAGGTAGGTGGTACTTGCGCCCCCCCCTGCTGGTGGTACTTGATCCCTGGAATCCCAATGTCCCAAGGGAGGGAGAGAAAGAGAGACACTGTACAGTTGATATGTTGTTCAAAATGTTCCAATTTGCTGTGTGTGTGTGTGTGAGAGAGAGAGAGAGAGAGAGAGAGAGAGAGAGAGAGACACACACTGTACAGTTGATATTTATTGTTTGTTTACAATAAATACTGTTATTTGGAATAAATTTGCCTCCTGCGTGAACTGTGCATAGCTGAATAGACTGTATTTTAACGTTGGTCATATGGTGGTACTTGGAGAGCCAACTACTTTCTCAGGTGGTACTTGGTGTAAAAAGGTTGGGAACCACTGTTCTAGATGGTTGGCAAGGGGGCTAAATAACGCTCCAAATTTAGGCAAAATTTTGTCGAGGGAAAACCTTTCTACATCCTTCCTAAATGCGGCACACTCTGCCACCGTTGCTTGAGTCTGTGCCCCACCTGGGCCACCCAAGTCAAAATGGCCTGGACACGCCACACACCTGCCAAGTGAAGTCAATTGGACGAATGGTTCTCGAGATATGGAAAGGACACACACACACAAACACACGCTCGAACGCACGCACGCACGCGCACGCACACACACACACACACACACACACACACACACACAAACTCACACACATGCGCCCACGCACACACGCTCTATCTATCTCTATCTATATATATAGGCTATATACTATAGGCCTAATACACAAACGCATGCGCGCGCACGCACACACACACACACACACACACACACACACACACACACACACACACACACACACCATTCTCACTACCCCATATGTTCATTAGCATCTGTTGAAAATTCCTCTGCATAATCATTTCACAGGACGCACATGTTCCCCAATAACAGAGGCCGTGTGCGGCTTCTCCTCGCAAAGGCTAATCGTTCATTAGGGAACCAGCCTATCACCTGCATCAGGAGCTAGCAAAGGCTAATCGTTCATTAGGAACCAGCCTATCACCTGCATCAGGACCTAGCAAAGGCTAATCGTTCATTAGGAACCAGCCTACACCTGCATCAGGACCTAGCAAAGGCTAATCGTTCATTAGGAACCAGCCTATCGCCTGCATCAGGACCTAGCAAAGGCTAATCGTTCATTAGGAACCAGCCTATCGCCTGCATCAGGACCTAGCAAAGGCTAATCGTTCATTAGGAACCAGCCTATCACCTGCATCAGGAGCTAGCAAAGGCTAATCATTCATTAGGAACCAGCCTATCGCCTGCATCAGGAGCTAGCAAAGGCTAATCGTTCATTAGGAACCAGCCTATCGCCTCCATCAGGACCTAGCAAAGGCTAATCGTTCATTAGGAACCAGCCTATCACCTGCATCAGGAGCTAGCAAAGGCTAATCGTTCATTAGGAACCAGCCTATCGCCTGCATCAGGAGCTAGCAAAGGCTAATCGGTCATTAGGTCAAATTTGGGCCGTTTGAAGTCCAATTTTACAATGAGATGCACTTACTTTAACCCTGAATAAAGTAAAAAAAAAAGCACTAGTAAACCAGTAGGCGGCGCCTGGCCTGCTGTTCAGTGAGTGGCCTGACTGGGGGCACAAAAAAAAAAAAAAAAAAAAAAAAAATTGCACCCCAGGCCAGGCCAGGCCAGGCCACCGGGCATTTGCCCGGCGTGCCTGATTATGCAGTCCACGCCTGGTACTACGTACGCCCCATTTTCGCCCGTTTTGGCCAGTTCGGACTCTACTCGGACCTGAATATCTTCTATGGTGATCAGAATGAAACCAAAGTTCTCTGGGTGAGTAAAACCACATATTTTAAGCTGGAAATAAGGTCCGGGGTGTAAAAAAACTGAATTTTTTAAATTGAAATTGGATTCTCAGGGTCTGTGATTTTTTATTGTGACGTGTTCCAACTGAAACAGGGTAGAGAGGTGGGACATAGCATGTGGAGGAGTTTGATTTGACCAATGGAAAGTGGGCATGTCTGGGATTAGGGACCGTTATTATGGCCTTGGGCAGCAAGTTTAGATGAAACCACCCCCCGAACTCATTTGATTGGTCACCGCAACTGCTTTTTCCTGAAAACGTGTAAAAAAAATATGTGGTTAAGATTAGGGTTAGGGTTTTCTTATTTAACCACAACCACAACCACCATACCCATACCCTAACCCTAACCAAATTGTTGTACTTGCCTAACCCTAATTATAAGAACCGTGCAAGTTGCAGTCGGCAAACTTTCCAGGTGTGTGTAGTTCACATAAAAATGAAGGTCGAGTTCGAAAATGGGCGAGATCCAAGTAAGAGGGTCGGCCTCCCCCACATTGGCCCCTCCACGATTTTGCTAATGTGATATAGCGTCAAAATCGTGCAAGATGCAGTCACAAAACTTTACAGGTGTGTAGTTGGCATACAATTGGAAGGTCGAGATTGAACAGGGAGGTGATCCTAGCACACACACACACACATTCCCCCCGCGCGCGCACACACACACACACACACACACACACACACACACACACATTACATTACATTTACATTTCGTCATTTGGCAGACGCTTTTATCCAAAGCGACTTACAATAACACACTTTTTGTCAGTAATAGAGCAATCAACTATGGAGCACAGTCTATGACAACTACAAATCCTGAAGGAACAGTGGTACAAGTTTAGTTTACGATTTATTTATTTAAAAAAAAAATTATAAAGAGAGAAAGAAGTTAGATCAAGAAGGGCCCAGGTGGAGCCTGAAAAGGTGAGTCTTTAGTCTTTTCCGAAAGATCGGCAGTGATTCAGCAGTCCTGACCGAAGGTGGCAGCTCGTTCCACCATTGGGGTGCCAGGGACGAGAAGAGTCGAGATCGGGATGAGCGACTTTTGAGCGCCCGTAGCGAAGGAGGAGCGAGGCGGCGCCCTGCACTGGTGGAGGAGCGAAGGGAGCGGTGAGAGGTTTGGAACCTGACCATAGATTGCAGGTACAGGGGAGCTGACTGGTGTACTGCCCTGTAGGCCAGTACCAGTGTCTTGAATTTGATGCAAGCTGAGATGGGAAGCCAGTGGACACACACACACACACACACACACACACACACACACACACACACACACACACACACACACACACACACACACACACACACACACTTTACACCCCTGGCTCACATTTGTTTGTCACAGCTGGTGTGATCCCATCCAGTGGCGCTGGAAGTACTTTTAGGTAGGGGGTGCTGCAAGGCCGTAGCCACTGATTCAACATTGCGGGCGCCGGAGTTTTTTTTTGGCCACTTTGTCGCCAGATTAGAGGAATATTAACATTAAGATTAGACTATTGTGTCATTATTCAGTCACCTTTTCTCACTCACCTCCATGTCACCACTTGCTCCCACTGCTGTGTTGGAATCCTCATTCTCTCTCCCACCCTTTTTGGACTTTTAGCCATATTTAGAGGAATATTTAATTTTAAATTAACATTAGGATTATACTGTTGTGATGTCATTATTCAGTGTCTTCTCCTCTTCTCTGCAGCATTACTCAATTTACCCTCAGGAATCAGGGACAGTGATAGCCTACCTGCTATTCCTCCCATATATCCAGGGCCGGATTAATAGTACCATGGGCCCCCGGGGCTATTCATTTTCTAAGCTATTCATTTAGCCTTTTAGTCATAAAGATTATATCTTCCAGACTGAAATGTTATAACAGAAGTGGAGTATTGGCCAGAATTACATGAACATTTGGACACTTATTCAGCGGGTATTTTGCATGTTGCGTTCAGGTGCACTGTAAAAAAAAAAAAAAAAAAAAACATCTCTTGCCACCAGGGGGTGCTGCAGCGCCCACCGCACCGTGCTTCCAGCGCCGTTGCACCACCCGAACGGGTTGAATACATTGGAAATGCAGGGAGGTAGCTGCAGCTAAACTCACCCTCCTTCCTTTGTGAAATAAACATCACCCACTTCCTTAAGATGACACAAATTAATACTATTTATCTTATACTGTATTTCTATCGAATGCCTTATACCTTGGTTAAAGCACTTTGAAGTCACTGTGTGCAAAATGTGCTTTAATAAACCCGCCTCGCCTATTCTGAAGATACCAGTTGTTGCTTTTTATTATATCGGTTATTTTCCTTATGAAGTTTACTGACTATATTACCAACCGTTGAGGAGTTTACCGACCTTATTTACCACTACATCATTGATGGCACGTGTGAGCACTGCCTGCCTGAAGACACGTTCAACTTTAAATGCCAGGATATAACAAAGTTAATTTACCCATATGAAAGGCAATCGGCAGGGAATAACTATAGATTTTACTTACAGTAACACAACACAGATTTGATGGAAGGTAATATTCTTGACGGCAATCGATCTGAATGGTGTCACACAGTCATTGAAATGGAATTTAAGTGTGTCAATAAAAGCCTGAGTACTATACTTTGAGATGAAATGCAAAAACTCAATAGCACTTTTGAAACGGGGCAGTATAAGCTTTGCCTTAAGACGTGTAGGCCTAAATCCCACACAAAGTGTAATGACCTTATATTCACACTAAAATGAAGAGAAACATATTTTATAGAAGTCAGCCATAATCACCCCAAAACTATGGAAAGAAAACAACTTTGCATCCAGAAGCCTGTTTGCTCAAAACACCATAAACAACGATGATTACATTAGCTAAAAAAAAAAGAAAAAGAAATGTTGTTGCCTCAATACTTTCAATACTTCTCACTCCCATGGTGATTTCCTGTTAATAGAGAGGTGTGTACAGTAGCTGTGTGTGTGTGTGTGTGTGTGTGTGTGTGTGTGTGTGTGTGTGTGTGTGTGTGTGTGTGTGTGTGTGTGTGTGTGTGCGCGTGCGCGTGCGCGTGCGCGTGCGCGTGCGCTTGTGCGCGCGCGTGCGCGCGCGTTGTGTGTGTTCGGCTGACTGCAGGTCACTATAGGAAATTACAGTATATATTTGACTCTGTGCTAATTATAAAAGCCCCTTGTGGTTGAGATATCTGCCTGTATGGATTATCGTCTGCATTCGATCAGCATAAACCCTAATGGCTTTGCGTCAGCTTGTAATTGACATTCTTTGGAGGAACGAGTGTGGGAGGAACAACTTGACAGGTGAAAATGCCAATCTGCTGTGCTGTATCCGCGTTGACCTTCTTGCGGTTCAGAATTTCATAATTCCACAAGAAATAACTGTTCATTATAGCTTTAATTTGACACTCCACTGGTGTGTGTCCTGGTGAGCTTCTCATTAGAGAATCATAATTAATCATAGTGTGTCTGTGTTTATACGTGTGTGAGTGTATTATGTCATGTAATATTTGCCAAGCGAGTGATCTTTTACGCAGTGCAACTGTATAACTCAGTATGTAACAAAGTATGTATGTATAATAACAAAGGTCTCTGTACTTGAATGATGGAGACGTTACGTTACTGAGGAGCTGGTTTAACTATAGGTTCAGCTTTGTTTTTGTGTTACTTTATTCATGTCATCTATACTCAACCAAGCAGTTTGACCAAGGACACTTCTCATGTACTGTGTGCAGCAGCCTGGAGAAGAAGCTGCAGGGATCAGCTGTGGGTCGAGGGCCTTGCTGAAGGAATCATGTTTTCTTCCTTTCCTCCTCCCAAATGATCCTGCAGCCAGTCCAGGGATTCAAACCAACAACACTGTGGTTAGTTAGGTTACAATTTATTTATTTATTTATTTATTCATTTATTTATCAGGGACAGTGTACATTAATCAACAAGTCATGTAAGTGTAACATGACATGTAAATGTATCAGAGTTAGCTAGATAGCTAATTTCCATCTGTCGTCCCTGAGCGTGATGGTAAAAAACTAGTGGTCACACACTAAAAACAGGAAGCCCAACAGGACACAAAACAATACAATACAACAGTGCAGGACAGGACTAAAACAGCAAGCACAACAGAACACAATACAATACAACAATGCGGGACAGGACTAAAACAGCAAGCACAGCAGAACACAGTACAGTACAACAATGCAGAACAGTACAGATGCAGGACAGGACTAAAAACAGCAAGCACAACAGGACACAGTACAGTACAACAATGCAGGACAGCACAGACAGGAAAGCTCAACAGTATGACACAACACAACACAACACAATACAATACAAAACAAGAGCCCACAAGACAATATGTAAACATTGCAAGTCACATAATTAAAAATAGCATGTGTGGGTGCGTCGGTGTGTATGTATGTGTGCGTGAGCGTCCGCGCACACGTGTGCCTAAGTTACTCGTGATTGCAAATTTGGTTCGCTTTGAGCCACCCCTTAAGCTCACGTTTGAAGGTTGTGATGTTATTGCTCTCTCGTATGTCAATGGGGAGGCTGTTCCAGTAGTGGGCAGCTCTGAATGAGAAGACTGATTGCCCAAACTTGCTACGTCTAAATGGAACAACACAGTCTCCTCTGGATGCTGCCCTTGTTGCTCTGCTATTGCTATCTAATTGTGTTATGAACTGAGATAGTGGGGGAGGTGCAAGCCCATGCAAAACTTTAAAAATGAGGCATGCATCTGCGAAGTGTTTAAAACTATCAAAATTAAAGAGATTGAATTTACTTACTATATGAGCTATATGAGCTATATAAGCTCGCTCCCCTTTATAACCATTGGGATACCATCACAGTTGAGTAGAGTCAGACACATTAATACCATCACAGTAGTCAGATCCATCGCCAGGCGAGGTAATAATTTATACACACAGCGGGGGGGTTGCAGTTGCACAAGCTGGACATTACTCATGTGACCATAAAAGAACAGCATTTTAATGTTTAATGTCTCTATCACAAAGCCTAGTGAAGCTGAGAAGAACATGCCATCCCCATACCATACATATATAAATAAATACATTTTCCTATATTTGCCAAGATGAAATTCTACACATTGAAACTTAAGAGTGAAATCTAAGCGCTCCGTCCAGAGAAAGCTGGACTCACCACCAACGTTAGATCTTTACCTCTCTCATCTCTTTGGTTCCTTTGGTATAAAGCATCACAGACCGGCCATGTTGGGAAAGCGTCAGTGAGTTTGCTCAAAGAAAAAACAGAAGTAGCCAGTATGCCTCTGGGACATATATATATATATATGTATATATATATATATATATATATATATATATATTTATATATATTGTAATGATCCCACAAAGCAGTCGAACAGTCAGGATCTTGTCACCGCACTTTATTGTGGATCGCTATAACCGGGGACCACTGTCAGCCGTGGTCCACGCCAAAACAACACCCCACAACACACACCCAAACCCAGCTAGCTTCTCCTAGCTCCGCAGCTCACACACACACAGCCCTCTCCCTTCGGCTTCCCCCATCAACACCCCGAGCTGACGCTCTCCCGTTCACGTTCGCCCTTCCCCCAGCCAATCACAGGTGAACCCCTATCTTCCACCACACCCCCAGGCTGGTATGCTGCCTTTACGTACCCCCGTAAATCCCCACAGACATGTCAACCCCAGACTAACGTGACAACTAGACAAACCCATGTTTACTGACAAACCCACATCGCTACACAGCCCCCCCTTTTAAACAAACACTTGTCCCAAGTGGCACAGTAAACATGCAACACAACAACAACCCAATAACACCCCAACATCCCAATTCAGTTCAAACCCGTCACATTTACATTCTTTCTTTTTTTTTTTTTTCACCTTCAATAATTCCTCATTCTGTAACTGTTCAAAGCTTCTGTCCCACCCAACCGTGCCCCACAGTCATCACACGCCTTGCAGTAGCTCCACCCATCCTCCCTCTGTTCGCCCCAGTAGAATCCCAGACGAGCACGGCGGAGTGTGTCATCAGGGCCGCGATGACCGGCCCCGAGTCCCCTGTGTGACCATCGTAGCACCAATCCCCACAGGTAGCTGGGCACAACCCTCTGGGACCCCTCTTTCCCTTTAGATCCCGGAACTGTTCTTTTCAACACCCCCTCTTCATTCAGACGCAGGTCCGAAAACATATTCCACAGTCCCTTCGTGGCACAGGAGCGTGTGCAAATCTCCTCCCAAAGGGGTCGGCGTCCGGCCGCTACCCACGCAAGCACCGGACCGATATCCGCGTCCTCCGCCTGCCTGCGTCTCCCCTCATCTTCCCCGACATCCCAGATGGCGTCCACATCCGGACAGTACTCCCCTTCCTCCGCCTCCTGCACTCGCTCGTCCTCACGTCCCCCTCCCCCAGGGGGCGGCCTGTTCAGGGCAGCAGGGAGAACACGAACGGCAGCGATCTCCACCTCGGCTTTCTGCGCAGCAACCGTGGGGGGTGCAGAGGAGCTAGGCTGGGTCGGTTCCTCCGGCGTTAGCAACACCAGCTCCTCCGGAGACACAATCGTCACTCTCCTGACCGTAACAACGTTCTCTTCTCCTAGGCTGCTCACATCCTCCCCAGGCTGTGTGTCTCCGCGGTCCTCTACAGCCTCAGTGCAGTCTCTGGCCAAATGCTCAGGCGACCGGCAAGTCCAACAGAGTCTCACCTGCCCGCCGCCTGCACGTCTCTCTTCTCCCGCTGTCCCCCGATCTCCGACAGCCTCTGGACACTCCCTGGCCAGGTGTCCCATCTTTCCACACAACCAGCAGGCTCCCGGCCGTTCCCAGTACCGTCGCGTCGCGTACCTGGTCTTTTCCCCGGGACCGCTGCGACACCACCTCGCTCGGTGCCCAGGCTCTTTGCATGTCCAACACAGTCTCTCTTGCGGCTCCTCCGGCCGTTCTCCACGCTGCGCCACCACCGCGCTCAGCAAGTCCACACGCTGTGTGACATCTCGTAGCACCCTCATCAGCTCCTCTGCCCAGGCAGGCGTAGCTTCCAACAGCCGTCCGACCTCCTTCAACACCCGGGCTTCCATGCCCGCCAGCATCGAGCCGAACGTCAGTATAAGGGGAGCCAGCACAAGCTCCTTCTCCCCGTTCAGCAACGGCCATTCCCCGTCGCGCATCGTCGCACGTGGTGTTTGTAACAGCTAGCAGACACAGCTAGTCTCGTACCAGTTAGCAGACACAGCTAACCTCTTAGCAGTTAGCAGACACAGCTAACCTTTTAGCAGCTAGCAGACACAGCTAGCCGCCCACGCCTGCTCCAAGGCGTTAATTTTCACTTCTTCTCCGCTCCTCCTTGCCCCTTCTCACACGCCAACTGTAGCACTCAAGCCGACCCACTTGAGGGAAATCCAGCCCAATTAGCTTGCAGCTGGCTGGAACCTCCGCGGCGAGCAGTCCGTGTCTCCGTTCCCCTTTTTTTATTTTTTCTCTTTGTTCTTTAGATGTTACCGCACGAGGCGAGCGGCAAAGTTCGTAGTTAACACTTCTGTACACCAATGTAATGATCCCACAAAGCAGTCGAACAGTCAGGATCTTGTCACCGCACTTTATTGTGGATCGCTATAACCGGGGACCACTGTCAGCCGTGGTCCACGCCAAAACAACACCCCACAACACACACCCAAACCCAGCTAGCTTCTCCTAGCTCCGCAGCTCACACACACACAGCCCTCTCCCTTCGGCTTCCCCCATCAACACCCCGAGCTGACGCTCTCCCGTTCACGTTCGCCCTTCCCCCAGCCAATCACAGGTGAACCCCTATCTTCCACCACACCCCCAGGCTGGTATGCTGCCTTTACGTACCCCCGTAAATCCCCACAGACATGTCAACCCCAGACTAACGTGACAACTAGACAAACCCATGTTTACTGACAAACCCACATCGCTACAATATATATATATATATATACCGTAATTCTTCCAATAAGCGCCTGTACTCTAATTGCCGCCGGGTCTTCCATTTCCCGCCGGGTCCAAATTGATTTAGCATAATAAGCGCCTGACTAATTTTGCCGCCGGGGCGTTTTTTTGAATAAATAAGTTTTTTTGTACTGTATGTTTTTGTGTTGAGTAAATTCAGTCACTTACGGTAATGACGTTGTTTTGGAGGAAGTCAGGCGGAGGTTCTCCTCCTGTCAGACAGTTTTATATTTTATTTATACATGCTGTAACCGACATGTTTCAAGTATGCATACCGCATTGTTTAATGGTACGGATTCCTGTAGGCAACGTGCTGGAGATGCAGTGTCTAACCGAGAGCGGTGGGCAACTTACGCTAACGTAGCGTAATGTTAACTTGTGCCTTGTAAAAGTGCATTTCTCTCAGCGGAACAGCGATCATAAATGCAGTATGGATTATACCCATTATACTGGACATGTATTGGAAACTTGACGTCTACCTACCGGTATTTGGTAAGTCTGCTTGTTTTGTCTACTGCAGTGCTGTTTGGTTAGCTTGGTAGCTACGTTAGCGTGCCTTCTACATTGCTTTGCTGGGAGAGTTTCTTTCCAATGAAACACAAACAACTGAATGTGTGAGCGGTAGGCTAATGTTACTTGTTTAAAATATGGTATGGCTGTTTGGCAGAGGGAGACGAGGAGAGCAATGAACTGATACCGTAACGTTGGATGATGATGATGACGACGATGAAGATGAAGGCTATCACTCAGTTGTTTTCGTTCATTCCAGTCCGTTGTACAATACTAGGCATGTTCAAAACTGCCTGTACCTACCCTCTTGTGTGTACTAAGTACTATCTCACTGGTTTAAACTGCCTGTACCTACCCTCTTGTGTGTACTAAGTACTATCTCACTGGTTTAAACTGCCTGTACCTACCCTCTTGTGTGTACTAAGTTAAGTACTATCTCACTGGTTTAAATAAGCAATTTGATACTTTCCGTTTTTGCTGAGCAGGCATTTCTGTTCAAAAAATAATAATCGCCTGGCTCAATTATGTCAAAATGACAATAACTGCCTCACTCTAATTGCCGCCTGTCTCCCTCTTACCACCCGGGGTCCAAGTTGATTTAGCATAATAAGCGCCCGGGCTCTTATATTTGTGTATATGTATATATGTTTTACGGTATATATAGGCTATATATATATTTTAGTCACTTGAAAGTTGTGCATTCTGTATTTCCATTTTGAACACTTCACAAAGTTTTATTGCCATTTGAGAACATAAATGAACGGTCGGCAATCGAATATTAGCTTAACGACAGCCGGCTTTTGGGACAACATTATAATCATTTAGACATTAAGAGGGAATCATCTGCAGTCATTACAAGGGGTTCACCTGATTCTCATCAGTGTGTTGCGGAGGCTATCAGATCATCTGGAGACTGGTCTGCCTCCAATGTCCTTGGAACTCACCATTACCCCCTCACACACACACACACACACACACACACACACACACACACACACACACACACACACACACTCCTTGCCTCCCGCTCTCTCCGCCTCCATTCTTCTCCCTTTCTTCTCTCCTCTCCTTTTTCTCTCTCTCTCCCCCTGTTCCTCCTTCAGGTGTTTTCTTCTCCTCCAGCTTAATGACACGTGCTAATTGTTTTTAAATGGCTTCTTGGTGCTGGTGCACCTTCTCTCCCTACAATTCTATTATATCCGCTGGACCGTGGCAAAGCAATAGCTCAGAGAGATCGGTCAGAGCCAGAGGTACAAATCAATACGCCTAAATGCAATAGCCGGGTTACTTGACCTGGAGGGGGCAGTGCTGGGTTCTAAACACGAGACAACTGTTAGGGGCCTTCTTGTTCGAGACGAAACGGGGGTGAACGAAAGTCATCGAATATCGGCGCAGCGAGGTGTTCCGTTCACAGTTTGATTCGATATATTGTGGAACAAGGCGCACCAAAGAACGCTGACATTATAGTCGTGATGAAGCTGAAATTAAACAAAGTTTGTAACAGGTTTGGTGGTGTTGTGTAGCTTCTGTTATTAGCCTCCTGGGTAGCCAGCTAACACATGACAGACTCAAAGCCACGGCCGTTGTGGGATTTCACACACGGACTGTTTATTTACTACTTATCGACCATATTTTAAGCCTGGTCTCTACGGCACTAATCTCTCACACACATGTAGATGGATAGGCTATAGTTTTACACACACCAAGTTGTTACTGAAGAGAAGACTGTTCTTGCGTCTTGCATGAAGGCAGACTGAGAAGAAGAGTAATGTAAAGCAAGTTGTTGCCGTAAAGCCAATACAAAACAAGGAGCGCCACGCAGTGGACTAATATGTTACTGCAACCAAATAATGTTCCCAAAACAGAGGACCTAGGCAATTGTGACTGTTACAAGTTGCTATATATAGACAGAACAGAGCGATGTGGTTATTTGTTCATTCTTAAAGTCATACTGAAATGAAACATGACTATTTTTTATTTTTTTGCCTTTTTGATCGGCCGGAACTGCTCAAAACAAATGCAAATTGGAGTGACACCATAATGCAGTACCACATGCAGCCCCTGTGGCATATAATGTATGTGTCTGTCCACGGCTTTTTAATTTCACCTGGGATTAGGGAGCGCGATGAGTTTAGTCGTGTTACGAATCGCCTCGCACGCCCGCACGATGGGGCCTTCTCGCACGCCAGCACGCCGGGGCCTTCTCGCACGCCCGCGCTCAGCTGGAGCTCTATGAATTGCCCTTATTGCTGTTTAATGGAGATACATACCCAAACAAATGAGCAGCCGTTGCCTGGCTCAGCACCGTGGCTTCTCATTAATCGGGATGCTGAGACGTGGATGGTACAAAATGTTTCCGTCTATAAGCGGTGTCTGCTGCGTCTCACCAAGAGAGGCTTTTTTCAGTCTAAGCCAGGGATGGGCAACTTTGATGATAGAGAGGACCACACAAAAAATTCTTTACTACCAGAGGGCCAGATTGTGACCGTGCACTTCCACCAGTAGCCTACTGTAACACCATCACTCCCAATTATAGCTACTAACTTGATGAAAAGGACTGGTAATCAAAGTTTATTATACCAACATTTATATTTTTCATATTCAAATTGAGTAATTCTTCCATTCAGATGACACCAGAAATGTTGCTCTAGCTTTAAAACAGCCCGCTAGAGCAATTTGATGGGGTACATCATCACCCACATATGTGATATTAACCAGATTACCGTAAATTCCGGACTATAAGCCGCACCTTTTTTCCCGTTTTTTGGCCTTTTTTGGCCCCTGCGGCTTATATAACGGTGCGGCTTATCTATGGATTTTTTCCCAAAAAACAAAAAACAAAAAAAAAATCTCTCTTTTTTAGCACTCTTTCTAACTATAAATCCACTTCTGTTTTAATTTCCTCTCTTGCCCTCTTTTCACCACACTGTATGACACTGTATGACACTGTGTGCACTGTAAAAAAGAAACACAGGTGGTGTTGTGTTATGTTGTTTTGTTGAAATGTTAATAAATGGGAGCTTCCTCAAACAGCCATCTCTTTCCCGACAATCCCCTCTGTGCATGAACCCTTACATATGGTAATTAAACATTAAAACACAAAAAAAAAAAAAAAAAAAAAAAAAAATACCATTAAAACACCCGCGGCTTATAGTCCGGTGCGGCTTATATATGTAAAAAACAGTCAACTTTGCAGGTGCGGCTTATACACCGGTGCGGCTTATAGTCCGGAATTTACGGTAGTAATGTTGCATGTGCAATGTGCATCCTGGATATAGTTTGTTACAATAGCGTTAGCTCAAATGCTAACGTTATAAACAGTATGTGGATTGGCAATGCTAATGCTATTAGCGCCATGTTCTGGGTTGTACAGTACAATAAAAACACAGATTTTGGTGGTCTAACCTAACCTAACCAAAAACGTCCGGCATGTAAAAAAAAAAAAGAGAGAGAGAGAAATTGATGCATGACCCAGGGGCCACACTGAGTGAGGTCGGGGGCTGCATGCGGCCTGCGGGCCGCCAGTTGCCCACCCCTGGGTCTGCTGCGTCTCACCAAGAGAGGGTTTCAGTCTAAGCGGTGTCTGCTGTGTCTCACCAAGAGAGGGTTTCAGTCTAAGCGGTGTCTGCTGTGTCTCACCAAGAGAGGGTTTGAGGCCATTTGCACCTGGCATTAACATGCATTTTCTGCCATCAGATTGCAATCAGATTGTGGTTGACCACTTGAAAGTACAGGTGTAAACGCCCCCAAGACATTGCAATCTGATCGGCCAAACCACCTCGGGAGGTGGTCAGGGACGCATTGTGTACTCATTGAACACAAGTGTAAATGCAATGTGTCCTCTCAATCTGGATACAGCAACTGTATGCGGATTGAGAGGACACCCATTTTGGGTGATCAAATTGCCATCAGATTGCAATCGCAAACTCATGTTAACACCAGGTGTAAATGAAATCAGGCTAATGTGGTCAAGTACAATCTGATTGCAATCTGATGGCAGAAAACGCATGTTAATGCCAGGTGTAAATTTTCTCTCTCAGTCACAGCCCAAAGCCACAGAGGGTGTAGCGTTCATGTCACACCTGGTCTGCCACGCTCTCTCCCTTGTGTCACACCTGGTCCACCACGCTCTCTCCCTCGTGTCACACCTGGTCCACCACGCTCTCTCCCTTGTGTCACACCTGGTCCACCACGCTCTCTCCCTCGTGTCACACCTGGTCCACCAAGCTCTCTCTCTCGTGTCACACCTGGTCCACCACGCTCTCTCCCTCGTGTCACACCTGGTCCACCACGCTCTCTCCCTCGTGTCACACCTGGTCCACCACGCTCTCCCCCTCGTGTCACACCTGGTCCACCACGCTCTCTCCGTCGTGTCACACCTGGTCCACCACGCTCTCTCCCTCGTGTCACACCTGGTCCACCAAGCTCTCTCCCTCGTGTCACACCTGGTCCACCACGCTCTCTCCCTCGTGTCACACCTGGTCCACCACGCTCTCCCCCTCGTGTCACACCTGGTCCACCACGCTCTCTCCCTCGTGTCACACCTGGTCCACCACGCTCTCTCCCTCGTGTCACACCTGGTCCACCACGCTCTCCCCCTCGTGTGGAAATCTCCCCCTACGGTGCCCATCTGCATCTGTGGGAAAGCAGAGTGTTGCAGGCATGATCACATGTGCCATCTCAGAATTCAAAAGATGCTAAGGAGAGATTGATTGATTGATTGATTGATTGATTGATTGATGTTTTTTATTTGCGTGTCATGCACCTTAAGGTGCCCAGCCCATATGGGCTTACAAAACACTATAATATTTACAATAGCCAGGATGGCCATACGACAAATGATAATATTCCTTTGTACAGAATCAAGAAAAACAGCATTTCAACAAAACATTCACTTTCCAAGAGATGCACTTATACTGGGTATAACTGTAAGTGCAAATTACATTGGACCAAAAACATCTTCAGAGCATGCATAGACCTAATTTTCAAAGTCGCATTTTTTAATTGTCAAAAAAAGGAGGGGGAAAAAAACAATACGTCCTATGAGCTACTGCACATTGGTGAAAATTAAGATTGGAGGTAAGCACAGCAATTAATATTAGAATTTGGCTCTTATAGGCAGCTTACAGATATTCTAGCATGTGTTCCACATGGAGTTACAGCCAAGCAGAGAAGCAAAAGCACTTAGGAATAGGACATATTTGGTCTATCGCTGATCTTTATAGGCGATATGAGTCTATTCTATGAGTCCAGGGCGAATTTTCCATTTCGCTATTGAGCATTTACATGATTTGGCCACAAGGTAACATGGGAAAAATGTCTGGAGCTAATATGTCCACAATGACCTGGCTTCCTCAGCGTTTCCTGATCACGCCAGCCAGCCAAGCACCTCCCAACCCTCCCCCGCTTTCCTGAGCCTGGTCACCGTGGTAATTACGTGTGTTGCCTCCTGGGAGTTCCTTAAACGCTTCACAGTCAGCGAGCACGGGATTCCCCGGGGGACTTCACGATACGGAGAGTGTCAGTGGGACTGATGGCGCTCTGGAGATTTATAATGCATTTGCATAGCTAGCTTTCAATATGGGTTTGGGGTGGGGGTTGAACTAGCGGTTTCCACGTGCAGCAGTGATATGGCCTACTTCACCATTTCAATATCTCTACTGTGGTTGAGGGCTTGCAGTCTAGTCGCTGAAGAGGAGGCGGTGATGAGACCCCTGCCTTGGTGTTCACATCCAGGTTAACAATCTCAGGGGGGCCAAAAGACTCATCCTGAAGGAATGGAAGTCCTCCTCTTCACCTTCTTTTCAAGTATGGCTGATGGACATCATTTCTGTTATGCAGATGGAGAGACTCAGGTTCCTGAGAACCAACTCGTTTAGAAGTTTCTCAACTATTTGGGACCCGTTTCTGGGCTACTTTGACGAGGTTAAAAATGACTAGTGAGCGGTGACTAAGGTTGGGGGTGATGGACAGCTTGCCCGGTCGGTTTCCTGTGGAGCCCTTGGGTGGGATCCTATGCGTAATATCCCTCACAAGCACATAAGCACCTTTTGCGGCTGGTAGCAGCACCACGTTAACAATGCCAAATGTCAATGATGTATGTACTTTTCTTTTCCTTCTTTCTTTTCCTGTGCCTGAGCCTGTTTGTCTTGTTCATTTATTGTTCTATTAAAAAAAATTAAATAAAATGTTAAAAATAAAATAATAATAATAATCTCAGGGGGAGGGGATAGAAGATCATGTCAAATCTGTCTTAAGATCCATTTTCCTCCTCACAAACAAATTCACAAACATGCTTCGTATTGGTCTCTGCACTAGTCCAAAAAGGTTAATTTACTCTAACTTACTTACATCCTACCACTCCAGATAAGATGGCGTTGTCATCTTCGTCACACACTCGGTAACATCACGTGACGCCTCTGAGGAAGACAGCAGGAAGCTCAGCAGTCGAAAGATGTCAGGTATGAAAAACCAAAGCACTGAGTCTGTTTAAAAGAACATTTAACGTGGGTCTCTACACTGACAGAGTAACCATCAGGCAGCACTAATATGAACCCAGTTACTTAAGTCAAAGTGGTGTGGATCACTACAGTTTTTCAATAGCTTTGTAATGGATGTTCCACAGCTGTTTGTTGTGCTTTTGTGCAAGATAATTCCAGAGATCTCATGCTGAGTTACTCCCACTTCTTCTTGCTGCTTGCCTGAATCCCAACTGTCACAGTACATCACCAAAATATGCACCACATGATAGGCACCATTTTGAGAAATAACAAGGTTGGATGGAATTACAATGAACTCTCCTCTGAGCAAAGCATTTCATATTGTTGTGTCATTGTGCCTTGCTTAGCGATACTTTTAGCAAGTACAGGAAGTACAACTTTATGTTTGGTGGAGATTAATGTGATTAAAACGAGTATTTGGTATTCTAATAGAGAATATCTGATCTGAAAAATGTGATCTGTGAAAAATGAGGGGGGGGGGGCAATATTTGGAGTGCAGTGCATATCTCAGTAATGAGGGCTTTCAATGAGATGCTGTAGTAATACATTCAGAGCACAATTTATTATTTCCCTGGTGGCCAAGCCTTGACACTGAAGATATATTGGAAAGGAACGCCTTGAGATGCCTCAATGAGCTCCCACTGTGCCCGTGGATTGGAAACTAGTCCAGATGGCTGTGTTTGTTTAGTGCTGCCTTTGCCAAGGCCTTATCACACAGCTGGCCTCACTCACTGTCCACTGTTTGCTTTACAAAAGCATTACATTATTAATAAGTCCAATATTTCAAAGGAAATGCATAACTATTTCAAACTCATTAATTGGGCAATGGACAGTGTTGGGCAAGTTACTTTCAAAATGTAATATGCATTACATTTACATTACATTTCATCATTTGGCAGACGCTTTTGTCCAAAGCGACTTACAATAACAATACACCTACTACACTTACGAGTTACTTTCATTTAAAAGTAATGTTACTTTACAATATTACTGTCTGTGTACTGTAGAGTAACTCGTTACTTATTACACTACTTTTGCATTACTTTCACCAAAATAACAGCAGAATGACATGGCTGCCCCGGAACCATCCCGAAAAATAATTTCAACTGTCTTGAAGTCAGTGTAAACCGTACAAAATTCTAAATGTTATCTTTTCCTTTGTTATTGTCATCTATAGTGGTTATCTGCATAGAAACACACAGTTCGATTATGAAATGATTGTATCTTTAGTGTTGTCTTGACTGAAGTTCAATCATGAAGATGCAGGTTATATCACCCCTATGCGTGCACGCCCCCTTTTCATCCAGGGGGGTAACTCATTCATTGCTAGGCACTCCCCCTTTCTCCATTTTCCCAATATCCAGTCAGCTCAAGACATCTGCCTCTCCTCGTCTGCTGAGCCAATGTAGTATATAGAGCCAAGGTTACCATGTCATCACTCTCTTCTGGGCTGTCCTCCTCAGTTGCCACTCGCATCTGTGCTGTCATCCTCAGTGGCTGTCCATCATCACTGGAGCAGTTGTTTCACCCCACCCACCTCCCCTGACCACCACCAACGTCATGACTCCTGAAGAATTCCCTACCCCATACGGGGGGGATTCTCTACCCTATACTGCACCGACGCCCTCCTCTCACATTTCAAGCGTCATCATATCATGGAGTCATATGCCAAACCTAAATTGCCATTTGTTCAATAAATCTTGCTTATTAAACCTTCCTACTGGTCTCTCATGATTGAATTTAAATATGTGCTTTGATAAAAAATAAAAATAAACAATTTAAACCTGTGTTACTTGACAAAGTAACTGGTATAATATTACTGAAATCATATTGGTAATAAGTTACTGCTAAAAGTGATATACTACATGTAACCCTTGGCATTTTTAAGTCTGCTTAAGACCCATCTATTCCAATTAGCCGTCAATTCGGGTTAAGATTGTGCCTATTTTGTATATTGTTGTGTTTTCTTCTTTTTATTTCTATTTTACCAACTGTATGTGTCTATTTGATATTTGCCTGTTGCACACTTTGGTCAACAGTGGTTGTGTAAATGTGCTATATAAATAAACTTAACTTGACTTGACTAATATGTTTGGTATGTTATGAGTTACCCCCAACACTGATGGACATACAGGGCTCTATTCTCCCCCTGGCCTTAGGCGCTAAACTGGCCTTAAACGCAAAGAAACACGCGTTACGCCTGCCTACCGCTGACTCGGGACGATACCGTCATGTTTTTATGCCCCGAAATGCGTTTTACGCTGAAGAGGCGTGACGCAGTGCCAGAATATCAATCAAACTTTATTTGCAGACTCCACCGTCCAAATAGACATACAGTCACATATGGTAAATAGACATAAAAACACACACCACAACAACATTAAAAAAAAAACATTATAAGAGGCGATATATCACATATTAACAAAAAGTGCTTATGCAAATTCAATAAAAGGCATCTAAAGATAAGAACAGTAAATGCCATTAAGATGCCATTTAAAAGTGCTTTATACACATTCTATAAAAGGCACGAATACCAGTGTGTCCACATATAGGATTGGTATCTCACAGAGCTACACCTTGGGTTGGTCAACTGTATAATGAGATCATTCTGGGACCCCTGCAGTCTACATATGAACTTATACATTAGTCTTCTCAGGGTGGCCTGGAAGGTGTTTATCCCTAAATCACAAAAAAGCTTGCTGGCACTACTACCCCTGGGCTTCTTGAGCAGGATTCTGAGACAGTCATTATAAGCAACCTTGAGTTTGCGCAAGCTCTCTTTCTTATATCTCACCCAGAGAGGGGCCGTGTACAAAGGGGTGCAGTAAGCTCTAAACAGGTTCACCTTCACTTCATCAGAGCAGTAGTGAAATTTTCTCACTAACACATTGGCTTGGACATATAGCATTCTTCTCTGTCTAAGCATGTCAGCATCATCCTCCATCTTATCATTGATGATGTGGCCAAGATATTTTACATTGGTACACACAGACAGGGTTTTACCAGACAAATAGAAACCTGGGAAATTAAGATGTTGATCCGCCTTGGTCCTACATATCATTATTACACTCTTTTTGGCATTATACTTGATGTCAAACTTAACCCCATACTCTGAGCATATGTTGAGAAGCTGTTGGAACCCTGCACTACTGGGAGATATAATGGCCAGATCATCAGCGTACATGAAATGGTTGATTAAGGTGTTACCCATTATGCACCCTGTTCTACAACCTCTCAACTGCCTTGACAGGTCATCCATGTACAGAATAGGTGTTTCGGCCTTAAATACCAGCCTAAAACGATCTTCCCAACGGGCGTTTCCATTTCCCCCTACCACCACTGGTAGTTTAGTGGAGCTGTTGCTGCTGCTGCTGCTGCTGAATTCAACAGCTGCTGCCATGAAGAAGATTTACTCTGGCCGTAAGATTGTATCATGTTTCTGTTTACTCTCTCTATTATCGTTGGCAAACAAACAAGATCTATTAGCAACAAAGAGATTTGTCTCTCCAAGTATCTGTTGTTCTCCAGGGTTTTCTCACTCTCTCTCTTGCCTTCATAAAATAAAAACATGTCTGACAACAAGCAGAGCTCTTTAGTGATGTCACCAAAGTCTGAATAGAGAGCCAAAGTTGAACGTCACTTCCTGCTTCAGCACTGTACCAGAGATTTTCATCCGCCATTTATTTTCCCATAGACATTTCCTAAAATGCTTATAAATAGTTTTACTTGTTCAAACCAAATGGTTCAGATATATTTAGAAACAGGGGGAATCGCATAACATTCCACTCGGACCAAAACGTTAAAAAAAATGCGGTTTGAAGAAGTTAAATGTTCTATGGTCTCTCCCGATTATAGCGTTAGCCGAACCATTTGGTTTGAACCAGTAAAACTCTTTTTATAAGCATTTTACGAAATGTCTATGGGAAAATAAGTGGTGCATGAAAATCTCTGGTACAGTGGTGAAGCAGGAAGTGACGTTCACTTTGCCTCTGGCAGATCTCATCATCATTCTCCCCCATTGATGGCATTTCCATCTGACACCATCTTCCAAAAGAAGTAAGAATAATACGAATGTCATCCTCAATACCTCTTCAAGTCAACACGTCAGAGTCAGTCACCAGGGTCTATCAGTCTGACCACTAACAATACCTCTTCAAGTCAACACGTCAGAGAGTCAGTCACCAGGGTCTATCAGTCTGACCACTAACAATACCTCTTCAAGTCAACACGTCAGAGTCAGTCACCAGGGTCTATCAGTCTGACCACTAACAATACATCTTCAAGTCAACACGTCAGAGAGTCAGTTACCAGGGTCTATCAGTCTGACCACTAACAATACATCTTCAAGTCAACACATCAGAGAGTCAGTTACCAGGGTCTATCAGTCTGACCACTAACAATACCTCTTCAAGTCAACACGTCAGAGAGTCAGTCACCAGGGTCTATCAGTCTGACCACTAACAATACCTCTTCAAGTCAACACGTCAGAGAGTCAGTCACCAGGGTCTATCAGTCTGACCACTAACAATACCTCTTCAAGTCAACACGTCAGAGAGTCAGTCACCAGGGTCTATCAGTCTGACCACTAACAATACCTCTTCAAGTCAACACATCAGAGAGTCAGTCACCAGGGTCTATCAGTCTGACCACTAACAATACCTCTTCAAGTCAACACGTCAGAGTCAGTCACCAGGGTCTATCAGTCTGACCACTAACAATACCTCTTCAAGTCAACACATCAGAGAGTCAGTTACCAGGGTCTATCAGTCTGACCACTAACAATACCTCTTCAAGTCAACACGTCAGAGAGTCAGTCACCAGGGTCTATCAGTCTGACCACTAACAATACCTCTTCAAGTCAACACATCAGAGAGTCAGTTACCAGGGTCTATCAGTCTGACCACTAACAATACCTCTTCAAGTCAACACGTCAGAGTCAGTCACCAGGGTCTATCAGTCTGACCACTAACAATACCTCTTCAAGTCAACACATCAGAGAGTCAGTTACCAGGGTCTATCAGTCTGACCACTAACAATACCTCTTCAAGTCAACACGTCAGAGTCAGTCACCAGGGTCTATCAGTCTGACCACTAACAATGCCTCTTCAAGTCAACACGTCAGAGTCAGTCACCAGGGTCTATCAGTCTGACCTAACAATACCTCTTCAAGTCAACACGTCAGAGTCAGTCACCTGGGTCTATCAGTCTGACCACTAACAATACCTCTTCAAGTCAACACGTCAGAGTCAGTCACCAGGGTCTATCAGTCTGACCACTAACAATATCTCTTCAAGTCAACACGTCAGAGAGTCAGTCACCAGGGTCTATCAGTCTGACCACTAACAATGCCTCTTCAAGTCAACACATCAGAGAGTCAGTTACCAGGGTCTATCAGTCTGACCACTAACAATACCTCTTCAAGTCAACACATCAGAGAGTCAGTCACCAGGGTCTATCAGCAGGGGCGGACTGGGATCATAATTCAGGCTGGGCATTAGATACCAAGCAGGCCAGGCTGATACGGGCCGACGCGCATGCCGGCGTCTGAAGGGCGGCGGCAAAAAAATTGGGCCGTTTGAAGCCCAATTTGGGCCGTTTGAAGCCAGATTTGGGCCGTTTGAAGCCCAATTTGAGCCATTTGAAGCCAGATTTGGGCCGTTTGAAGCCCAATTTGAGCCGTTTGAAGCCAGATTTGGGCCGTTTGAAGCCCAATTTGGGCTGTTTGAAGCCCAATTTGGGCCGAGTCCAATTTTACAATGAGATGCACCCACTTTAACCCTGAATAAAGTAATAAAACCACTAGTAAACCAGTAGGCGGTGCCTGGCCTGCTGTTCAGTGAGTGGCCTGACTGCGGGCACCAATTTTTTATTTTTTATTTTTATTTTTTTTGCAGGCCAGGCCAGGCCAGGCCACCGGGCATTTGCCCGACGTGCCCGATTATGCAGTCCGCGCCTGTCTATCAGTCTGACCACTAACAATACCTCTTCAAGTCAACACGCCAGAGTCAGTCACCAGGGTCTATCAGTCTGACCACTAACAATACCTCTTCAAGTCAACACGTCAGAGAGTCAGTTACCAGGGTCTATCAGTCTGACCACTAACAATACCTCTTCAAGTCAACACGCCAGAGTCAGTCACCAGGGTCTATCAGTCTGACCACTAACAATACCTCTTCAAGTCAACACGTCAGAGAGTCAGTCACCAGGGTCTATCAGTCTGACCACTAACAATACCTCTTCAAGTCAACACATCAGAGAGTCAGTCACCAGGGTCTATCAGTCTGACCATTACTAATAAGACCAGTGTTGGGGGTAACTCATTCATTACAAAAGTAACATATTAAATGTAATATTACTTTTAGCAGTAACTCAGTAATATAACTTATTACCAATGGGATTTCAGTAATATTATACCAGTTACTTTGTCAAGTAACAAGCTACAAATTGAGTTACTTTTTTATTTATTATCAAAGCACATTTAAATAAAGATACGATCATTTCCTAATCAAATTGTGTATTTTTAAGCAAATAACCACTATAGATGACAGTAACATTTTTCGGGATGGTTCAGTGGAAGCTGCTGCTGTTATTTTGGTGAAAAGTAATGCATAAGTAGTGTAATAAGTAACAAGTTACTCTACACAGAAAGTAATATTGTAAAGTCACGTATTACTTTTAAATGAAAGTAACAACTAATATGTAATATATTACATTTTGAAAGTAACTTGCCCAACACTGAATAAGACTGGGACAGACGGCTGATATTTGGGGGTTTGCGCCAGTGTAAAGCGGATGCCTGCGTCAAGACTTCTGCTTCTGTGCGCCTAGGTGATTGTTTACAGTCTGATTGGAGCGAGAATGACGTTGGAGTTGATCAATCGATACTTTTTCTAGGTGTTTTAAGTCCAGATGACATTTCGTCTATCAACAGATAACTGCCCATACGTCATCAGACTGTAAATAATGACGAATCGGATCAGTGGTCAGACTGATTGACTCTGAGTGCCCAGATTGTTTCCACAACAAGCAAAGGTAGGTATACGAATATTTTTTGGTCGAGCTCACTAATACAAAAATACACAAAAAAGGTGAATTAAAAGGAGATTGGAGTTTTAGCTATATACAAACCTTTCGTAAGATTGTGTTATGGCATTTTTGCTTTTTAGGCA
>NC_139627.1:50297606-50352606 GCF_964638095.1 Poromitra crassiceps | reverse complement strand
TTCAGATCTCATGTATCCTATCTGACACATCTGTTATTCAGATCTCATGCATCCTATCTGACACATCTGTTATTCAGATCTCATGCATGCTATCTGACACGTCTGTTATTCAGATCTCAGGTATCCTATCTGACACGTCTGTTATTCAGATCTCAGGTATCCTATCTGACATGTCTGTTATTCAGATCTCATGTATCCTATCTGACACATCTGTTATTCAGATCTCATGTATCCTATCTGACACGTCTGTTATTCAGATCTCATGTATCCTATCTGACACATCTGTTATTCAGATCTCAGGTATCCTATCTGACACGTCTGTTATTCAGATCTCATGTATCCTATCTGACACATCTGTTATTCAGATCTCATGTATCCTATCTGACACATCTGTTATTCAGATCTCATGTATCCTATCTGACACATCTGTTATTCAGATCTCATGTATCCTATCTGACACGTCTGTTATTCAGATCTCATGTATCCTATCTGACACATCTGTTATTCAGATCTCATGTATCCTATCTGACACATCTGTTATTCAGATCTCATGTATCCTATCTGACACATCTGTTATTCAGATCTCATGTATCCTATCTGACACGTCTGTTATTCAGATCTCAGGTATCCTATCTGACATGTCTGTTATTCAGATCTCATGTATCCTATCTGACACATCTGTTATTCAGATCTCATGTATCCTATCTGACACGTCTGTTATTCAGATCTCATGTATCCTATCTGACACATCTGTTATTCAGATCTCAGGTATCCTATCTGACATGTCTGTTATTCAGATCTCATGTATCCTATCTGACACATCTGTTATTCAGATCTCATGTATCCTATCTGACACATCTGTTATTCAGATCTCATGTATCCTATCTGACACATCTGTTATTCAGATCTCATGTATCCTATCTGACACATCTGTTATTCAGATCTCATGTATCCTATCTGACATGTCTGTTATTCAGATCTCATGTATCCTACGGTACGCTGCTTCACAATCACAACTATCATTTATGATCATTACCACAGCATACACTTCTGACAAATCCATCAGAAATCCCGCTATATAAAAGCAGTGCAGTAAACAATATATGGTATTTGGTTTTGGGGAATTGTGAATGGCAGATGCATTAGCTGTATTTGTGAACAGAAGCGCTGTTGAATAATAAACTCACTATGAATAAGTTGAAAGGAAATGAAACCAAGGCCATCTTTTGGGCATTTTTCCCCCCAATGTATTTTTCAGCAAAGCAGTCTTCATCGGGGATGTCTCCATATATTAGTAGTACCTCAGGCCCAGTTTTACAGGGGTGCAAAAGCACGCATTGCACCCTTATTTTAATTGTCTGCATGCTCAGTTGAAAATAGTGTGTTTTTTTGTTTCGTTTTTATAAATGCTGCAGCTGCACACTTACTGTTTAAACTTGAATTATAATTGTTGTTTTTCTTTGTTCTTTGACGTGAATTTATGGCTTTTTGGCACCTATATGTAACCTTTTAAGGTTGAGATAATTGTATTATCATTATATATGGTCCAAATATTCCAGTAAAGCACTTGAAACACTTGAAATATTCTTGCTTGGCTGGTATCATTCTACTTGAAATGATGGTAAAATGCATTATTTTTTGTAAAATAACATGTCAAATTTTTCGGCCCATGCATCTGCACCCCTTCCTATCTAGGATGCATCCCTAGTCATCTTGTTCTGGAACTGGCCCTGAAGTACCTGAGCCCTAAGATTTTTTCCACACATGGGGGGGTTAATGTATACTGTATGTAGCTTGAGTGTGACTTGACACGTGTGGTTTCACATGACAGTGTAGCGCACTGCACATGGTGGCAGGTCTTCCTGACAGACAGAGTCTATAGTATATAGAGAACCATGGGAATGTAGACAGCGTGGGCTGCTATCATCTAAAGTTACATAAGCCCTGTTGTCATCACAGTCTGCACTGGACCAGTGTGCTGCATTGATAATAGCAAACATAATACGTGCTGGATCTTTACCATCATAAGGTTCCCTTTGTTGTCTTCAGTATGACATCTCTGCTCTATTAGTTTATTAGTATCCCCATTAGCTAACACCATGGCATCAAGCTAACACCATGCTAACACCATGCTAACCCCATGGCATCAAGCATCAAGCTACAAAAAGCACAGATTTCAACAAACAATTACATAGCCTACATTACACGGTGGCTCAGTGGTTAACACTGTTGCCTCACAGCAAGAAGGTCCCGGGTTCGAACCCCGGTCCGTCCCAGGTCCTTTCTGTGTGGAGTTTGCATGTTCTCCCCGTGTCCGTGTGGGTTTTCTCCGGGTGCTCCGGTTTCCTCCCACCATCAAAGACATGTATGTTAGGGTTAATATTCCTGTCAGTGCCTCTGACCAAGGTACTGGCAAAAGAACTGGAGTTGGTCCCCGGGCGCTGCACAGTGGCTGCCCACTGCTCCTAGTTCTAGGAAGGTTCCTAGTAGAGGATGGGTCAAATGCAGAGGATGAATTTCCCCAAAGGGATAAATAAAGGATAACTTAAAGTCCCTGGAAACCAAAATCCACAAAAACGTTCTAACTATGTTATTTAGGGTCTTATGTTAGTAATTTTGTGCCTCCGAAATTATTAGACATTACTTTCAACCCAAAGCCTTAAAATCGCCACTTTTCTACAAGATTCTACAAAGTACTTCCTCATTGAAGACAGCAGTGCGCGAGGTGCTAAAACGCAGGAGCTTATGACGTCATAAGCTCTATATAACCTTTGTACACGCGCGCAATCCGCACCCACCTATGGCAAGTCCGTTCTTTGCCCCCAGTGACAGCGCTCCCTCGCTGTCCGTCTCCCTCCCACTCTGTGTGCCGTCTGCCAAGCGCTATGCTTGTGAGATTAGCAAGGTGTCGGGTTTCAGGCCATGTGCTTCTCTCTCTCTCTCTCTCTCTCTCTCTCTCTCTCTCTCTCTCTCTCTCTCTCTCTCTCTCTCTCTCTCTCGGGACTAGTGAGAGAGAGCGAGAGACACACAGGCTGGTGGCTCTCTCACACACACACACACACACACACACACACACACACACACACACACTCGCAAGTGCTGTGTAACTTGATCTCTTTCTCCGTTTCCCTCCCCCCTCTGTCTCGCGCTCTCTCTCTCGGAAAACCTGCTGCAGATGGGACACGCCCACACAGTCCGCGGGAGAAATACACTCTAAAAAACAATGATTTTCTCATGAGTTTTGCCAGACTGTCAAACCTAAATTTATATACTTTGCGACGTTCATCATCGTTCAAATTTGGCTGGTGGCTTATTAACATAGGGTCCTGTGATGTGATGAACTCAAAATGCTAAATAATAAAGAAATATTTCTGGTTTCCAGGGACTTTAACTTAACTTATGTACATTCAGACAACACATTACTTACAAAGTGAGTAGTCTCAACGCCAGACCCATGGGAGTTCTTACGCTGGTACACTACGTTACTGCATGCTGCAGAGCTCTCTCTGGGTCTGGGACACTTTCCCTCATCCGGCTGGTTATGGGAGGGGAACCGTTCACTTGGCCAGTGATTGGCCAGTGATGGATTCAGTCTTTACCAATCAGTAATGACTTTGCGATCAGGTGACACGGGAGGCGCAGCCCATTTTTCGAACCGCTCTCTCATCGGTGCTACGACCTGTCACTCATTCAATTTCAACCCGCCTTCAAAGACCAGCAGTGGCTGTGAAGTGGCACAGACTCACAATATGTAGTATGCGGAGCGCAGCCATTCACCGTAATATTTGAGTCTGGGGAGAGACTACAAAGTGAGTGATGTCATTGAGGATGACATGATGATGATTTGATGATCATCAAATCATTAGACACGACTACAAAAACAGCAATAAAAATAAAACAGACAGCAGGCAAGATGATACATTCATACAGTTAATTGTTATACTCTTATTGTTTTCTTGAAAGCAGCTCTTTTATTCGTTTTAATTACGTCGTTTGGAAAACACTTCCATCCTGTAATGGCTCTGTAAAGTAGCCTACTGTTGATTTGAGGCGAGTGTATGTTCGATTCTTATCTATATTCCATACTTTGCTGCCACAATGATCCAATTTCTCCAAGATGATCACAAAACATCTTACATGGACATCTTACATGGACATGTATTTTTATACAGAATGTAAATTTTGTATGTGATATCTTGAAACTATGCAAGTTGTTTGACCCCAGGAAGAATAGCTGCAGCTGTGCTGTAGCTAATGGGGATCTTAAATAAAGACATAAATAAAGACATAAAGAAAAAAGAAAAAAAAAATCTTGAATCTTGAAATTTCATCTTGTTTTATTCACCTTTATTCACCACGAAAGAGGGAGAGAGGGAGATGGAGAGAAAGCGAGAGAGGGAGAGAGAGACTCAGAGTACGAAAGAGGGAGAGGGGGAGATGGAGAGAAAGAGAGAGAGGGAGAGAGAGACTCAGAGTACGAAAGAGGGAGAGAGGGAGATGGAGAGAAAGAGAGAGAGGGAGAGAGAGACTCAGAGTACGAAAGAGGGAGAGAGGGAGATGGAGAGAAAGAGAGAGAGGGAGAGAGAGACTCAGAGTACGAAAGAGGGAGAGAGGGAGATGGAGAGAGAGAGAGCATGTCTGAACCTTTTCTTAACTGAGGTAACGGTGGCCTCAGGGTGGAAGGGGAAAGAATTCTGGCCTCGACCATTTGTCATGTCTCCCATTCCCTTTAACACGATTTTATTCCTGGGCCTCTCGCTTCCCACACACACACACACACACAGACACACACACACACACATGCACGCACGCACGCACACACACACACACACACGCACGCACGCACACACACACACTCTCACACACATGCACGCATGCACGCACACTCTCTCACACACACACACACACACACACACACACACACACACTCACACACGCGCGCGCACACACACACACACACACACACTCACACACACACACACACGCACGCACACGCACACACACACACACACACACACGCACACACACACACTATCACACACATGCACGCACACTCTCACACACACACACACACACACACACACACTCACGCACGCACGCACACGCACGCAAACACACACACACACACACACACTCACACGCACGCACGCACGCACACACACACACACACACACACACACACATATAGCATACACACACACGCATATATAGCATACACACAGACACATACACATTCTCCAACGATGACACCCACGCTCCAGCGCCTTGAGCAGTCTCAAACGGAGAGCTCATAAGGAGCTCTTAATGGGCTGAGGAAGAACTCTAATAAATCTGCATAGGAATGTATTAATGGTATAAATGCACATTTTCATTCGAAGTGACTGCTTGTATGATATGATGTATGATATGATATGACTGCTTGTATGCACTTGGTAGATATTTCTTGGCATTCTAATAACTACAATGCCTTAGAATAGAACCAGCAAACATTTTGTCATTTAATTCAGCTTAATTCGACTGCCTGCAATGCTGAAAACCGGCGTAAATATATAGCGCCAAAATGGCGTCATAGTCGTCCATCGCTGCTAATTTCCTGGTTTTGTGAAATCAGATAAAAAAAATATGGTATTAGGTTCAAAACAGTTTCCAAAGCTGTTGGAGTATAAGTTTGGACCGTACCATCATTTAATATTTTGGGATAGTTTGGGTTGACGTTAAACTTGTACGCGTCGCTGCCTGTCAAATGCTTGCTGGGGTGGTGTTAGTGTTAGATGTTTCAGTATCCTTTATATTGGGCAGAGAATGTTTCTGATTGTGAAATGCTCTGCTGGGGAGGCAAATTCATCCTGGATCAATCATATGCATGTATACTGAATATTGGAATATTAACCTCCAGGAATGCTCTTGTGATTGAACTCCCAACGGTCTCAATGGTCTCGAGGCAATCAACTCCACGGTTCCTCAATGATTACTTCCCTCACCTATAATCCAAGACAACAATTCCTGACCTTCTCCTGACCATGTGTCAGGCATCGATTCAACGTCAAAGATCAGTCGAGCCTAACACAACTGTATGAATGTCCAATCATCGCCATCCTGCAAGGTGTCAATAGCCAGGATGTGACTTCACTGACCTTCTCTGAGCTCGATTCGTCAGGTCTGCCGCCTCGCCGCTGGCCTCATGGATGGTGTAAACTGAATGATTCGAAGCACGACGCAGCTATTGGTAGCACCATTAGGCAGCCAACTGCCTGCATCTGACCGTAGCTGAAAGATACATCTGACATGTTAAATGCAACTGCCTGACAGGTAGAAGACAATTCTAATCAAGAAACCACTGCTGAGGTAGCCAAGCAGTTAGAGAGAATATGTATCGAATATCGAATCTGGTGTTGTCCACTTCATGGGCATGTGATTGTGTTCAGTGTTCACTCTGTTCTGAAATCTGAAAAGTTCCATCGTATCTTATCGTCAATTTAAAGTGCATTTTATAGTCGAGCGTAATCTAAACATGTAATGTAAAGCATGAATGTGAACAATGCGGTGGCGCTTGTTGAAAGCTGTAATAATGTTGTTATCCCGTAGGCTACATAGCGTGTAGAAATGTAGAACAGGGGTTTTCAAAGTCTGAGACTGTGGGCCTCCCCCCAGACAAAGCTTGGAAAAAAGGTGCCCACCTCGTTCAATTCCTGGATGCCTATGGGATCATGATTATGTTATTTGATCCCATAGACACTCGACAATTGAGTCAAGATAGCCTGATATTACTGTTTGACATACTTCAAGTTCACACTACACCAAATACATACAGAAGGTCTGTCTGATGGCGTTTATTTGTTTCTGACTCTGGGAAAGTGGGGAAAACAGGAAAATTCACTACTGTATCTCTGAACTATCTTGAACCAAATCACACACTATAAGATCACATATTCTATGTGATCTCCTTTTCATAACTAATGTTTTTTGCAAATAACCAGTATAGATGACAATAACAAAGGAAAAGGATAACATTTAGAATTTTGGATTGTTTACACACTGACTTCAAGGCGGTTGAAATTATTTTTCGGGATGTTCCGGGGCGGCAATGTCATTCTGCTGCTGCTGTTGTTTTGGTAAAAGTAATGCAAAAGTACTGTAATAAGTAACAAGTTACTCTACACAGAAAGTAATATTGTAAAGTAACGTATTACTTTCAAATGAAAGTAACTAGTAATAAGTAGTATATTACATTTTGAAAGTAACTTGCCCAACACTGGTTCTACACTGTCCTACACATCCGGTCTGTCCTCTGCAACTCCATCTCTGTCTGGTTTGGCTCTGCCACCAAACAGGACAGTCAGGACTGCAGAGGAAATCATCAATGCCAACCTGACCTCCATCTCTGACTCTGGAGGACAAGAAAAGGGCATGCAGGAAAGATCATCAGTGACCAATGATCCGTTTGAACTCCTGCCAGAACCACCAGACACAAAAACACTTTCTACCCAGAGGCCATCACTCTGACAAACACTTTAAACCACCCACTCGGACACTTTGCTGTAACACTGGAAAACACTAAACCGGTTTACTTTGGACACTTTACCAGTTTAAACACTCAAAACCAGGAACAGTATATCCCTGCACAGCGACCTGTAGCACCTACCCCCGTGTCTACAATCCCCACCACGTACGCATGCACGTGTGCACATGCGCGCACGCACGCGCGCACACAATTTGGAAATATGCCCACTGTGGAATAACTGTGCACACGCACACACGCGCGTGCACACACACACACGATTTGCTGTACGTTTACTGGGAAATAACTGTGCAATATCTGATTCAAAGCCTCGTTCACAATGAACGTTAAATAACGATGCAATATCTAGAAATAGATCTGTATAAGCCAAAGTTGTTTATGATCATGTGTAGCTTATACATATACTATACATAATTATACATTATTTCATATACGTATTTAAAATTTGCACTTTACACCACACTTTTGTATATAATAGTTAATGCAATCTTTTGTATGTACCTGTTTGTTTAAATTGTGCATACCTTGTACGTGTACATACTTGGCCAATAAAGCTGATTGCCGGATTCTGATATAGCAGCTGAAGGAATGGGAGATGTTGGAGCAGCTGGACCTTGAAGAGCTGGATGGTGTCATGATTGCCTCTGTGATCAGCCAGCCAGTGTACGCAACTTCGCGTAGACTTGACGCAAAGTTGAGATTCTTAGGTAGCCTTCTTAGGCGCCTACACTGCTACGCAGATACTTTGCAACCCCAAATACCCCTCAAATAGCATCAGATGATGTGCAGAGATGGCATTTTCATATAGCCATGTGACCTGCCAAAGTGTCCTGAACTGACTGAACCCAAAGCATGCTTCTAATGTCATTCCAAGTCGACATACATTCCCACCATATATTAACCTAAACAATCAAATTAAAATAGGTTCACTGATTTTTATGTTAGAAGGGGCCAGTTGAGGAGAGTAATCCTATGATGTGTGGTGGGAGTTGTGGAAATAACTGCAGCCCATAGCATCTGTCCTGTGTTTGTGTTCAGTTAGCGCTTACACACAGTAAATAACAGCTGATTGGCTTGGCAGCGCTCTACAAGCATGTCCACAGCTTGAAGAACCACAGACGAGCCTCACAGCTGCCATATGACACCCCAGAGAACATTCTCCATTCTTTTTCACTCAGGGTTCAAAATCTTCTCTGATTGCCAGTAGAACATGATGTAAAGCAGCACAACATGTTGTAAAGCAGTAACCAAATATAAAGTCTTGTTTGGATTGTCAAGTGTAGAGAAAATATGGGACATGAATAAACTCCAGTTTTGTCTTCCCAAGGTCGACTGTTTAGGTCATGTTCTCTGTGCAGCATCTTTCCAATGTCTCCATCCAGAGTGGCTGCACTCTCTTCCCTGACTAAACCTGCCCACAGAAAGAACTGATCTTCCACCATCCACCAGACTCTACTGACAACGATATTACACCTCATACTGTAATTGTGAACAGGTTGTTGAGTCTGCTACAACACCGGAAAAAAACATCTGAAAATATTTTTATTTAAATCCGCAATTTTCTTTTACATTTGGGTCAAAGTGAAATGTTATGCGGTCTCTCCTGTTCCTAAATATATTTGAACCCTTTGGTTTGAACAAGTAAAACGATTTTTATAAGCATTTTACGAAATGTCTATGGGAAAATGAATGGCGGATGAAAATCTCTGGTACAGTGCTGAAGCAGGAAGTGACTCTCCATACAATTGGCAGTTCATCGCACCTTTCTGATAGGCTACATAATTGGCTTTTAAACATGAAGTCTGGATCATGTCTGGCTAGCGGCTAGCAGGATATTTTCCGGTTTTACCTTTTTAAACATGAGGGGTCTTTGTTTAGAAACAGCTGGAAATGGTCAGTATTCTCTCTGCCAGTGGGCGGGGGGAGGGGGTGCAGGAGCATGCACGTTATTCCCTACAAGGCAAATAGTTGTCGTGTGAGTCGTCGTCGGCGCTGTGCTAAATTGAAACAGCTTTAGCGAATCTCTAACCAAACTCCATTCAAAAACATGCCATTTTAACTCGAGGGTCCATTCCGACCACGAGGGGTGGCAATGTGCCAAAAATGAGCGCTTCCGCCTTTGTTACATAAAGCCGCCCGTTTGTGTTAAACAAACGTTAATATCTCAAAAAGTATACATCACATCGCTTATATTTTGACATTCTGAGTGAGAGCAGAATTAGCTCAAGAGTTTATAATATATGCATGTCGTATTAAAGCTGTGTGAACTGTCCCAGGTTTTAAATTGTAAACACGGTCAGCCGGCTAGAGTCAGACGCTCAAACTCAGGCTCCATAGGGTTCCATTGCCGTTGCCACCCAGTGACGCGGTTTGTTTAGCAAAATGCTGCTCGGCTGATCCCTCGTATAGTGACACATTTTGATGTGCTAGAATCTGAAGCACTACATCTGCTCAAATGACACATGGCACATCCACTCCGATTTAAATACAGATTCCATCTGCTTGTTGTATAGTTTGTGATTTAGGGATGTTATGGAAACACCGTGGTTTCATCACTTTATCAGGTGGTCCATCGATACATCACGTTCTGGTTGACAATCTACTGCAAGCTGTCCCAGATCCTGCCTCCCTAGGCAACGCTCGTGCGGATGACGCTGTTAAACAAGCCGCGCGTTCATCCTACTACGGTTCTCCAATATCCTCCAAGTGCACCATCTCTTCATGATGTCATTGTGGCCCCTGGAGTTACCATAGCCTACTAACTGCAGATGTTTGTGCTAGATGTAGGCTATGACATGTCAACCACACCATGCAGGGCAACCAAAAGCAGTAACTACAAAGCCCCTTACCAGTCCAGTACCATCAGGGCCATTTGTAAATATGCAAATAGACTATGCAAATGTGCCTAGTGCAAAGGGATATGAATATATCCTTAAGGCTTGTGTGTGTTGATATGTTTTCCAGATGGATAGAGGCAATGCCCTCTAAAGAATGTTTGTCGTCAGTTAAGCTACTAAATCCTAGGTTTGCATTCTCAAAGTGATGGAACAGTGACAGAAGACACTTCCCACTCGCGCAGTTATTAAACAGTTGCATGAAGTCCTAGGAATAAACTGGCAATCCCATACCATCCATAAGTGAACAGCTGAGGCAGGAATCAAATGGCCAGATGCTGCAAGTCTACAAGTCTACCCAGATCAGCAGAGGGGGCGGAGCATCGACAAAAACATCTCATATTATGTTATAGGATTCTTTAAAGTAGCTGCCCGGCTTAGGAAAGAAATTCATATAGGATCAACTTCAGTGTTGTGTTTTAAGAAACACATTTCAAGTATTAAGCATAAGCCTTTAGATCAGAATGACTTTAAGAGAATGAAAAGCATACTGAGTCTGACCTTAGTTGCTACATCAAATTAAGTGAAAAGCAAACAAGATGGCAAATTACCGGCTGACATGACCTGCTGGGGTTTATATGGTTCAACCATTTTTATTAAACAAAAGAAAATACAAGACACGGCATCAACACACAATCTGGGAACGCATCAGTTCAACTTTTTTTCTTCTTCTCTAACCTCTGGGGGCAGCAATGTGGTGCAACAGGAACTCAAGAGGCGCGGTCGGCAGCCGAAGAAAACCCCTTTCCGCTCCCTGCGAGCTCTGCCATTGGCTCCAACCGACCGGCTCCGCCCATTAATGCATTTATTTTCCGCTCGCTGCGTGTCGCTCTCAAATCCGTCCGTCGCTATGAAACAACAATAACAACTCTAGCTCGTTGCGTGTAGCAAGTAGCAACTTGCTACACGCTGAAAATGGTCAGTTTTGACAACACACCGGTCACGTCCACTTCATTTTGATCGGGTAAAGCGCAGCATGCGTGCGAGCGCTGTTAAACCCCTTTTGACGGAGCCTGCCGACAGATTTTCGATGCAAGTGGAAAGTCTGTCTCGAGAGATTAACAAACACACAACTACCACAACAACAACAACAACAACAACAACAACAACAAGAGGGCGGCACTAACCATAGCAACCAGAGTAATAATGAGACATACATTCCCAATCATTGACCTGCTGGGGTTGAGTAGTAGTAATTGATTTAGGTCGTCTTTGACAGTTTTCCAGAATGTACTGTATGTACAGTACGTGAAAATAAATAACAAACAATAATGCATCAAGTGTAATGGAAAACAGAAGTAGGAAATGAGGGAAAAGGTGTAGGCTGAAGCTATAGCTTATTATGCCTACCTGGCTTCTTACCCTGACATTCCTAGAGGGAAGATTCAGGATCATTACATGAGCCTAAGCTCCCACCGGAGGAAGGCGCACAGGAGGTTCCCTCTAATAGAGAGCCTATGTGAACGTCACTTCCTGCATTCAGCATGCGCACCAAGGGATTCCATCCACCATTTTATTTTCCATAAACATTTCGTAAAATGCTTATAAAAATAGTTGTACTTGGTCAAACCAAGCGATTCAGCCATATTTAGAAACCGGAGGGACCATAGAACATTCCACTCGGCTCAAAAAAACAACAACATCGAAGAAACATTTTCCTTAAAGGTCCCATTCCGTGCAAAAGCTGTTTTTACTTGTAAATGCATATATACTGCTGTCATCCCCTCCCTGTAATGAGTGGTCACAACCTCAGAACTGCCAGAGTTGGATTTGTCCCTATTAGTCAGGTTCCCAATGTTCTGATTTCAACCTTCGTTCAAAATGTTTGGAGAGTTTGTAAACTATACATTTTTGGAAAGCTTAGAGTGTGACGAAACCCAAAACCAATGTTGCCATTTTTTTCAAAGTCACTATGGTGGCCATCTTGGCCTTTCAAAATGGCGACCACCGAAATTAAACGCCTGCACTGGAAACCCTTATATGGCCCAGCAATGTTATTTCCTATTATCTTTTATGACTGAAATGTCATCTATAGGCCTTGTGGATGAAATTAAAAGTGGTTTCTAAAAGTTGCATCTTGAGCAATTTGAGTAATTAGCATAATGAGCTAATTAATCGCCAAATCGCTATAATTTTGCTTCAAGTTAACCTAGAAAGGCGATCTAAGAGTCCAAGTCCATGTTTGTCATGTCCAGAAATGCATCCATTACCATAGTGCAGACATGCAACATTTCCTAATTTGCATGATTTGCATAAGGTATGTAAAAATTAGGTCACAATTAGGAAATGGCTAGATCTTTCACTTTTAGTCATCTTAGAATGATGATCTTTCTTTGATATTGGGTCACCATATACTGATACGCTTGGACAACACTGCCACAGTGGCGTATATCAATCGCCAGGGCGGTGTCCGGTCGCAGGCCTTGAACGTACTAGCGACGGACATCCACGAGTGGGCTCATGTTCACCTGCTATCCCTGTCGGCGGCCCACATTCGGGGCCACCTCAACCTGGGCGCAGACTTGTTGTCGTGGGGCAACCTGCACAACTCTGAATGGGTTCTCCACCCACAGGTGGTGGAACAAATTTGGCCAAGTTCGGTCGAGCCGGCGTTGATCTTTTCGCATCACGGCTCGCACACCATTGCCCCCAGTGGTTCTCTGTCCTCGGTGACGACCCACCATTGGGCCACGACGCGCTGGCGCACGTCTGGCCAGGGAAGGCCCTCTACGTCTACGCGTTCCCCCCAATCCCCCCGATCCCACAGGTGCTAGCCAGGGTGAGGCAGCAGGGCCTGCAGCTCATTCTGGTAGCCCCACATTGGCCGTCACAGATCTGGTTCGCGGACCTGATTGCTCTGGCGCAGGAGGCTCCGTGGCTGTTGCCACGTCGAGTGGACCTACTGTCGCAGGCGGGCGGGGAGATTCTGCACCCTTCCCCACACAAGTGGAAGTTGGCAGCTTGGTTCCTGAAGGGGAACGGCCCAGGGCCTACCGATGAACGTGGTACAGACCATACAGAGCGCTAGAGCTAGCTCCACTCGTGCACAGTATACTCACAAGTGGCGGTCCTTTGCCCGCTGGTGTGCAGAAAAGGACCTGGATCCAGTGTATTATGGCATACAGTCCATTCTCTGCTTCCTCCAAGGCCTGTACGAAGTGGGCCAGTCGCCACAGTCCCTCAAAGTATACATGGCCGCAATCTCTGCCTGTTCATGGAGATTGAGGGCAAGACAGTGGGAAGCCTGTCTTTGGTTTCTCGCTTTATGAAGGGCGTCCGCAAGCTTCGGCCCCATACGAGGAGCGTCTTCCCTAAATGGGACTTGGTTACAGTGTTGGAGGGTCTCTCAGGACCTCCCTTCGAACCGATTGACACAATCAGTCTGAAACACCTTTCGCTGAAGACGGCATTGCTGCTAGCTTTGTCTTCCGGCAAGAGTTGGTGACTTGATTGCCCTGTCGGTGCAACAGTCATGCATGGTGTTCTCTGATGATGAGCGCAGGGTCACGCTTCACCCCAACCCCGCTTACCAGCCCAAGAACATTAGGGCCGGGTTCAGGTCTATGACCATAGATCTGGTAGCGTTTAACCCTCCTTACTCGGATCCAATGGAGGAGAGGAGACTCCAGGCGCTTTGCCCCGTACGGGCGCTTCTAGCCTATGTGAATATGACGTGCACATTGCGCACTTCTAACCAGCTCTTGGTATGCCATGTAGCTCAGGCTTTAGGTAAGCCTCTGTCCAAGGAGCGCTTGTCGCATTGGATAGTTGAGGCCATTACTCTAACCTACTCTGCCGTTGGGAAGATTCCACCGGAGGGCATTAAAGCTCACTCTATGCGGGATGTTTCGGTAGAGGACATGTGTGCTGCGGCATCATGGTCAACCCACGACACCTTTGTGAGGTATTATAGCTTGGACGTGGTAGGCACGACGTTCGCTCACACCGTCTTATCTTCTTCCCGTGCGCTATGCCATGACGGCCCTTTTTCATCCGAAGGTCGCACCGCGGTGCTTCATTGCAGCAAGGAAGGTTGTAGGTAGCATTAGTGCGAGCTCGAGCTGAAGCAAAGTAAAACGTAGGGGTTGTGCAACAACTCAGGTTTTACGAGTGAAAGCGAGAGCTCTCACTATCCAGCCTTGCTGTCCGGGTATATACTTGGCTCAATGTTGAATGCTTGGAGTGGGGTTCCCTGTCTGGCGGGCCACTACAAAATGGCTTACGGTCGCGTCCAATCACAGACAGGGTTCGGCCAGGTGATGCCTTCAGGTGCGGCTGCGGTGTTCCACGTCACCGTCACGTCACCTGGGTGGTTCGAAAGGTTAACTTTTATGAAATAAAAGGTAAGAGCATTCAAGTCTGTGCACTATGCGTGCTAAAGTACAGAAGCTTTCAGATGACTCCAGAGTAACGGAGGAACAACAGAAATGCTTGGCTAGGTTTGTGTGTGCTGCCTACTGCCCAAAAGAGATCAACATTAAGAAACATTCCAGAGCTGCGGTGGCACATGTTCTGCAAGTATATGGCAGAGAGTTAAAGGCTACCACCTACAGAGGGTGCCTTGGAAAAGCACATTGATAGGGTACATGTGCAAGCTCATGTTTGGGGACAGGCAAGTGTTGAGCAGCAAGTACCTTTAAATCCTCTCAAAAATGGCTACTTCAAGGCTGATAAAGGCCAGTTAAGACCCACTACCACTGATGTACTACCAGCTCCTGAGTCCAACATTGAAATGGTGAGATGCCGCTGCAAAGGAGATTATTCAACACAAAGATGCTCCTGTAGGAAGAGAAACTTACAATGCACTGACCTTTGCCTTTGCAGTACACAATGTGAGAACGATGAGGACTCAAGATCTGAAAACCGGGATTCAGATGGCAGTGATGCTGAAGATCTTGAATGAGATGGGTTTTTAACTAACAGAAGTTGAATTTCAATATGCCTTGACGTACAGAGATTTTTGTTACAATCCATTTGTTATGGATGCTTGAATTCAAATTATAAATATATTTACTTTATATTATATCCAATTGATTTTCCTTCCCTTTTTCCTTAAAGTGTTTTGAACATTTGTCGTTTTTAAAATCCAAAATGGAATTGACTAAAGCCAAAATATAGATGTCCATTTCAGCCTAATTATATAATTTATGCTAATTATGCTAATGAACAAAGGTTGCATGATTTAGTTATGGCAAGACATTAATTTCTAGACATCAAAACATAGACTTAGACTCTAAGATAATCGTTCTAAGTTGCCCAAAACAGAAGATTTCCCGATTGTTACCTTTTTTTTAACCAAATTTATACTAATTATGCTAGTTAGGAAAGGTTGCATGACTGCACTATGGTAATAGATGAATTCCTGCACATAACAAACATGGAGTTAGACTCTTAGATCATCTTTCTAAGTTAACTGGAAGCAAAATTATAGCCATTTTCCAGTTTTCGGCAATTAATTGCCTCATTATGCGAATTACTCAAATTTCTCAACATGCAACTCTTAGCAACCAAGTTCAATTTCATCCACTAGGCCTATAGATGACATTCCATTCATAAAAGCTCATAGGAAACTACATTGCTGGGTCATATAGGGATTTCCAGTGCAGGTGTTTAATTTTGGTGGTCGCCATTTTGAAAGGCCAAGATGGTCACCTTAGTGACTTTGAAAAAAATGGCAACATTGGTTTTGGGTTTCGTCACACTCTAAGCTTTCCAAAAATGTATAGTTTACAAACTCTCCAAAAAATTTGAATGAAAATACATAAGGACCTGGACTATATCCAGCTTCCCCCTGCAGTCTCCTTCAAGCCACGCCCCTTACACTCTGTTCCCCCAGACGGGATAATGTGACGTCACGCGGGTCCAAGCATACTGCCCGGGTCTCTCTCACACAAGCTACCTGCACCATTTTGTCTATAGCCACAAAATTAACACTTCTAGCTGGAGTGACGCCAACTGTACATGATCCAGCAACTGCGGAGGTGCATTCGGTAAGTCTAGGCATTTTGAGATGTCCTCTTTAGCGTAGCAACCGTTAAGTTAGCGATAGCTCGTTGCTAACGTTAGTTGTGGACACAACCTAGCGTGCTGGTCCACGGACGCTAATCTGATTGGCCGCTGGGAGCCTGGGGCGGGCTCTCCCTCAGCGGCCAATGGGAACTGTTCTGAATATATTATAGAAACAGACCATTATTGGGAAGCGACGAGATGAGGAAGTGACAACTCCGTCAGAACGAACGGGGTTGCTATATTTTCGACAAATTAATCCAGAATCATGTTTTATGGACCAGAGACACACGTTTTTAAGAGGTTACAGCTGCACGAATTGGGACCTTTAAATCCGCATTTTTTTTAGGTTTTGGTCAGAGTGAAATGTTCTGTAACCTCTCCTGTTTCTATAGCTGAACCATTTGGTTTGAACAAGTAAATCTACAAGTAAATCTATTTTTATAAGCATTTTACTAAATGTCTATGGGAAAATAAATGGCGGATGAGAATCTCTGGTACTCATGCTGAAGCAGGAAGTGACGTTCACTTTGGCTCTCTGAGGTTTTGTCTCTGAGAAATCAGTGTCAGGCTCCTGTTGTTGTTGTTGTTGTTGTTGTTGTTGTGTATTTTAAACAATGTAGGCAAGTCAATGGGGTGTGAGACCGCAATAAGAGTAGGCTAAGCATTAAGTAACTTGTGCCTTTTAACCCTTTGACTTTGACTTGCACTTACATTGCCCATGGTTGCTAATAGGAGACTGCTGGGGCCAATTTCTCAGAAGCAGAAAAGAAAAGATCCAGTGTGAAAACCTTTAAAATGTCCCAAGAGGGGGTTCAATTAGCGATCAGCAGTCTAAGATCCTATTATAGCTTTAAACCCTTTAAGGAATCAATTTGATGGATCGAACAAAAGACAAACAATAACATTGCCCGTTTAATTCAATGTGAAGATCAGGCTGCAGAATCAGGTTAATAATGTCCTTGCCTTGCTTCTTGGGGGGGGGGGGGGGGGGGGGGAGGTGCTTATGGAAATGCAGGCAAAATGTGTTTAAAAAATAGGCTACCTTAGAGTGTTTCTGTATCTCCTCCAGCCTATCTTAAGACAGATCTTATTTCCTTTCTCTCTGAATAAACAACAGCCCATATCTCGCAAGAAGCCACAATTGATTGCCCCTTCTTTCTCAAATCACTCTGCTTACTCCTCTGCCTCTTGTGATGGGATTCAATCCATCCCCTTGGCCCATAACAGTTCATTCACATCTAGCCTGATTGATAATCTGGCCGGGAGAAAATTGCGGGTGAGAGGAAAGTTCCTTGCTGTTGGCATTATCTTATATTGTGCTCGCTGCTAGGCAAGTACAATCTTATCGTTTCTCATACTTAACCTCTTTATTCTTTTATATATATATATATATATATATATATATATATATATATATATATATATATATATATATATATATATATATATATATATATATATATACAGTATATACAGTATATATATATATATATATTAGTGACAGTACAATGTGATGCATAATAATGATGCAGTCATGCAGAGATAAGGGGAACAGTTTCAAGACGAGAACATGAAGTGACAGAATGACCTTCAAAGTACTGTGACATCTGTCCACCATTTTGAAATTCTGGCATTGTAATGACTTAAAAAATGTCTTCAAAATCTGAGCAATCTCTTTTTTGAACACAAGAGGCACAGTGTGGTGCACATTAAAGAATGTTGAGGTTACACCTGAATGGGGGAAAGGGCAATAATAGGCTGACCTACTTGGATGGAACAAGCTGTGTGCACTGTGTTCAATTTCCCATGACTTTCCAGAAATGGGTTTATAGAGAGGCAAAGTGAACGTCACTTCCTGCTTCAGAACTGTACCAGAGATTTTCATCCGCCATTTATTTTCCCATAGACATTTCGTAAAATGCTTATAAAATAGTTGTACTTCGTCGAACCAAACGGTTCAGCTAACGCTAGAATCGGGAGAGACCATATAGAACATTTCACTCCGACCAAAAGTAAAAAAAACAACATCGAAAAAACATTTTCTTTAAACCCGCATTTTTTAATGTTTTGGTCCCAGTGAAATGTTATGCGATCTCTCCTGTTTCTAAATATAGCTGAACCGTTTGGTTTGAACCAGTAAACCTATTTTTATACGCATTTTACGAAATGTGTATGGGAAAATGAATGGCGGATGAAAATCTCTGGTACAGTGCTGAAGCAGGAAGTAGGCGGTCACTTTGTCTCTCTATAACAGGTAGCACAGGTAACATGCACTTACATGAGAGTCACAATTGTTCATGTTCGTGCATGTGCGTGTGTGTGTGTGTGATGTGTGCACGCGTGTTTGTGCGCACGTGCAACTGTGTTTGAATGGTTGTCGCAACTTGCCACCTGTTTCCATCACTGGTTGCCTGCGATTGTGCCGACTCGAAAAAGTGCACTGTGCACGAACACCCTTTACTCTTTCTATCAGCAAGCTCACAGGTGCTCTCTCACTCAGGTTTCAAGAGAGGGGCAAGTGGGTAGGGTTCGGGTTCGGGTTAGTGGGGAAGGTGTGTGCAGGAAGAAATTATTTCAGAGCAGTTTTCACAACGCAGCAGACCTCCTCTACCCAACAGCAACATCTGCAGATTCCACAGTCTTAACATCGCATCAGCTTTGAATAATAAGATAATACATCAACAGCCAAAATATGACACTATATACTCACAGCTAAGCACTGGGTAGTGCTGTCCTATGCACATTACTATGAACCTCCACAAATTGCATCAGCAATCGGATCAAATAAATGCATAGAGCCTTCATTGTTACACGTTATCTGATGGCGACAGAGTGGCAAAGGCACATAGATAATGCCATTTCTCCAATACACTCGGCTTAAGCTTAAATGATTCCTTTTGTATGGATAAGGGCAGATAAAGCAAACAGCTTGACGGCGCTATAGAAATCTATGTATTCATAACTCTCACCGCAGCATTTTCCATTAGACAGAGTGAAGTTCTTGTCCTGAAATATGAACGTTCTTTTAATAGCAGAGTGACACATGCAAAGTGTGAGAAAAGGCCCTATAGAGAGCCAAAGTGAACGTCACTTCCTGCTTCAGCACTGTACCAGAGATTTTCTTCCGCCATTTATTTTCCCATAGACATTTCGTAAAATGCTCATAAAAATAGTTTTACATCGTCAAACCAAACGTTTAAGCTATATTTAGAATCGGGAGAGACCATAGAACATTTAATTCGGACCCAAACTTAAAGAACTACATCGAAAAAATATTTCCTTTAAATCCGCATTTTTTTTTTAACATTTTGGTCCGAGTGAAATGTTATGTGATCTCTCCTGTTTCTAAATACATCAGTACCGTTTGGTTTGAACCGGTAAAACTATTTTTATAAACATTTTACGAAATATCTATGGCAAAATAAATGGCAGATGAAACTCTCTGGTACAGTGCTGAAGCAGGAAGTGACGTTTCACTTTGGCTCTCTATAAGCACATAGAAATAGTTCCACTTGAATACAACTTGAACCGGTGACACTTCTGTGACAACCCGGCTGCTGTCTGCGAGAGGCGTTCAAGTCCACCGCCAAACAGCAAATGTGCCGTCGCTGCTGAGTCCTGCCTGGCTGACAGCAGCACTGCGACGTGCCTCATAGCGTCTTAGCGGTAAGGAGCATCCTCAAAGGAATCCCCTGGTGGGTCACATGACGTAATGTCACAGTCACACACAGGTTCTTTAGCACACCTGTCACCTGGCTCCCAGCCTTTTGCTGCTGCTACAACTTTGATCAGCCAGGTGCAACAAAGGCACTTCCACACTCTTTTGGCAACAGGCCGCAACCTTTTGATTGTGAACGTCAATCCAAGAATCTGCTTCTGCTTAGCCAGTTGACTCTGTTCTCGCCGATTAGGGAATTAAGATTGCGTATCCGTACGCACAAAGCAATTTCACCAAGTAACAGTTGTTCCTGGACCAACATTTCTTCCTAGTATGGGCCGGGAAAACCCCGCCCCGAAGTCATTTGATTGGTCGGCGCAATTGCTTCTTCCTGAAAATGTGCGGCAAGTAAAAAAGATGTGGTTAAGATTAGGGTTAGGGTTTTCTCATCTAACCACGACCAGACCCAAACTCACAGCCTAACCACATTCTTGTACTTGCCTAAACCTAATGTCTAACCCTATACTTACAGCAGCACAACGTACGCGTTTCAGCAGGTAGCTTTCATCACCGTTGTGAAGGCTACCTGCTGAAAGTGCTGCTGTACATGATAAGTAGGTATTCAAAACTCCTAAAGGACTTTTTTGAGTGCTGGCCTTTTCTCTTTTGCTCGTTTCTATAGACCAAATCACCGTGACATCACCATGTAAACAATATTTACTTCCGGGTACCACTTCGGGAAGGCGGCAGGTTTAAATTTGCGTGTTGCCAAATAAATGCTGTCAAACTCTCTCGTTGTTTTCGCCCGACTACTTTCAATTTAAATGTTCAAACGGTTGGTAAACATGCTTGTCCGACGTATCTAGCCTTTCTTCTGTGCTTGTTTTATGTAGTGTTAGCTAGCTAATAACGTTTGTTTACAACTGTCAAACTCGCAGTTTTTTTGCAGACTCGTTAATGTTACGTTACAGACAGAGGCTACTGACGCCGCTCGGATGGTGTCCACCCGCTATGCCGACCACCCGCAATGCCGACCTTAGGTTTAGGCGTGGGGGGTGGGAGAGGTTAGGTTTTGGGTTAGGGTCTGGGGGAGGGTTAGGTTTAGGCATGGGGGGAGGTTAGGTTTGGCGTGGGGGCTGGGAGAGGTTAGCTCCACCGCCACGCTGCACGCCGCCTCGCTCAGCTGGTTCTGCTTGTGGGCTATCGGCATTGCGACCGGCACCGCTCGGATACAGCTCGGAACCCGGATGTTGTAGCTGTAGTAAGCCTGTGCCGCCGAATCCAGAGTTCTCTTTGCTCATGTTTGCCCTTTGCAGAGGGAATTCTGAATAATCCAAATCTTGACCCGCTCTTTATGGTCACTGGACACCCAACAACACAACACGAACGAACCATTTTTGTCTTCTTTGTCTGTTTTTGTCTTCAACACGTCAGTTTGTGCCGTTCACCGCCATTATGTGTGGGGTAACCGGAAGTAAATGTAAACATCCCCGCTGATTTCCTATGTGGCCCTGCACCGTGGTTAACTTTAATTTTGAAGTGTGCTCGCTACTGCTGTTTTTTCACTATTAGTTAAATGTGTGTGACAGTCACTATTTTTGTCTCTTTCTGTCAACCGCCACGGGCCTTCAGTAAAGCGAAACAGATCAATTAACATTAGCGTGGTAAAAATGAAACATTATTTATTATTATATTGAAGATCTTATTTTACTTTGTTGTACCTACTTTTCATTGAGTGACGGGACTATTTTCTGGAAATCGGCAGACATCAGACACACGCACATCTGCCACGTGATCCGGAGTAATATTTTAGTAACGTGACAAATCTGCTTTTTCCATATGGCTAGTCTATATCAGCAAAGGGAATGACAACCAATCGTTTTTCCAGCTTGAAGTCCATCTGAGCCACAACATGGAGAAAGTGCATAAGCCCTACGCTGTGATTGGCACTCACTCAAGTGGGCCGGCATGTGATTTCTGGCCTGTTAACTGGAGATGGGTAGATATTGCTTTCTCGGTTCCATTGACGCGGGCGCGATGACCTGCAGTCACCCTGGTATGTGTGTCATTAGCCAGCAAATGAATCAGGGCATCGGGTGTGTGGTGTGAAGAGGCTGGCAATTTAGGCTCCAAAGGCAGATGCCCTGTCAAATCGATCTGCCTGCACAGTGTGACATATTAGTATTTAACCTTACTATTTTAGATTATGCTTTCCCATTATTTTTGCACATGCTGCCGCTCCGGACATCGATCCTTCTCACTCTGACCTGTCACCCCTACTGCTGCAGAAGGAGAGCTCATATGAAAACTTGTTGATAATCAAGTTTGACCGGTTGTTCATCCAAAGGTGCAGAAGTACACTTCAGAGGGTGGGGGGGGGGGGATATAGATGTGGGGAGAGAGACATCTGCTGGACAAATGAGGAACTTGAAGTAAACAGAACCCATAGCTCAGTTGCTACTGTAAATAGAGAGGCAAAGTGACCGCCTACTTCCTGCTTCAGCACTGTACCAGAGATTTTCATCCGCCATTTATTTTCCCATAGATATTTCGTAAAATGCTTATAAAAATAGTTTTATCTCGTCAAATCAAACGGTTCAGATATATTTAGAATCGGGAGAGACTATAGAAGATTTCACTCAGACCAAACCTTTCAAAAAACTACATAAAAACGGCAGTGGCACCACACATTCAAATAGACCCTTCTCACGGGGGCCATTTTGTGTCGAAAAGGCAGGGTAAACACAGGTGCAAGCAAAACACTGATGGTTTCCAACTTCCATGATTGGAATTGCACCTGTGTTTATTCTGCCTTTTCGACACAAAACGGCCCCCGTGAAAAGGGTCGATTCAATTCTTTATACGCTTCGTCATATTTTCTCTCATATTAGGCCTACTCTGCGGCCGAAAATTAATTTAATACTAAAATAATATATGCATAATGAGAAAGATTTGTGATTGGTGTGGAGGTGCCCCCCACCTTCCATCACATTTGAATGTGTCCAGTTCAAAGCATTTTGTGTGATGAGAGAAAACCTGTTCACTGGAGGAACTGCTAAGAAAAGGTCGACTGAAAACGACTTACCCACGTGTGACATGTTCACCACAGTCAGGCTTTTCTTAACCCTGCCTGTTAACTGTGGGTGAGAGATCTCTCACCCTGTCACTAACTGTAGATGAGAGATTGTTTTCCCAACTTAAAAGAGTTTAGAACGAACTAGTCGAGTTGATGCTTGTGGAAAGTTTTCTCTTTGAACTGGACGTGCGGTTTGAGACACTTATAACAACCATAATAACGAATAGTGCATTTCAATGTATTTAGTGGGCCACGCTAGCCTATCTGATGACAGTTTAGTCTGAGCCATGGAGATGACAGATTGTGTTGTGAAATAATCAACAAGGATGGCTGGTGTCCGGCTGATTGTGGTGGGCTGGTCTGGACTAAAGTCCAGGTTCATCCCATTGTCTCAATGTGCTGCTGCTTTCATCTTCTGCAGGTCCCACTGTCACATCATCTCACCTGAAGTGACTGCTTGCTACAGTTAGTGAGCTTTGTCTTTGGTGCTATGTGGAGCCTTGTCTGTGGTGCTGAAGTTGCATTAGATCTCTGTGTAATGTTTGTTTGTTTGTTTGAAGTCATTCAGGCCTTTGGAAAATTATGATGCATTTTAGCAAGATGTCTTTGATATGAGTTGCACTCAAATTGAATACAGTATTTCTGTGGGTAAAGCCTAAAATGGCATTTGTAGGCTCAACTATCAATCTATGGTATAAAGTATACTGTAATTTGCTGTTTGGTAGCTATTGTCTTAAATTGTCTGCAGTGTGTGTGTGTGTGTGTGTGTGTGTGTGTGTGTGTGTGTGTGTGTGTGTGTGTGTGTGTGTTGAGAATGTATTGTTGAAGTTAATGTATTTATTCATTTGTTAATGTCTTTATTGGCATAGTAAATGTCACTTTTTTGCTTGTCAAATTGAGGAAGGAGGTCATTTCAAGTGACGTCACCCTAGGGCAGCTGGGCAGCACACTGTGTTAATCCTACTAAAACGAAGACATTCACCTGCATCTCAACATGATTTACAGCACAGCCACCTGAACACTCAAAGCCAAGAGCACAATAACAAGAAATGCATTCACCTCACAGGACACCTGTACAGCGCAGGTACACTCATCACCTCACAGGACACCTGTACAGCACAGGTACACTCATCACCTCACAGGACACCTGTACAGCGCAGGTACACTCAATTCAAGTCCAAAAGCACAATAACCCTCTAATTGTCCATAAATATATGGAGCATTTTGTCAGAAATAAAAAGGGTTGGGGCCCCGAAGGGATCATTTCATCCCAGGCAAGATGGGCAAGATACGTGGTGGCCCTGCAAAGAGGCTCAGGGTTAATATTATTATTATTTTATATATATATATATATATATATATATATATATATATATATATATATATATATATATATATATATATACTGTACTGTGTGTGTGTGTGTGTGTGTGTGTGTGTGTGTGTGTGGGAGGGAGGGAGGGACTGGTCTGTCAAACATGGTTATAATATCATATTGCAACAATCTGTTGACTGTTGAACGATGCAGCCAAAAAGGTGTACCGTATCGCATGTGAATGCGAGGTGTAAATGCATCATGATCAGAATGTGATCAGATCTTCCTGTCCACATCTGGAAGTAGTCTAGCTCACATTGTGTTCAGATCTCTTTCACCGCATTTATAGATTTTTTTTTTTTTAAAATATGACCTGTATCTGGATAACTTATCTGGATACAGGTCGCATTTAAAAACCAGATGTAAATGGGGTGTCTCTGTCTCTTCAGATATGCAATTCAGAGCCCTGGTGGAGGACTTGATACGGAAAGAGGGTCTGTATTGATTAGGGGTGTCACGATACACTCACTTCACGATACGATACGTATCACGATACTGGGTTCACGATAACGATACGATACGATACGATTTTAACAATATTTTTTTAAACTTGAATAATGACAATATATGACTGGAAAAGTAGTATTTTATTTGAAATGCACAAATACAAAACATGCTGTTGTGGGAAATTGTTATTACAATAACAACTAGAAAAAACATGAGATTGGAGATAAGGCTTATCTTGAAATAGAATGAGTTACACCGTCACTTAGATTTACTTTGAACTAAAAGGTTTCTCAGCAGTATAAATTCTCATTATGCATCTTCAGTTTTTCTTCAAACTCAAACAACAAGACTTTTCTTAGTCTATTTTTTATGCATCTTCAGTTTTTCCTGTCAAGTAAACAGTTTTGCCAGAAACTCAATTGAATGGTTTCTCTCCTGTATAACTTCTCATGTGTCTCTTCAGAGACTTGTTCAACTGAACTACTTTCCACACATTGAACTTCAACAAACAAAGACGTTTCTTTGTCTATTTTTGGGATTTTTTTTTTTTTTTTTTTTCACGATATGAGATTTCATCTCAACGATACATATCGTGACGTTTTACTATCGCGAAATTTCGTGGGACGATATATTGTGACACCCCTAGTATTGATCCTTGTTCAGTTAAGTTAGAGGTAAAACTCTCCTACCACCGCAGAGACCCGGGTTAAATGACCAGCAGCGGTACTTCCGGCTTGGTCAGACGTTCCTACAGAGACAGTTGGGCGTATCTGCTGGTGGGAAGCTGGTGGGGGTATGAGTCCTGGTCGCTGCACTAGCGCCTCCTCTGGTCGGTTGGGGCGCCTGAGCGGGGGGAGGGGAACCGGGGGGAATAGCGCGATTCTCCCACGTGCTAAGTCCTGTCAGTGAAACTCCTCGCTGTCAGGTGAAAAGAAGCGGCTGGCGACTGCACAATCGGAGGAAGCATGTGCTAATCTACAACCCTCTCCAGATCGGCAGAGGGGGTGGAGCAAAGACCAGGACAGCAGGGGAGAATGTCCAAGTAGAGGGAAAAAAAAACTTGATAATAAAAAGTCTGCCTCGGACTAACATTCAGTCAGGTCACAAGATAAAACCTTTCACAGGAACAAACTGCTCCCCACTGCCCCCGCGGGCTGCTGAATGTTTAGCATGAAAGTACCCCAACTGTCTTTTATTTTATTTTATTGATAAGCTGTTTTTAAAGTTGTCAGATATGTTTATTTTGTGAACCTTTAGGGCTATTTTGAAAGATCATTATGTTGTTTTTTTTTTTACAATATTTAGCCAATATTTGAAGACTTTGTCAGAGGCCCTCTTTAGTTTCTGCCAATATAAATCATCTACTGAGGGGGGAAAATCACCTCTGTGTCAACAGGACCTGTGGACAAGGTAAGAACAGATTTTGGCAAGATGGGGTACCCGCCAGGAGTATGCCATTGCCGGTATTCATTATTGGGCTTTTACTTTGCAAGTTATTGAAGTTGAGAAAATGAATATGCAGAATATCCTAAATCCAATATCAGGTTAACTTTACTCAAATCACAGCTAAATGTCACCAGTCACCAAGGACAATAGACTGGAAACATTTCACCCCTTACCCCACATTGATGCTAAATGCACTCACAACACTATAAGCAACATGTACCAGTCAATGCACAACTTCTGTCGGTCTTCGTTTTAAACTGTGTGCAATACATTTGAGTATTTTGTCACTTTTTTATTACCTACTATTTTTTATTACTATTTTACTACTACTATTACTATTATTTTATACAATTATTATTATTATTTTTTACTATCTATTGCTGCTTATTATTATTATTGTCCAACTACTGCTGCTGGTTACTGACTCAAAGTACCAAACCTAATTTTGTTGTATGTAAAGTACAATGACAATAAAGTGTCTTATGTCTTATTTAACAAGCTTCACCCCTTCTCTGGGGTTGTGGAAAGTCATGGTGGGAAATGTAGTTTAGAGTTCTCAACGGGCGTGAAAATTCAAAACCCGACCCGACCCTAGTAAGTCGAAGCCCAAGCCTGACCCGACCAATTAGCATAAATTGTCAGCCCGAACCCATTGGGCCGAGTCGGGTTGTGTCGGGCTCAGGCTGAAACGGGAGAAATCTAAGCTGTGTGCGCGTGTGCGTGCATGTGTGCATGCATACGTGTAAGCATGGAGTGAGAGAGTGAGAGAGAATACGCCTATTTCACATCCCACCCAAATCAGCCATTTTGTCTCTAAAATGCAGGAAGTAACACAATATAAAAACAAGACCCGGGCCCCGTTCCAATACCCATACTTGTACTTCTTTCTTGTAGTATGTACTGCCGCTGCCCTCACAAAGTATGGATTGTAGTGTGCAGCATGCATGCAAAATGCATACTATTGGGACACACTACATCTGTCGTCACGTGAGCTTCCTGAACTCCGACCTCTTGCTCACTTCCGCCGACGTCCGCAGCGCCACATTTGAGTTTTTATTTTTTTATTTTTTTTATTCAATAAACAAAGTCTGGCAGTAACAAACAGTACATTATACAAAAAATTCAGACTAAACATTTACAAAATTGGAACAGACAATCAAATAAACAAAATAAAATAAATAAAGCAAAAACATTAAGTCAGAGATCTAAACAGGAATCAAGATATGCATGTTTTGGTACACACCATGCTTGTTTGGTTTTAACATATTTCAAGGCTTTCTTAAAGTTAATTATCTCATTCATGAACACGCAGCTCAGTCAGTGCGACGTAACTCCAGTAGGTGGCGGTAATGCACAAAAAGTTGTTTGCCAACCGCCATAAAACATTAGAAGAAGAAGAAGAAGACATAACTTCCTGCTGCGCAAAGGATTGTGGGGAAGTTTGGCTGAAGCAGCATGCATCGATGCATACTCCGAAATAGGAGCTGATGTAGTACAACATCCTGGTACTCTTGGCATACTGCATCTGACATACTATGTATTGGGACATACTAAATCTTTTTTTGCCTACTAAATAGTATGGAAGTATGGGTATTGGAACGGGGCCCAGGAGACCTGGTTCTGCCAGACCCAGAAGGAACAAATTCCTAGTAGGCAACACACCTACAAACCACTTTATAAGTTAAAAGTATAAATCATTTTAGGCATTTTGTGTGTGTGTAGCATTTTGTGTATAGGGGTATTTGGTTGTAGATTTGTGTATAGGCTAGACCAGCAAACCTTCCAGTCTGATTACATTCACCTGTCCCTTGTCAGTCAGTGCACAGAATATGGGCAGAAGGGCTTTGAATCCAGCATTTCATAAGTTTAGGTAATTTACTATGCTGCTTGTGTAGTAATAAACCTCTGAAATAAGTTATGTAGAACAACAAAATTGCCTAAAAGTAATCCAGCGGACAACAGCATGGTGGGGGTGTATAGGGGTATTTGGTTGTAGATTTGTGTATAGGCTAGACCAGCAAACCTTCCAGTCTGATTACATTCACCTGTCCCTTGTTGATTAGACCCTCATTGATTTTACTTGCTCACCTGACCTGCCCAACGCAGCTTCCCAATGCAATTTGAGTGGCTAAAACATTTTCAACTCATGAATGTTACAAGTGTGTTGTGGGTTTATGGTTGTGTAAATATGATCAATTGCTGTCATACTATTGATTGCCATCTCATTAATCAGTTGGCTGTAGGTGATATTTATACAAATTACCTTCAGGTGTTGTGGGCCCTCTAATGTACTGTACTTAATGACCACATTTAGACATGTCTTTCTTTTAACTATTCCATAAATAAATATGATCTAATATGATCTAATGGCCAATAATGAACCAAACCAGGCACCACAATTACAACAAGTACAGATCCTGTAGTTACACGGCACATGTTTAAACCAGTTGAATTAAAGGTAATTCAATGTTTGTTAGTGTCCCCATTCACTGCTGGTTCAAATGGTAGCAAGTCCAGACCTGCTCTGTTGCCCCTGGTGGTTGAAATCTGAAGCGTTCCTGAATGGCTGGGGAGGAAAAGAGGGACCGACCGACAAAGCCTCCTGTATAGTCCAGGCAAAGTAACTCATTTTGGAACCAAAAAACAAACTAATTGTAAAAGAATTTTTTGCAGCTTAGATCATTTCTATGAGGTGTCCAGAACAACATACTAAAAGTCCTAAGAAATCCTAGTTGAGGAAATATGTTTAATTCTCATCAATCCAAGATGTGTGCCAGTAAGGCCAGACAACAATACACCCCAATGGGGCTATTTTTTTCCTTTACTCCTATCAAAATAAAACTTTATACAATGAAAGTATCCATGAAAAGTAAAATTTTTTGTATTACAAGTTTCTTGAAAATTAATTTGAATATGCAAATGAGCTATACACTAATCGAATATAGGCTACCCAAAATATACCCGCATAGGTGTAAAGGAAAAAATGAAGTTTCTTGGAAAAATCTATTTTAAATATGCAAATGAGCTCAACACTATGCCTAATTGACTTGTCCAATAAGCCATAAAGTCACAAGTAAAACAGGGGCCAAATAACTAACACATTCATGTCTATTCAGTAAGTTAACCTATGCATAAACAAGATAAATTTGAAGTCACTTGCCACACTTACCTGGGTCACTTGCCACAAAAAGACTTATATTGACCTTAAGAATTGATTGCACAATCTTGCCTCCAGTTGCTTTCTAAATTATTATTTTTTATTTGCGAACAAGCCTAACCAGATAGAAATGTCTAGTTAGAAAGGAGTTGGTGGGAGGTACGGTGGTGCAGTGGTAAGCACTATCGCCTCACAGCTTGAAGGTCGGGGGTTCGATTCCCACCTGGGACGATGTGAACGCTGAAGGAATGCGTGCCCGTCCGCATGTTCTCGAGTGCCCACCGCCCGGGTGGGGTCGTCAAAAAGGGCCTTTCTGTGTGGAGTTTGCATGTTCTCCCTGTGCCTCCCGGGGGTTTCCTTCATATAGGAACCCCCTTCACAAAAACATGCAATATCCTGGTTGCTAATGTGGTTCCTCCTCTGGTCGTTAAGGGCGCCTGTTCAGAGGGAACATAGAGTATCAATCTGGACTATACTGTAAAATACATACGTTTTTCGCTCAGAGCTGAAACTGAGAACTCTAGATGGTTTCACATTTCAGAGATCTGATGTGAGAGTGGACCCTCTTATTTACGGTCAATGGGGTGGACTTGACTCTTCCGTTTTTGAGTGTGTGAACTTTCTCCCTGCAGGACTGGACGTCTCGGCTGCATTGTCATTTCAGTGGATAACGGCTAAAAACAAAACCGAGCAGCGTCCCATCATCATCCTCCACCCCCCCCCCCCCCCGCCTCTCCTCCCACCCACCTCCACCCATATACCCCCTCTCCTCCCACCCACCTCCACCCATATACCCTCTCCTCCCACCCACCTCCACCCATATACCCTCTCCTCCCACCCACCTCCACCCATATACCCCCTCTCCTCCCACCCACCTCCACCCATATACCCTCTCCTCCCACCCAGCTCCACCCCCTATCCTCCCACCCACCTCCACCCATATACCCCCTCTCCTCCCACCCACCTCCACCCATATACCCTCTCCTCCCACCCACCTCCACCCATATACCCCCTCTCCTCCCACCCACCTCCACCCATATACCCCCTCTCCTCCCACCCACCTCCACCCATATACCCTCTCCTCCCACCCACCTCCACCCATATACCCCCTCTCCTCCCACCCACCTCCACCCATATACCCCCTCTCCTCCCACCCACCTCCACCCATATACCCCCTCTCCTCCCACCCACCTCCATCCACTACATCCCATTTCTCCTCCAACTGCTTGGTGATCACAACGCTCTGTAAGGTGTGTTTGAAGTAAATTGAAGCATTATAAAAGACAGACATGTCCAAGTGTTTGTGAATGTACCCACTAAGCTCACAGTGGAACATTCTACACCAACACAAGTGTTTGTGAACGTACCCACTAAGCTCACAGTGGAACATTCTGCACCAACACAAGTGTTTGTGAACGAACGTACCCACTAAGCTCACAGTGGAACATTCTGCACCAACACAAGTGTTTGTGAACGTACCCACTAAGCTCACAGTGGAACATTCTGCACAAACACAAGTGTTTGTGAACGTACCCACTAAGCTCACAGTGGAACATTCTGCACCAACACAAGTGTTTGTGAACGTACCCACTAAGCTCACAGTGGAACATTCTGCACCAACACAAGTGTTTGTGAACGTACCCACTAAGCTCACAGTGGAACATTCTGCACCAAAACAAGTGTTTGTGAACGTACCCACTAAGCTCACAGTGGAACATTCTACACCAACACAAGTGTTTGTGAACGTACCCACTAAGCTCACAGTGGAACATTCTACACGAACACAAGTGTTTGTGAACGTACCCACTAAGCTCACAGTGGAACATTCTGCACCAACACAAGTGTTTGTGAACGTACCCACTAAGCTCACAGTGGAACATTCTACACCAACACAAGTGTTTGTGAACGTACCCACTAAGCTCAGTGGAACATTCTACACCAACGCAAGTGTTTGTGAACGTACCCACTAAGCTCACAGTGGAACATTCTGCATGGACATAATCAATCAAGTGTGGTTTCCCCTACAGGGACGACCAGGGCTTAACATATTTTGGTGGAAGATTCAGGATTCATTTGATATCAACAGTTATAATGGCATACATGGTGCAAAAAATAAAACCACATTACAATGACACCCAATAGGCAATGAAGGGCGAGCGACACAACTCCAGTACTTAGAAACAAATTTGAGCCTTTATTGGAATGTTGCAAGGCATTAAATACACAAATCCCATCCTTTTTTTATAATTTGGTATTTAATAAAAAAAAATCTAGTCTAACAATACTGGTCTGACAGTCGTTCTTTATTAATTCAATTTGTATAACCTCTCTTTTCTTTCGAAAGCATGATAGAGGTGGAAATCGGACGCGGTCCAAAGTGATGAGAATGAAGGAAGAATTAAAGGGCGGACAGCAACGACGTGGGGAAAATAGGAGAAACTTCTGTTGAACTTAAGAAAATACTGCGTATCAAAGCTGCACCGTGTGTTCAAACAGTCACTTTCTGATGTATGCATTCATTTCTTTTCTTTTTTACCCCTGATTTCACCAGTTTGACATATAAAAAACGTTCTGTATGAAATATAAACAAGCTCTTGCCGTGATACACAGAGAGAAGTGCATTTGAAGCAGAAAAAGGAAAGAAAAAAGGAGACAATAATATGTTCTAAAGTTGTCAATGATCACATGATCTCAAGAGTCATCGGATATTGCCTGGACTCATGTTCCATAAACATAAATAATATGTTCCAATGTCCTGTTATTATCATCAGTGTTATTGTCATGAACCTAAGCCTCCACCAACACCATCTTTATAATCACCATCATCATCATCATCATCATCATCGTTTATCTCTGTGCATGTTGCACAACAGATCCGGAAATGTTCTTAAAATTGTTTTGGTTGACAAACCATTTTTCCCTCATTGTGGAAAGCAAAACAAAACAAAGAGAGAAAAGAAAAAAAGGAATATTCACAATAACTTTTCCAGACGGTCTGTGTTTGGTCTGGTCTCTCTCGCTCTCTTTTTTTTCCTTTTTATATTCTGGATTCTTGTTCCTTACATCCATAGTTGAACGAGCAAAATCAAAAAGCACAAACGCTCCACTGTCCCTGACCTCCCAAGCCTGTCCTTTACACGTCCTAACCCAGCCCTCCCTGCCCCCTCGCCCTGAAGCCCCCTCGCCCCGAAGAGTTAGACGTCGGGGGTCCGGAGTTAAGACATGACTCCAAACACAGGGTTGTGGCGACAGATGCTTGGGCCGATCTCTTCGTAGTCCTTTTTGGTGTGGCAAACCTGGTAGAACTCAGGCTGTGGGAAGAGAGGCAGAACAATAAGCGCGTGTCGCGATCATCAACGTCGCATACATAGAACCGAGCAGCACGTCTCTGAAATTGCTTTACCAAAGCTTAAAAAATAAAATTAAAATACAGAGTTCTATTTGAAAAAAATGTCTCAAAATTTGAAGAATTCTGTTCTAAAATGAGCCATTTGCAAAAGAGCAACTCTATTTTTTTACAAATATGATTGCAGACATGAAAGAGTGTGGGCGGTGCTGTAACCTCTGCTTCCTGGGATGTTCTCTTCTTACACCCCCCCCCCCCCCCTTTAAAACTTTTTCTGTCATTATCTACAATTTTGAACCACTCAGTGATCATATTATCTTTCCAAAAAGTAAAATACAGCATTTTACCCTTCTAATCTTGCTCATTTTAACATCAATGAGTGGCACCCTTTGAGAATCATAGAGGCATCCTTACTGGTAAATCTACCACCTTCACACACAAATCATTTAGTCATGGGCTTCTTCTATGAGCTCCTTCTTTCCCCCCCCCATGTGATGGGCCTTTTTCACAGCAGCCACTAGGTGTCTAAAAGGCAGGAAGTAACACAGGTGCACCAAAACATTAATTAGGGTTTCCAACTTCCAGTCCCTTTAGGTGTTGGTGGTTAGGTGCTGGGGCCCTAATTAAGGAGTTGGTTGCACCTGTGTTTCCCCCTGCATTTTAGACACAAAATGGAGGCTGTGAAAAAGGCCCATTGTTGCAAATTGTGGTTTTCTACCTTGGCTCAGCGCCTTCCTTTTAAGATGAGACAGGCAAAGCACATACCTAAGTAGAGGTGCACATCATTGAGTATTGTGGGTGTGTGTTGGAGTATTGTGGGTGTGTGTTGGAGTATTGTGGGTGTGTGTTGGAGTATTGTGGGTGTGTGTTGGAGATAGATACTCACAGTTGATGCTAACATTGATCCACCAAACCACACAGCATATCTCTGCATATGATGAGTGATAACTTGGACATCAATTGGTTTGGGCTGAGGAGGCGAAACAGAGAGAAGGTTTAAGGACACAAGAGCAGCTAACCTGAACCACCTTGTCAAACTCAGAGACTGGGATGATACAGACCTTTTCTCCCATATGAGAACTTAAGGTCCTTACACATCGGAAGCGGGGTTTTTTCCCCATCATATTTTCAGAACCTATTCAATTCAATTTATTGTTGTCCACAATGTGGAAATTTGTCTTTGGCTTCGCAGGTTTTCTTGCACACATGAAAAGTACAGTACACAGACACAGTACAGGAAATGATAGGGTACATAATACAACATAGAACAAGACAACAGCACAATACAGACAGCGATAACGGACAGGGTTCTGATCTGGTTCTGATGATAACGGTTGCGTTATCAGTTAACGCAACCGTGCATACCAACGGCGAAGTTTCGCTGAGCGTTGTTGTGGCGTTTATTTTTTCGGACCAAGGTCGATTTGTCAGAAATTCGCTTCCGACGTGTACACATCTGTTGCTGTGATTGACAGGTGGGTCAATATTCACATCGCTCTTGGTGAGTAACAGCCTTTAGTTTCACACTCTCTGGATTGACTGCACTAGTTTGAAAAATGCAGTTAGAAGGGTGTGAGAGAAGACACGGAGAGGGAAGCGGAGATCAAATCAATGGAATCAAATATGATTTCATAAGAGTCAAACTACAACAAGACTGCAAAACATCCAATGATGTTCGTCTACTTTAACCCTGGGGGGGAAGGGAAGAAAGAAAGAATTGACGTTTTAGTGCCTAAAACATTCAACTGTATTTTTGTGTGGAGGACTAGATCTTACATACAGTACAAAATGTGTTTAAACAAACAATATACAACAAAGTCCTTGAGTCCGGATATAAAATACAAGTGTGTCACTAGTACAAGGAAGATACCACCACCACTACTACCACTACTACTACTACTCCTACTATTATTATTAGCCGAAATGCCGTCTTGACCTAAAACACTTACAATCGATGAGCTCCAACTCCGTTCTCGCGGCAACCGGACTGTAAACAATAACCACGACGCACAGAAGCGGAATCTCAACACCGCGCAACACCGAAATATTGCCCGTCTGTCCCAGAGTCTTATTAGTCGTCAGATTGATAGACTCTGGGTTCCCAGCTCAACTTGAGACATACCTCAGCCCCAAACAGCGACGGATACGGGGCAAAACTAGAATTATCGAGCTGGAGACATCTTGACCATTTTATTAGCAACCTTTGTAACAGTCAATACAAAAGGAGTCTCTTGCGCGTCAGCCCCTCCACAAAAGGAGGTCGGTGCTCTCAGGACAGGACAGTATTATGACAAAAGTTCAATGGACAAACCAAAGAGGATCCTGGAGCACACGATTCACTGGAAAATTGCTTTATTCAAAGACTAACGTTTCGACGCCTGCTGCGTCTTCATCAGAGTCAAACGATTACGATTTGACTCTGATGATTAGAGTCAAAACGATTAGTGACTGTTACTTTGTAACAGTCACTTGTTGAAAATAAAAGTTATTTTATTCTCCGGTGCATGAGGACTTTGACAAACAAGGAAGTTACATTTTAAGTTGAGGATTTAAGGGTTAGAACAGTGATAGAATGCCAATAATGACGAGCACCAGAAAAATGTGTTTCGAAATATGTAGGTGAAGCAAATGAATGGGCTTCATTTGTAAGGCACGGGAATGTTTGAACTGTAATGCTTCTCTCACATCACAATGCTATTCCCACATCTGTCAAAAGATACACATTTATTATTCTTTATTCATTTGTAGTTACCGCTTGCATCAATTGGCAGTACCATTTCATTGACGCAAAAGCAAACAGCAGAAACTACTGTTTTAAAGCTGCAATATACTTTTTTCTTTGACGGTAAAATAGAAATTTGAACTGTACACGGCTAAATTGTTTTTTTCAATGATATTTGGGACGACCAGACCAAACGCCTTCAAACACACGGGTATCGCATTCTTTTTTTTCTTCTTCTTCTTCTTTGTGGATGCAGATTGTGTTCACTATTTGCCTCTTGAGCGCTTGTGGAGGGTTTATAGATGCTGGCTACCTCAGCCTCGGGATAGATGCTGTTTAAATTCCATGGGGATTTAGGGGAGGAGGCCGCGTTCAGTTTGGGCTTAGGCCTAACAATACACTTACTGCCTCAAGGCAAAAAGCATATTGTAGCTTTAACTGTCATACATTAGGCTCAGGTTTATATATCTCAGATTAACAAAAAGTATGCCATTAAATCCTACTCAACTATGATCAATCCACAACGTACTTCTTGTGAGACAGGACTAGGGTTGTCAAAAGTATCGATAAAAATCAATACTACAAATTTGAAATGGATACAATACTCATTTGCAACAGTATGGACACCCAGCAGTGCTTTCTCTGAATGAAAAATCAAACATACTACTGATTTATCCCCCCCCTACCATTGGTGGGTATCTGTTGCTTCAACAAGCTCAAAGCGTTCTGATAGGCTGATGACTAGAGCAGGTGTAATCTGCTGTGTTCTGATAGGCTGATGACTAGAGCAGGTGTAATCTGCTGTGTAAGGTCAAAGTTTCGAAATGAGTTTTATCGGGCCTAGATTATGGAGAAGCGTACGTCTGTCCATCCATCTGTCTGTTTATTTTTTATGCCTCTTGATGTGTTGTCACCCCCCCCCCCCCCCTTCTCCGTGATATTGAAAATGCTATCGAGTATCGATATTTTCCGGGGTATCGGTATCAAAGTAGAATTTCTAGTATCGGGACATCCCTAGACAGGACATAAAGGTTGAAGTTGTTTTTCCTCAGTTATTGTCCTTTGGTTTTGTCAGGCAGGACATTGATCTCTGCTAGGTGTAAACGGTCTGTACTCTCACCTTGAGCTTGCCCCCGCTCAGCTCCTCACTCATCTTCAGCCGGGCGTCCACCGACCTCTTCAGGTCTCTCTGCATACGTCGCCCAAAGTCCCTGAACATGGTGGAGCCTCCTGAGAGAACGACGTTCTGTGGAGGGAAAGGGGACGGGGATCACTCACCAATAGGGTTGGGTACCGAAACAAGGTACCAATATGGTACCGGTGCTTTTACAACCAATACTACCGGTACCGAATTGCAAACGCAGATTTAGGTGCCTCATTTAGGTGCCATGCCTGAGGCTGCTGAGTGAAATATCCGCCCTCCGGTGCTCCGAAACGGGCGCTGCACGCACTTTCACTAACATTCTAGGGCTTAAACACATACAATTATTATTTTGAAATACTCTTTACAGCCTCTTTCAATAAAAAATAGGTTTAAATATGCTTTAACTTTTTTTTAAGGTACCGTTTTAGAAGTATCGTTTTAAGCACGGTTCCGTTTTAGAAGTATCGTTTTAGCACCGGTATCGAAAAATATGAAACGATACCTATCCCTAATCACCAAGTTGTAGGACAGGAAGCACTTAGAGCTGCAACGATTAATCAATTAGCCGATCGACATAAAATTAATCAACAACTACTTTGATAATCGATTAATCGTTAGGAGTACAATTTTAAGGGAAACGGTCTAAATTCTCTGATTTCAGCTTCTTAAATGTGAATATTTTCTGGTTTCTTTACTCCTGTATGACAGTAAACTGATATGCTCTTTGAGTTGTGGACAAGACAAGACATTTGAGGGCATCATCTTGGGCGTTGGGAAACACTGATCGTTTGACCATTTTCTGACATTTTATAAACCAAACAACTAATCGATTAATCGAGAAAATAATCGACAGATTGATCGATTATGAATATAATCGTTAGTTTGAAGCACTTCACGCCAGCGACTGGGAAGTGGCCACATCCAGTATCTGAATCCCTAGTCTCGGCTCCCAGACAATTGGAGCTCTCCGCCTACCGATCATCTGGGAACTTCTTGTCAACAATAGTAGTTTGAATGGTCGCTAACAAACCTACACGCCTTTGTTAAGAACTTTTTAAAACACTGAAAATGGATTGTCACGTACGTTACATTATTTGATTCAGTTGTATCCGTTTACAAGCGCACGACTTCTGCATGTCACCGCCCCTTCTGCACGAAGGGCCGCCCTAAAGACTCTGGATTGGTTCTGCGACACAGACCTCTCAAAAAGTGTTTCCACCCGGTTTGAACTGACAGCTGGGAGAAAGTCCTCACACTCTCCAGTTGAGCGACGCAGAGAGAGAGACTGAGAACTGAGTCTACTGAAGCCCATGAACATGGTGTGTGTACAGTGCCACGCGCCACCTACTGGACGTTTTGTGGACATAACTCAAAGAAACATCCGTCTCTGGGAGTGAATCAAGACCCTGACGCAAAGGCCCAGGCCTGGTCATTACACAGCTACTTAGCCCAGGCCTGGTCATTACACAGCTACTTAGCCCAGGCCTGGTCATTACACAGCTACTTAGCCCAGGCCTGGTCATTACACAGGTACTTAGCCCAGGCCTGGTCATTACACAGCTACTTAGCCCAGGCCTGGTCATTACACAGCTACTTAGCCCAGGCCTGGTCATTACACAGCTAATTAAAGACACTAATCACTTCAAGTAAGCCTTTGTTCACACCTGGCGCTTAACATAAGCAGAACTGAAGCCGTTCACACAAGAAGCCTTCTCTTTTCCTCAGCGCGCCTTGAACCCGCCCACAACTCCCATTGACTTCATGCCTGGCAGGTTCACGCTTCACACTTGGAAAATAGGACTGAATCCTGAATGATCGCTTGAGCGTGCGTTGAGCAAGGCACGCGCTGGACTGCTGCGAATGGCTTCACCCGTTAGCAAGGACGCCGAAATGAAACTTTGTGGGTTCAGCGTAGGTTGAGCGTTGCTTCGACGTATGGTGTGAACGGGATGTTATATACAAGCTTACAACAAAAACACAGCTGAACTGTCTGCAGCAGCCAAGAAGTTCATTCGATTAGAAATCAGTAAAAACTGACCGGCCTTCTTGACTGCAGAGTTAATAACTCGAGGTACAGTCAAATCAGATCCTGTTAAATGGCGAAATTACCGGTCATGTATTTTCATACTTTCTCCAGTCCATATTTGAACTGCCAAGAAACCTCTTTCTTTTTTTTCTTCTTCTTTTCTTTTCACAGGGGATTTCCTATCTGGAGGAAACCCCGGAGGAGCACGGGGCAAACTCCGCACAGGAAGGCCCTCATGACGAGCCCACCTGGGCAGTAGGCACTGAGGACATGGGGATGGGGACACACCCTCAGCGCCCACAGCATCCCAGGCGGGAATCGAACCCAGGACCTTCTTGCTGTGGAGGCGACAGCACTACCACGTGCACCACCGTGCCCCCTAGAAACCTCCTCATCTTTACTGCTCTAAAAAGGTATCAATCTGATGCTTAAACAAGGTCCCACTGATTACATTACATTACGTCATTTGGCAGACGCTTTTATCCAAAGCGACTTACAATAACACATTTTTGTCAGCAATAGAGCAATCAACTATGCAGCACAGTCTATGACAACTACAACTTCTGAAGGAACAGTGGTACAAGTTTAGTTTAGGTTAGCATTTTTTTTTTATTTTTTTTAAAGAAGTTAGATCAAGAAGGGCCCAGATGGAGCCTGAAAAGGTGTGTCTTTAGTCTTTTCCGAAAGATCGGCAGTGATTCAGCCGTCCTGACCGAAGGTGGAAGCTCGTTCCACCATTGCCACCATTCCACCAATAATGATTGATGACAATAGAATAGATTAGAACAATGTTTTGCTTAATAAAGAGGTAAAATCAGAATGTCTGCTCACCTTATAGAGAGGACGTCTGACATCGATAGGGCAGTTCTGAATGACCTCGTCCACAACCTCAGAGATTGGCTGGGTGAAATCGGGGTTGGCGAACTGGAAGCGAATGTAAGCAAAGAAAACGTGTCATTCTGTACATGTGCCAGGTTTATCAAGTTGCAGTAGCAATGAATCCACGCTTTAGTACACCCGAGTGATTTGTGCTAGTCTGCAAAACATCCAGGAGCCCTGCCTCACTCATATCAGAGACCACGTCGTTGATCAAAACATCCAGGAGCCCTCCCTCACTCATATCAGAGACTACGTCGCTGATCAAAACATCCAGGAGCCCTCCCTCACTCATATCAGAGACCACGTCGCTGATCAAAACATCCAGGAGCCCTCCCTCACTCATATCAGAGACCACGTCGCTGATCAAAACATCCAGGAGCCCTCCCTCACTCATATCAGAGACCACGTCGCTGATCAAAACATCCAGGAGCCCTCCCTCACTCATATCAGAGACTACGTCGCTGATCAAAACATCCAGGAGCCCTCCCTCACTCATATCAGAGACTACGTCGTTGATCAAAACATCCAGGAGCCCTCCCTCACTCATATCAGAGACCACGTCGCTGATCAAAACATCCAGGAGCCCTCCCTCACTCATATCAGAGACCACGTCGTTGATCAAAACGGCGCTCATGTAAGCAGGCGAAGCAGCGGCCCCGACCCGCACTGCGTTACCAATACCAACCTCTGGGTGGAAGAAGATCTCGGGCCCCAGGAAGCGCTCGTAGCCAACGTCGATGGTGAACTCCTTCTTGCTGATGGAGTTGATGCCGGTGTACTGCTTGATCCACTTGGAGCCGTCCGTGTCGTACTTGCTGAACTCTTTGACCAGATCTGGACACACGTAGCTGAACCGCTCCTGTTGGCAACAAAAAGACAAGACCGTCAAGTTTCAGCAAAGCAACGTGATTGGTCAACTCAATACAGGGAGGGCCTTTCCACTCTGGAGCAGGTACTGGCTCGCTGTGTGCGAGAGTTGCATGTCTTAAAATGTTTTGCTTACTCCAATCCGTCTAGTCCAGGGGTGGGCAATTATTTTTCATGGGGGGCCACATGAGAAACCCAGATTGTTGCCGGGGGCCGAACAAATATTGTCATGCCGTAACCCATGGATGGGTAACTTTGATGATAGAGAGGGCCACAAAAAATGTCCTCGCTACCAGGTTTTGCTGAGGGCCGAACGGCGGCAGCGTGAAAAATTTGGGGCATTTGAAGCCAGGTTTAGAGGAATAACTAATTTTAAATTAACAGTTGTGATGTCATTATTCAGTCTTAACCACCAATATTTCATCGTTTTCTCACTCACTCCTATGTCACCACCTGCTCTCAGGGCTTGAAATTAACTTTTTTGACCACCTGCCAATATGGCTGCTAGATTTTAAAGTTACCAGCCAATTAGAATTTCCACTAGCCAAAATGTTTTTCTTGAAATAAACCAGAATATGAGTGGGTTAATTTAAGCATAAGTATCAATAAGTGGCCCGGAATGATCAAAGCCTGTGTTGAGGGTCACACGAACAAAAATGCATTCTTGAAGCTAAATAAATCCAAAACCAATGAGTTAATTATTTAAATTTCTAATTCAATGTAGCCTTTTAGTCATAAAGATTATGTAAGGGATAATGTATATTGAGGCGGTGATTACGGGGGAAATAATGACCGACAGGTGATGATTGAGCCCGACGCGCAGCGGAGGGCTTAATCGTTCACCTGAAGGTCATTATTTCCCAGTAATCACCGCCTCAATATACATTATCCCGCTTAGAACACGGCCTACAACTAAATCATTCAATAATCTGACAAAAATAATTATTCAAATATATTTTTTAATAGCGTTTTCAACGACAAAGCGGTTTCATTCGTAATTGGCACACAAGACACCACAGCTGCAACTGGTTGGCCTAATTAGTAGTGTCTTGCTGACAAAAGGCTCTTATCAACTGATTAATCCAGGTGTGGCAGAGCAGCGGTCGGTTGTCGAGAAATAATGACCGGTGAATATTGTTGATTGACCAATCAGAATCGAGTATTCAAGAGAGCCGTGTTCTAATGAAAGATATTCCATATTCCAGACTGAAATGCTATAACAGAAGTGGTGTATTGGCCAGAATGACATGAACATTTGGACACTTATTCAGCGGGTATCTTGCATGTTGCGTTCAGGTGCACTGTGTAATTCTTTTTTTTTTTTTTTTTGCAATTCCATCGCGGGCCACACAGGTGGCGCTCGCGGGCCGCATCCGGCCCGCGGGCCGTAGTTTGCCCATGTATGGTCTCTAGTCGATCTAATCGTCTGATCAATGCTTAAAACCGGCATTATTTCTTGATGCGTTTGCTGCGTTTACATCTTTATTTGTCTGCATATATTTTAGATGGGCCCCTAATTATTATGTTAACCCTGCTTATTCCATTTTAAAAACTCAAGTAATAAACTCCACAACCCCCCCAAAAAATAAAACATTCCAATCACGGTAATAATTCCCTTAAAGCAAAGCTCGCCGTCTTATTTTGTTTTTCTTACCTTCTCATTCTGCTCGTTTTTATTCTCATGTAGTATTTGTACTACTTTGGAGAGAACCTTTCAGACAACGGACATGCATTTGTATGCATGGTATGGAAGCCATAATACCTGGGTGAGAGTTCTTTACTGGGATTCCAGGTACTCGGGTGTTTGCGTTATGCCTATAACCACAGTGCAGAGGCACCTTACTAGGTCTACTGCTATCACAGTGAATATGAATGATTGGTAGCAGAACATATATTTCCAAGATATGCTATTGGTTTATTTTGCAGGTTGGGGTGTGAGCCATGCTGCAAGCCAGACAGCAGTGGAATTTCCCCAACATGTTTGGCCATAGTCCAACAAAATACACATCGCCTCAAAATCTAATGATTTGGATTCACTTTATTTCTCGTCTGTGTGTCTCGGGTGGAATGGTCCTCGACATCAAGAACACCACAAAGGCTTGGATTAACAAAGCGTACAGGTTAATGGATGTGGAGGAGGTGTAGAGAAACTAGGTGAATCACAATTAGTTGTGGTGATTAAAAAAGCAATTATAAGGGGAGGCTTAATGAGAACATAATTGACATTACTGTCACGTCAGTTTTTGAAATGCTTGTCAAAGATCCTGGAGATCGAAACGTTGCGATAAAGAACCACTGATGGAGCCTCAGTGTGCGGACCTTCTCTTTTTGTTACAGTTTTTGAAGTGGAAACAGAAAATAACATCTATAATACTTTTGATGTTGCAGGTTTGAAAAACAAGATTAAAATGGTAGGAGGGTGGGGGGAGCCATAAATGCTGCAAAAAAACCTAATCTCAGAAACTAAAAGTGTGTTCCAAATTATGTTTATGCATTTTCTTTTCTATTTTGAAATGCATATGCTGTAGTTTGAGTTGATCCCAGAATTAAACAAAACAAACAAAAGCAGCAGAACTGGAGAGAAAATAATTTAGCCAGAAAAACCCTTTGCATTTAACTGGCGGACCAACAGTGCCACCTAGTGTCCTCATGAGGAAAATGAGATTTGAACGTTTCATTTAATCTTTCAAACCAAAGACCGGAGTCATCACTGAGAGTGTAAAAATGAAAGAAATACAATATGAGACCACATATCGTCTTAGATATCGTAATATCATGTTATGGAATAAGTCTTTTCCTGGTTTTAAAGGCTGTATTACAGTAAAGTGATTTTCTGAACTTACGAGACTGGTCTAGGTCTGTTCTATCATTTGCCTTTAAGTAATTATATCCACATTACTGATTATTTATCAAAGATCTTGTGTAAAGATTTGTGAAAGCACCATGTGGTCAGGAAAGGAAACTGTCTTTCCTTCCGCATCTACTGTATGTATGTGTATAATGTGAAACCAGATCATTTTGTCCCAGTGGATCTACACCAAAGTCGCCAAAGATCTAAATGGATTTCAACGCTGAGAATTAAATAGAAATAATCAAGAATCGGCGATGATACTGGGAATGACAAATGTTGACTCCAGGAGGCAACCGTAACCCCCCGAGCAGAAGAGGTGGCCGATGGGAAATGTAGGCGGGTGGGTGACTCTACCTTGACTGCCTTGGCGGTCTCCAGCGACTGCTCCGGCGGGATGCCCACCTCCCGCTCCCTCAGGAGCTGCTGGGTGAAGTAGGTGATGTCACGCCCCGCGATAGGAATGTGCTTTATACAGCTGCCGATAACATAACCCTCGGCCTGAGAGAGAGAGAGAGAAAAATAGAGAGAGGGGAAAGAAAAAGAGTGTGAGAGGTGATGTCATAGCACATGAAACTGAATGGAACATTTAAGTACATGCACACGGGTGTGTGCAAAACAGAAAATCCGCTGGAATGGCAGATTTAGGGATCCAAGCACTGCGATTCCTCCTCTGTATCGCCCCGTTGTTGTGCTTGGCTGGTTTTGCGTCTGTTCAGCAGTGGCCACAGACATGCTGACTCAAGACGCCCAACCACTAAATGTATTCTGCAAAAAGCACATTTCCCAAACTCGATCATTCCTTCCGACCTCGGAGAGAATATGCCGGCCTACTTCTGAACTTCTACTTGATCCTGACGCTGACAAAGTAGACGGGTGGTGGTGGAGGTGATGGTGTTGGTGGTCCTTTGTGAATCATTTTTCAAAGCATGGTTATAGTACAAGAATAAACCCCCGCACACTGTCTCCACATGCAAATAAAAAAGTTGAATAAGTCAAGGGAAAAAAATAACGTTTCGGTCGTTAAGACCTTCATCAGATTCCTCAGAGGAAAACCGAGCGAGGAAAGATAAGCTTGATACTCGAGTAAACAACTGTGTTAAGAATAAATAGCCAACAACCTTTTGTTGTTCAAAAATATATATATACCGTAAATTCCGGACTATAAGGCGCACCGGTGTATAAGCCGCACCTGCAAAGTTGACTGTTTTTTACATATATAAGCCGCACCGGACTATAAGCCGCGGGTGTTTTAATGGTATTTATTTTTATTTATTTATTTATTTATTTTTTATTGTGTTTTAATGTTTAATTACCATATGTAAGGGTTCATGCACAGAGGGGATTGTCGGGAAAGAGATGGCTGTTTGAGGAAGCTCCCATTTATTAACATTTCAACAAAACAACATAACACAACACCACCTGTGTTGTGTTATGTTATGTTATGTTATGTTGTTAAAAGAGGGCAAGAGAGGAAATTAAAACAGAAGTGGATTTATAGTTAGAAAGAGTGCTAAAAAAGAGAGATTTATTTTTATTTTATTTTTTTGGAAAAAATCCATACATAAGCCGCACCGTTATATAAGCCGCAGGGGCCAAAAAAGCCCAAAAAACGGGAAATATAGTCCAGAATTTACGGTGTATATATAACAAATAATAATAATAATAATAATAAATAGCCAATAACACGATTGATTACTTGATTTAACATCCACAATACAAACTTTGAACTTCATAACCTGGAATCTGCCTGCGTTTATTCTTGAAGTGAAGTGGTGAGTGGCCATCAAATTAACCGGCTGGAAAAAATTGCTTTAAGCCACCATTTCTTTTTATTACCTCCACCAAGGAGGTGATGTTTTCCCCACCATTTATTTCCTCTTTTAGCAGGATTAAGGGAAAACTACTGGGCCGATTTTCATGAAAGGTGGTGGAAGATTGTAGCATGGGCCAAGGAAGAACTCATTACACTTTGGAGTGACTCCGGACCCCACTCACGAACAAGTAGGGATGTAACCGGTTTGAATGATAACCGTGATAAAATTCCTTACGATAACCGTACCTGTTTCAAATTTTCATTATCATTAAAACCGTGGTACCGTGATTACCGTGGTACCGTGATTACCGTGATTACAGTGCTTTGAAAAACATGGTAAATAAATACTGTCAACTAAAGTTGGCAACAGTCTCCCAGGTGAAAACGTGCAGCCTTGGAGTAATGATTTCAGTGAGTGTATCAACACTATTTGGGTCTGCGTTTTCAATATAAAACTATAAATATAAAAATTATTTCGGTGAGTCTCTCAGTACTTTTTGAACATTTTCATAAATCTTTTATGAATACTGTGATAATACGATAACCGTGATAATTTTGGTCAGGATAATGGTGATGTGAAATTTTCATAGCGTTACATCTCTACGAACAAGCAGCACCAACCTTGGCTGGAGGAGGTCTGCGCCCTCCAAGTGAAGTGCCCTTCTAGTCTTTAAGAGTCTTTTGTTGCACTGATGGGGTCCAATTGCAATCTTTGATATCCGCTCGGGGAACGTTTAGAACATTTATCGGTTGATTGTTGATCAGTGTCTGATTGATTGGTGCGCCCCTAGTTAAAAAAGACCTAGTCTCGACGCCAGACCCATGAGAGTTCTTACGCTGATACACTACGTTACTGCATGCTGCAGAGCTCTCTCTGGGTCTGGGACACTTTCCCTCAGAGGGCTGGTTATGGGAGGGAACCGTTCACTTGGCCAGTCATATGCCAGTGATGGCTGCAGTCCTCTCCAATCAGTAACGACTTTGCGATCAGACAACACGGGAGGCGCAGCCCATTTGCTGTCTCATCGGTGCTACGACCGGTCACTCATTCAATTTCAACCCGCCTTCAAAACCAGCAGTGGCTGTGAAGTGGCACAGACTCACTTAAAGGAACACTCCGCCCATTTTCAACCAGCTTTGTATCATTAGAACATCAGTAGTATATCAGAAAACCGTAAACTGTTTTGAAGTCTGTCATTTAATTTGACAGTTATTGAGTGTTAAAGTGTGGACCAGTGACATCACTGGTCCACACTAACTCAAATTAATAACTCATTAACTCAAATCAACTGTCAATAACTGTCAAACTAGCTGAATGATGAACAGTTTGACAGTTATTGAGAGTTGATTTGAGTTAATGAGTTATTAATTTGAGTTAGTGTGGACCAGTGATGTCACTGGTCCACACTTTAACACTCAATAACTGTCAAATTAAATGACAGACTTCAAAACAGTTTACAGTTTTCTGATATACTACTGATGTTCTAATGATACAAAGCTGGTTGAAAATGGGCGGAGTGTTCCTTTAAGTAGTAGGCGGAGCGCAGCGATTCAACGTAATATTTGAGTCTGGGGAGAGACTAAAAACAACCCAACTAATTGCATGAAAACTTATTTGAAAATAACAGTATATTGGTCGAATTGTTTGAAATAATGATGCAGAGTTTCAAATGGACGCTGTTTCTTCAAGAAGGAGGAACTGTGTGTGTGTGTGTGTGTGTGTGTGTGTGTGTGTGTGTGTGTGTGTGAGCGGTCTCTGTGGGCCAGAGTGTGTCTGTCAGTCAGTGAACTCACCACCGGGATGACGTGAGTGACGCCGTCTCCGCTGTCGATGACTGTGCCCGTCAGTGTTCTCTCTCCCACCTGTCTGGACGTCCAGGATGCTGCCAGAGCCAGCACAGCCTGGGAGGAGCACACACACACACACACACACATGCGCAGGCACACACACGCGCGCGCGCACACACACGCACACGCACACACACACACACACACGCACACACACACACACACACGCAATGAGTACCATTGCCCATACTGTTTGTTCTAGGGGTGTCGCGGTACATGTATTCGTCCCGTGAGTTCACGGTACGGGCATCACGGTACGTCGTTTCACGGTAACGACACGAATACGTCAAATCCAGAAGCGCCTAAATGCTGTTTGAACGCCATTGAATTGAATTGAATTAAACGCCAGAAGAAGCGGCTAAACGTTACATAACACTGACAAAGCTGTTAACTTGTAAACAAGCAACTTACATCGCGTGGGATGACAAGCAAGATGCGGTGAGGAAGAGGGGATGACTCCTTGTCATGTTCCAATAATCCATTAGATGACCGAACGTAATCATCATGGTAAACAAAACCGAGCCAGTAAAATACAACCTAATGTTTACTTCTTTAAACAGGGCCATGCTGTACCAGTTTGTGACACTAGGTGGAGGACTAGTACTGCCTGTTCAAAATGAATGCCCATGGTTCAATAAAAACATAAAAATAATTTTTTGTTGTCGCTTTTTCCGCCGTTGTACCGTACCGTATTCGTACCGAACTGTGACCCCAAAACTGAGGTACGTACACCCCTAGTTTGTTCATACACAGATAGGGTGTCACCACATTATCATGAGAATTGGTCAAATGGTCAAATGAGCAAAGACATGAACTACCGTAAATTCCGGACTATAAGCCGCGGCTTTTTTCCCGTTTTTTGGCCTTTTTTGCCCCCTGCGGCTTATATAACGGTGCGGCTTATCTATGGATTTTTCCAGCAAACGGCCACTCGGGAACCTCCAAAATCTATGGATGTTGGTATGAGGCAGAACGAGAGCAAGACAGACATTATGAGAGCGAGACCCTGATTGGATGATGTTGCAAAAAATGTGCCTCGCGACCTGATTGGAGCACTGTGCCACTACTCTCTCTCAGCCACTACGGTAAAACACCCTCCCTCCTCCCTCGCTCTGGGGGGAAAAAGGCAGCGATTGAGCCTGAAAGACAGTCTGAATGAAATTGAATGTAACATTCCCAATTCTATGTATTACATTCTAAAAAACTAACAGCAACATTTTGGAAGGCTAAGCCACACAACTAGCTCGTTGTAATCTAACATCATGCTTCAAAAGATGGAGAACTGGCTGTGTTACGACGATGGCGGCGATTGAGCCTGAAAGCCATGTCTGAGACAGTAGCGAGACAGGAACAACAACAGCAGCAGCAGCAAAGGATCATGCACAAACCCGAGACGAAAGGGACTGTCCGTCAGGGCGCGGACGACTGTGTCAGCAACTCCCTCCCGACTACCAGGAGAAAATTACAAACTTCGGCGAATTGACACAAAGAAAGATCAAGGAATATTCCATCGGACCGGAGCAGATCATAAATATGGATGAAGTGCCTTTGACGTTCGACCTGCCTCTCACTAGGACTGTTAACAAGAAAGGTGAATCGTCCATCACGTTGAGAACCACAGGTCACGAGAGAACGAATTTCACTTGTGTTCTTGGCTGCACAGCATCTGGAGTAAAGCTCCCGCCGATGGTGATTTTTAAGCATCTCACAATGTGTGATTTTGTCTGGGGATTAGTGACCTGACTTTTGTTTTGTTGAAATGTTAATAAATGGGAGCTTCCCCAAACAGCCATCTCTTTCCCGACAATCCCCTCTGTGCACGAAGCCTTACATATGGTAATTAAACATCAAAACACCCGCGGCTTATAGACCGGTGCGGCTTATATAAGAAAAAAATAGTCAACTTTGAAGGTGCGGCTTATAGACCGGTGCGCCTTATAGTCCGGAATTTACGGTACATGGCTAAACAAAAAGAAATGTAAAACTGGCCTATAAGAATGCATTTCAGGATGATTATGATCACCCTTTAGATAGGAGGAAGGACGCGCGTCGCGTGTGCATGAAGTGTAAATCAACATCTCTCATTCACACAACAGTCATCGCAGCTTATGGGGCCCAACCTGCACTGCGATGTACAGTCCCGGGACATTGAAGGATTCAAACATGATCTCAGCTGTGTACTCCCGATTTTCTGGTGTGTTCAGAGGAGGTTCTGTCTGCAAAGAGAGAAGCACACGCACACGCACACGCACACACACACACACACACACACACACACACATACGTCTGTTTTGTTGGATCATTCATCAAAGAGTTGATTTTACACACAAAATAGCATTGGAAACAGGTAGGGTGACATACTTCTACAAAAAACGTCCTGATATCAACTATTTTGGCTGGAAAATGTGTTTTTGCCAGATATATATTTTTTTAATGTAATGCTTTCTGTTCTTAGTGGGGTTTTTTTTTTATTAAGCTGTGTTCACACAAAGATATTTATTTTTCTCTCTATTTGTCGCTCGATTCAACCCTTTGGAATCGCTCTGTCGCTGTGTTTAAATCGCTCGTCAACAGGCACAAGAATTGACGGACATCTGGGGGCTATAACGTTACGCAATGTCATGATGTTTGTCCACTACGAGCCACTGTAGTTGTTTACAAGCTAAGCCTATCAGCGTGCTCCTAACGCAAGCTCTATACCGGTAGTACAGACTTCACATGTCAGCTGTCAGCCTGTCAATCAGCTGTCAATGCGGTTTGTTGCCACACAATAAACCAGCGGTTTGTTCCAAGCCAGTGTGATCCTTGACTCACTCTCACACGGCAGCCAATCAGCATTGAACAGCGAGCGACTGATGCCAGCGTAATTTCACTCGAGTTGGGATATTTCATCTCGGGCGAGGAGCGAATTTTCGCCCTATCGCTCTGTCTCTGTCGCTCGGACGCCCAGCGATTTTTCTCCCGGGCTAACATACGCTCAATCGCTCGTTTGCATTGACTTTGTATGTAAACTCGATGCCAGCGAAAAACTTTAATAGGTCGGTGTGAACGCACCTTAACACAACCATAAAATACATAGACAATATTTACACAGTAAATAATTAGCATGGCTGGCAATGCATGACAAACACAAGCCAACCAAGTAGGTTACAAACAATGCCTGCAAATTGTACATACACCTATACAAAAACAAACATGTACACACACATGAATGTAAACGTAACTGTAAGATATTACAACCAACCTCAAATTATCAATAATTCATTTCATTCTATAGCAGACTCTCAAAAGAAAAAAAATGAAAATAAAGTTGCGATGTCAACAACACAATAGATTGTGTTATCAATAACACATCTCGGTATCCCAAGTTTTTGCTATTGTCAAGATCTCCCGTTTATTTGTGCCAGCACTTTTTGGCCTATCTTTCATAATTATCCTCTCCTGTAAATAATAATGTTTGAGAAAAGATATAAAGGACTTCAGACGTAATTTTGGGCTGTCAAATATATAAACTTTGCCCAGCAGCACAACAATATTCAATAACATAATTTGATATTCTTGACAACCAGTGTTTCCCATACATAAAGGAATTTGTGGCGGGCCGCCACAATAATATTTGGACCGCCACAATAAGATGTTGACCAAAAAAAAAAAAATTTTTTTTTTTTTTTTTACAGTGCACCTGAACGCAACATGCAAGATATCCGCTGAATAAGTGTCCAATAAATGTTCATGTCATTCTGGCCAATACTTCTGTTATAGCATTTCAGTCTGGAATATGGAATATCTTTCAATAATCTATGATTTAGCTGCTAAATTGTCAAATACCGCCATCTGCTCGCTACCCGGGCACTTATGTATGTACTTAACCCAACTAACTTAACCTAACTAACTATCCGGTGTGCACAACACTGTCAGCCTAAACTCCGGCTGACACCCCAAAAACCTACAATCCGCTACAGAAAAATGTATATTGTTTGTTTATTAACTGGCCCCTCGCCTTCTATCATTTCACGAAATTGGCAAAGCAAGTTGAGTATCCCTGACCTATAGGGAGAAATTTAGTTTGTCATTGTAAACGCACAGCACAGTAATGATGACATGTTCTTCATAGATCTAGCCTTTTAATTTTGCTCTTAAGCTTTCTCAAAGTACACCAAATTCATGCATTTTACTTTAAAATGTTTTAAAAAATCTCGCGGGGGCGCATGCCCCCGCACCCCCCTAGGGGGTCTGCGGTCCCCCACCACAAATTCTCAAAATCCTGTGGGAAACACTGACAACCCAATATAATATTGAGAGGAGGTAATGGTAAAAGAACAGCTTGTTCAGATAGGCAGTATGCCACCTGCTGCCAAAAGGATGCAACAACTGGACAAAACCAAAATAAATGCTATTTAAATCAATCAATCAAATCTTCTTTGCCACAATATCTACATAAATTGTTATAAGTTATTTTCCATGTTGTTTGTTTGTTTACTCAGCCTTAGCAACAGGTGAGACAAAAAGTGAATTCTGCATACTGCCTGAAGGGAAAGAAGAAGTCACTCAGCACGTCCATCAGAAACCAGGAAGTAGAAGCAGGAAGTGGTTAGGGTTAGGGGGCTCTTACCAGGAGGAAGTAGTGGTCCTCTGGCTCCGCCCTCAGGTACTTAAAGATGACCTGCTCCATGAAGCGCTCCATCAGGTCCCAGTCCTCAACGATACCATGACGGATTGGCCACTGTTGGGGTCAAAAGGACAGCCAATCAGAACAATACATACAAGATAGCAGGGCAGCCAATCAGAACAATACATAAAGGATATCAGGGCAGCCAATCAGAACAGTACAAGATATCAGGGCAGTGGCGGAAATGCAAATAAGACTAATGCAAACACAGCAGATATTTTTGTGGATGCCATTTTGAGGAAAAGGTTGAAAGCCCGTTTTGAAACATTATTGAACATTAGTGACGGACATGTGTCCTCAATTATATTCAGATTTTTCACCTGCTGCCAACTGGATGGAGCTGCTATCGATTCATATCTGATTTATTTCCACATATGAGTGAGGCCTGAATCGGACCGCAGAATATCCGAATCCATGTGCTTTTTTTACTGCTTACACATTCATAACACATATCGGATATGTGTGTCACATGTTAGCAAAAAGAAAATCACAATTGGGTCATTGTACCAGAGAGTCTATGTCTGAGGCCTTCGTTCAAAACTCTGAGGCACTGATGGAGAATTTTGAAGCCGATCAATGTTCATTAAGGAAGACTATCTGAGAAACACGAGTTGTCAGTGTTCACCTTTCCGTTTTATGCACACTGCAAAGGTTTGAAATATGTATACTGAGATGAAAAATAATTTTGCAATTGTCAAGGCCTGCTGGTTAGAGATCGTTTATTTCTACAAAGCTGGAACCCTACCTGCTCTTATCCCTACAGACTGCCGCCTACAGTGACATGTCGGGTGTAACGGTACGTGTATTCGTCCCGCGCCGTGATGTCACAGTACAGGCGTGACAGTTCGGTGCATGCAGCTGTACGAAGAATATGTCGATAGATACACACTCCAATCCAGAAGGTGGCGGTAAAGCCTGTCTGAAAGTTCCTGTCCACTGCACCCGCCGCTGCAATAACAACCAATGGATGGAGCTCCCGTGCTACTGAAAGCTAGCTCGCGGTAGTGCTGCACGATTAATCTAATCGCAATCGCAATCGTGATGTCAGCACGTGCGATTACATAACCGCAAAAGTGTGCGATTATTATCATCTTTTCCACGTCTTTTTGAGTGTGTGTGTGTGTGTGTCCTCTAACGTTACACGCGACGCAGCAAACAGACGTTTCTCTGCCATCACACTGGGCATCAACACTAGCGGGAGGCTTCTCCCATGCACTCCCGCAAATAAGTAATGTTATGCGCAGCAAAGTTACATCTTACCGAGAGGGAGAGAGAGAACATCCATGATCGCTAACAGCGAGCTATGCTAATAACTAGCTTGCCGTTCAGAAACGCATGTAAACAGCCGTGTGATTATTGAGAACGTCAGTAAAATAAGGAGAGAGCTGCAGGTGCTTATGCAGAACTAGTGCACGATTAAGTGCACAGTGGGTAATGACCCGCTGTGATGAAGAATATAGCGAGATTTATTTCAAATTGTTTTATTTATTTAGTTTTAATATATTTTAAATTGTAACATATTTCATGTATTTTAGTCTGTGATACGTGAAACCGTGGTATTTTTGTCCAAGGTTATCATAGCGTCAAAAACTCATGCCGGCACATCCCTAGATACCTCTTGTTTATTATATCGCAATCACAATCGCAATCGCAATATTGTCCACCCTAATCGCTAATCGCACCTTTCCCCCAAATCGTGCAGCACTAGCTCACGGTGACCCCACCCACTTCATCACCAGTGAGTGGGGAATGAAAAACCCTGTTCTACTAACGTGACCCGAGTATGAACAGCACACTTGCAATTTTCTACTCTATTCATTTTTGTGTTTTTATAAGAAGATGCCTTTCAGTTTAGTAGCTGCTTGTGACCACCTCCTTCTCTCCAGCCTGCCCGACATAAAAATATAACCTCATGCAAAAGAGTGTATGGTCACTGTTAGGGCTGGGCGATATGACGATATATTTTGTCTGGACGATAGAAAATGTATTTCGTCTCATATCGTTTATATCGTTGTGTTGCAAATCACACTCTTTACGGCAATATTGTTCGTCATTTGGATGACGCTGTGCTTTCTTCATTCCGTTTTCTTTTTTACTCACGTCCACAGTCCACACACGCACCAGACTGTGTCAACAAGCCCATTGCGTCCCTTTATAAGTGGCACAAATCAGCCGTGTGTAGGCTAAAGAGCAGGGAGATGTTACCTCCACTCCGTCCGCCTAGTCTACCCAGGCATTTGCGCTGTGTTAAGTCCGCGTTTGATCCATATTTGCGTGTGTCCTCCTAACGTTAAACCTGGCAAAACATCTCCTCCCATCCTCTCATCATCCCGAGGAAATCCATTGAGGAGCCGACAACAAAACGCCTATCATTAGCTTTAGCTTATAGCTTTCCCTGGGTTTAAGAGTTGTGTTGGATAACCGTGAAATCCCAGACTGGAGTATTTTTGTTGAGTGAACTGAACTAGTAACATGGAAATCCCGAAGTGGAGCATTTTTGTTCCTTTATAAACGAACTGAGAGAACTGGACTGAACTATAGGCCAAATAACTTTTATTCTACCCATTTTGCTCTAATGTAATCTTTGAAAATCGAACTGGTGGTGTGGTTCAGTTTGTGTTTCATTCTACTGCCCTGCAACTAATTATTATTATTTGTGTTGTAAAGAATAGCCATGCTTATCTGTATTCTGAATGCATGTATCCTTTGTGAGGTTTGACAACATTTTAACTGGTTTAACTGCTACATAAATAAATGGCCATGTGGTCATTTTATATAAACTATAAATTGAATTTACAGAAAATATGCTATATCGTGATGTATAAGGTTATCGGGATATGAAATGACCTATATCGGGATATGAGATTTTGGTCATATCGCCCAGCCCTAGTCACTGTTAGTGTTTCCTGCTATACTACAGGGCCAGGCTGTACCAATTTGTGACACTAGGTGGCGGACTAGTACTGCCTGTTCAAAATAAATGCCACAGCTTCAAAATAAATTAAAATAAACCTAGCCTTATGCATTTGGGAGTTTTTGTTGTTGCTTTTGTCCCCGTTGTACCGAACTCGTACCGAACCGTGACCCCCGAAACCGAGGTACGTACCGAACCGTGACGTCTGTGTGTACCGTGTGACACCCTTAGTCTAAATGTGTGGACTAACTCCTAAATATAGTCCATTACATGTCATGCACTATAGCAATCTAAGTGTTCCAAATAATAACAATGTGTCGTGGATTTATTTCTGGGACGT
>NC_139627.1:50170106-50295106 GCF_964638095.1 Poromitra crassiceps | reverse complement strand
GCGGGCTGGTCGCACGCCAAAATCAGCAGCAGCTCTGCAGTTTGCTAATGGGGGGCCATTCAAAGGGCCATTCATGTCACATCCACCAAACTGAAGACTATTCATAATATACCCCCCCAAAAAAAAAAAAAAAAAGAATCGCATCTCTATAAACGGAGACTGGCTTTGACCTCAGTACAGGCTGCGTTCTTTATTGGTCAATGTTCTGTGTGATGAAAAGTCAAAGCAAGGCCTAAACCAAAGAGGAAAGTGATTACGGGGGTGTTTGCGGGGGTGTCATTCAGTTTAACCGACAGAGACGCCGGGAGCATAATCTTTAGCCGTAGCATCAAAGGACAGCCCGACCGTGTTGGCCGATATTGCAGATATTTTTTTATTTTGTATGTTATAGACAGCATGTTGTGTATATTTTTTTTACTCTCATTTGATTTTCTTAACTCAAGTTAGATTTTATATTTGTTCCATTTGTGTTTTTGTATTTCTAGTTATTTATCATTATTCAATTCCCAGTGAAGTTTAGCGTTTCATTGCATTGGTGTCATTTTGGACAATAAAGTTTACTGATAACTTAAGGTGTAAAATACCCTGCCTACATGACATATCTCAAGTCATGTCAAGTCATATCTTTGTCAAGTGTTTGATATTTGAGGGATCATTGCATTTTTTTTTTTATATATATATATAATCTCATATAAGAATATCGGCCGATATATCGATATCGAAAAAAATGTACTCCGTAATATCCGTATCGGCCTCAAAAATCCAGTATCGGTTGTGCTCTACATCAAAGACTTGACATTTTACAGCTCCTGAGGCCGTGTCCTCCTTTTGCACTGTGGACGTTTTGCCGGGCACATGCTAACCAGATGTACGGCTCGGCCCGGACAGGCCCATGCTGCCTGCAACTGGGCCCAAGGGAGGACTGATAGAGGACACTGCTGAGGACGGCCAAAGCACTGTGGGCATAGTCGGCTAGTGCTACATCCTGCTATAGTCATAACAGTAGCGCCTTTGAATTGGGAGTTTCTAAAAGAAGCATGAAGGACCACGTCGGCACATCTTAAAAAGAAATGTGGGAATATTATGAACTCTGTGAGGTCTCAGAAATAGGCGACACTACAGTGTGCTACTAAGACCAGGGTTGTAGGCTAGTCGCTATATCTCCACTGCCCCGTGTTTCCGAGTCCGAGTCAAAGTCACCAAATAAGAGTCTGAGTGCGAGTCCGACTCACAAGTCCCCATTACCTGGGTCTGAGTGCGAGTCCGGAGTTACTGGACATGAGCGTGAATCCGCATGTAGGTGAAACACACACGTGTGCACTAGGGGTGTCAAAAATAATCGATTATAAGATGCATCGCGATGCGGACCTGCACGATTCTGCATCGATTCACCAATGTCAAAAATCGATTATTAATTATTTATTTTTTTATATATAATCAAATAAAATATAATGGAAGTACATGCAGTTGTTTGTTTTAATTATGGATCATAATACAATGCAATTCTAAATGCACTTTTATTTTAAAAGTAGCCACACAGTGAGAAAAAAGAAAGTGAGAAAAAAATATCATGTATTCGGGGAAAAAAGTGATGCATCGATTTAAGATGCATCGAGATGCATCGATAATCGTTATCGAATCGTAGCCCTCTGAATCGTAATCGAATCGAATCGTGAGGCCGGTGAAGATTCACAGCCCTAACGTGCACCCTTACACAAAATTGAATGTCACAGTATTAACATAGCTATCAATATCTCATGCTAAATTTATATTAAGGCCTACTACTACTAGAAAGAGTCAGAGGCCTCGTCTCCAACTTCCGAGTCCAAATGCATGCATGCTCGAGTCCGAGGGATCAGTTCTCAAGTCCAAGTCGAGTCACAAGTCCTGAAAATGAGTCCAGGACTCGGACTCGAGTCCGACTCGACAACACCGGCTAAGAAAGACAACTTTGAGAAATGTGAGCAGAACCTGAAGATAGTCGTCAAATTGGAGACGCTGTCAGTATTCAAACAACTTTTGTAATTGTTGCATAATAAAACATTGTCTTCCGTTTGTTCACCTGGCTGCTTAAGTTAAAAAAAAAACATATCAATAAATAAATAAAACGTCTCGCTACTCGCTATCACCGACTGATACTGTTAGTCTGTATAGTAATGATTCAAAGCTTTTATATTTGCTGTGACAGGAAGTTCCTCTTTAGCGGCCCTCTGTCTGCTGTACAAGGAGGAAGTGAGGCTTTTTACGCTCACGGAAGCCACAGCGGTTTGTTTTAAATCAAAAGAGGAAGCAGGGAAGAAATAGGAGAACTCTGGTGGCAGTCTGAGTCTACATTGAGTGTCTCTATTATTATACCAAGAAGAAAATAAGTAAGAAAAACAGGAATCTTGCAGATAAAGACCACACGACCCAACATGGGCAAATGTCACGTTTTGTCAGAGTTTACAGGTTTACCGGCACCGGGGATTGAACCGATGACCTTCCGGTCACAAGCTCGCTTCTTTTTTTTTTCTTTTTCTTTTTTTAACCTTTATTTATACAGGGGGAGTCTCACTGAGAGCAATGCTCTCTTTTTCAGGAGCGCCCTGTTCACATTCAAACACACATTCACATTTGGAAGCTGACCAGTACAACCACAGCCTGATCTGCTGGCCACTGAGCAGCTCCACTGGAGCAGTTGGGGTTAAGGGCCTTGCTCAAGGGCACCTCAGTGGTGGTAATGAGGGAGGGGCAAGCGCTGCCTTTTCACTTTCCCCACCCAGATTTATCCTGCCGGTCCCGGGGATTGAACCGACGACCTTCCGGTCACAAGCTCGCTTCTCTAACCATTGGGCCACCACTGCCCAATTTAAATGGAAAAAAACGAGGAGGAATCTCTGTCGACTCACGGTAGAGCTGTCACTTTTTCCCAAAATAAAGTTCGAACGAACTTTAATTGCCGCAAAATTAGGGCTGCACGATTTATCGTAATTTCGTCGTCATCGCGATATGAAAATGCGCGATAAACACATCGCAAAAGTCACGTGTTATCGCACTGTTACAGTGCACATGAATGCAACATGCAAGATACCGGCTGAATACAGTAAGTGTCCAAATGTTCATGTCATTCTGGCCAATACTCCACTTCTGTTATAACATTTCAGTCTGGAATATGGAATATCTTTCAATAATATTTATGACTAAAAGGCTAAAAGTAATCTCATGTGTAAGAAATGACTGTTCTACATTGAAGTAAAAATGTAAATAATTAACTTGTTGGTTTTGGATTTTTTTTAGCTTCAAGAGTGCATTTTTGTTCGTATGACCCTCAACACAGGCTTTGAGAATCCCGTGCCACTTACTGATACGTATGCTTAAATTAACACACTCGTATTGCAAAATGAATTTAGGCCCTCACTGTAATACTTCAGAAGTTGAATTTGAAGTTCAGCATTAATACATTTGTCATTTTTTGTCTTAGATTTACCTTTGTGTGTTATTGCAATATAAAACTACATAATTGAGAATCGATTCTAGATTCTGGAATCGAGAATCGTTGGAATCGAGAATCGATTCTGGAATCGGATCGTGACCCCAGGAATCGGAATCGGATCGGATCGTGGCTTAGCCGGCTCGGAGCACCCCTACCCATTAATATTTTTGTTTATAGCATTTTTTTATTTATCGCAGGTCATATCGTCATCGCAATATTGAACAGTGTTATCGCACATCGCAGCTTTTCCTCATATCGTGCAGCCCTACGCAAAATGTTCGAATATATTCAAAGTTTTTTTTGGTTAATTAATTATTATTATTTTTTGCCGGCCAGGCCACCGGGCATCGGCCCGACGTGCCCGATTATGCAGTCCGCTCCTGCCGGTTACATCGTATAAATATATATAATATAATATAAAATATTAAAAGAATATTATAAAAAAAATCCTCAGCTGTCCTCATGGGCCAGTCAGTCAGCTCCTCTCCGCTGCTGTGTTAGCTTGGACGCTCACAGTCACAACACTGCCTCACAAACTTGCCTGCATCCAACTCGAGACAACTTTTCAGACCCTCCTGGAGACAATCTTTCTCAGAAGAGACTAACGTGACAAATCTGGAGACTTTTTCTGACATGGGATTAACATTACCAGCAAGCAGCAGTAAGCAGGCAATGACGATAGCTGGGTAAGTCCCGCTAGCATCGATGCTAAGTTAGAAAACAATGTTATTATTATTATTATTATTTTTTTTATTATTATTATTATTATTATTTTTAATTAATAATTCGAACAGGTCAATTACATTCGAACATGCCCCCCTCCCCCACATTCGAAGTTAAATTCGAATTTCGAATAAAAAGTGACAGCTCTAACTCACGGGTCTCTCTACTGACTCACGGGGCATTCTGCCTGGGTAATTTCTGGCTGGGCACGGGCCTTTGTGCCAACAAAACTGTTTTAAACATGGGGAATTCATATCGGCATGCGCCGGGGACACAAACAAACGCACCCAGCAGTCTGCGGACCTCAGTGAGGCTCAGGCCTGTTGATTTTACTCTTGTGCTGTCAGCTAAGCTGGAAGATGCCGATTGCCTTACATCATGTAACCTGACATGTAACATGTTTGTTTACCTGGCCACAGTGCTAGTGTCTGATATTGTTACTATACAGCGGCATTGCCATTATAGCTGGCCGAGAACGCGCAACGTTATTACCAGACCAGAGTAAAAAAAAAAAAAACCAAAAAAAAAAAATATATATATATATATACATATATATATATATATATACAGTATATATATATTATTACGCTATCGATAATCGATAATTGATCGTTAATTTTCCCGATTTTCAATTATGGAAATTGTTCAAAATGAACATCCCTAGTAGCGGTGCCGTTTGGCTGCGCCGGCGCCGCTGCAATGCACGTTCACAACAACAGGACAGCTGAGCTCAACGTCATGTCACAGAGCCAGGAGACTCAAACTGTAGGCTATCACTACCAGCAATATTGAAAGGCGCAAAACGAATAACGTTAACGTTACAGATCCTGCCCAACAACGTGTGTGTTGAATTTAACTAGCTGGCAGAAAACGGGCAGAATTACTGGCGGCTAACAGCTTCATGTGGGCTGTTTGGAACCTGTTAAGGAGAGATAGAAACACAGAAGCAGGCAGCAAGTAATGGCGCAACTTCATGGAAACAGGCGGGTTGAATTCACAGTTGAAGACTTGTAACATTTACTCACATTGGGTTGAAAACAGGAAATAACGTGAAGTTTCTTCTTTGTCTCAACATTTTCACAACACAACCGACTTCTGCTATATATCCTATACCCCCCCCCTCCTCCTCCTCTCTACCGATTCTCTGAATTGGGGATAGGGTGCGCTTGTTTAATGCTACCCGTACGTCGCGGGCGAGTGGAATTGGCCTATTTTATTATTATTAAATCTGCACAATTTTTATTTGAACAGATCATTGATCACGATGGTCGGATGTAGGAGGCTCAGAGGTCGACGATGGTCGATGCCATCGTGCTGCCAACCCTAACATGAACACAATCTACTAGGGCTGTGGCGATTCACTTATCTCCCGATTCGATACTATCACGATTCTTGGGTGCCGATTCGATTTATATTGCGATTCTTAAGTATTGCGATTCTACGATTATTGCGATTCGATATTACGATTTATTGCGATTTTTGTTTATTTTTTTCTTTTCTTTTTTCAGTTTGTTTGCTTTTTTACACTAGATTAGAACATGGGAAAAGTTGAATCATACACTAGAGACTGTATATTATATATCATGAGTAGGGCTGGGCGATATAGTTAAAAACAGGGGCGGACTGGGATCATAATTCAGGCCGGGCATTAGATACCAAGCAGGCCAGGCCGATATGGGCCAACGCGCGTGAAATTTGGGCCGTTTGAAGCCAGATTTGGGCCGTTTGAAGTCCAATTTTACAATGAGATGCACCCACTTTAACCCTGAAGTGTAATTATTACTTCAGACTAACTAATAAAGTAATAAAACCACTAGTAAACCAGTAGGCGGCGCCTGGCCTGCTGTTCAGTGAGTGGCCTGACTGCAAGCACCCAAATTTTTTTTTTTTTTTTTTTTTTTTTTTTTTTTTAAATTTGCGATTATCGATTCTGGAATAAAAGATCGATCCAAAAAATCGTGACATTAAAAATTGCGATACTTAGGTGAATCGATTTTTTCCCCCACCCCTACAATCTACCATACTATCACATCCTAGACATTGTGACATCATCAGTGATGTCATAGACATTGTAACATCATCAGCAGCCAGTGACATCATCAGATTGTCATTCTGCAACTCTGGACATACAGCTCTCCAATTATGGTGTGATCAATTTCTAGTTTATCTATAATAATTGAGAGATGCTACACAATCGATTCTTGTGCAAGCTTTTGATTGGTTTCTACACAAGTACGCATGGTTTTTTCTGTTATTGTTGTCATGACTGTCGTCATTGTTATCCTGGTTATAACGGAGAGTGTTAGCATTAGCATCCCATAACCTAACTGCTGCTTCAGACGCTTTTCCAAATTGAGGGCAGTATGAAAGTGTTCACATTTAGAGATTTTAACTAATGGTCCAAAACAACAACAACAAAACACATTGGCTGTCGGCAGCTTTAATCCAAAAGTGGCGCGGTTGGTATCAGCCTTCATAAACGCTTACGTGTGTTGACCCCTCCTTAATAACAGAGAGCAATCTCATGACAATAATAACAACAAGAACTGACGAGGTGCAGCAGTAATGCTCGACACACAGAGCTTCATTCCACGGAACAGTCCAGGCTTGTCTGGAGCAGCCACCTGCCTCAACAAGCCTGACGCACCTCACGCCTAACAGTGGACATCACCGCACAGGACAGGAGAGCTGCAGCTGCACACAACAGTCAGACAAACTTTCAAACCTCCGAGTCCGAGTGCCTGCCTGCTGGACTTGGATTGTTTTTTTTTATGCCTAGTCTTCCTCTCTCCTCGAGTCAGACAAACTCTCTCGGCAAAACAGCAGCTATCTGATTGGACAACGAGCCTAATCCGTGTTTGGCAAACGGCAATTATGTGTGAGGGAAGAGGGTTATCCTCTCAATTAAAACTGTTGTTTTCTGCCTTGAGCTCAGTGAGGCATAGACACTCTTTGGCAAACGATCATAGAAAGCCTGCAGCCTGTAACCAACGTCTACTTTTCAGCCCATAACGTCTCATTTAGATCCATGCTGAGGAGGCTCACTAATGCTTGTAGCCTTGAGTTATGAATTTTTGTTTGCTTAGTAGGACAGAAAAAGAACGTCTCTCCACCCAAAAGCTCTTCAACTGCACTAAGATACATACATACACAGTGTTTCCCCTAGAAAACATTTCAGGCCTGGAGGGATTTCTAAACGTACCCCGACCGCAACGGTGGGGGCCGTCGCTGGCGACGCTAAACTTTTAGCTAACCTGTTGGCATCTATGTTCGCAACGGCATCCCAAGTATCATCATACTATTATGGGATGCGATGCGAACAGTTGTATTATGGGGCGCGTTACCCCAGGCAACGACACACGTTGACACGTTTTGGAACAGCGCCGCACGCTGGCACGATACTCCTAAAAGCAAAATGCTTATTGTTTTGAATGATTTGGCATGTTCTATTACTGTCAACACCAGTATTGTTGTATTGTAATAATCTGCCATAAAGGTTTATTGAAATTTTGGGGAGAGCAGGGGGACGTCAAACAACGGGGGTGTCGTTGGCGTGGCGGGCCCACCAGGCCTGTAGAATGGTAGGGGAAACACTGCAAATGTTTCCTAAAGGGGAATGCTTGATTATACAGCGTGTGTGTGTGCGTGTGTCGGTGTGTGTGTGTATCTGTGCCAGCTGCTGTGCACGTGCATGAGTTGTAGTCTCATGCGAGTAAATAAAGACAGGGTTTATCCGTCCCGTTTCTTCTTCTATATTGCTAGTTTTGCGCAAGAAAAGGGCAACACTGAGGGCTAACGACTTGAAAAACATCCCCAAATGTGGCTGTAGCGGCTGTTCTTTTGTTGCACAGTCAACTCTATCTATTAATAGCACGCCACTTGTAAAGTTGATGTCAGACCCTCAGACAGGAAATAGAGTGTCACATTTTGGCCATCATGATGATGGGCATGACTCATAGACTTTAGCTATGCTGTGAGAGATATCCTGCTTCTGACCAGGCTGGCCAGAGCCCCCCCCCCCCCCCCTCCCAGCCCTTCACAACATCTGCTGCTGGCTGGTACTCTCTCTGGCTGTATCTGCAAAGCCGGCACTCATAATATTCACTTTAAAAGCCTGATTATCAAGCTAACCCTGAATAGAGACGTGATGCCTATAAGCTTCTTGTGGTCATCAACATTGGAAGATATGGTGGTGAGTCATCATGACTTTAGGGCTTGGCCAGAAAGTAAAATAGCATCTGCTCCAGGAAGAAGCAGGGCAGAGTTAGACTAACCTAACACTGGCTCTTCCTCCCCAGTGGGACCAGTAGCACTAGGCTGCTTAACAGCCTGAAGGGAGGAGGGGGAACAGTGGAGAGGTATGCAATATGAGCAGTTCAAGTCTCTACATGCAAGCAATGCAACCCCCCCCCCCCCCCTAAAACGAACTGAGCAGAACTACCGTGCTATAGCCCGAGTATCGAGACATCAGTGCACTGCTGGTTAATAAAAAGAAAACAGTTCTCTTGGTCAGAGCAATAACTGATTCATGCATAGACTGTTCTATGTGGGGGGGAAACAGGTCACAATGGAAAGACATCTAGGCCATTGCTTGAGTGCCTCATTTTAACAGAAAGAAAACAAGGTATCCCAACAATAATCAAGAAACCAAACCTACATGGTGTCATAACAGGAAAGGTATGCACAACGATCAATACAAACGGTGCGCAGCCATATGCTACTGAATATCATTTTGACAGTCGGGTTTAAAAGTAAATGGTCATAATGGCATTGACAAATCGGTTAGGTAAAAGATCAGTCGCCCGACAAAGGGAAGACATTAGAGGACTTCATCAAAAAAACATGCTCAGATGCCGAGAAACGACCATATATGGACTAAAAAGCGTGGATGAGGAAGTGTGGGCTCTTTAGGAAGTCGCTCTGCGCCTGCTCAAACCCAAAGGACTGCAAAAAAAACATTGATGAATCGCAATACCTAAAATCACAGATAAAACGTATGCATGGACGGGGGACAGCTGATGGAAAGGATGCGATATTACATCGCATGTTAAAAGGGAAAAGGGGGGAAAAAGACAGTAAACAGATTGCTAACGTTAGCTTAAAAAATGAATGAAACAATTAAAAGGGCCACTGTCCACAGCAGGTTCTTGGAATGAAATGCCCCCGACGGGAAGAAAACATTTTCTGGTGATGATCAAGCCAACTGATAACCCGCTATAATGATGAAGCTAATTCGCTAGCTACATACATAACGTTACGCATACACATTAGCAGACGAGTGTGCAGCCGAAACGATCTGCCTGGGTTTATCTCGCAAATAAATGGGCGAAAAATGTGTGTAGCTGCTCGTTAGCATTGCTATCTGAATATACACACACATACATATACACACACACACACCCCAGTTGCTGCTGACACTGACAGTCGTTAACGTTACTCGGTGACAACCACAAAAAACCTGCGTGCTGTCTGCTCTGCACGGCGGTCCGGTTTGAATAGCTCACCCTGTCCCGCAGTCGACAACACACGCCGGTAGCCGTCCTGCCATCTCTCCTCGGCGTCTCTGCTACTCACACAACAGATGTGACTTTTGATGGAGAGAACAGTCTGTATCAGCTGAAGGATCTGCCGAGCCGTCCTCCACAGGCGGAACCTGAACCGCAGGCACAGACACTATGCTGTTTCCACTTCCGCACTCGGCAGGGAGGGAGAGGCAAGATGGCGGAGCGGACACCGGCGATGATGCGATGCAGATGCAGGCCATGGATGTATTAAAATGCAGGCAGGGCGCTTCTGGCACTGGCACACTTAAAAAAAAAGGGGGGGGGGATCATGATGATGATGATAATAATTACAATAGCGTGACGTCACAACAACCACAAATCCCCCAGAAATGCGGAAGCCCGCAGCAGTTAACTAGTATGAGTTGTGCCAAACAAGCATTAATACAGGGGTGGGCAACTATTTTTCATGGGGGGCCACATGAGAAACCCAGATTGTTGCCGGGCCGAACAAATATTGTCATGCCGTAACCCATGGATGGGCAACTTTGATGATAGAGAGAAAAAATGTCCACAATGTCCAAAAAAACACAAAAAATGTCCTCGCTACCAGGTTTTGCTGAGGGCCGAACGGCGCCAGCATGAAAGGTTTGGGGCATTTGAAGCCAGGTTTAGAGGAATAACTCATTTTAAATTAACAGTTGTGATGTCATTATTCAGTCTTAACCACCAATATTTGATCCTTTTCTCATTCACTCCTATAGGTTGAGGCCACATCTCGTCATAGACGCTAGGTTAGCTGGCTCAGCCTGGCTGGGGGCGTGGTCAGGGTGGGGTAAAAACCATGTTCTTTTCTATCCATTCAGCAAAGTTAGAATTTAGCTGATAGCCCAGCCCAGGCAGACACGATCGGGGATTTAACCACCGCAGTAAACGCACATCTGAGCAGACGTCTTGTGTTCTGCTCTAGAACCCCCAAACATGTAGGTTAGAGCCGCAGCACCGTCTTTTGGTGAGTCAGCCCATGAGATATATGGGCGGTTTTACCTGACTCGCGTGCCAGCCGTTTAACATTTTGTGGGCGTTCCCAGACATGCGGACTGTCTCTATGTCACCACCTGCTCTCAGGGCTTGAAATTAACTTTTTTGACCACCTGCCAATATGGCTGCTAGATTTTAAAGTTACCAGCCAATTAGAATTTCCACTAGCCGAAATGTTTTTCTTGAAATAAACCAGAATATGAGTGGGTTAATTTAAGCATAAGTATCAGTAAGTGGCCCGGGATGATCAAAGCCTGTGTTGAGGGTCACACGAACAAAAATGCACTCTTGAAGCTAAATAAATCCAAAACCAATGGCAATGAGTTAATTATTTAAATGTCTACTTCAATGTAGCCTTTTAGTCACAAAGATTATTGAAAGATATTCCATATTCCAGACTGAAATGCTATAACAGAAGTGGAGTAGGCAGGCTATTGGCCAGAATGACATGAACATCAGCGGGTATCTTGCATGTTGCGTTCAGGTGCACTGTAAAAAAATAAAAAATAAAATGCAATTCCATCGCGGGCCACACAGGCCCATGTGTGATTAATATCTCAAAAACTATACATGACATCACTTATATTTTAAAAGGTACAAAAAGGCACGCACACCCAACAGTGAAGAGTTAAAACCAGGTCCAGGACCGAAGTGCAAGTGAATGATAAAAAGTAGAGTCCACACGGTAGCAGCTCCCAAAAGTCTAATTGAAGACCACACAAAAAATTTGTAACGTTTCGGGGCAAAGCCCTTCCTCAGACATAATTGAAGTGTAGTGACGTACACCCCTTAAATACCCTCGCAGGGGTCACCTGACACATCATGTGATACATAGCTACATAGAAGAATTAGAAAATATAGCCTACAATAGGACTTATTCGACCAGTATACAAAATAGTCAAACAGCAACCGGTAATATCAAAACTTGAATGTCTCAATGGACAGGTAATGTCCCGTCAATTTCAGAATATCACATAAACAAAGGTTATCAAGTGTAAACCGTCATAATGAAATGTAATATTAAGAAGAAAGTGTGATTTCACTATTAAGAAGAGGTCTCTACTACTTTGAAATTGTGGTAGTAGTAAAAAATATGAAGATATCACAGCTATGAAGAAAATGGTATGACGCCCACACAATAGAGAGCCAAAGTGAAACGTCACTTCCTGCTTTCTCCCTGTACCAGCGCTGCGGAAAATATGAAATGGCGGTGAATGGAGAATAAGGTTACTTTTTTGATCCCGTTTGAATTGTGCCACGGGGTGCGAACGCTAATTTTGTCAATTTAAAACATAACTTTGCATGTCAAGAAAGTCACAGTTTGTCTCAAACTGAAACGTAGGGCTTCCACGAGCTATGTAGTTTTTATACAAAACTAATTTCGTATTAAAAACTACATAGCTCATGGAAGCTCGTGGCATGTCGCCGGTCTTCAGCTTTGCCGGTAGAGAAAGTGACGTCACTTAGGCGTCAGTGTATGTAGTCTTTCTGATTTATAACTTCTAGTGCAACAGTTTGGCGACAAACTGCGACTTTCTAAGTAACCTTATTCTCCGTTCACCGCCATTCATATTTTTCGCAGCGCTGGTACAAGAAGAAAAGCAGGAAGTGACGTTTCACTTTGGCTCTCTATGTTATCAAATATGGTGTAAAAACCATTAATGGAGCAATATGACTGGATAAAAAACACAGTACAGAGATGACTCTCAGAGCAATATTCATTACAATGTGGACACAATTAGATGAACACACACAAGCACACCCACAAAAGGACTACAAAAATGGCCGTTCTCAGCCCTTTTAGAGTGTCCAGGGTGAAAATCCAGAAGGCCTCTCTTTTAAGTAGTAGAGAGTTGATGTCACCTCCACGTACAGGGTGTTTGACAAGTTCAATATCTAAGAGAAGAAACATTGTGAGAAGCTTGTGTGAAGTGGACAGCCACTGGACTTCTGATGTCATTGTTTTACGGATGTTGGATCTGTGTTCTGAGATTCTGGTCTTAAGTGGTCTGGTGGTTTTGCCTACAGTATGTAGGCGAGGCCACATGGACATTTGAGCATATAGATGACATTATTACTTTTACATGTTATCACTCCTTTGATGTTAAAGGGTTTTCCTGTATGTGGATGAGTAAACGTGGTGGCTTTGTGTGTGAAGTTACACTGAGTGAAGTTGCCGCATCTGTAGTTACCGTGAGGGATAGACTGTAAGAAGTGGGGCTGGGCTGGAGGTGGGAGGTAGGCTCTCACAAGCAGGTTTCTTAAGTTAGTTGGTCTCTTATAGACGATCCCAGGTGGTGTGTCGAGGGACTTGAGAGCTGGATCAGATTCTATAATGTGCCAGTATTTTTGAATAATAGATTGGAATTCCCTGCCAAGGGGTGAATACTGGATTATACAATTAACTCTAGACGCAGATGCTCTGGATCTGGTGTGGCTGAGACACTCTGCTTGTGATACATTTTCAAACCGGTGACGTGCACGTGTGACCCATTGATGTTTATACTGTCTCTGTTGGAAACGAGTTTCTAGGTCAGCAGCCTGGGCTTGAAAGTCATCATCGGAACTACAGATGCGGCGAATGTGGTTGAACTGAGATGGGCAGACTTATTTTGAGTGGAATTGGATGGAAGGAATGTCCATGCAGAATGGAGTTTCTGTCCGTACTTTTACGGTATAGGTTGGAGCCCAAATTATTTGCATCACTGTATACAAGAATATCTAAAAAGTTCATCTTATGCATGTCATATTCCATTGTGAATTTCAGATGACGACTGTTGCTATTAATAAAGTCATGGAACTCCTTCAGATGTGTTTCAGATCCTTTCCAAACAAAGAAAATGTCATCAATATACCTCTTCCAGTTGCTGATGAAGGGTAGATGCAGGTTGTGATGATCATTGAAAATGATGTCATGTTCAAAGAGTCCACAATAGAGGGAGGCGAAACTAGGAGCCATTTTAGCCGCCATGCTCGTGCCTGACACCTGGTGGTAAAAGTCAGAGCCAGACAAAAAGAAGTTCCAGGTGAGCACAATCTCAATGAGGTCTACAATGCATTCAGTAGCCTACTGGGGGTGCAGTCAGTCCTTTTATTTAAGAAAAACTCTGCAGCCTGTAATCCCCCTTCAAAAGGTACGTTTGTGTAGAGAGATTCAATGTCCATGGTGAGAAAAAAGCAATCTCCGTCTGGTAACTGAATGGATTGAATCATCTTAATGAACTCCATAGAGGCTTTAACATAGGATGGAAGAGAAATGACAAGAGGTTGGAGGAAATAATCCACGAATGCTGAAATGTGTTCTGTTAGACCGCCAATGGCGGCTACAATAGGGCGGCCAGCAGGGACATCTGTGTAAGATTTATGAATCTTGGGGAGGGTGTAGAGCACCGGTGTAACAGGAAAGTCTACCACCATAAATGCATGTTCTGGTTTGGTGATTTCCCCCATCTCGAGGAGCTGATCCAATTTCTTTCTGATGCGTTGTTTGAAATCCAATGTAGGGTTTTGACTTAGTTTTCTGTAAAAAGTGGTATTGCCTAATTGTCTTTGAATGTCACTGTCATAAGCTGAGCGATCCATGACGACAATCGCTCCACCCTTATCTGCACTCTGGATCACCACAGACTTGTCATTTTTTAACAACTTAAGTTCCATTTTTTGCTCCTTTGTTAGGTTGTTGGCCACCTTATATTCCCTCTTTTTACCTAGAAGGAGGGAAACATCCTTCTCCACTAGTCTGCAGTATGTATCTATTGATGCATTTCTCTTGTTGGGGGGAATGAAGGTGCTTTTACCTCTGAACGGAGTCCGTGGTCCAGCAGAAAGTCGAGGGCTAGGGTTTGAAACATCCACCTGGTCCACAACCTTGAGTGACAGCAATAGAGTTGGAGGAAGAACGGTCATTGTCACTGACAACTTGTCAACTTGTCAAACACCCTGTACGTGGAGGTGACATCAACTCTCTCTATTACTTAAAAGAGAGGCCTTGTGGATTTTCACCCTGGACACTCAGGGCCCAAAAGGGCTGAATGATGAAGATTTTGACTTAGGGCCATTTTTGTAGTCATTTTTGTAGTCCTTTTGTAGGTGTGCTTGTGTGTGTTCATCTCATTGTGTCCACATTGTAATGAATAATGCTCTGTCTATAATCATCTCTGTACTGTGTTTTTTATCCAGTCATGTGGTATTGCTCCATTAATGGTTTTTACACCATATTTAATAACATTGTGTGGGCCTCACACCATCTTCTTCACAGCTGTGGTATCTTCATATTTTTTACTACTACCACAATTTCAAAGTAGTATACAACCTATTTTTAATAGTTAAATCACACTTCTTATTAATATTCCATTTCATTATGACGGTTTACACCTGATAACCTTTGTTTATGTGATATTCAAGTTGTTCTGAAATTGCCGGTACATTACCTGCCCTTTGAGACATTCAAGTTTTGATATTGCCGGTTGCTGTTTGGCTATTTTGTATACTGGTCGAATAAGTGTATTGTATGTTTTCTAATTCTTCTATGTAGCTATGTATCACATGATGTGTCAGGTGACCCCTGCGAGGGTATTTAAGGGGTGTGTCACTACACTTCATTCATGTCTGAGGAAGGGCTTTCCCCTGAAACGTCACACGTCACTCATATTTTGACATTCTGAGTGAGCGCAGAAGTAGCTCAAGAGTTTGATGTAGATAATAGGCATCTCGCATGCTACGCGCGCTCGATTGCTAGGCTCGCCCACTACGTGGGCTCGCTAGCTCAGCCGCTGCGCAGCCTCGCCCACCCTGCAGCTCGCATACGCATACGCTGCGTGGCCTCACCCGCAGCTCACTGCTGCGCAGCCTCACCCGCCAAGCCCGGATTAGCAACTATATGGGCAGGGTGAGTGCCCTGGGGCATCAGCTGCATTGGGGCATCAGCCAAAATGATTTCGCAGCTAATTTTACTGTCTTTCAGAGGCTGTAGCGGGCTCATTTTACACAACTCCCATTGACTTCATGTCTGGCAGCTGGCAACAAGGACGCCAAAATGAAACTTGTGGGTTTCAGCGTAGGTTGAGCGTAGGTTGAGCTTAGGTTGAGCGTTGCTTCAGCGTATGGTGTGAACGAAGATTCAAGATTTTTATTGTCACTCCGTTCGTTGTACAAGTACGCACGTGTGAAATTCTTGTGGGCTCCGTTACAGACAAGGTGCAGCAGGTAAATAGGTGCAAAATCACAGCAAACAACAAATAGGCAATAAGGCAACAGTTAAATAGGGCAAACAATAAACAGTGTATGTCAGTATGTGAAGGGCAATTAAGACAAACAGTAAAATAGGAAAGGTAATAAAGTAGAAGTAATAAAGTATTAAAATAGAATAAGATAGAATAAATGTAAAAAAAAAAAAGTGTTCACAGCATCCACGTGTCAGTGGAAGTGTGCAATGACAATCATTTATTGCACTATTGTGTGTGTGTGTGTGTGTGTGTGTGTGTGTGTGTGTGTGTGTGTGTGTGTGTGTGTGTGTTATCTATTGAGGAGTCTCATGGCCTGCAGAAAGATGCAGACGTTTGTTGCGTGCTTTTGGGACCCTGTATCTTCTCCCTGAGGGCAACAGGGAGAACAGGCTGTTGTGCGGGTGGGTCGTGTCCTTGATCTTCCGGGACTTCCTGAGGCACCGCTGAGTCCATGGTGGTACAGTTCCCGGACCATACCAGGTAATGAAACAGCCGGTCAGCAGCCTCTCAATGGTGTCTCTGTAGAAGTCCCTGAGGAATTTGTGGCTCAGGCCAAATTTCTTTAGTCGTCTGAGTCAATTGGAATCCATATGGCTTTGCTCAGCTGCTAGTAAGCACCACTGCCCCCAGCTGCTTCTAGTTCCTTCGGTTGTCCGCCATGAGTTGAGGGAGGGGGGGTGTTCTTTGGAGCAGATAGGGGCCTCTCAGCTGCCTCCCCATCTTCATAGCGCATTAGATGTTCTCTTCGTTGCTGTCATCGGGACTGATGGCCGGGCTGTAGGTGGGCGAAGTGGGACTGTATCCTGGCGAGGTCGGGCTGTAAGTGGAGCCTTTAGGACTAGTTGGCGAGTAGGGAGGGGAGGTGGGCGAGTACTTGGGCGAGGTCCAGGAGTAAGTAGGGGAGATAGGGGAGTATTTTGGGCTGGTGGCGCTGTAGGTGGGCAAGTAGGTGGGAGAGGTGGGGCTGTATTTGGGTGTCTTTGGGGAGTAGGTCGGAGAGGTGGGCGAGTACTTGGGCAATGTCGGGGAGGTGGGCGAGATGGGGGTGTACTCTGGGGAGCTCGGGCTGTAAGAGGGTGAGGTGGGGGTGTATTTGGGAGAGGTGGGGGAATAGGAGGGGGAGCTGGGGCTGTAGGACGGCGAGCTGGGGGTGTAGGTGTGCGGGATGTAACGGGGTGTGTAACGAGGACTTGAGGGCGAGTAAGATGGGGAAGTTGGGGAGTAGGATGGAGAGGTGGGAGAGTGGGTAGGAGACGTCAGGCTGTAGCTGGGCGACGTGGGGCTGTAGCTGGGTGATGTGGGGCTGTAGCTGGGCGACGTGGGGCTGTAGTTGGGTGATGTGGGGCTGTAGCTGGGTGATGTGGGGCTGTAGCTGGGCGAGGTGGGGCTGTAGGATGAGGAGGTGGGAGAGTAAGACGGGGACGTCGGTGAGTAGGATGGAGAGGTGGGTGAGTAGGACGGGGATGTGGGTGAGTAAGAGGGCGAGGTAGGGGAGTAACTGGGCGAGATGGGGGAATAGGAGGGGGAGGTGGGGCTGTAGTTGGGGCTGGTGGAGTAAGAAGGAGAAGTAGGGGAGTAGGAAGCTGACGTCGGAGAGTAGCCCGGGCTCTGGGGGCTGTAGCCCCCGGGGGAATGGGGCCCATGGGCCGGGGAGGTGGGTGAGTAGTTGGGGGACATGGCGCCCCCTGGGGAGGGGATGTAAGGGCTGGCAGGGCCCGGAGACCCTGGAGACCCATGAGTGGGGGACCAGCCCGGGGAGTAGGCTGGAGAGAAGCCGCTTGCATTGGATGCTGCGCTGGGTGAGAATCCTGCTGCCCCAGGGGTCATGCCACTTCCAACACTGGGGGACCATGCACGGTACGCTGGGGTAGCTCCGGTGTTCCATGGGGTCATGGCAGTGGACATGCCGCTCATGGGGCTCTGTGCCGTGCCAAAGAACATTCCAGGGGGTCCGGCCACGCTGATGCCAGGTATGTTGGTAGGGATCTCCATGCCGTATTTACACTTCTCATCATCCAGCAGAAGGTCGAAGCAGCCGGTGCCGGCTGGAACAAGCTGGCCTAGCATGATGTTCTCCGACACACCCTTGATGGAGTCATTTTCCCCGTGGAACGACGCCTCCATCAACACATCCACCGTCTCCTCGAAGGAGCACTTCATGAGGGGTCCTGTGTCTTGCCGATTGATGCCGTGACGTGTGATGGCCATCAAGTGACCGCGGCATGTCATGGTGTCACAAAGCAGAGATAAGTGACGGTAGTTTACGTAGGAACCATCAAAGGAGATTACGTGGTACAACTCTCGCTCCAGAGCCTTACGCGCAGCCTCAATCCCCAGCACCCTGAAGATCTCCACAATGTCATTGGAGGTGGTCCTGACGGGGTCGACGTCCTTCTCGCTGAGGACCTTCATGAGGTTCACTCCGTCTGTCTCAAGGATCCACTCCTGCAAGGCCTTGAACTCACCATCCTCTGTGATGATGATCTTCTTCTTATTGTCAGTTTGAGGCAAGTGCATGTACACCTTGCTGATCTGCTCAATGCCTTGTAATGTCATGTCTGTCAGAATGTTGGACTCGATGCACCTCAGGAAGACATCATCATCCATTTTGTCCACCACCTCCTCATCCTCTTGGAACTTGTTCTCATCACCGTTCATGATCCTGATTCGCAGAACCAGCTTCTCAGCATTGTCGTCATTGAAGATACAGTTCAGATCGTCTCCAAAACCTGCCTTTATCTTCTCAGCAATCTGCTCCATAGTCAACTTGCGATCGGTCATGTGTTTGCGGTCGAGTTCGATGCGCAGCAGCCAGGGTGAAATGTGCGTCACGTCAAAGTCAGGCATCTCATAGTAGATGTTCACCCACTCCTGATCCTCTGTGACCACTGTGCTCTGGGGGTTTGGGTCATAGTAGATGGCAGTGTTGGCTGTCACCTTGCGCAAGGTGGTGTGCTCCAGTCGACACAGGATGTCCTTGGCCCTCTCAGCATCACATGCTGCCTGGCCCAGCAGGAAAACAGTCAGTGAGGGTGTCTTGGGCCTCTTGGAGATGTTGATCAGCTCCTTGAGACGCGGCACACCGAGTGTTACGTTCTTGGCTGACACGCCGGCATAGTGAAAGGTGTTCAGGGTCATCTGGGTGGCAGGCTCTCCCAGTGACTGAGCAGCCAGAGCCCCAACCATCTCACCTGGGTGGGTAATGGACTGGTTGAACTTGGTCTCAATCTCTCCTAGCAGCCAGTGGAAGGCCTCTGTGGACAGGCGAAACTCATCCGTCATGCGCTTGGAGCAGAGGGTGGAGCGCAGGTGGATGTTGAAGAGCAGCGTGGCATTCTGCTGCGCTTGCCTGCTCAGGGGGTCATCACCATTCACAATCACCAGCTTCTTACTAAGATCATGAACTCCCTCAACCACTCTTAGAGGATTGAGGTCTGTGGGGGTGCGAGTGTTGATGCGGAAGATCTTCTGGGCATTCCAGATCATCCTGGCCAGATTGCATGGCAGCACCACCTTGCTGTCCCCAGTAGGGAAAATGGCCCGAAGGATCTCCCTGTCGTCCGTCATCTTTTCAAACTCCTTCTCCAAGATGCTCTGCACATGGGCGTTGGTCATCACATCTTTCACCACATCTTCCTGCAGTGTGCGCCTCAGCGCCCGCTCGCTGGTGCAGTCGAACTTAAACTTCTTTTCGAAGGCCTTGTTGGAGGGTTTCAGCGTTGCCATGTTCTGGAACTCCACAGCCTCCCCGGCCAGGCCGTCCTCGCCGTAGCGCAGCTGTACCATCTGGTTGATGGAGTTTCGCACCGTGGCATCGTACTTCACCATCACTGACTCCATGGACTTTATCAGACGGCGCTGGATGTAACCAGTCTCAGCAGTCTTGATAGCTGTATCGATCAGTCCCTCTCTGCCTCCCATGGCATGGAAGAAGAACTCAGTTGGCGTCAGGCCGGCCAGGTAGGAGTTCTCCACAAAGCCCCTGCTCTCAGGGCCGTAGTCATCCTTAATGAAGTGAGGCAATGTGCGGTGCTTGAAACCAAAGGGGATTCGCTTACCCTCTACATTCTGTTGCCCCACCACAGCAATAACCTGTGAGATGTTAATCTTTGAGCCCTTGGATCCAGCCACCACCATGGACTTAAAGTTGTTGTACTCAGACAGAGACTTCTGAGCAGAGGATCCCGTTTTGTCACGGGCGTCATTCAGGATGCGGTTCACCTGGTTTTCAAAGGTCTGTCTTAGTGTGTTACCAGGGGTCAGCTCCAACTCATTGTTGTGGGCTTTCTCAATGACTTCTATCACATCCTGTTTGGCTTTCTTGATGGTATTCTGAATGTCAAGGTACGTCTTTGCATCAGCAATGGAGTCACCAATACCAATGGAGTGACCTTCAATGAGCAGCCAATTGTTGACGACAGTCTGGATGTTGGAGTAGAAGAGTCTGGTGATGTCATGGCCCATCTCCAGGTAGCAGATGTGGACAAGGGAGCCGGCTGACATCCCAAGAGACTTCTTACACAGGATGCCCATGATCAGCTCACCGTTCTCCACTATGACTTTGGTGTCCCCAGGTGAGATGTGTTTGTATGGCCCCCTGTCCTCCTCGTCTGGGTGGGTGCTGTGCGTTCGGATGACATTGATGTGTCCGGGAATGATGAGGCTGAAGATCTGCTTGCCTGTCCACAGGGGTCGAGGCTTGAGAATGGCCGGCTGAGGCATTTTACCGTCCCACGTGGAGAGGAACATCAGCAGGTTCATTACCTCACCCCTATCTAAGAAAACGTCCCTTTTGGTGAATTTGCACACAGCTGTGAGGCTGTCCTGCACAATTCCCATGATGGGCCTGTTGGACTGGGGTGTGACAATCATACGCGGCACCATGGCCAACTCCTGGATCTCTGCCTTCGTCTCAAGGGACTGCGGCAGGTGGAGGTTCATCTCATCCCCGTCAAAGTCGGCGTTGTACGGGGTCGTCACAGTGAGGTTGAGTCTGAAGGTGGACCAGGGCAGGATCCGGACCCTGTGCCCCATCATGGACATTTTATGTAGTGTGGGCTGTCGGTTGAAGATGATGATGTCGCCATCACACATGTGTCTTTCCACCTTGTAGCCAATCTGCAGATGAAGGTCACTTGGTTTAGGGTGGAACCGCAGGTCAATTCTGTCTCCATTGTTACAGATGATATATTTGGCTCCTGGGTACTGGCTGTGGCCTCTTCGCACCATCTCTTGCATTCTGCTAATATTAAAGGGTGTGACAATTTCTGGGAAGGTCATATTGGCTGCGATGGATCGTGGTACGCCCACTTGGTCGATTTGCAGCATGGGGTCAGGGGTGATGACAGTTCGTGCAGAAAAGTCCACACGCTTCCCCATGAGATTCCCTCGGACTCGCCCCTCCTTGCCCTTCAGACGCTGTTTAATGGATTTGAGGGGGCGGCCAGACTTTTGCATTGCCCTGGGCAGGCCTGGAATCTCGTTGTCCACCATAGTGGCAACGTGAAACTGAAGCAGCTTGACATCCTCTGCGATTACGTGAGCCGCCGCACCGCTCTGCTCATTTTTTCTCAGCTGGTTGTTGATCCTGACAATGTCGGCCAGTTTGTGGGTCAAGTCGTCCTGGTTGCGAGCCGAGCCCTGCATGACTACAGCAGGCCTGACAGCGATGGGAGGCACAGGCAACACAGTCACAATCATCCATTCGGGCCGGGCAAAATTGGGGTCCATACCCAAGATGATGTCTTCCTCGTCTGAGATGCGCTTAAAGATTTCATGCACGCGCTCAGGGCTCAGCAGGATCTTCTTCTCCTGGGAGTCCTCATTGACATGCTCCCACTCGGCATACAGCTCCAAGCCAGAGCGTCTGATACATGGCTGGTAGCGGCCACAACCTCCGTGGCTCCTGATGTCCTCCTCAGTCTCCATCTCCTCCCCTCCTTCGCAGATGTTTTTGCCTTTGCACAACTCGAACACGTGTGCCAGTCGATTTCTGGGCTGCCCTTTACATTTAGACAGGATGTCTTTCATCTTGGGATTATTCAAATCCACTAATAGCTTGGAGCAAAAGAAGCAGACACATCGAAGAACCTTCATAACCTTTGTTATAAAGCAAACGTGAAAAACTGGCTTTGCCAGCTCTATGTGCCCAAAGTGGCCGGGGCATTCTGTCATATTACCTGCACATGTATGACATCTTCCAGATCGTTCTATCACCCCTTGTCTCGGGTCCATGAGGCCCCCAAGTTTAGGAAGCCCTCCTTCTGTGGTTTCGGGGTATTTGATTCCCCCCTCTGTAACAGACATCCGCTTAAGCTCATCTGGGCTGAGGATGCCGAATTGCACTCTCCTGATGAGGCGCAATGGGCATGCGCTGTCACCGGATGGCCATCCATGCATCCTGTCTAGTATGCAAACTGTAGGGAAGTAGAACTGCTGGATTATTGAAATGGGAACTCACTGCAGGTGACCGATAAGAACCACAGAGATGTCAGGTGACGATAAGAACCACAGAGATGTCTTTCAAGCTTTATTGGAGCAAAACAGGCAGGAGTAAGGCAGCAGATCAAGTACGTGGCAGTCGACAACAGAGAATCAGAGAGACTAGAGAGAGACTAACTGAAAAGCTAAAACATTGCTTATTATATCTTGCATGTATGACATCACCGATGACATCACAGCTGCACTTATGACATCACTTAAGACCTATGCACAGCTAAAGTAAAAAAATATATATAGAAAAATAGTGGGCCTATCCATTTTGGCTGCTGAAAGAATGACTTTGCTAACTCGCCCGGGGCGATTTCCATAAGTACATAACAGCCATGGCGCATCATCTCCATTCTCCACCCTAGTCTTTCTTTAGTTAAAATAGGTGGTGTCTGTGGCGCGGTGTGGGCGGCGGTGTGTGTCACGATTGTGATGTCATCAGTCATGATATCGTCAGTGATAAAATCATCAATGATGTCATCAGTGATGTCACTCGAGGTTGTTGTGATGTCATCAGTGATGTCATTAGAGCAGGGGTGGCCAAACTACCGCCCGCGGGCCAACTGCGGCCCGCTCCCCGTTTTTAAGTGGCCCGCCATGAATTTAGCATTAGAATTTTTTGCTAAAAACTTTTTCAGTTTTTCAGTTTTAAAGTTTAAAACGGAAAACGAAAACGAAAAAACTAATTCCCCCATTTCGTTTTTTCAATTTAAAACCATTGAAAATGGGTTATTGGGTACCCTGACCTGGTCTATTTATTTTTAAACATTTTTAATACTGAATGAATGTTTAATACTAATGTTATGTTAAATTATCTCTGTCTTAACCTGTTGGCACAGGAAAAGAAAAATTGAAAACACAGATACCCATTGTAATAGGTGAACACATCAATAAACTATCATGTGTGTCATATATTTATTTAGGTAGAAATTAAGTTTTCTGGTTCAATTTTTTTTGCCGCGAAAACTTCCGTGCTTAATATTGTTTGGCCCGCGACTCCTTATATTTTTCTGTATGTGGCCCGCAACCAAAAAAGTGTGGCCAACCCTGCATTAGAGCAACTGTGAATGCCCAACTGTGATGTCACTCAGGCAGTTGTGATGTCATCAGTGATGTCACTCGAGCAACTGTGATGTATGTAGTATGAGCCAATGGTGCACAGTTGCACATGGCCCCCTATGTGGGTTGTTGGTGTCTGTCTGTCGGTCATGATTTTGGGAGCACGCGCAGTGGGCGATCAGAATCAGAATCAGAATCAGAATAACTTTATTGATCCCCGAGGGGAAATTGAGTCATCGCACTCAAGCATGCAAAATATAAACATCAAACATTATAAGAGGCATAGGAATGTACCATAAACAATAAAATAGAATAAAATAGAAGTTACGTAGCCTATGTACAGTAAAGTGTCACAACATATGTGCCTTCCATAACTGCAGCCATTATGGCACCTCATCTCCAGTCTCCACCACAGGAATCTTGCACGCATGATGCGCAAAATGTTCCACTGCATCTTGAAGAAAGGCTAAAACGGCCAACAGGACAAATGTTGCCATCCGGTGTCCCATGAACACAACTGAAAAACACCTCACTGAGCGCTGAACATGTTTGCCCTTGAAGAAAAGGCACAACATGGCACATTTACAGTGTGAAGCTTCAAAAATGTTGGCAGGCAACATTTTTGTGCAACTGTTGCTGAATCTTGCTTTAAAGAGAGCAGTCATGGCCGACTGTTTGGGGAGAAGAATTGGGACAAATTGAGGTGTGGAGCAAAAATGTATGGACTCCCCCACATCCCCAGCCCCACAGCAGCCTATACCTGAACAGAGAGTTCCATCTTGTCATCTTGGGTGGGTCCACCTGCATGCACAGGATATACATGCAGTATATACATGCATATGCATATATATACATATATACATGCATATATATTTACCCGCCTCAAAAAGGTGGGTCAATTATTAAGCTAAAGCGGGTGATCATTACAAGCCAAAAAAAACATCAATATGCAAGAAACACTGATTTGCCCTTCCGAACTTCGCTCTCTTCTTATAACGTTTCATACTTACTATGTTGTACACACCATGAATTTATGTGATTTATTATGCCAGCCTAAGAAAGGTGGGTGAATTCTAATTCCACAAATAATAAAGTTGGGTATACTGAATTTCAGGTGGGCTTATAAATGCACCTAACATCGGATTGGCCACCAGTTGGCCACCCCGCAGCCAATGAGGTTATGTAGGTTAGTATGGACTATATTGGCCTCGCCCTCTGAGGTTTGCTATCTCCAAGTGCCCTTCTAGTTGGTTGTTTAAAGAGCATGATGCAGGTTGTGACTTTAAGACCATTTAGAATTAATTCCCACCTTTTTCTCTATATGTCTGCCCTGGGGGCCTGTATTTTACATCAGTATTTTCTAATCAAACTAATCATGAGCCCAAAATGTAAATTCAGATAAAAGAAAATCACTTGCACCACTCTGATTGACACATTGAATCACCTGACCTGAAATGTATGGTTGTTGTTCAAGAAAGAAGTGCTAAAGAATGTGGCAGTTAATTGTCAATGTTTTTTTGTTTGACACCAGTATGCACAACGTTAATCTGTTTTTCACCTAAATAAACAGTGGACATAATTCAGCTCCAAACCATCAGTCATTTAGCATTCATTTGACTTTGACACACACACACACACACATGCACGCACGCACGCACGCACGCACGCACACACACACACACACACACACACACACACACACACACACACACACACACACACACACACACACACACACACACACACACACACACACACAATAGTGCAATAAATGATTGTCATTTGCACACTTCCACTGACAAGTGGATGCTGTGAACCTTTTTTTTTTTTTTTTACATTTATTCTATCCTATTCTATTTTAATACTTTATTACTTCTACTTTATTACCTTTCCTATTTTACTGTTTGTCTTAATTGCCCTTCACATACTGACATACACTGTTTATTGTTTGCCCTATTTAACTGTTGCCTTATTGCCTATTTGTTGTTTGCTGTGATTTTGCACCTATTTACCTGCTGCACCTTGTCTGTAACGGAGCCCACAGCATAGAATTTCACACGTGCGTACTTGTACAACGAACGGAGTGACAATAAAAATCTTGAATCTTCGTTCACACCATATGACCATTAGGGTTCTGACTCCTGATATTAAACATGTTGGGAATCACTGCTCTACAGAGTTAGAAAATTCTTCCTTATCCATCCTTATTTATATTTATGTATTATATACTTTGTTCAATACATAATATAATCTGCTTGAATCATTTGATTATGATTTATTTTTGTGGCTGAATCACACTCCTGTCCAGAAGGTGGCGCTAAAGCGTCAGCGTCAAACACCAAAACCAAAATAAGGGAAGAGGAAGAAACATAATCCAGAAGAAGAAATCGTGTGATGAACAAAATGTCGTTTTGATTCATAACCTGGCGCGTCTCTCCCCGGATTATGACCCATTTTCGCGGGCAGATCCGCGGCCCACACTGGGGTCCTGCCATGGACAACATGCTGATCGACTTCTGGAGCAAACACGAGTGTCTGTTTGACTCCTCGGCAGAGACTTACTACGACAGGGACCTGAAGACCAAGCTGTGGTCCGAGTTCGCCTTGTCCATCGGAAAGCCTGGTAAGGACTGCCTCTGCCTGCATGTGCTGAGTGTGGTAGAGCAGTGGTTCTCAAATTGGGGTCCAGGGACCCCCAGGGCTCCTTGAGGGGGTTCTTCTAGGGGGTCCCCAGCAAGAAGGGGAATCATTTATTCTCACTATAATTCCATCCATAAGCAATTATCGAATGTATGACTGTTTTGATCATGGGTTTCATACACTTTCTGTAATAAAACATCTAAAAGATGAAATCATCAGATGTGGATTCTGGGACAAAATCTTATCAAATGGGGGTCCGTGGTCTAAATAATTTGTGTCAGTTTAGCGGTCTTTGAGGTGAAAAGGTTTGAGAACCACCGGTTCAGGAATGGTAAGATGGAAAATAAATAAAAATACCAGCTCTCTGTGTGTGTGCGTGTGTGTGTGCGTCTGTGTGTGCGTGCGTGCGTGCGTGCGTGTGTGTGTGTGTAAGTAGTACCCCTTCACTCATGCATGTTGATGCTTCTCCTAAATTTGTTCTATTAGACTCATATTAAACTTTTAGTATCAATTACAACTGATTAGTAAATGGAAATCATTTGAATGACTCCCTTTAACACAATTCGGACCATTTTCAATCGAAGAAGTTGCCAGTTTTACCAAGACTTCCCGAGTGTTTGGTGCTCTGGTGCTGCTGCCGGACAGGTGTCATGCCGAGTTTTGCGCCCCCGCCGAGAATTGCACCCCCACCATATTTTAAGGCTGTTTTAACTTAAAAACAGGGATGCAAATCTCGGCAGGTACAAACCGCCGAGACTTGCACCCCCTTCCATAAAGCCAGGAGAGACCCCCAGGTCTCGAGGTCACCTGTAGCCGGATTTTAAGCACCAAAGTCGGCTTCCACGAGCCAGAAGAGAGCCCCAAGCAGGCAAGCATGGAAGTCACCTCCACGCGGATGTAATGCATCAAAGTCGGTCTCCACGAGCCAGGACAGACAGACCCCCTGGCTTGGAAATCACGTCTACCCAGAAAATTATATCATTTTTAAACAGTTAAGTTTCCGTATAAATCATTACAATATGCTCCCGTGAGGTGGGGATGCAATTCTCGGCATGACACCGGCTTCATTGAATTATTTGTCAGGAGTATCGCTGTAAGGTGGCTGCAGTGGATCCATAGAGACACTGCGGAGCGCGTCATCATTCAGAAACCACGCCCAAAACGGGGGAAAACACAACCCCCCCCCCCCCCCCCCCCCAATCCTGCCGTTCTCCTATGTATGTCGCGTGCATGGTCGCGTGTTGCCCACAAAGATTATATATACCGCAGACGCCATATTGGTAGGAAAAAGGCTTGTGACATCATCGGAATACTATGAATAGAGACAGTCGGCCTGTGTGGGAACGCCCACAAAATGTTAAACGGCTGGCGCGCGAGTGGGGTAAAACCGCCGATATATATCTCATGGGCTGACTCACCAAAAGACGGTGCTGCGGCTCTAAACTACATGTTTGGGGGTTCTAGAGCAGAATACAAGATGTCTGCTCAGATGTGCGTTTACTGCAGTGGTTAAATCCCCGATCGTGTCTGCCTGGGCTGGGCTATCAGCTAAATTCTAACTTTGCTGAATGGATAGAACGGGGGATTTTTTTTTTTACCTTTATTTATACAGGGGGAGTCTCACTGAGAGCAATGCTCTCTTTTTCGCTTTAGGTTCATAGTTTACCCATCTTTTTTATTTAGCACATCATCACCGCTGTTAACTGTTAACTGCTTTTACAACTACATTCACTAAGGCACTACATTCCCACCTGTTCCCCCCCAGCGTCTGATGTGGAGCGCAGGTCGAGATCTCTTCGGACTCAGTATGGGAGGGTGTTGTGGCATCCGGAGAGGATCAACACTTTCCAGCAAAGGATGCTGAAGGAAAAACTGGATTTCCTGAAGCCTTACATAGTTCGCAGGCGAGCCGACGCATCTCTGGTAATGTCTTTGCTCTTAAAGGATGGCTTTACCGATATTCAACCCACTTTGTGTCATATATAATCTCGGTAATATGAGCACATGGGCAGTGCTTACCTTCTCTCTGTGTTTTCCTCATGGAAAAAAAAATCCTTCTGCAGAAACTCCGCCCCCACCAGCTGCAAGTCATTAAGGCTCGTTAAGGCTCTCCATGTGATTCTCCGTGGATGTGCACATACTTCAAAAAGAAAAAGAAACAATAACAGTCGCCCTCGGAGCAGATTCTGCGTCTCGAGCAGAACTTCCGCAGCTCCGTTGTGACGCGTTAAAACGGGTCAGAACGGAGCGCTTTTGCCAGAGGAGGAAATGGGAGATCTCTGTGAGGAAAACATAGAGAGAGAAGGTAAACACTGCCCATGTGCTTATATTACCCAGATTATTAATGATACAAAGTGGGTTGATTATCGCTAAAGCCATCCTTTAAATGTATGCGTTGAAATCAAGACAAGGAATCCGTTGGATGCTACCTTGCAGGTTATATGTCGTTTTCATGCTTACTCTCTTGCAGGACGACCGGTATGATGATAATGAAGAAGACAATGACGAGGTGGAGACGGAAGGCAGTATTGACCAGGAGACCGGCAGCATATTCGGCAGCCCGCCGGACGCTGACATGTCGGGGCCGGATCCCGCCTACGAGCCCCAGTCGGTCGCCTCCTCCACTCCTCCAAACCCCGCCCCGCTCACCTGTCCGCTCACCTGTCCGCCTCCTCAGCCCCAAGTGACACAAGTCCTGTCGTTGAGCTGCGACGGTCACAACAACCAGGGTCCCCCCGATCTGCCCGATCGCACGGCGGCCGCGGCGAATGCGCCGACGGCACACGGCATACTCAACCAGTTTGCGGAGGTGATGCTGGCGGACATGCGGCAAATCGCCGATCCCATGGTGCTGATGAGGCTGCGCCGAGACGTCACCGACCTGGTGTTCAGAGCGGTGGAAGACGACGTGCGGAGGCGGTGCGGCCGGCCGCCGTCGTCCGCCTCCGCGCCGCGGGAGGCGCCGCGCCGGCCGGCGGGTTCGCGGCTCAACCTTTCTCGGAGGCAGAGATATCTGATGAGGCAGGCCAAGGGCTCTCCGATAGGCTGGAGGACGCAGAGGTGGGAGGAGCTGCAGCACATGAGGAGAGTGACCCGGAGTCGAGGGATGCAGCCGGTCCAACAGGGAGAGGAGATGACGGAGAGGACGAGCGAAGACGCTTCTCAGCCTTTGGTTGAGCAGCTGTCTGAGATCAAAACGGAGGGAGAAGCCCACGCGATTAAGACGGAGGAGGAGCCACTGCCAGCGGTTTGAGATATAGAGAGCCGCAGGAACGAGTCCGGAAATCATCGGTGCTAGCTCTCCTGGTTCTTCACTGTTTTCGCCTATGGGAGTTTTGAATGGGTTTTTGGCGCGATGCTTCTAATAATCTCTCTGGGCAACGCTGGCTTAATCAAACGCGAACCAGCGTTTAGTAATATCATCTTCACACACGAGGACCACTTTTATGAGTTTTGAAGCTTTTACGTGCCGTTAAAAGGGCGGCTAGCTAGCAAACGGCTAAATGAGACTACACTGTTGAGTCGATGGGGATAAATACGTCAATAATGTCACCACTTCAAAGGACGAACACGGAAATATCTTTCCCTCACCTGGTTCAGCCCCGTTCAGCCCGGGGTAATCAGCAGTGTTGGGGGTAACTCATTACAAAAGTAACATATTACATGTAATATATTACTTTTAGCAGTAACTCAGTAATATAACGTATTACTTATAGGAGTTCAGTAATATTATACTAGTTACTTTGTCAAGTAACTCAAGTTACAAATGAAGTTACATTTTATTAAATGAAAGCACATATTCAAAAAAAGATACAATCATTTCCTAATCAAACTGTTTGTTTTTATGCAAATAACAACTATAGATGACAATAACAAAGGAAAAGAATAACATTCAGAATTTTGGATTGTTTACACTGACTTCAAGGCGGTTGAAATTATTTTTCTGGATGGTTCCGGGGCGGCGATGTCATTCTGCTCCTGCTGTTGTTTTGGTAAAAGTAATGCAAAAGTAGTGTAATACGTAACGAGTTACTCTACACAGAAAGTAATATTGTAAAGTAACTTATTACTTTCAAATGAAAGTAACTAGTAATATGTAGTATATTACATTTTGAAAGTAACTTGCCCAACACTGGTAATCGGTGCACACATCAACAACAGTCCAGGTTGAGTGCTGACGTGACGTGGAAGCCTATGCGACAGTGTGTAGTTCTGGATTAGCTTAGCTCAAGCTTTTTACTTCTAGGGCTCGTATTTACGCTACAAAACTCATGAAAGTGGTCCTCATGTGTGAAGATTATCCGACTGAACTCTGGTTCGCGTTTGATTAAGCTTGCCTTGCCCAGAGACCTTATTTGAAGCATCGCGGCAAAAACCCATTCAAAAATCCCATAGACAGAAACAGTGAAGAACCAGGAAGTCCAGGACTTCCGCGTTCTGACTACAAAAATACGTCATCCCTGCGGCTCTCTATTGGGACGCACGCGCAGGAGTCCCGCTCTCATGGGGAAAAACTGGGGAAGTCACAGAATTTGAAAAGGTGCTTTTTCCTAGAGCTGTAAAAGTTGTGGGGATGCTGCATTATCCTAATTGTTTTCTGAAATGTCATGGAGCTGGTCTTTTATTTTGATTTCACCTTTATTTAAAGGAACACTCCGCCCATTTTCAACCAGCTTTGTATCATTAGAACATCAGTAGTATATCAGAAAACTGTAAACGGTTTTGAAGTCTGTCATTTAATTTGACAGTTATTGAGTGTTAAAGTGTGGACCAGTGACATCACTGGTCCACACTAACTCAAATTAATAACTCATTAACTCAAATCAACTCTCAATAACTGTCAAACTATTCATCATTCATCTAGTTTGATAGTTATTGAAAGTTGATTTGAGTTAATGAGTTATTAATTTGAGTTAGTGTGGACCAGTGATGTCACTGGTCCACACTTTAACACTCAATAACTGTCAAATTAAATGACAGACTTCAAAACCGTTTACAGTTTTCTGATATACTACTGATGTTCTAATGATACAAAGCTGGTTGAAAATGGGCGGAGTGTTCCTTTAACCTGGCAAGTCATTAAGAATTCTTATTTACAATAGCGAGTAGCGCGACCTGACAAAATGCAAAGCCTCTTGAGGGAGAGAGGGGGAGGGGCTAAAAGGAAATGACATTTAAAAGCACATATCCAAACATATCCAACACAGCCATTACTTACAAGTATTGCGTGTGACAACAAAAACATACAATCTAGCACACAAGCAACGTGCACCCATAGACCAACGTCAGGCAATGCAATAAGGCCGAATTCACACAGGATCCGTCGCTCGCATTGGCACCCCCCCCCCCCCTCCCCCCACGCTCCATTCAGACACAATGGGGGTCGTCCGTCAGGCTCCAGCACTGGGCGACGCAGGGGTGTGCGTGAAAAACACACAGAGGTCATACGGCAACCCTACATCACGCTCCACTGGCCAATCTAGATGCCACACACACACACACACACACACACACACACACACACACACACACACACTTCTCTCTCTCAAAAATCGTGGCTGTATATCTGTTCTTCACAATAGAAATCCTCCGGTTAGTTTGTCAGTGAAAGCCTGCCTTTCATTAATAATTTAATTTAATAATTTCACATGCGAGTGAAATTGATCAGCATGAAATAGCTACTACACTCTTTTACAAACCTCTTTTGCTGGTTCGCTCGCACACATGCTTGTTTTGAAGGGGAGAAAGCAGAAAGGGAGGGTGAAGTGAGACCCGCCCACTCCGACGTACTACAGCGGCACTACACGCAGCGTCCCGACGGATCCTATCTGAATGTGGCCTAACAGAGTAGCACACACAGATCCTATCGGAATGTGGCCCAACAGGGTAGCACACACAGATCCTATCTGAATGTGGCGCAACAGGGTAGCACACACAGATCCTATCTGAATGTGGCCTAACAGAGTAGCACACACAGATCCTATCTGAATGTGGCCTAACAGAGTACAGTGTTTCCCCTAGAAAAACTTTCAGGCCTGGAGGGATTTTGAAACGTACCCCGACCGCAACGGTGGGGGCCGTCGCTGGCGACGCGAAACTTTTAGCTAACCTGTTCACATCTATGTTCTCAACGGCATCCCAAGTATCATCATACTATTATGGAATGTGATGCGAACAGTTGTATTATGGGATGTGCGTTTCCCAGGCAACGACACACGTTGACACGTTTTGGAACAGCACCGCACGTTGGCACGATGCTCCTAAAAGCAAAATGCTTATTGTTTTGAATGATTTGGCATCTTCTATTACTGTCAACAGCAGTATTGTTGTATTGTAATAATATGCCATAAAGGTTTATTGAAATTTTGGGGAGAGCAGGGAAAAAAATAAAAATGCCATTTTTTTCTGGCCTGGCGGGTCCCCAGGCCTGTAGAATGGTAGGGGAAACACTGGAGTAGCACACACAAGCAAGACAAACTGGCAAAAGCAAGACAGCCACAGCAAGAGAGGCAAGCAGAAATAAAGGGATAAACTGTAAACAAACGACAAGCAAGGATCAGGATATTAGTGGGTGAAGTTATTCATGCCTGTTTCGGCTGCTGGGAAATGTAGTTCCCCTTTAGGAAGGAATAATAAAATGCGTGTTTTCATGATTACAGTAGTCTCAATCAGTATAGCTCGATAACACAGATAAGAACATTAAAAACAGTTCTTCAACAAAAATGTAATACTGAAGAATGGATATTGACATGTTTTGGTCATGGAAATAGCACTCTTTGTTATAGAGAATTAATGACATTTGATTAGCATCAATACAGATATTTGTATGTGGTATCTGATATATGGAGGCAATGCCAGGCTACTGGTATCAGAGAATCTCCCCAACAAATACACTGCCTCATTCTTTGTATAAGATCAGAATGGAGGGGGAAAAAAATCTCTCTCAATTCATCTTAAGATAATGATCGAAGTCTATGTTTTTCAATAAGATTAGTCCATCTGATTGCTGCTTGCGATGCTTGGTATCGGCCGACGCTTCAATTGTGGTATTTAATTTGACATGGGGATCAATTCTGGTACATCAGTATATATCTACTTCCAGCTGCAGTATGTTGACCAAAACAGGGTGAAACAAAGACGGAGCGTTCTCTGCTCTGTAACTCCCTCCCACTTTCTCTCTCTGTGACTCTTGACTCCATCAACATTTTCAAAAACAGACTAAAAACGCATCTCTTCAGACTCGCCTTTCCTCAGTACAGCCAGGGTTCATAACTGCCCCCCCCCCTCCCCTTATTTTATTTTACTCAACTCTGCTTTTTTATTGCATTTTTCTAAATGTTGTATAGTGTCCTTGAGTTTGATAAAGGTGTTTTTTTTAATCAAATGTTGTATTATTATTATTATTAAAATGAGAAAAACCCTGAATAATAATTATTTCAGACCAAGCAAGTCTTTTTAGTTGCGCTCTTTCTTTCACCAAGCAATTTCCTGTCATTGGTGATGGGAAGCTGCACCACCAGGCCAAGGTGACCTTGCAGGGGGAAAGGCACACTAGTACCCTCATTACTTTGGAAGTGAATGACAATAAGGTCAAAGTAGAGGCTATCGGTTTTTATTTGAGGGTATTTCATAACAAATGAACAGCTAAATGACAATTATTTTTGTAATTTTTCATAGTATGACCCCCAATACAAGAGCAGAAGGCACTGGATATTTTGTCTTTTTGCTCTTGGATTGGTTAGAAACCTATTTATTTCTAACCACTGTGTGTGGGAGTGGGTCCACGTGAGTATTTTACCCAATAAACAATTTGTTTGCGTTTTGTTTGCGTTTTTTCTTTTAATGTCTGGAGGCCTCAAGTCTGTACTTTATATCCATGTCAACTGCATGCAGTTTGGGGAGGAAAATATTGCGAGTACCCAATACTGACCGTTAGATGGCAGTGTGTGCATTTGAAGGAGAAGAAACGACAATCTCAGACAGGTTATGCTATCATTAGCTTGAGCTACCTTCTCTTGCCAGTGTGTTGTTGCTTAGTTTATATCTATATTCCGTGTGTTATTGCCCTGCTTGTTTAGATCATGGCATCGAAGGATCAAACGGATCGCGAGTGGCGGGATGAAGTGGACCACAAACTGATAGAATTCTGGAGAGAGCACGAATGTCTCTTCAATGCCTCAAAGGCATCTTACCAAAACAAACATTTGAAAACTCGTCTGTGGTCTGAATTCTCGTTATCCATGGGACTGAACGGTAAGCAACTATACTGCTTTTTCTATTTCTTTATGTTAGACCCCATATTCTCTCCCAAAACATCTGAAATGACCCCATGTTAGCCTGCCTTTTAGCCCTTCATCAGGACGCATATTCAGATCATACGATTCAGGTAACGTTGCTCTGTTGAATTTTCAGGGTTCCCACTTTCCAGCAGCCTATGACGGTTCCTGTAAAATGTGGAGGAAAATACAATGTCGTAAAAATCTATGAAAACGAATAAATGTTCTTGAGTAGTGCTCTTTTTTGTTATTAAAATATGGCCAAGCAATTACTAGGGCACTACTGGATGATGTCACTAGGTTGGCTGTAGTACAGTACAGTACAGTAGTGGAGTACAAGCTAGTTAAGTGTTGGTAGTAAGGATTTTTAATTCTAACAGGCTCACAGCATAATTGCTGTTGTGTTTCTGACTTGGCTTGTGGTTGTGTTGATTCATCAAAACGTTTAAAATCCTTACTACTGTACTGTCCCGTACTGTACAGTCAAGCTAGTGACATCATCTAGCAGCGCCCTAGTTAGCAAAAGGTGAAATATTGTTCACCTTTCTAGCAAATCGAGGTAAATTTCAAACTTGAAATCAGTGTCCTGTCTTGTCTGAGGTGAAATGCAAATGAACAACTAGAGCCATAATGCTCAAATGTTTCATGTCTCTCCTATTTCTCTCAATAGTGTGTCCAGCAGTGATGACAGATGTGCCATTTCATAAGTGCCTTCAGATAGTGTCTCCCTCCTCCACACTGTGGAACTTAACCACAGCTGTCTGGTTGTAACCTCGCAGTATCCGACGTGGAGAGAAGAGCCAGGTCCCTCCGCACGCAGTACGGCAGGTTGATAGGTCACCCGGAGAAGATCACGACCAGGAGGAAACGCATGCTGAAGGCGCAGCTGAGCTTCCTCAAGCCCCACATCGTCCAGCGGAACGTGACCGACGCTCCGGAGGTGAGTCGTCATCGGGTCACATCACTGCAGGGGTCAGGGGGTCAATTCATAAAGGATTCATTGTCAATGGGCTTTTTTTTCACAGCAGCCATTTTGTGTCTAAAAAGGCACGGTAAACACAAGGTGCAACCAAAACATGAATGAGGGCCCCCCCAGCACTGGAACACCGAAAAGGTTGGAAACCCTCGTTAATGTTTTGGTTGTTGTAGCCGTGTTTACCCTGCATTGTAGACACAAAATGGCTACTGTGAAAAAGGTAAATTCAGGCTCTTGCATCGTCATGTCAGTGTTGCGGTACTCGTGCAGGACTCCTGGGACTCATTTTGAGGACTTGGAAGTTGGAGACGAGGTCTGGGACTTTATTCCACTTTATTCATACATCATTCAATTTTGTGCAAAGTTGCCACAGATGCACCGTTTTCTGGGTTCGACGGTGTGAAAAAGGCCAAACTAAAATCCTGTGAATCCCATGTTCTGTTTTTGTTTATTTTTTACCACATAATCTGAGATTGCACGCGGTGTTATAATTCAAAACTAAAAATCATATTTTTTCAGGTGGTAGTTGATGCAGAACATGTAACCGTAAACACATACATTATGGGTGAATGTTGTTCGATTTGTTGAAGTGTCTTTTATTTGATTGGTAATGTATGACGTGTAAGGTTTAGCGAGTCAAGGCAAACTCTTAGAAGTGGAATTTCATGTAACTCAATTCTGGTTTGCTGTCATTCTAATTCAATTCTGAAAATTGAATTGCAAACTTGCCACACATTCTCAGTTGAAGTAAGGAACCACATATATGCCTTAAAGGAACACTCTGCCCATTTTCAACCAGCTTTGTATCATTAGAACATCAGTAGTATATCAGAAAACTGTAAACTGTTTTGAAGTCTGTCATTTAATTTGACAGTTATTGAGTGTTAAAGTGATGTCACTGGTCCACACTAACTCAAATTAATAACTCATTAACTCAAATCAACTCTCAATAACTGTCAAACTATTCATCATTCATCTAGTTTGACAGTTATTGAGAGTTGATTTGAGTTAATGAGTTATTAATTTGAGTTACAGTCAATAACTGTCAAATTAAATGACATACTTCAAAACCGTTTACAGTTTTCTGATATACTACTGATGTTCTAATGATACAAAGCTGGTTGAAAATGGGCGGAGTGTTCCTTTAAGAGTCTTGCTAGTGTTTTTTTCTTTTCACGTCATTCCAACTCTTCCTTGTCACTGTTCACAGGACGAGGATGAGGAGGACGACGAAGACGAGGAGGAAACCGAAGGCAGCGTGGACACGGGCAGCGTGTTCGGCAGCCCGCTACGCACAGACGTGTTCGGTCCAGATCCCCACTTCGCCGCCTCGCCCCCAAACGCCGCGGCGCTCCCCCGCCCGCCTTCGCAGCCTCCGCTCACAGAAGCCGCCGCGTCTCTGAGCTGTACCTGTCCGTACGACGACGGCCCGCCCGAGCCGCTGGGCGACGGGCCCAAACACGACGTGCTGAGCCAGTTTGTGACGGTCATGCTGGCCGACATGCACCACATCAAAGACTCCATGGTGCTCATGAGGCTCCGCAGGGACATCACCGACGTAGTGTTCAAAGCGGTGGAGCGGGACGTGCAGAGGCGACGGGTCTGACCCAAACAGGTCTGACCCAAACGGGTCTGACCCAAACCTATACGGCGACAGCTCACCAGGGATTGTATTTGAATTGCACGGGTTTGAAATCTGTCGCGACCACGCTGAAACCTTTTGATTCCAAAAGTGATTTTTTTAAGGGACAATTTGATTGCGGCGCGGCTTGAAATTCAATGTAATTATTATGATTTAATTGAACTTTGAAGTAATTCAGTTGTCTCCGTTCAGTTTGAGCTCTCACACCGAGACGTGGGAGAAATGATTACGGAAAAAAACGACACGGCCGATTTTCATGAAGTTTGGTGGAAGGGTGTAGCACGGGCCAAGGAAGAACCCGTTAGATTTTGGCGCGGAGCCGATCCGATTCGGGTCAAGGAAGGGGGTGGGGATAGGGAAAAGGGGCCGTAGCTTGAGAAAGGAAGGTCGTACAGAGTCAGGGTTCGAGATGTAGGGGGAGTGGCTGGGGGGGATGTGGTGGGTCAGGGTTGGGGTTCTGATCCGACTCACAAAATGTGCATATCATAGCAGACTGGGGTATTGGCCTTGGCGTATAGGTCTACACTCTCAGAGTGCACTTCTAGTCAAAGCGATGTTATTTTTAATGGATAATTCATGTTTATATAATGAGGAAATTAAGGACATTTAAGGGATCAAATTATGGGTTTTCATACCAATGACCTGGGTTTACTTGACCCATGTTCAACCCTTTTTTGTCAATTCACACCGAGTCAGTCCACATGGGTTAATCATGACATGGTCATGGCAATTCAGATAGGATCTGGGTCACAACACACAACCCGGGAGAGATGCATAACAATTAGCCTAGCTAGCATATTAGCCTAACAAATAGGAACGCAGGTGGGTCGCCTAGCTGAGTTAAGCAACCCGGGTTACCCTTTCAGACACAAAATCAACCTGCGCCGGGAATAACCCTGGTTGGAAACCTTGGTATAATTTGTTCCCCTGGTGTATTTATGAAGATCTACATTGTTTGATGAACTGTTTCAGTTGCACATGTACTATATCATTTGTGATTAAATCTGTTAAAAGTACCCAAGATGCAATTTTTTTCTCTTTTGTTATATTTTTGGCCTGTTGAGCTTTCTTGTGCCACATTTTGGATTTTTCCTTGAACCTTGATATAAAACGGATATTAGTGAATTGTGACTTACGAAAGAAGTAATTTTTGAATGCATTTATAAAATAAAATAAGAAATACGTTTTTTAATTCAATGTGACCATGACAAATTCAAATGTGTGCAACTGGAATACAACCTCTGCTATGCACTAATTTTGTTCCATAATCTTCTGTCTCTGCAAAGTGAGTGAGAGACAGACCGACCATAATGACTCACATGGGGAACACAGATGGTCTGTCCATGCAAGGACCCTTCAAACCACTTATTACAGACTTACCTTACACACAGCACAGAGACAGACTTAGCTCACACACAGCACAGACTTAGCTCACACACACAGCACAGAGACAGACTTAGCTCACACACAGGACAGACTTACCTCACACACAGCACAGAGACAGACTTAGCTCACACACAGGACAGACTTAGCTCACACACACAGAACAGAGACAGACTTACCTCACACACAGCACAGAGACAGACTTAGCTCACACACAGGACATACTTAGCTCACACACACAGAACAGAGACAGATTTACCTCACACACAGCACAGAGACAGACTTAGCTCACACACAGCACAGAGACAGACTTAGCTCACACACACAGAACAGAGACAGACTTACCTCACACACAGGGCAGAGACAGACTTACCTCACACATAAGAGACAGACTTACCTCACACACAGCACAGAGACAGACTTGGCTCACAAACAGGACAGAGACAGACTTACCCCACACACAGGACAGACAGATTTACCTCACACACAGGGCAGAGACAAACTTACCTCACACATAGGACAGAGACAGACTTACCTCACACATAGGACAGAGACAGACTTACCTCACACACAGGACAGAGACAGACTTACCCCACACACAGGACAGAGACAGACTTACCTCACACACAGGACAGAGACAGACTTCCCTCACACATAGGACAGAGACAGACTTCCCTCACACATAGGACAGAGACAGACTTACCCCACACACAGGACAGAGACAGATTTACTTCACATACAGGACAGAGAGACTGACCTCACACACAGGAGAGAGACATACTTACCTCACACAGGGCAGACATACCTCACACAGAACAGAGACAGACTTACTGTACCTTACACACAGGACAGAGACAGACTTAGCTCGCTAACAGGACAGAGACAGACTTACCTCACACAGGACATAGACAGACTTACCTCACACAGGACAGAGACAGACTTACCTCACACACAGGACATAGACAGACTTACCTCACACACAGGACATAGACAGACTTACCTCACACAGGACAGAGACAGACTTACCTCACACAGAACAGAGACAGACTTAGCTCACAAACAGGACAGAGACAGACTTACCTCACACACAGGACAGAGACAGACTTAGCTCACACACAGGACAGAGACAGACTTAGCTCACAAACAGGACAGAGACAGACTTACCTCACACACAGGACAGAGACAGACTTACCTCACACACAGGACAGAGACAGACTTACCTCACACAGGACAGAGACAGACTTAGCTCACAAACAGGACAGAGACAGACTTACCTCACACACAGGACAGACAGACTTACCTCACACACAGGACAGAGACAGACTTACCTCACACACAGGACAGAGACAGACTTACCTCTCACACAGGACAGAGACAGACTTACCTCACACACAGGACAGAGACAGACTTACCTCACACAAAGGACAGAGACAGACTTACCTCACACAGGACAGAGACAGACTTACCTCACACACAGGACAGAGACAGACTTACCTCACACAGGACAGAGACAGACTTACCTCACACACAGGACAGAGACAGACTTACCTCTCACACAGGACAGAGACAGACTTACCTCACACAGGACAGAGACAGACTTACCTCACACACAGGACAGAGACAGACTTACCTCACACACAGGACAGAGACAGACTTACCTCACACACAGGACAGAGACAGACTTACCTCACACACAGGACAGAGACAGACTTACCTCACACACAGGACAGAGACAGACTTACCTCACACACAGGACAGAGACAGACTTATCACACACAGGACAGAGACAGACTTACCTCACACACAGGACAGAGACAGACTTACCTCACACACAGGACAGAGACAGACTTACCTCACACACAGGACAGAGACAGACTTACCTCACACACAGGACAGAGACAGACTTACCTCACACACAGGACAGAGACAGACTTACCTCACACACAGGACAGAGACAGACTTATCACACACAGGACAGAGACAGACTTATCACACACAGGACAGAGACTCACACACAGGACAGAGACAGACTTACCCCACACACAGGACAGAGACAGACTTACCTCACACAAAGGACAGAGACAGACTTACCTCACACACAGGACAGAGACAGACTTACCTCACACAGGACAGAGACAGACTTAGCTCACAAACAGGACAGAGACAGACTTACCTCACACACAGGACAGAGACAGACTTAGCTCACACACAGGACAGAGACAGACTTAGCTCACACACAGGACAGAGACAGACTTACCTCACACACAGGACAGAGACAGACTTACCTCACACACAGGACAGAGACAGACTTACCTCACACACAGGACAGAGACAGACTTACCTCACACACAGGACAGAGACATACCTACCTCACACACAGGACAGAGACAGACTTACCTCACACACAGGACAGAGACAGACTTACCTCACACACAGGACAGAGACAGACTTACCTCACACACAGGACAGAGACAGACTTACCTCACACACAGGACAGAGACAGACTTACCTCACACACAGGACAGAGACAGACTTACCTCACACACAGGACAGAGACAGACTTACCTCACACACAGGACAGACAGACTTACCTCACACACAGGACAGACAGACTTACCTCACACACAGGACAGACATACTTACCTCACACACAGGACAGAGACAGACTTAGCTCACACACACAGGACAGAGACATACTTACCTCACACACAGGACAGAGACAGACTTAGCTCACACACAGGACAGAGACAGACTTACCTCACACACAGTACAGAGACAGACTTACCTCACACACAGGACAGAGACAGACTTAGCTCACACACACAGGACAGAGACATACTTACCTCACACACAGGACAGAGACAGACTTAGCTCACACACAGGACAGAGACAGACTTACCTCACACACAGGACAGAGACAGACTTAGCTCACACACAGGACAGAGACAGACTTACCTCACACACAGGACAGAGACAGACTTAGCTCACACACAGGACAGAGACAGACTTACCTCACACACAGAACAGAGACAGACTTACCTCACACACAGGACAGAGACAGACTTACCTCACACAGGACAGAGACAGACTTACCTCACACACAGGACAGAGACAGACTTACCTCACACACAGGACAGAGACAGACTTACCTCACACACAGGACAGAGACAGACTTACCTCACACACAGGACAGAGACAGACTTACCTCACACACAGGACAGAGACAGACTTACCTCACACACAGGACAGAGACAGACTTACCTCACACACAGGACAGAGGCAACAAGCAGCTGCAGAGTGAGGGAAGGTAGGGATGATGGATTGATTCACTGATTGACTCTGATGTCTGATTTGATGTCTGATGTCTGAGATCAAAACAGACAGGGAACCAGAAGAGGCAACACTGTCATTATAAATGATTATAAAGAGAAAAATGTGTCTTTTGAATCATCCTTTAGTTTTTTTGATATTTCCATAAATGAGAAACTCTCATGCTAAAGTAGTGGAACGTTTAAGTGCCAGATAGTGTCAGGGCTCCTTTTAGGGGGTCCCCAGCAGTGTTGGGGAGCAACTAGTTACTAAGTAACTGTAACTTAACTACTTCTTGCAGTAACTAGTAATCTAACTAATTAGTAGCTGTAACTAATTACCAATTTTCAGTAACTTGCCCAACACTGGTCCCCAGTAAAACAAGGAATGGATAGACAGTTTCATTTCATTGTTGTCCTCATTTATTAAAAGTTAGCACCAAGAAGGAAGGACTTGTCTGAGCAGATGTTTCAATAATAACAATAATAATTGATTTTATAGCACCTTTCTAGACTTTCACTCCCCACTTACAGCGTATACACTACACTAGACAGACAGCAAAAATAGACTGACTGGCTCATAGACGGTCTGTGGTCTAAAGTGGTTCATTTTGACTGGAAGACACTCATATCTTGCTCCAATATGCTGTAGTCATAGCTGTGGGTATTTCACTTTTGCATTTAAAATGTGGGCTCAGCTTTTTCTCTCCATAACACAATCATGTCAGCAAACCAGAGTTACTTTCACTTTAATCCTGGTGGCCGCTGTGAAGGCCAGGCTGGTAGTAGCGCATGTGCATGACTGTATGAATTATTTATACACATTATAAATTGCTCACAGCGACAGCATCATCACTGTAAAGCGTGGCATTATGAATGACAGCTAAGCAGAGGTCCTTTTTTTCCATTCAGGCGATGCACAGCCATACTATCTGAGGGGGTCCTGAACGCCACACGTGGTGCCCAGTAGCAGCTGTAACCATGGCGGACCTACAGATGAAACTTCTCCGGAAGAAAATTCAGAAAAGAAATGATAAGAACAAAGAGCGCAAACTGATGAAGGGCCACAGACAAGACGAAGAGACTGGTGAGTGTTACAGCAAATAAAACATACTCTGTTATCGCTGCCTTTCTCAAACGCGACTTCTAAATCCTCCACATGCTAACGTTAGCTAACGCTAGCTAGCTAATCGCAGCACGCTTTATTTTTGCTATTTGATCATAAGCTAAATGTTCGATCTTTGGATGAAACATGCAGACGTAGCTAACATTACTGTTATGTCATGCACAATCGACTGGTTAGGATAACCAATATCTGACATGATCAATAACGTTATACAGTGACGTTGACGTTATCAGTCACAGTTACTGTCCGATTAGCCCCATTATGGCTCTCATCCCCGTCTCCGACGTCCGATCGCAGATCCCAAAGATATAATAATCTCCCTACGGAAGCCAGTGATATAGGCGGAGCTGTTAAAATGATATTCCTGTGTGAAACAACCGTTTAATAGCAGTCTTTCCGCAGGCTGTGCCGAATTTAGGAGAGGAGAAGCGTCCCAGTGCCGACAGGAACCTTGGGAGTTTGAGTATTTCATGACATGTTTTGCTTCCCAGGTGCGCTCAATTTGACCACTGTGCTGCTGTATCCCTGTGTCTGCAATGTTGTTTTCTTGCCACATGCAAGCGGCGTACCATGATAGTTAGGTCAAACACACCTGACCCTGCTTTAAATTCGGTACAGGCTGTCGAAAGACACAGCTGACATTTGCACATTTCTGTTTCACGCAGGCATATAAGTTTAACAGCCCCGCCAATATTACAGGCTTCTGTAGGGGGATAATTATGTGTTTGGATCTGCATCAGACATCGGACGGGTAGGAGAGCGTTTTAAACTCTCAACCCCCCCAATTTCCTTATGGGATGCTGTGTGACCCTGATTCAGTGGATCACGGAGAACAGGGGAAATATGGGGCTACTGTCCGATAGCGTTAAGTCAATGTTATGGTTAGCTAACGTTACCTTACTGCCTTCACAGCTCTGTGTTGGCTCATAAACGTTAGTCGACATTTTAAACTTTTTAAAGTCCAGCCCCAGTACGTTCCATCGCCTCTCGCTCTGGGACTCGGTCGCATAACGTTTGTATAGGAAATGTGAGGTACCAAGTGATTTAAAACGCTTTTTTACCCGTCTCCGACGTCCAATCGCAGATCCGAAGATATAATATTCTCCTCACGGAAGCCAGTAGTATGGTCATTGGTCGGCGGTGTTAAAATGATATTCGACGGTTGAAACAACCGTTTAAAAGCAGTGTTTTGACAGCCTGTGCAGAATTTAGGAGACGAGAGGCGTCCCAGTGCCGACAGGAACCTTGGGAGTTTGAGTATTTCATGTTTGCTTGCCGTGTACAAGCGGTGCAGCATCATAGTAATATCAAACACACCCTGCTTTTGTTTGAAAAAGGTCAGAGACCGAAACGTCACAATAAACAGTCTTTATTGCAAGTTTGGACAGTGTGCGGGACTCTCTTTTTACAACCACTTGGGTTGGTACCTACAATTTCCTATATTACTAACGTTATGTGATGCTGTCGCGGAGCCATTCTTGGCGATGCCAACGAGGAACATATGGGGCTAGTTAAAGTCTTGCTTTTTCTTAGAGCTGGTATTTATCCTATTGTCATTGTTATCTTATTTAACGTTGGCTAACCTTACTCCTTGTACTGTCTCTCCCACTAGCTTGCTAACTGTTACACCTTTTTTTAACATATTTTCTTAGTTTGTCTGTATATTGTCTCATATTGTAACCATACGACTACTCTTGTCACCGACCTGGCAAATTAGCCAATGATGCGTTTCATTGTGATTCCTCTCCCGGTAGAACCACACAAGCTGGTAGAGGAGTGTTGTGAGGAAACGGCAGACGCCAAGCCCAAGAAGCAACAGAAGAAGCAGGAGGACGTCCCGGTGGAAGAAGCAGCCACAGAAGAAACTCCTTTGAAGAAGAAGAAAAGGAAGCTCGCCAGCGCTGCTGAATCACCAGGTAACGGTTTGTGTTTGGTTTGGAGTCCGCAGAGTTTGCCAGATTAGAATCGACAAACAACATGTTTGTGGTATTTCATGTGAATGTAATCCTCTTTCTAGGGGGGAAGAAGAACAAAACACAGAATGAAGCAGAGGAAGAAGCAGAGGCAGTAGATGTGGCAGAAGATGCTGAACAGACCGCTGGCAGTCCAGAGGCAGCTGGGGACGAGGAAGAGGATGATGAGATGGAGGATGAAGAGGAGGATGATGATGATGAGGGCGAGGAGGACGACGAGGAGGAATCTAGAGATGGAGAAAAAGAAGCGGATGATGAAGAGGAGGATGGACCTGAATTACCAACTGGCTTGACAGGTATTGAACAGCTAAGCTAAACGTCTATTTGGCTACTTAGTAGAAAGGCAAATCTTAAAGGGGTAGTTTGTTTTGTTTTGAAGTGGGGTCCTATGAGGTACTCGCATACAGTCAGTGTACTGGGTAAAGCACTCTGGACGCACCGAGATAGGAGAACTGCACTCCAGCCGCGGCAGGCACAGAGAGCTGTCTGCTGAGTGTGGGGCCATGAGCAAAAACGTAAAAAAGCAACAGAAAAAATACATATATATATATTTAGAACACGGCTCTCTTGAATACTCGATTCTGATTGGTCAATCAACAATATTCACCGGTCATTATTTCTCGACAACCGACCGCTGCTCTGCCACACCTGGATTAATCAGTTGATAAGAGCCTTTTGTCAGCAAGCCACTACTAATTAGGCCAACCAGTTGCAGCTGTGGTGTCTTGTGTGCCAATTACGAATGAAACCGCTTTGTCGTTGAAAACGCTATTAAAAAATATATTTGAATAATTATTTTTGTCAGATTATTGAATGATTTAGTTGTAGGCCGTGTTCTAAGCGGGATAATGTATATTGAGGCGGTGATTACTGGGAAATAATGACCTTCAGCTGAACGATTAAGCCCTCCGCTACGCGTCGGGCTCAATCCACCTGTCGGTCATTATTTCCCCCGTAATCACCGCCTCAATATACATTATCCCTTACATATATATATATATATATATATATATATATATATATATATATATATATATATATATATATATATATATATAAATGAGAGAGAGAGAAATGGCTTAATCAATTAATCGGTCATTAACGTGGCTGACGATCAGTTAAAGTAGTGAAGGGGGACTTTTAACTGGTTATGAAACACCAGTTATATATATATATATACTGCTTCACAGTAGCAAGCGGACCACTTCCGGGTAGGACAAATTATTGTACAATTATTATTGTACAAGTTATTCTATATCTATATATATATATCTATATATATATATATATATATATATATATATATATATATATATATATATAGAAAGTAGGGCTGTGCCGATTCACTTATCTCCCGATTCGATACTATCACGATACTTTGGTGCCGATTCGATATATATTGCGATTCACGATTATTGCGATTCTACGATTATTGCGATTCGATATTACGATTTATTGCGATTTTTGTTTATTTTTTTCTTTTATTTTTTCAGTTTGTTTGCTTTTTTACACTAGATTAGAACATGGGAAAAGTTGAATCATACACTAGAGACTGTATATTATATATCATGAGTAGGGCTGGGCGATATAGTTAAAAACAGGGGCGGACTGGGATCATAATTCAGGCCGGGCATTAGATACCAAGCAGGCCAGGCCGATATGGGCCAACGCGCGTGAAATTTGGGCCGTTTGAAGCCAGATTTGGGTCCAATTTTACAATGAGATGCACCCACTTTAACCCTGAAGTGTAATTATTACTTCAGACTAACTAATAAAGTAATAAAACCACTAGTAAACCAGTAGGCGGCGCCTGGCCTGCTGTTCAGTGAGTGGCCTGACTGCAAGCACCCAAAAAAAAAAAAAAAAAAAAAAAAAATTTTTTAATTTGCGATTATCGATTCTGGAATAAAAGATCGATCCAAAAAATCGTGACATTAAAAATCGCGATACTTAGGTGAATCGATTTTTTCCCCCACCCCTAATAGAAAGAGAGATCAGATGTACCAGAGCATAGGAGCAGATTTCAGCCACTTTGAAAATGTCTTATTTTGCCTTTATGTGTTGCCCGTTCAGTGTTTCCATAGTGAATGGGGTGTCAACTAAGGCATACATTGACTGTTGTGGTTTGTGTTTGTGTTTGGGAGGAGTCGTCAGTGATTCACCCCATCAGCACCTGCAAGGACATAGTGTCGGTTTCCAGACGTTTGGTGAGCAGCGCCACCTAACCACCAAATGTCTGGAAATTTACTGTTCCAAATCTGGTTCAGAGCCCGGCGAGAACGGCCGGCAGCAGACACGCCTACATTTATTATTAGAATTTTATTTGGTAGCGGCAATGCAATGTTTCATAGTTCCAATATAGAGCAAGACACTGATGTGCTGCAAAGAGAGTTTATACCTGTTGTTTATTTTACAATAATTTGTCCTACCCGCAAGTGGTCCGCTTGCCACTGTGAAGCGATGTGAAGTCAGCAGGCTCTGTAACGTTGGCCTCGGGAGTCGGGCTTATCGCTGGGGGAAAGACCTCTAGCCGCCGGGGCCGGATGAAACACGTCCTATTAACAGGTTATGTTTGTTTCTAGGTGATTAATATGTTTCTCCGCAAACGCGGCGATGTTTTGCGAGACACCGGTTCCGCATGAGCGTCACTGCCCCCAGAAAGCAGACCCGCCCACAACACTCATGATTGGTTTTCCGATGCAAGGCTTCCAACAGCGCCACCTAACGTTATGAAAAGATTGAAATAGTAATATTCTCAGTCTTACAGTAGTGAAACGGATTAAGACTGAGAGCTGAGTCTAGCAAGGACATGCTACTTTTGAGATCGCTGAATTAGTGAGGAATATTTTCATTCATACATTTAATTGTGACTAGTTTCCCCACGGTTGCTTCTCTTGCGCTCCTAAGGCAAAGACGGGCGTTCTTTACATACAGGCATGCTTCATCGGTTTCCAAGTGGGATCTGCTGTCAGAAAATAACTTCTTCCTATTATTCCTATCCATTTTTAACAATTGACTCCTCATCATCTCAGGGGCGTTTGAGGACACCTCGTTCGCCTCTCTTGCTGAGTTGGTGAGTGAGAGCACGCTGAGGGGAGTGAAGGAGATGGGCTTCGACCACATGACCGAGATCCAGCACAAAAGCATCCGTCCGCTGCTGGAGGGAAGGTCAGTCACACATTCTCCTGCTTTGGTTGCAGCTGAGCCCATTGATACCTGATGCAGCATTTGTGTGTGTATCCCTTTAAGACCGTGAACCGCGTATGACGCAGTTCGTGGTCTTAAAGGGATACACACACAAATGAGGGATATTACACGCAAATGCTGCATCAGGTATCAATGGGTTAAGAGTTAAACTCCCATAGACTTTTTCTTTCTTTCTTTCTTAATCTTTTGGCAGCTGATCCATGCGGCCAGTGAATTTGCTTTAAAGGAACACTCCGCCCATTTTCAACCAGCTTTGTATCATTAGAACATCAGTAGTATATCAGACAACTGTAAACTGTTTTGAAGTCTGTCGTTTAATTTGACAGTTATTGAGTGTTAAAGTGTGGACCAGTGACATCACTGGTCCACACTAACTCAAATTAATAACTCATTAACTCAAATCAACTCTCAATAACTGTCAAACTATTCATCATTCATCTAGTTTGACAGTTATTGAGAGTTGATTTGAGTTAATGAGTTATTAATTTGAGTTAGTGTGGACCAGTGATGTCACTGGTCCACACTAACTCAAAGGGTTAGGGTCAACTCAAATGGGCGGAGTGTTCCTTTAAGACATTGCAATATGAAGAGATGTTTAGAAAACACATCAATACAGTTATCGGTCAGATTGGCAGCAGAATCAAAGTCTCTTGACAAAACGCCTCGATGACGTCCAATAAGCAGCCCCTTGTGGCGGTGTGGATAATGGCGCTGTGTCTCTTGATTGGTTTGCTCTCTGTAGGGACGTCCTGGCTGCTGCTAAGACAGGAAGTGGCAAAACCTTGGCCTTCCTCATCCCCTCCATAGAGCTCATCTACAAACTCAAGTTCATGCCCCGGAACGGTAAGACTTGGGCTGATTTGTTCAAATGAATTGGCGCCTTGCCCATCATTGCGCTTCATAAAAAGTGACTTGTGTGTCCCGACTGTAATTTGCTACCTCTCCTGCCCCTCCCAGGCACGGGCGTAGTGATCCTTTCCCCCACGCGCGAGTTGGCGATGCAGACGTACGGCGTGATGAAGGAGCTGATGACGCACCACGTGCACACCTACGGCCTGATCATGGGAGGCAGCAACCGCTCGGCGGAGGCCCAGAGACTCGCCAACGGCGTCAACATCCTGGTGGCCACGCCCGGCCGACTGCTCGACCACCTGCAGGTCAGCCGCCGCCATTCCTCCCCAACACCTTTTCCACGGGCACTCGTTTTGATTCCCAAACCAATACAAGCACAGGCTACTTGATTCACTAGATTAGTTGATAAGAATATTGATCCAGTTGAAACAGTTCAGTCGTCCATGCTGCCTAGAATTGACCCATTTAGGTGCCGTGCCCACAGGATGTGTGTATTTAAGAAGCCAGCGCCTTTCTGCAATTCATTCTCTATGGTAAGGACACGGCCGAAAGCTCTCCTCTTTCAAGGAGCGCACCTGGCGTTTAAGCGCTCTTGGCGGCTAGTGTTTTTGGCGGAGCGCTCTGGGCGTCTCAAGCTGAGAAAGGTTTTTGGAGGAAAAGCGTGCTGCTCATCAGTCACTCCTATAATCTGGCTTTCATGTTTCCAGTGCGAACAATGAACCACATCAAACAGATGAAACCAGCTGGCTACCGTCCGTGTGATCGTTGCGTCCTGAACTGTACTGCACGCGACTGCAGGGAAAAACAAAACACACAAAAAACGCTCCATGCGCTGTGTTTTGTGCACATTGGAAGCGCTCTCGACGTGATTTCCAAAGCGTTCTTATGTGAAATACATGTCCTGTGTGTGCACGGCACCTTAACACATTGAGTGCCAAGGACGTCTGTGGACGTCCTAAAAAAAAGTAACGAGGAGTGCCAAGGACGTCTGTGGACGTCCTAAAATCATAATTCATATTATTCCATAATTCTGCTGTTTAAGGTCGTACCTAGCCAGTGAGCATGAATCCCTTCAAGGGATCACACGGCGCCACCTTAAACATCGTCACAGGAGCTGCTCCACCCACCTCAGATCCTTTACTTTGTACAGGAGACAGCGGAGAAAGCCGTGATCAAAGTGGAAACCGATGCATGCTTTCTGCCAGAGCCGTATATATTGCTCTGTCTACAGCGGACAGTGGGCTCGGCTGCATCCGCGCTCACAACTGAGCTCTTATGCTTCTATCTATCTCCACACGATTTCCTAGAAAGCCAGCATCCGAAGCCGAACGGCCAAGCCTTTTCGTTCAGTCGCGTTTGCCAGCGCGCATCATTTCCTTGATGGGCGCTGGGATCTGTCCGGGGCAAAAACGGAGTCGAGAAAACAAACTCTGTGCGTGTGGGGAGGAGCCCGCAGCTCAGAGGTGGAGAGGGGGGGGGGAGAGGGGTGTGTGGCACACAGGCTGCACAGAAACCACACCACACGCCACCACATCAGAAAACACCAGCCAGAGTCAGTGAATGTGCTCGAAATTAGAGTGCAAAAGGTATTCATAAAAGGGACTATATCTTGGAAAGTAAAAAAAAACGACAGAAAACCCTTGAAAGTGCACTTTTTTGAGAGGCTGTCATTTCATAATGGAACTGTCTAGAAACAAAATTTCTTCTTTGGAAGAAGCAGGAGTGTTCAATGTTTCATTAAAGTCCAGCCCCGTTAATATAGCCATAATAGAAAAAATTCTATAGCTGTTTTCAACTGAATGGAAGTGAATCTGGCACAGGCTCCAGACAATTTTACTGAAGCGCTGTGGCACTCAATGTGTTAAGCAGTTGCAGGGTCATGTGCCTCCATTGAATTGATTTGTTAATGGTTCAGTTTATGCACTGAGCATCGTCTAACAATCCACACTGAGTGAGTTCTAATAGACAACTCGGACCGCCGTAAGTTTCAACACGGAAGTTTCACGCTGCACCTCCCGCTTGGGGGGGGGGGGAAACCAAACTGTTGCTATAGCAACCCGCGTTAGCATGGTAGCTACCTACTAGTGAACAATGCTAACCGAACATGCTGAATGCTGAATTTCACACAGAGCGAAACACAAGATGACACAAACCCATATGAAACTTTAACATTACATAATTAAGACCCCAAATTGTGTGTTAAAACGTCAACAAACGTCTTTATAATAATTCTGTGATTGACATTAACGATGCAAGTTGCCATTTTGATGTGGCTGTGACGTCAACTCGGAGAAACCGGAGCTCCGGATGATACCCGAATTTCCGAGCTGTAATTCCGGCCTGAACGACCGTTCAATTCACTTTTTACAGGTCGGAACGCATTTTTCCCGGCGGTCCGAGTTGTCTTGAACGGGGTATAAATGGCAGGAACAAACAGAAAATATTCCACCAAACTTATGTTTGGTGGAATATTTTCTGTAACATTACATTTTTATTACATTTTTACATTATTACATTTTTACATTTTTATTACATTTTTATTACATTTTTATACATTACATTTTTCTGTAACATTACATTACATTACATTCTGTAATATTTTCTGCAAGAGGATAGGAATTCAAGTATCAATTCATTGAAGTATCAAGATGGCTTCAATCGCTGATTTGAATTCTTGAGAAGTGAGCAGCGCAGTTTGTTTTGTGGGCGGGGCTTCTCTACCCAGAGAGGAGCATTCTAATCGCTGCCTGTTTTGTCCTGCCTTCAGAACACCCCCGGGTTCATGTTCAAGAACCTGCAGTGTCTGATTATTGACGAGGCCGACCGCATCCTGGAGGTGGGCTTCGAGGAGGAACTGAAGCAGATCATCAAACTGCTGCCCAGTACGTATCTGCACTGCTGTCAAAACCACTTTATTCTGTCAAAACCACTTTATTCTGTGACTCAATTAATGGAGTTTTTATTTTTGGTCAAGTTTAAACTAAAGTCGTCACTCAAACCTCTAACCCACTGGTACACAACCTTGCCAGGAGCCACACATTGTCCCTTTCCTCCCTTTATTTTTTTTTATAATTTTTTATTTATTGATTTTTATTTTATTGATTGATTGATTGATTGTTTTATTTATTTTTTATCTGTGTGGCAGCCTGGGGGAATCCTTCATGTGTCACTGCTACACATTGTTGATAATGAGCCAAAGAAAAGGTCGAAAACAAGTTTTGCAGAGATTTTTGAAATTTTGACTGATTTGGTAACTTTCGTCTCCGTAGTACATCATGGCGAATAATTATTTTGAATTAAAAAAATGGGAATGCCACTGTAGAAAATAATTTTTAAAAGCCATTTTTCTCATGTTTGACTTTTAGACACACAACAGACTAAAATACTTGTAACTTTTGATCTGAGAGAGTTATCTCAGTCATTCAAAAAGTCATAGGGGAGAGTTATAGTGTAATTTATGGAAATATAAAAAAAAAAATCTAAATCTCACATTTTCACCATGTGAAGGGTTTCGGCAGGCCACCACACATTTATTTATTTGAAGTAGGACTTAAAAGAGCCATAACCAGCTATAAAGGAGCCACATGTGGCTCTAGAGCCTCAGGTTGAGTATCACTGCTCTAACCCGACCTGCCCTCGCTAAACCAGTGTTGAATGTTTCTGTCCTTGTTCGTCAGAGAAGAGACAGACGATGCTGTTTTCGGCCACTCAGACCCGTAAGGTGGAGGACTTGGCTCGTATCTCGCTGAAGAAGGAGCCGCTTTACGTTGGGGTGGACGACAACAAGGACAACGCCACTGTTGACGGCCTGGAGCAGGTACTGCCAACAACAACATCTCTGCTGTATCAACACTTGGCTTGTGATAAATGTACTCAGTGCTTTGTCTTGATGGAGGCTATCTATCTATCTATCTATCCTGTCTGCCTATCAAAACAATACAGTTGGCTTTCTAACTTCAAATCAATGCATCAATCATTTTTTGTTAAACTCTCCGATAGCGAGTCCGCAATCGATGCAGACTCGGAACGTCGGCTAGCAGGAAGCGCACCTGCAACAAGAAGCCGGAGGAAACGCCTGAGAAATGTCAAGTTCCACCTAACTACTTTGTCGAGTATTTTACAGTGTGCACACCTTTGTTTTCCTCACGCTGACATCACAGCCTCAAACAAAACCACAGGACGTGTGGCGGCAAGGCGGTCGCCAGGCGCACAGAAGGCGGCCGCTCCCGAAAAACGCTGCAACCGGAGTTTTCTTTCTTCATAGCGGAGAACTTTGAAAAGTTGCGAAATGTTAAACTTTTTTTAGAAAAGCGCCGGGTGACGTGAACCGCTTTTTCCAGCTGACCAGTTGCAAAGACGGAGACGCCCTTTCCCAAACCGTCCATACAACAACAATATGGAGAAAGTCAAAGTGCCCCGGCGGTGGAGAAATGAAGTGGGACGTAGTCAGTGAATTTATGTTACCGTAACAGTGATTTTAAAGGCAGCATGGATTATACTGGACATGTATTGGAAATATCTGGTGATGTGTTGGAAATATCTGGTGACGTATTGGAAATATCTGGTGATGTTAAAGCAGCTACGAGCAACTTTTTCGATTGTTATTAAACAGTATAAATTTAATATCAATGCATCACATCTTACCTCTAATAGTCGACGAGGCCAACGCAGAGTAGTCTCGCTTGAACCCCGAGTGAATCGGCCAGTGTTAGTCTGTCTGTAGCCAGGGCAGATCAGGAAGTGAAATGAAACGGTTTGCAGCAGCCACTTCGGCCATAACCACAAAATAACTTCCAAAAAACCTGTTCGAATATAACGAGAGATGTTCCCGAGAGTATGCGTGACGTTCACAATGTTTATGCTGCGTTGCTAGGCAGCGCGAATGGCGTAGGCAGGCAGCTGCGTTTCACTTCCGCGTTTCACTTCCGGGTTACCCGGTCCGGTCTCTCTAGAGAGCCCCCTGTTGACGCGAGTTTAGACAGACATAGACTTAATAATCACCTAAGGGAGCAATCTCAGATACACACGGCTTTGGTCTCAGCTACTATTATAGGTAAGCTGTGATGCATCAATATTGTAATTATACTGTTTAATAACAATCGAAAAAGTTGCTCGTAGCTGCTTTAAGCCTCTGGTGCTGTTCCACAACACTGTATTGTCTGCTAGAAGTGCTAACCAGCTGACCAGAAAGTGATTTGAGGTGGGATTCCTCTGTTCCTGCAGGGTTATGTGGTGTGTCCCTCAGAGAAGCGCTTCCTGCTGCTCTTCACCTTCCTGAAGAAGAACCGCAAGAAGAAGCTGATGGTCTTCTTCTCCTCCTGCATGTCGGTCAAATTCCACTACGAGCTGCTCAACTACATCGACCTGCCCGTCCTGGCCATCCATGTAAGACGTGTGCCTCATCAGGCGTGGAGTCCATATGGCTTTTACAGATGCCGCAGGCAAAGCCGATGCCAGCAGTTGTGTAAAACGCGTTTCTTTATATTTCATCCCCCAGGGGAAGCAGAAGCAGACCAAGCGTACCACCACCTTCTTCCAGTTCTGCAACGCCGACTCGGGCATCCTGCTGTGTACGGACGTGGCGGCCCGCGGCCTGGACATCCCCGAGGTGGACTGGATCGTCCAGTATGATCCCCCGGATGACCCCAAGGTGCCCCGTCCTTTTTCATTTGGACCGAATGCCTTGAAACACTTGAATGTTGCTGTGATTTGAGAACCTGTGAGGAGACCTGGAGACCAGGAGAGTGGGCTGCAGAACGGCGCTGATGTCAGTTTGTTCTCATGTCCACTAGGAGTACATCCACAGGGTGGGCAGGACGGCGCGAGGCATCAACGGCCGAGGCCACGCCCTCCTGATCCTCCGGCCTGAAGAACTTGGCTTCTTACGCTTCCTCAAACAGGCCAAGGTAACCAGCTGAAACGTTCTGCTGCTTCCTGCTGTAACTATGTAGACAACACAGAGGAGCGGGCCGACTCGCAATGCTGCTGGTGTGTCTTTATACCTTTTTTAGCATTGCATTTAAGGGGAAATCCATCCTCTGATACTCTTAACACTAGCTGTGTTTCCATTACAGTTTTTCCTCAAAATAATTTTGACAAAGTACAAACGACAACGCGAGACTCATTCATTCTTCGTCTCGGATTAGCGGTCCCTTATTCCATCGCAAGCTCGGCTAAAATACCTGCAAGCGACACACACCTTATCAATCACAATAAAACTGTACCCACCTCAGACGCAATGTTGTCATCCAAGAGTTGGGTGCCATGGTATTTCCCAATATTGCGTACTTTCAAATACCGAGCCCTTGTTCACATGCCGGAGCAGATGCTCAAAATTGTAAACGGTGCTGTACACCCAACCAACCACTGAGCACCCAAGCGATACATCCGGCACTGTGGAGCAGTTGAAATGACACAATATTTGGGAATACCACGGCGCCCAAATCTTGGATAGCAACATTGCGTCGGAGGTGGGTACAGTTTTATTGTGATTGATAAGGTGTGTGTGTCGCTTGCAGCCATTTTAGCCAAGCTTGCAGTGGAATAAGGGGTCGTTAATCCGAGTTGAAGAATGAATGCTGAGTCTCGTGTTGAGGCTAGGTGGGAATCTACTAGTTGGGGATGAGTGTGTAGTGCCCCCCCCCCCCCCCCCCCCCCCAGTTAGCCCCGCCTCCCTGTGTTTATATTTTGTCCAACAAACCTGATGTTGATGCTGACTGTAGATATTTGTCAAACTAACACCCATGATTGTCTTTGTGTGGGACTTTCCTCCATTTACACGGGTCTCATTTTGTCCAGGTTCCATTGAGTGAGTTTGACTTTTCCTGGAGTAAAATCTCCGATATCCAGTCCCAGGTAAGACACGTCTCGACTCAGTGATGCATGTTAGGCGCCATGAGTTTTAGGATATCTTGTATTGCTAGTCGGGTGAAAATAGTTGTCCTCTAATCTAAAATCTCTCTTGTGTTCCTCAGCTGGAGAAGCTGATTGAAAAGAACTATTACCTGCACAAGTCCGCCCAGGAGGCCTACAAGTCGTACGTGAGGGCTTACGACTCGCACTCGCTCAAACAGATCTACAGCGTCAACACGCTCAACCTCCCCATGGTGGCGATCTCCTTCGGGTTCAAGGTCCCCCCTTACGTCGACCTCAGTATCCTTTTCTGTGGTTCTACGGACCATAGTGAACACTGTAATAGTTCTGTGTCTGAAGCTCCAGGATGAACTCTGGAATACAGAAAGCAGTAGAGCTAAATGGAAATCCATCCAACCATCTTCACCCACCCCCTTGGGTCCAGGGTCTAAAATGTAACGTTTTTGTCCACCGGCTAAATGGCTGGTGAATGTTCTCATTTTACCTGCCACTCAATAGATTTCCATTGTTTATTTTTGGCTGGTGAGTGAAGCAAATCTACCAGCTGGTTGCAAATTTGACCAGCATTTGGCTCATGCTAATTTTGCGCCCTGGTTGGGTCGCAGGGAAATGTATGTCCCCCCCCCCCCAAAAGCTGAAGTCACATAAAATCACATGCCTTTGTGTTCACAGGCAACTTTCATCCCCCCATCTGTTCATTTGTTTAGACCAGGGGCTTTCAAAGTGTGGCAGAGTGACATGTAGACAGGCGCGCCCCCCCAAAAATAAATACAAATATATTTATATATGCAAATATATATATTTATATATGCATATATATATACACTACTGTTGCGCTCAGGCATAAAAATGAGTTGTAAAAATGTTGTAAACATTTTTATCTTTATTTTTTAAGATTGTAAACCATCTTTATCCTTCTTGTTTCAAACATCATCACTGTGCACCCCCCGTGGAGAGTGAGACAGCTGCTTTTCATAGCTGTCTCACCCATTGTGCGTAAATGTAAATGTGTGTAAAATGCGCGCTCTCGGCAATATCTGCGAACCATAGCATTGCTTTTCATATCAATGTCTCAACACTGCGTAAATCCTTTGCATGTGCTCTTGGCAAATAATCGGATGCATTTTGTCCCCTCATTTTGCTCAGTCACCCCCTCCTTTAATGGGAACAACGAGTCTGCGTCTTTGATGCGCATAATATACGAGCGATGGACACACTGTGCAAAGGAATAAACGCACCTCATCCTCTACCTGCAGTCTTGACCGCTACTTGCTTTTAATCCTGCCGAATGCACTGACACAGGTACTGTATGTGGAGCTGAAGGGGATGAGGACTTTTATAGCCTTTTTTGGAGAGGTGGGGCATACACTGTGGGGCTGTGGCAGGGGAGCGTCGTCGGGACCAAACGATGTAAATCCAAGCGATATAAATCCAAGCGATAAATGATCAGGGTCATACTTCTCCGTTTTCTGCTCGCACCAGACGCTGTCTCCTCTCTCATGGGTATTAAATAACTTTTGATTTTGCTCCACCACCACATGCATAGCTGACGTGGAGGCTGGGTTTACCCAGGCTAGACGTTAGCTACCAGTTTATTTTTTCCCTCCCTTTTCTGTTCCCCCCCCGCCCCATGCCTCCCCTGAAGCTCTCTCGCGCCCCCCCCCCAGTTTGAAATCCGCTGGTTTAGACCGTTCGCAAACATCATAAAGCCTCAGCATCACATTTCATTTTTGTGGCTTTAAATGGTAATGAGCGTCTAAAATGTCTCTCCTGTAACGACAAACGGTCTTCCCCTTTAAAACGCCACTAATCATCGAACACAGTTATAGTTGCTGTCTTGCGTTGGATTTGTTTGAGAGAAACCAGCATGGCTCAAAAGCTTTCAGTGTTTTGCCCTTAACCCTCTGCTCCGCCCCCAGACGTCCACAGCAGCAAAGGAGTGAGGATGCAGAAGCGAGGCGGCGGCGGCGGCTTCGGCTACCAGAAATCCAAGAATGCGCACAAGTCCAAGGTGTTCAAGCACGTCAACAAGGGCCGGAGTGACAAGAGGCAGTTCTCCCGCTAAAACCTGCCGCTATACAAGCCAACACGATGGCTTCCTGGACTCCTTTCCCCCTTCCGAGTGCCCATAGAGAGCCAAAGTGAAACGTCACTTCCTGCTTCAGCACTGTACCGGAGATTTCCATCCGCCATTTATTTTCCCATAGACATTTTTTGTAAAATGCTTGTAAAAAATAGTTTGACTTGTTCAAACCAAACGGTTCAGATATAGAAACAGGAGAGGCCGCATAACATTTCACTGGGCCCAAAACGTCAAAGAATTGCGGATTTAAAGTAAATATTTTTTCGATGTTTTGGTCTGAGTGAAATGTTCTATGGTCTCTCCCGATTCTAAATATAGCTGAACCGTTTGGTTTGACCAAGTAAAACTATTTTTTTTTATAAGCATTTTACGAAATGTCTATGGGAAAAATAAATGGCGGATGAAAATCTCTCGTACAGTGCTGAAGCAGGAAGTGACATTTCACTTTGGCTCTCTACAAGCCAACACACACAATGGCTTCCTGGACTCCTTTCCCCTTCCGAGGACTCTTTTCTCATATCAACTTAGTGTAAATAGGGAGCCTGATGTTTCCCTGTGGTTTGACTCTCACATCCTTGAGACTCAGTTTTATTCCTGTCATTTATCTAACAGGTATTTTGTAAATGTCGACACTTTACTGTGGGCTTTCTGTATTAACAATGGCCCCTGCATTCCTGTCGTCTGACTGTCTGCTACCATGGACTTTATGATCAAGAATAATTGTACTTTGCTTAAAAGTAATATTTCACTGCACCTGCCTGGAATATTAAATATATTTACTTCCAACTTGAAAGTATTGAACAATGGGTCATAATGTTTATGTACTAATGTGAGAGTTCCAGCTAACACATTAAGAGTGAACCATGTAACACATTGTTGGTAGCCATCAAGTTTCCTTCAGTTTATTACAATATTTGTACATTCCTGCAGAGTTGAAGGGCTCTTGCACGCATTTTGAAACAAATCAAATAGTTTAGTTAATTACAGAGAAAAACCATTTAGCAGGCATAATAAACATACGAATTTGGGATATTATGTACATAAGATTACAAAGTTAAACACCGCTTCAAGTCGTTACACTGAAAGATATTACAAGCCCCACAGGGTAGAATAACTGAACTATCATTTTTTTAAACAGGAGCATAGTCTGGTGAAAATCTAACTTACGTAATCTTTAATGCTGTAATGCATTAAAGTGATGGTTAAGATTTGCATCAGTGGACGACGTGTGATGGCTCGGATCTCACTTAAAACAGACTGGTATATGAACAGGATAACTGATTCAAAATGTTTCCCATCTTGATTGCCTCTCCACAGGTTTGCACAAGTGTCACAGAGTTGACAGTTTCACTGCTTGACTCTTCACTATCTTCTCTGCACAGACTTAATTAATGAGTTAAATAATGAGTTAAAATCCCTTCTTAATAACATCATTCATCTTTATCAAAAACAGGTGCATGGTCCCCATATCATATTCCCCACACACACAAGATAAATTATAAAGTGCTGTTAAGAGCCTGCGGTGTATGGGTTTGCCATTACAGGGTTTCAATTTGCAATTGGGAAAAGGAAAAAAAACGTTTTCGAGATGCCGATTCTTTTTATCTCCTATGCAACATAATACAAGTTAATTTTGCACATTTTACTTGAGAGAAAAAAACAAGTGGCAATCATTGTCAAGAACTCCTTTAGTCCTTCAACATCTGTTCAGTATTGAGGTCGGCTCTAGTACGCAATACGGTTTGGAAAAACAAATGCAAACAAACGATATGTATGGAAGAAATGTCAAAAAACAGGACGGTGTCCCCTTTTGCTACAGTGATCAAGCACATATTAACCGGATTTTCCCTTTGAAACACTGCATGATGTGGACAACAGACAGGAACAGAAAATGGCCAATTCACTTTTCAAGGCCATTTTTCCCTTTCCCAAAAAGTAAGAAGTGTTCCAAAAATTCACAGGTCGTGTTTTACTCTCATCTCAGTTGGCACTTTAGGTATTGTCCATGAATACACAATATATACACATAATAATAAACCGTCCATAGCCATGTCACAGATGTGCAATGCTGCTTCCAGTGAGCTTCACTTTTAATTTCTTTGCGACCAAACCTTCGGGTTGCGTATTCACTTTAAGCACGTTTGCTCCTCTCGTCTCGTCCAATAGTAATCCTCCATGTTTCCATGGTGATCTTGTAGCGCAGGTTGTTATTGCTCGTGATCTGTGAGGTGGAAAAAAGAGAGAGACGAGGTTAGGCGAGAACAGAGTACGAAGATGGATGCAGAGTGGAGGAGAGGCTAAGCTAAGTGGTTAGTTTGAGGTTTGAAAAATGCGAGCAAGCACAAATATTAACCATTTTCTGCAGAGGAAGACAGAAAAAACGGTGCGAATTAGGGATGTATACGCAGGTAAACACTAGGGATGGGCATTTCTAGCAAAAACACTATTCGAAATTCGCTGGCCAAATTCGAATTTAATTCGAAATTCGAAAAAAAAAAAAAAAAATGTAAAAAAAAAAAAAAAAAATTTTTTTTTTTTTTTTTGTGAGTGAAATGTTGCATTGTCTCCCCTGATTCTAAGTCTACGGCTTTATTAATTAATATAAAAAGCTTCTGCTGTGGATTTTTAGCTCAAACAAGCATTGCACCACTGAAGTAAAGAACATGTTACATGACATTGACATTTTCGAAAATAAAAAACAGTTTTGACAATCATGAGTGGTTCATTAAATATTTAGTAGGCTCAGGTCTGAGTGCCAAAGGGGTGCCAAAGTCACCCCCTCTCCCTCTTCATGGGATTTCATCCGCCATTCATTTTTCCATAAACCTTGCTTAAAATGCTTATAAAAATTGTTTTACTTGCTCAAACCAAGCGATTTGACTATACTTAGAATCAGGGGAGACAATGCAACATTTCACTCAAAAAAAAAAAAAAAAAAAAAAAACTTTTTTTTTTTTTTTCGAATTTCGAATTTCAATAATAAAAGTCGACCTTGATAATAACAACGATTATTCGAAAATTCGAAATTCGATGCCCATCCCTAGTAAACACACATGCACGATATGTTAGGCATGGACCGTAACCCTATATCGCTATATATGTTAGGCGTGGACCGTAACCCTATATCAACCCTATATCCCTATATATGTTAGGCGTGGACCGTAACCCTATATCAACCCTATATCCCTATATATGTTAGGCGTGGACCGTAACCCTATATCCCTATATATGTTAGGCGTGGACCGTAACCCTATATCAACCCTATATCCCTATATATGTTAAGCGTGGACCGTAACCCTATATCAGGGTGACATTTATTAAAATACTGGATATTAGATGATCATTTCATCCATCACTGATATGATGCGGGTTCCGCCCTGATCGCAGCAACAGAAACAACTTATTTGTACATTTCATTCATTTACTTGTTCTTTTTGTGTGAATGAAATCATAAATAGGCCTAATGTATTGCAGAGTTCCCCCATTGAATTGGCGAGGTACCTTAAAGTCGTCAAATTTATAAAAGGTATTCAATTGAACTTGAGTTCACCCGTATGAGTCGAACCAAAGACGATGGGATTCAAGCAAGACGGCCCGACTTTCGGCAGGTCTGAGTCAATGGTTGACCACGCCCATTTAGGAGACTTGCTACCATTTGTTAGAATTGGCGGAGCCTGCGGTGACCCATCTATAGTAATATAATATCTATGGTCGAACCCTTCAACACACCATGTCAGTGATGCATATGTATGAGACCGTGCCACCAACACAGCAATCTGGGAACCCAGAGTCGATTTTTATTTGGAAAAAAAATAGACTCTGGGACAGCCCTACCGTTTTTCCCAGCTTCCTGTACAGCGCGCCTCTCCTGCCACCGTCACTTCCTTTTCCGCGTCCGTGCTCCACTGTTTACAGTCTAAATAGCAACTTGCGCCGCGACTTTACAGTAATTTTCCACTGTTGTTGTAAGATGAGTTGACGTCTTCTATGCAGTGTGTTTATGCGTTCACGTTATTAGTAAATCGCCGAAGCAGGAAAAGGAAATCGGAAGTGACGGAAAAGCCACCGTCACTTCCTTTTCCGCGTCCATTTCGGCTATTCGCTAATAACGCTAACGCATAAACACCCTGCATAGAAGACGTCAACTCGTCTCACAACAACAGTGGAAAATTACTGGAAAGTCGCGGCGCAAGTGTGCAAGTTGCTATTTAGACTGTAAACAGTGGAGCACGGACGCGGAAGAGGAAGTGACGGTGGCAGGAGAGGCGCGCTAGTACAGGAAGCTGGGAAAAACGGTAGGGCTGTCCCAGAGTCTATTTTTCAAATCAAAATAGAATCTGGGTTCCCAGATTGCCCACACGCAGTGAAGTTAGCATGACGGATGTATTCTTTATCCACACAGGAGCATGCAGCAGCAGTACTGTATGTCGGACCTTAGGGGTCCACTCTGGTGGGGGGAGGGGTGGTGGGTACCGCCCAGGGAGCGCCGTTCATCTTCTTCCCTAAACCTGTTTGTCAGTGAGGAGAGAGCATCCAGACGCATCACGCTCACAGTCTAGCTTCTGTTCATGGAACCAGTCCAGAAATAATGACCCAATAGAGAGGTCCAGGGATGACGTATTTTTGTAGGCTGAATGCGGAAGTCCCGAACTTCCTGGTTCTACACTGTTTCTGTCTATGGGATTTTTGAATGGGTTTTTGGCGATATGCTTCAAATAATGTCTGTGGGCAACGCAAGTTTAATCAAACGCGAACCAAGGTTCAGCACACATGAGGACCACTTTCATGAGTTTTGTAGCGTAAATGCGAGCCCTAGAAGTAAAATGCTCGAGCTAAGCTAATCCTGAACTACACACTGTCGCATAGGCTTCACGTCACGTCAGCACTCAACCTGGACTGTTGTTGATGTGTGCACTGATTACCTCAGGCTGAACGGGGCTGAACCAGGTGAGGGAAAGAGAATTTCCGTGTTCGCCCTTTGAAGTGGTGACGTTATTGACGTATATATCCACATCGACTCAGCAGTGTAGTCTCATTTAGCCGTTTGCTAGCTAGCCGCCCGTTTAACGGCATGTAAAAGCTTCAAAACTCATAAAAGTGGTCTTCATGTGTGAAGATGATGTTACTAAACACTGGTTCGCATTTGATTAAGCCAGCGTTGCCCAGAGAGATTATTAGAAGCATCGCGCCAAAAACCCATTCAAAACTCCCATAGGCGAAAACTGTTTGGAACCAGGGGCGTTAGCATCGATGATTTCCGGACTCGTTACTGGACCTCTCTATAACCTGCAGAGTTGTGCATAATATAACTGCTGGAACTACTTCTTCGATCGTTGCCATTTGTGTTTCGTGAAAAAGACGATAATACTGCGGCTGCGTTACCGTTGCCGTTGCAGCAGGGCTCCGTCGTCTCCCAGTTCATGGCTTTCTGGACGGCTTTCTTCCACCGAGCAAAGCGGAACTCGCTCTCTGTTTGGGGCGAAGACAGACGTGACGGTTTGTTCCAGTGGTGGTGGGAAAACTAAACATTGTTAAACGGCCTCACAGCTGCTGATCATCAGGACTGGAAAGACAACCTCTAATATCGACACAAATCAATTCTATTTTACAGAAAAGTATGAATGTGTGCTTTATCTCCTTAAATCATCCGTTTGATATTGCCGGTATATGATGTACTAAGAATTTCACATGATTAAGACTTAAAATCTGCCTAAAAAAGGTTGGTAAACTGTTCTGCGATTAAAAAGGTAAACTGGCTTTAGGTGGGCTTATCCTTATCCTATACATCCTTGCTTTGGTGAAGTCACATGTCTGTATACTCGACTTACTACAATAGAAACGACTGAATAGAAAGCTGTAAATTAAATGGTGAAAGTAAAACACTTGTTTTTTGAAATTATGACTTTAAAAGATAAATTTTTTGAGAATTTTCCCTCATCCCGTTTGGTTAATTTCAGAAAGAGCCGGTGCAATGACAGTATTTCCACTAGATGGCAGCATCTAAACCTGAAGTCACTGTTGCCTTCTGACCTGACCAACACAGTTGCTTGAATATTTAAATGATATCTTTCAAGTAATATTGACATTGGAGACCTATTTAAGAATCAATCAAGTTCTATTAGTTGAAAGTCCATTCAGACATGTCTGCCTGGTCTTGCTCTCCTACCGTCGCTGTTAATCTGGGGCTGGTAGGTCTCTGTGGTGAGGTCTGGGAGCTGCCCGGCGGTCAGGCTCCACACCTCCACCCCCTCTGCTGCCCCCGCTGCCATGGCTGCACCCAGGGCAGTGGTCTCCGACATGGACGGCCGCACTGGACTCACAGACGGACACAATTAGGAGCAATTCTTCTTCCTCTCAATTTACTTTCAATTTGTATCATTCAAAAAAAGAGTAGCATGGCAATTTAATTATGTCCATTATTAAAGAAATGCACAGGACTGGTTTTATGTGAAAGGCATCTGACCGGAAGGGAAAACAACACCAGCCAAACCGTTGGGAATTTTACTTCATTTAATTCCCTACATCTCATTGATTATCCATTTTAGCAGGTGAGACAACGTTCGTCTTTTGCGCTCTAATAATAGCTGGAAAGCTCGTGAAGGCAGCAGCTGGAATGAGAAGCTGGAGTTTCCTGCCCCGCAACTCTCACACATGCGCACGCGCACACACACACACACACACAAAACAAACATGAATGAACGCCGCTTGTTGGAATTGGATAGCAGGCGACTGACGTGTTCGTGTCCCTGACAGTTACGTACGTATAAACAAACGTGTACTTTGCCCCAGTTGACTCGAATGTACATCAGAGTGAAGGTTCATGTGGTTGTTTAACCTGAGTCAGAGAGTTGTGTGTCGAGTGTTGTTCAGACTCCATCAAATGACAATTTGACGCCATCGTTTCGCCAAGGTTTCTTCATCAACATAATTTAAGGTCTTGATGCACCGAGCTTTTAAATTGCATTGTATTATGATCCATAATTAAAATAAACAACTGCATGTACTTCCATTATATTTTATTTGATTATATATATATTTTTTAAATAATCGATTTTTGACATTTGTGAATCGATGCAGAATCGTGCACATCCGCATCGCGATGCATCTTATAATCGATTATTTTTGACACCCCTAGTCTCTATGGACCCCCGACCAAGCCGGAGGTAACACGGGGGCTCGAACCTGTGACCCTCGTGTTGGGAATAGACCGCTATTACACTTTCTGTCTGGGGACCATGTGCTGCTGCCTTCTTAGCCAGACCTGGTTAAATATACAAAGTGTGTGTGTGTGTGTGTGTGTGTGCGTGCGTGTGCGTGCATGTGCGTGTGTGTGTGTGTGTGTGCGTGCCTGTCTCTGTGTGTGTGTGTGTGTGTGTGTGTGTGTGTGTGTCTGTCTGTGTGTGCGCGCCTGTCTCTGTGTGTGTGTGTGTGTGTCTGTCTGTGTGTGTGTGCGTGCGCGCGTGTGTGTGTCTGTGTGTGTGTGTGTGTGCGTGTGCGTGTGCGTGTGTCCTCTCACCCACGGGCATGCAGAGTATGTCGGCCTGCAGCTGCATCAGCAGCCTGTTGGAGGTCATGCCTCCATCCACCTGCAGCTGCCTCAGGGGAATGCCGGTGTCCAGGTTCATGGCATCAAGGATCTGAGACACAACGTGACAGGTCAGTTAGAAAAGCAACTACGTGACAGATCAGTTAGAAAAGCAACAACGTGACAGATCAGTTAGAAAAGCAACAACGTGACAGGTCAGTTAGAAAAGCAACAACGTGACAGATCAGTTAGAAAAGCAACGTGACAGATCAGTTAGAAAAGCAACAACGTAACAGGTCAGTTAGAAAAGCAACAACGTGACAGGTCAGTTAGAAAAGCAACAACGTGACAGGTCAGTTAGAAAAGCAACAACGTGACAGGTCAGTTAGAAAAGCAACTACGTGACAGGTCAGTTAGAAAAGCAACAACGTGACAGGTCAGTTAGAAAAGCAACAACGTGACAGGTCAGTTAGAAAAGCAACAACGTGACAGGTCAGTTAGAAAAGCAACAACGTGACAGGTCAGTTAGAAAAGCAACTACGTGACAGCTCAGTTAGAAAAGCAACAATGTGACAGGTAAGTTAGAAAAGCAACTACGTGACAGCTCAGTTAGAAAAGCAATATCAGTTTGTATTAGTTACCAGTGTTGGGACTAACGCGTTATTAAGTAACGCGTTACAGTAACTAAGTTACTTTTTGCGGTAACGAGTACTGTAACGAATTACTTCATCAGTAACGTAACGTACTTACAATTATTGCGGTTTAAACATGCTCGTTACTCGTTACTTCACGATTCTGTGCGGGACCTACAGCAGCGAGGCTAGAGAGGAAAATGCGAGTCTGACGGCGGTCTGATGAGGAAATAGGCTAATCGTGCGGCACTTCTATACTTTCTAATGTTACTAGACCAAATTCTGATAGTGAAACGGGTCATTTTGCGTGAGCTGTGTTGTGTACGGTAAGCGGTGTTCACTTCACACCGCTCGGCGAGTCAGCAGCATGGAGCCCTCTCCTCCTCGCTTCTCTCAGGCTGTCTGTCACCAGTGCCCTGCTGCACCCAGGCAAGCACAGCACTCGTCTCTCACTTACAGATTCCCCTCGCGTTGGAGGGTGTTCACGGTGTGTTTCGCGTTGTCATGAAATGGGAAGAAAAATGCCTGCAAGTCTCCTGCCTTTTGGAGATGAACTGCTATTAAAGGCAGCCGCGACGAGCGGCTGCTTTGAGGCTCTGCTCTGTCCCTATCTGCAGGCAGCGCTGGGCTCTGCTGCTGGGGACTGCCCCCTAGTCCGATACCTCACGAGTCCGATACCTCACGAGTCCGACACCTCATGGTTTTGGGTTAGGGTCTGGGGGAGGTTAGGTTTAGGCGTGCACTCCGCTTTTACAAACGGTAACCACGGTGTTTATGTTGTTCAGCCAGGATATTATAGACTACTGATACAGTTGTTAATTATACACTGCCAAAAGTGTACTGGCTACTTTTTGAAGGCAATAATAAATATGCCTCAATGCCTAAAATGTTGTGTTTTCTTGTTCCACTACTTTTCGTCGTAGTGATAATGGGTACAATGCTCAAATTTGACAGTTGTCTTGTCCCACACTGTGCTACAGCAACCCCAAAATAATGTGTGTGCATTAATAAGAGAATTGAGTTAAAAAAAAAAGTAACTCAAAAGTTACTTTCCTAGTAACTAGTTACCTGCAAAGTAACGAGTAACTTAAAGTAACTGAGTTACTTTTCAGAGCAGTAACTAGTAACTGTAACTAAGTTACTAATGTAAAGTAACTTGCCCAACACTGTTAGTTACACACATCCAGGGTCTGACATTAATACCCAGCAGGCACTAAATGCAGGTAAAATTTGTCTTTGGAAGATAAAACAGGAAGGGTCACCCGAGACGGTTTGAATTTATATACAGTTATAGTCTTTGATTCAGCCATGATTAATTATTCACCTTATCATTTGCCCATATCAGGACGCTTCTGCATAACGTCATTTTGTCATCGTTATTCCGTTTTAGACCCAGAACTAGATGACACCTACCTTTATCATTTTTAGACTCTTTTCAAGCAAAAAAGAAAACCCAAACTGTTATCACGTTTTAATATTTTTTCTGGACGTAACGTATATTCCAAATATGTGACCGGTTTATCAGAATAACGCCTATTTGGACATTTTTAACGAGCAGTGAGGAGCGCCGGCTGTGACCGGCCGGACTAGCTAGTATCCATCAACCCCTACTGGCAGTGAGAAAACACTGTCGACGTGCTTTTGTAACAAACGTTATGCTGACCATCGGCTCCTCGCAGCAGTAACGCTATGAACATGTAACTGAAGTTGGCCACACTCGCCGCAGTGTAGCTGCTGAATGTTGCCAAACTTCATTGGCAGTTTATAGTTGATTGATGTTTACAATGCAACCGGCCGGCTAACGCTGAACCGGAAGAACAAATACAATTGCGTCTGACACGAAAGAGAAAAAGTGGACGGGGCAACATAAGGTGAATAAAGCATCTAATTCTGTGCACAAAATAGCACTGAAAATAGAGTAGCGACATTTTTATGAAAAATCTATATTATTTTGGCTGGTAGGACTCACTACGCCACCCTGCTGCCCCAATATTACCCAGAATATCATGTCCATGCAAGCAAAAACACAATATACATATTGTGTTTTTGCACAATAATATATATATATATTATTTGCTTGTCGCTTGAGCTTTTCTGAATCAACTCCTTGACTGCAGCCTCACAGCACAAACACCTCACCTGCACCCTCACAGCACAAACCAACAGTACTGTGAAGAAGTAGATGTGAGAGGTCGCTCACCTCTCTGGTCTGGAAGCAGACGGCTTCCAGGGCAGCGAAAGACAGGTGGTTCCTGTTGGTGAACTGAGTGAGCCCACAGATGATGCTAGAAAACACGGAAGAAACAGATCAGATATGAACAGTTTCAAGTCCAGAGAGGAACCATATATACACCATTCACAAAGTCCAGAGAGGAACCATATATACACCATTCACAAAGTCCAGAGAGGAACCATATACATAGGTCGCGGAACCGCCCGGGCCGCAAGGGCCCGGGCACATTTCAGTTGCCAATTATTATTATTTTTTTTAACAATTAAACCTCATTTACTTATGAGGCTATTAAAAGGCAACTCGACTGGTTGTTTTTCAGATGTGATTGAATCTAAAGTGAACTAAACAAGTCAGATCCACTATAAATGTTTTTCAGTAGATGCTGTGATGTAGCCACAAGAAGGGTGCAATATTAATGTTTTTCAGGAGATGGCGATGTTGCTAGCTATAGGTTCTAAACAAGAAATATGGTTCAAATGTTTACAGTAGTTTTCCTTTCTTGCTGCACTACAATGTTACAATGCTGTGAGACGGAGCTAAACACAAAAGATGCAATATTAATAGTTTTTCATGAGATACTCAGTATTTAATACTAATACTAATACTAATAATAGAAAAGGAGAAGATACTGAATAATGACATCACAACAGTATAATCCTAATGTTAATTTAAAATTAAATATTCTTCTAAATATGGATAAAAGTCCAAAAAACAAAATCTTCTTCGACGCTGCCGAGATTCCATCCCTTACAGCACCCCCTACTTCTTCTTCTTCTAATTTTCTCCTCGACTCTAAATCAAATATGACCGCTCCCTCCCCAGACATGTTTGGAGCAGAGCATGCCATTGCATCCCCAGCCTCTACTTTCAGGGTATCCAGTGCTTTAACAGTGGACTGTCTCACCCTCTTGCACTGGGCTCCCAGTAGGGGGCGTACAGTCCAGAGAAGGCCGGCACAAAGTAACAGCCGTAAGACGTTCCTGCTGCAGCTGCCAGTTTCTCTGAAATGAGAGAGAGGATGAAAACAATATATAAATGTAGTTATTTAAATAAGCAGTATTTCATTTTTCTGAATTACACATCAAAAACCCATGGAGTCGAATCAGTCCGGTTTGCATTTGAAGAACATTTAAAAAATGAGATGATGCGATACCATATTTTTTGGCCTTCCAAAAAAAAAAAAAGGAGACTGTAGGCTGTGGGGCGACTTCACCTCACCCAGCAGTGCCTTGCTCAAGGACACTTTTAGCAGGGCAACCCGGGCTGTCCAGGTTTTTGATGGGTGGAATGAGACAAAAAAGCGAGACGAGCTGGGCGGGGCTAATACCAGCGGTGGAAATGGGCCATAAGAGTGGGCATGCAGCACAAAGACCCCCGTCACTGGTGGTGGTGATGTCATAACTATTTAAGACTTTCAATGCTTTTCAATGCCTTACATTTAGATATGCTGAAACGTTTGAACAGAGCCCTGTGATTATAGATATGGAAGTAAAACTCACCATGGAATATTATCTGAACAAAACGCATAAAAAGTGTGATGAACAAAGGGTCAGGCTGGGATAACAACACAATTTGAATCCTCACCTCTCTTAAGGAAGAGCATTTTTAGGACAGTACTATATAAATCCCATATTTATTATTAGTAGTAGTAGAATTGGACTGTATTATTTGGATGAATAAGTGGGCTAGCCTGGTAAACCAGCCGGTCATGTGAACTCACATTTCATTTCGTTCTACCAGACCGTCTTGGAAGGGTGTTTGCACAAACTGCAAAGGGCACTAGCCAATCAGCGACCCGCCTCATAGTTGACATCATAACCGGCCAATCAGGAACGAGTTTAAACAGCCATAAAGTGCAGTTATTGCGACAGCAGAGTTTCTGGGCGGAAAATGTGTTTTCGCCGTTCTCCCGAGTGGATTTGGGTTTGACTGGATCCAACGCTGATTGGCTGAAGGAGTTGTCTATTGAGGCAAGTACACCCGCCCAACCTCCGCCCACTGCAGACACTGCGTGAGAGAGTGAAAGCTTAAAGGATGGGTTTTCCGTGGGGAATATGAATATATATTAAATCTCACGCCCCTAAGGTTTTCGAATCCGTTGAAATTTTTGAAATTGGAGGTTTACTCACAGAGATATCAACCGAAATCCACTCTGTGTGTGGGGGGGGGGTGGTGGGGGGGAGGTGCGGGTGCGGGGACTCGAAATACTACATTTCCCACAATGCACTGGGCTCGCGTGGCCTTCGTTTTTATGCCCACCCCTCAGGCATTTGGCTGATATCAAACTCCAGTAGGTGGCGGTAATGCACATATATGTTTGCCAACCGCCATAAAACTCAAAGAAGAAGAAGAAGAAGGCTTCGACAATGAAATATACAAAGAACAAGAAATAAATCGAAAATAAAATTGCCTCCAAATTGCACCAAATGTAAACGGTAGTATATATGTCGGGAGATGTCTTCATAAAAAAAATTTCATGCATTTTAAGGCATTTTCGTAGGAGTTACGCGCATCTGATGTTGTAACTATTTTCTGTAAAAATGTGTAAAAACGGGTACATTGCTCAGCGTTGATTTCGTTACTTCAACCCACCTACTACTAGATGTAAAATTTGACGAGCTTTCCAATGCCGCCAGTCCCGTGTCGATTAGTGCTTCCGTTCCCGAGATAATGGTCTCTTTGCAAGGAACTATGGGAAGCTAATATTAGCTACAGCAGGCTAGGCGGTTGACAAGATGGCTGCGTTTTTGTTTTGGTCAAGGCCTCTGAAGGGGCGTGGAGGACCTCTAGAGGCGGGACCATGGCCAACAACAGTTGTAGTTCATAGGTGCACGACTTCCGCAAGGCGGACTTAGGCCAGATGACGCGAAACGCGTCGGCTGGCCCAAAAAATATGTGAGAGATGCTTGATATCTCTGGCAGTGAATATCCAATTTCAAAAATTTCAACGGATTCGAAAACCTTAGGGGCGTGAGATTTAATATATATTCATATTCCCCACGGAAAACCCATCCTTTAAGGCCAGACGGTCTAGTAGAACGAAATGAAATGTGAGTTCACGTGATTGGCTGGTTTACCAGGCTAGGTACTGCCTGGACTGTCTAACACTGGGAAAGGAAAGGTTTTTATTAAATGAGTGTGAGCTGGAGTGAGGAGTGACGGTATGATGTCACAGTGTAAGTAAATGAGTGTGAGCTGGAGTGAGGAGTGATGGTATGATGTCACAGTGTAAGTAAATGAGTGTGAGCTGGAGTGAGGAGTGACGGTATGATGTCACAGTGTAAGTAAATGAGTGTGAGCTGGAGTGAGGAGTGATGGTATGATGTCACAGTGTAAGTAAATGAGTGTGAGCTGGAGTGAGGAGTGACGGTATGATGTCACAGTGTAAGTAAATGAGTGTGAGCTGGAGCGAGGAGTGATGGTATGATGTCACAGTGTAAGTAAATGAGTGTGAGCTGGAGCGAGGAGTGACGGTATGATGTCACAGTGTAAGTAAATGAGTGTGAGCTGGAGTGAGGAGTGACGGTATGATGTCACAGTGTAAGTAAATGAGTGTGAGCTGGAGTGAGGAGTGATGGTATGATGTCACAGTTTAAGTAAATGAGTGTGAGCTGGAGTGAGGAGTGATGGTATTGTCAGAGTAAAATAATTGATTGACTGCTTATTGATTGATTGTTGATCATTGTAGACTATGTTTAATTATGATCTAACTGACATGCATGGCTCACATCTGAGACACTCAATCTGAGATGTCTCTTCTGCTGGGAAGCAGTTTGTTATGTCGAAAAGGCAACCCCACCTGGAGAGGAGGGGATAACGTAGTATTTTGTCTTCCTGGCGTATAGAAGGTTTTGTTTTGGTTTGTTGTGAAGATCAACGTCTTATTTTGTCTCCATGGGAAACATCCCATGGAATTGTACCAGTAACCAGTCATCTGAGGGAGGGGGGCTGGGCTGACTATATCTGACATGTAATGTTTATCTTCTGGGCACAATGACTTTGATATTGTGACCCTCTGCAGAGTCCTGATGATTGAAATAAACAAATCCTTATTCATTACAAACAAGCAACTAATTTATTGGTGGATCAACAAGGCATTTCATTTATTTTTCCACAACAGTATGATGTCACAGTGTAAGTAAATGAGTGTGAGCTGGAGTGAGGAGTGATGGTATGATGTCACAGTGTAAGCAATGAGTGTGAGCTGGAGTGAGGAGTGACGGTATGATGTCACAGTGTAAGTAAATGAGTGTGAGCTGGAGTGAGGAGTGACGGTATGATGTCACAGTGTAAGTAAATGAGTGTGAGCTGGAGTGAGGAGTGACGGTATGATGTCACAGTGTAAGTAAATGAGTGTGAGCTGGAGTGAGGAGTGATGGTATGATGTCACAGTGTAAGTAAATGAATGTGAGCTGGAGTGAGGAGTGATGGTATGATGTCACAGTGTAAGTAAATAAGTGTGCCCTGGAGTGAGGAGTGATGGTATGATGTCACAGTGTAAGTAAATGAGTGTGAGCTGGAGTGAGGAGTGACGGTATGATGTCACAGTGTAAGTAAATGAGTGTGAGCTGGAGTGAGGAGTGATGGTATGATGTCACAGTGTAAGTAAATGAGTGAGCTGGAGTGAGGAGTGACGGTATGATGTCACAGTGTAAGTAAATAAGTGTGAGCTGGAGTGAGGAGTGATGGTATGATGTCAGTGTAAGTAAATGAGTGTGAGCTGGAGTGAGGAGTGATGGTATGATGTCACAGTGTAAGTAAATGAGTGTGAGCTGGAGTGAGGAGTGATGGTATGATGTCACAGTGTAAGTAAATGAGTGTGAGCTGGAGTGAGGAGTGACGGTATGATGTCACAGTTTAAGTACCGATCTCGGAGGTGGACTGGACGATGCCCATGTTATCCTTCAGCCACCGCACCACTGCCCCCGCTATGGCCACCGAACCCTGGCAGAGAGACACACGTGGGAACCAATCACACGTTAGAACCCTGGCAGAGAGACACGTGGCAACCAATCACACGTTAGCAGCACCAGGCAGGTAGCAGACTAGGTTGTCGCATGCCGGTGAAATGGCAGCCATGTACACACCTCTAGTGCATAGCAGGCAGCCTCGTCTTTCCCCATTTTGTAGGCGACGGTGGTCAGCAGGCCATGTTCTGACATAATGGGCTGGGAGAAGCAGAGACAATGAGAGAAACAGTTGATGCAACTCGACACAATGACAGAATAAGCATTGGATGAAGTAGTATTGAAGGCTTTTGTTACCTTTGCCCCTGTGTTTCTGAGCAAGAAGCAGCCAGTCCCATACCTTTACAAAACAACAAGAATGGTGACATGAGTAAGAAGACAAGGCTGCAGATTCTGATCACACACACACACACACACAATACAGTATATTTTTGAATTTGTTAAAACATTTATGTTCTTTATATGCAGAAAGTGAGGGAAATAATTTAACAGCTCAACCTCCCCCATCTTCTACAATACTACAAACTTCTATTATTATCTATACATATGGCCATGTCGGCTCCGTTTGTCCCGTTTCAATTTTGTCCCACTGATGATGTCATCAGTGATGTCATAAGGGGCCCCACCCAATTTCAATTTATCTGTTCGATAGGGGACAGTGTACATTAATGAACATTTTAGCAAAATGTAAATGCACGACAATTGCAGTCACAGGACTGATTTACACCCACACACACACGGAGGCATTGTGACATCACTGATGATGTCATCATGTAAACTTAAGGGCAATAACATATTCTGAGCAACACACACACACACACACACACGCCAATAGGGCAAGCGAGGTATGCGAGCTGCAGGGCCAGCTCGGCAAGCTGCAGGGAATCGAGCGTGAGAGATACCTAGTTATTGTGAAATGACCTCCACCAAAGTTATGTTTTCACTGCCGTTTGGTTTGTTCGTTTGTCAGCAAGATTACGTAAAAACTACCGGGCCAACTTTCATGAATGTTGGTGGAAGGGTGTTTTGCACGGGCCAAGAAGGAAGAACCCACACCATTTTGGAGCAGCTCCAATCCGACTCACAAAAATGTGCACATCATAGCAGAGTGGACAGCGCTCTCTGAGTGCCCTTCTAGTTTTAAATGTATTCTGACAAAACCTGCCTCACTATTTGCACATCAGGACGGCTATAATGGAAACTAGTCGGACTTCGTTGGGAATGTGTTTTACGAGGTGCCGGACTGACTCCAGTGTTATGTCAAGTTGACATCTTGGCTGACATCTTGTTTCCACCGCAGCCAATAATGTAACTGCAACCAGGCCAGGGAGGGATGATGGTGGCAAAGTCAGAACCATATCTTTACTTTACACGAGGCAATAAAGACATGATTGTGGCACATTGAATAGAGCAACAAAACGGGACAATTTCATGATGACAGGATACAGTTTTGAAAGGAGGAGGAGCCTTTGTCACATAACATGGCCACATGTTGGTGTGACTAGTGTCCTCTAGAGCAGCGTTTCTCAACTGGTGGGTCGCGACCCAAAGGTGGGTCGCGGGGCTGTTTTGATTGGGTCGCGGACATTAGCCAATTTTTTTTTTTTTTTTTCATATTTCATTTGAGTTAAATTCAGATTATTGAAACTGGATTAGCCTGACCAGTTTTACTTGTTTAACAAGCTGAAGCATATGCTCTGCCTGTAATTCAAGAGAAGTCTGCCTTTTCATTTTATATTTAATTTTAGTTAAATTCAGATGATTGAAACTGGATTAGCATGGCCCCAGTTTAATTAAAAGTTATGACCAGTTTAACTAAAAAGCATATAGCCTTGTGATTCCTTTTTATTTCATATTAGTTAAATTCAGACTATTGAAACTGGATTAGCATGACCAGGTTAACTTGTTTTATTATTATTATTATTATTATTAACTTGTTTAAAAACATATAGGCCTGTAATTCAAGTCTGCCTTATTTCAATTGGTTTTTAGCCCTAGTTGCACTTCTGTTGCACTTTTTTGTTCATTTGAGGTTTATAACAGTGCATGAAGGCATTGTGTATTAAATTAATGCGCTATTTTTTGTGCAATAAATTTGAGTGGTTTAAAAAAAAATCTGAAATTTGGGTCGCGACTTCATGACAAGGAAAATAGTGGGTCCTGAGGCTACACCAGTTGAGAACCACTGCTCTAGAGAAAGAGTGGCGTCAGCGGAGGACCAAAATGCGAGACTCATTAGCCAATGAACAGCCAGGAATGGGTCTCGCGCTACTTTTGCATGCTAAACTAAAGCTGATAATGTACAATTTGATTTAAAAAAAATGTTTTAAAGTACAACACAAACTGTCCATTTTGCTGCAACTCGACAGTGCTGCTTAATCCAGGACATTACTTCCTGGAACTCTTGAGAGTAAAAAAAAAAACTGGTCCATTGGAGTGAACGGAGATGTGGCGACTCTTCTTACACGGCTCTGGGTGTGACGTTTTAAGACGGCCAGAGGTCTTACGTGTTTTTGGCCTGGCCGTCCTTGAAGCACATCTGACCCACCAAAGCAGCCGATTGGTCACCTAGACACTGGTGCACAAGAACAGGCCCAACGTCACTCTCGCACTTCAACAGAGCAACAACCGACAATGCTTGTGAACACACCCAACCACACAAATACAGTCGAACAACCAGCCTCGTCTTTAAAAAACACCTTCAGAGGGGGAACATCAGATGCAAATCACGCACATATATTTTGGAATTGTCACAAGTTAACATTGTATTGGACTGGGATTCATACGTTTATACAGAAGATACTAGGGTATGATATCCCTATGAGTTACATTGTACTTTACCTGTGTAACCTCACTGAAGAAAATGTACAATTACGAGATAAGATATCTGGTCAAAATATTGTTAATAGCTAGTAAAAAAGCTGTCACAAGGAAGTGGGGAAAAGTAGAACCTCCTACTCAGGAGAGACATAATAGAAGAAATCTATATCATGGAGAAACTGACATATTGACTAAGACTACAAGAAGAACAGCTGGAGGAAAAATGGGAGAAATGGACAATATTCAAGACCCAAAACAGCGACGAAGACAATTGATAGAGCAGACAGACGATTGACGGACTCACTGGATGATAAGGAAAACAAGATCGTAGCCCCCAAACAGTAATTTTTTCTTTTTCTTATAATTAATTATGTATGTCTTTTATGTATGAGTCTTGTCTATTTTTGTCTACTTGTTCGGAAAATGAAACTCAATAAAAACTAAAGTGTAAAAAAAAAAAAAAACACCTTCAGAGGGAAGCACATTCCCCATTGTTTCTTGCTTGACTACAAACACACAGCATGATGCAACAACCAACCTCTCATATCACAGTCTAGCAAACACACAGTTATGAGCGGGGTCAATCCTTACCCCGGAAATGGGCACTCCTGCAAGAGAGTTGGATTTCTGGTGGGAAGACGACAAGAAAGACAACGGCAGCATGTTTAGATACAGTATATAGGGTGAAAGAGTCCAGGCAAGGCATCAATTACGTCAAGGGAAAGTTAATACAGTAACAGTTGCAACACTTTTGTCCATGGCCGCTTGTGCAAAACGGTTGCAGAAAGTGTGTGTGTGTTTGCATGTTGACCGATTATGGCCTGCTCCACTAACACAGACAAAACGGTGCCGTTATTAGTCTCTCCCCAGACTCCAGTATGACGTTGAATCGCTGCGCTCCGCATACTACATAAATGAGTCTGTGCCACTTCACAGCCACTCCTGGGCTTCGAGGGCGGGTCTAGGGGGGGCGTTGAAACCGAATGAGTGACAGCACCGATGAGAGAGCGGTTCGAAAAATGGGCCGGGCCTCCTCCCCTGTCGTCTGATCGCAAAGTCGTTACAGATTGGGGGAAGCCTGAATCCACCACTGGCCAATCACTGGCCGAGTGGACGGTTCACTTTTCCGACCCCGGCCGGCGGAGGGGAAGTGTCCCAGATCCAGAGAAGAGCTCTGCAGCGCGCAGTAACGTAGTGTATCAGCGTTAGAAGAACTCTCATGGGTCTGGCGTTGAGACTACGCTGTTGTAAACAACAGGAAAAAATACGATTATACACCATTTTCATCCAGGTCAATAAAATAAAATCATCTTTTTCCCGTCTCTCTTCTAGCTCCGGACACTAATAGGATGTTCTTGGTTTGTTGTTTTTGGGAGCGATGACGGCGGTGGCTCGGGAACAACACTCTTCCCCCGAGAGGACAGACAGCCATTGTCAGGCTGGAAAACAAATGACACACCAAATGAGGAGCTGCCACGTTGCTGACCTCTGGACACAGGACAAGGTGCATGATGTTGCGCTGCAGAAAACGTAAACACCGCTGACCTACTTCACAGCCTCAGTATCCATTCTGTAGCATTACATAATAATAATAATAATAATAATACATACGTTTTATATAGCGCTTCTCTGGGGAACTCAAAGACGCTTTACAATACATAGAAACAGTACCGGTACATTATACAGTAAACAAACTAAATAACAAGAACAAATACAGATACAAAACAAATACAAATCAATAGATTGCAGAGATGGAATGGTGGTTAGAGGTAAAAGTCAGATATTGTAATGTAGGCTGTTTTGAAGAGGTGGGATTTGAGTTGGGTTTTGAAGGAGGTGAGTGAGTCGGAGATGTTGTCCAAGTCTGATGTTGAGGGGCAGATGATGGCACATGATTTGCTATTGTGAGAAAACAAACATGGAATCTTATCAGGGCGTAAAATCCTACAGTGGGTTGAAAATTGTTTGGGCTTCTTACAATCATACAATCATATATCTGGCTTGGAGTATTTCCAAATGATTACTGCAGGGGTTCAGCTGCTATCATTGGAAGATATCAGATTGGAAGAGTAGATGAACCATACTTCGATATCAAATCAAGGATCTTCTTAGCTCTGGTTCACCCCATAGGCATCTCAGAAGCCACGATGAAACGGCGCTTCGAGCAGGAGCCTTGCCCTTCACACCAGGAGCACTGTGTTTTGTCCACGCCTCGCTCCGTTTTGCCCGGCGCTGCCCTGCCCCCCGCACACAGCTCGCATTGACTTCATGCCTCGCTGCTCGACGCTTGAAAAGTATGAATTGAAAAATGAAAAATGGTGTGATCGGTCTCGCCTGTTAACAAGGACGCTGAAATTAAACTGCCTCCGCGCTGCGTTGCTTCAGCGGCGTGTTCGGGCTGTGAAGAGTTATTTTCCTACTGATATGATTGTCGTCTCAATCAAACTTATTCAGTTTGTCCAGCATAACTTCAAACGGGCATTTAGATGAGATATTTGCTTGAAACCCCACTTTTACTGCTCTGGGTTGATTTTGAATCCCTCATGGAAACTTTTGACTTTTTTACAAAACTTCATAAACACAGCACTCATTCACTTTCACGTGATGTTAATTGGAAGGTGCACAATTTAAATAAATAAGCACTTACCAGATAAGAGCATATTTATCCAAATGTTGCACCCTCCCTTAGTCAGAAGGACCGTGCGACAAATACTGATTAAGCATTCATTTTTTAGAAGTGTGCCCATGCTTTCAAACGCTTGTGTCAATCTGCCATGTTTACACACACACACACACACGCACGCACGCAAGTGTTTGACATCATCAGGGGACAGGTGATTTGATAAGAGGGTTTGTTTGAATTAGAGATTTACAAATGTGTGTATTTTGCCAACCGATTCCAAAACTGGACAGGGTAACGGAACCCAACCCCTATGTACTGTTTCACAATCTAGACTCTTTATCAGAACATTATCTGCTATTCTGAAGAATACAACACTGGATCTTATCAGGTTATATGAGGGTCACGGCAATCAAAACATTTTACAACCCCATTCACCAGGATCTTTTTCTACATTATTATGAAGTTACAGCCCTCTGTCACTTGAATGAGCGTGGGGGGGGAGGGGGGGAGACATCTAGGTCAACTCCTATCAAGTCTATCTCAAAACACTAGCAATCTCGCGCGCTCGATTCCTAGGCCCGCGCAGGCTTGCGGCCTCGCCCGCCCTGCAGCTCGCCCACTGTGTGTGGCATACTGCAATAGCCTCACCCAAGAAGGATGACATCACTGATGACATCATCACGGATGACATCACTGATGACATCACATCATTAGATAATTAGGGCAATCACCGAATTAAAAAAATCCGGCTCAGGAGCTCTTTGCACCCCCTGCAGGTTTCAGCCTGATCGCACGTAAAACGGCATAGCTGTGGCCGGCCAGAATTCTGCTCACTCATACACACACACGGACACTTATTCTTATTAGAAGATAAACAGCACCAAAGACCAGCGGATGCACTCAGACACCCCCCCCCCCCCCCCACACACACACACACACACAATTTAAGCCAGAACCTAAGTTTATCTGAACTTACCATGAAACCGTATATTTCAGAGGAGCTTCTGACTTTGGGGAGGATTTCCATTGGGACATCAAAGTACCTAGAAGCAGCACAATACAATACAATTGCAACACAGGTGTAATTCAAGACACGACGGACAGGATAGAGTTAACAAACTAGTTATCCCAAAGACACGACACAGGACACGACGGACAGGATAGAGTTAACAAACTAGTTATCCCAAAGACACGACACAGGACACGACAGACAGGATAGAGTTAACAAACTAGTTATCCCAAAGACACGACACAGGACACGACAGACAGGATAGAGTTAACAAACTAGTTATCCCAAAGATACGACACAGGACACGACAGACAGGATAGAGTTAACTAGTTATCCCAAAGACACGACACAAGACACGACAGACAGGATAGAGTTAACAAACTAGTTATCCCAAAGACACGACACAAGACACGACAGACAGGATAGAGTTAACTAGTTATCCCAAAGACACGACACAAGACACGACAGACAGGATAGAGTTAACAAACTAGTTATCCCAAAGACACGACACAAGACAGACAGGATAGAGTTAACAAACTAGTTATCGCACTGTGTGTATGCGTGGTATACTCTAAACCCTATTGCAGGCAGCAGCAACTAAAAAGATATGTATGCGCAGAGTGTTGATTGTCCAGTATGCACTTACACATACTCGCCCCTGCAAGCTGCTAAAATGGTCTGCACTATTTACTTCCTTCTGTATTCACCTTATGTAGAAGAGACAGTCTGGCTTGAGGGACTAACAGGAAGTGTAAACACAATCCGAACCGATTGTGTTTACACTTCCTGTGGCAGAGCGTATCCCCCCGCACACCTGCTTCCAGTGAGTCACCAGCTTTGACCAGAGACGACCATCTTGGTCTTTGACCACGTAAAACAGCCGGCGTCTTCAAGTGGGCGGGGCTACATAAGGTGAACACTTTTGAGTGAAGACGTTGAGATGTGTCGAGATGCTCAGTTCGGATGGTGACGTGTGCGTTTGCTGCACGCGAGCGTTGACCTGCACAGCTCCGGGTCCCAGTCCATGGTGTGGATGTTGAAGAGCAAGGTGCGGCTGGCGTTGGAGACGTCGGTACAGTGGATCCCTCCGTCCCTGCCGCCCGTCAGGCACTGCAACGGCATCGACAACACAACACTCAGCTCAGTGGGGATGTTCATTCAACATTATGACAAAAGACAAAAGACATTCCGGATTGGAAAGGATAGTTTCACAAATGGAAACGTACTTATACCCCCTCTTCTGTCATGTCAAGAACAATAACCCAAAGTATCGCTCGGAAAATGTCTGTTTTCACCTCTGACTCCAACGTGCGCACAGACCTGGGTCAAATAGTAGCTACATAACCTGTGTTGTCTTTAACATGCCACTAGGACTGAACGATTTTGGACAAAAATAAGCGTGATTCATTTTGACTGATATTGCAATTGTGATAATGATTCGCCACATTAGAGGGAATGATTATTTTTACATCATTATTCTCTTTCAATTGAAACACATTCAAATTATTATGGTGTGATTTTTGCAGGGATCTGTACCAAACAAATATGTTGTCTATAGAATATGACGTGTAGGCCAGGACATCTCAGCACGACAATATTTAATCATTTAAAATGGTATTTTGACATACGTTTTGCCTTTAATAAATATTGCGCTTCTTGCGAATCCAATCCTTCTACTAGATACATTAGCTACAGTTGCTTATCAGATGTATGAACAGGAGGGAGGAGGGAGCAGCTTTAGCAGCTTGGGATCGGCTACCTACCCAGATGATCCAGGAGTCAACGGTGCCGAACATGGCCCGCTGGCTCTGCACCGCCTGACGCACCTCCTCCACATTGTCCAGCAGCCAGCGCAGCTTCACCGCACTGAAGTAGGTGCTGATGGGAAGGCCCGTCTTTTGCTGGAGAGAGGAGACGAGTAGACGCAAAGATGAGAGCAGTGGAATGCAACTTCCACCATGTAGGTAGAGCTACTGTCACCTCCACCATGTAGGTAGAGGTACTGTCACCTCCATGTAGGTAGAGCTACTGTCACTTCCATCATGTAGGTAGAGCTACTGTCACCTCCACCATGTAGGTAGAGCTACTGTCACTTCCACCATGTAGGTAGAGCTACCGTCACTTCCACCATGTAGGTAGAGCTACTGTCACCTCCACCATGTAGGTAGAGCTACTGTCACCTCCACCATGTAGGTAGAGCTACTGTCACCTCCACCATGTAGGTAGAGCTACTGTCACCTCCACCATGTAGGTAGAGCTACTGTTACCTCCACCACGTAGGTAGAGCTACTGTCACCTCCATGTAGGTAGAGCTACTGTCACCTCCACCATGTAGGTAGAGCTACTGTTACCTCCACCATGTAGGTAGAGCTACTGTCACCTCCACCATGTAGGTAGAGCTACTGTTACCTCCACCATATAGGTAGAGCTACTGTCACTTCCACCATGTACAGTAGGTAGAGCTACTGTTACCTCCACCATGTAGGTAGAGCTACTGTCACCTCCACCATGTACAGTAGGTAGAGCTACTGTCACTTCCACCATGTAGGTAGAGCTACTGTCACCTCCACCATGTAGGTAGAGCTACTGTCACTTCCACCATGTAGGTAGAGCTACTGTCACTTCCACCATGTAGGTAGAGCTACTGTCACCTCCACCATGTAGGTAGAGCTACTGTCACTTCCACCATGTAGGTAGAGCTACTGTCACTTCCACCATGTAGGTAGAGCTACTGTCACCTCCACCATGTAGGTAGAGCTACTGTCACTTCCACCATGTAGGTAGAGCTACTGTCACTTCCACCATGTAGGTAGAGCTACTGTCACCTCCACCATGTAGGTAGAGCTACTGTGGCAGCAGGGGCTTCCATGCCCAGCATCTTCTTCTCACCTTCAGGTGGTTCTTGTTTCTGCCTGGGCTTTTGTTGATGAGCCTTTCCACCGTTGACTGAGTTCGCAGGTCCAGCCAAACTACAGACACAGCAGAGGGGGGAGGGGTTACACAAGAACATAGAGTACCTAGATTAGCATGGGTACTTCAAACGAACGGCTTAATACTACAGTACTGAATGACTTAATACTACAGTAGTGAACGTCTTAATACTACAGTAGTGAACGTCTTAATACTACAGTACTGAACGTCTTAATAATACAGTACTGAACGTCTTAATACTACAGTAGTGAACGTCTTAATACTACAGTACTGAACGACTTACTACAGTACTTCAATACTGACTTCCTACAGACACAATTGGCCGTGTCTCCGCCATTTTGTTTTTGAGGTACTTTTAGTACGAGAGTTGCGCCATCATGCGTCCATAATGACTCATTGTACAAAGACTTGAAGGACTAGTGACCCTCCATACAGCAGATCAGGAGAAAGCTGTTTGGCTCGAGCGCAGCGCTGCCTTTTAGTAAGAGAGTTGCCATGGCAACCAATAACCCATGGCCATGGGTTATTGGTTGGTATCGGTTACTGGAACCGAGTTCAATAACCCATGGCCATGGGTTATTGAACTCGGTCAGCTCGGTCAGCTCGGTCAGCTGTCAGATCCTTGTGAATCGATCTTCGCTTATAACTTTACTAATACTTCGCAGAAAATGATGTTTTGTACAAGAATAGATGCGGGCTAATGTCTTCTTTGCAAAAGAAAGGCTGTTAACTCCGCATTTAACCCCGCATTTAACCCCGTAACGTTAGTTGGTGTCGGGCAAGCCCTGAGAATGCAACGCTGCGCTCGAGCTGCCTGGGTTTCCAGAAAGCTCTCAGCCAAGCGCCAGGATTGGCCAATGTCAACTTCAGTCTCCAGAACGATCCAATCAAATCAACCGCAGGTCTATCTTCTTGCTAGAGGTCCCGCCTTACAGTAGTGTTTCAACTGACTCTCAGAATACCATGCCAGTCGGACTTATAGTGTTATTATTATTATTATATTATTATACTTGGAACCCTTTTATAAAAGCAATATAGCACTCGAGCAGCGTGTGTTGTGGAATATATCCCCCTGATCAGTTGTTATCCCACTCGGCCTGCGGCCTCGTGGGATAACAACTGATCAGGGGGATATATTCACCACAACACACTTGCTCTCGTGATATATTGCTTAAATATATATATATATATATATATATATATATTTTACATTTTTGATTTGATGTCGTGGAGAACTACTACACTACCCTCAATTCTAAAGTGTAATATCGACGTGTTTGATTGGTGGAGCTCGCTGTATGATTGTCTGTGATTGGTGGAGCACACTGGGTGCTGGGGCACTATTGAAATATCTCTGGCTAGGCTACTACGAACGTAGGTGACAGCTTGCTGAGTAAAGGGCTCAAACCGCCACTGAGTGACCGAAAGCATATTATCGAAACTATTAGTCAATAGCTGCTTTCAAAACGCCAGCACCCGTTTTGAAATCCGTTACCCGGTTTGTTCACATTAATGCACGGTAAATGCGTCTATCTACAATAACGTTAGCCATTGAGCTAATAGTCTAATGGTGGCCGTTAAAGACCGCCGGTCCCGCCCACTGCCGCTCATAGTGCTCTCCCATTGGCTGAAATGCTCTGTCCCTCAACCATCCGCTAATCTGATTGGCCGGAAATGCCGGAATGGATTATGGGACGAGTAGTCTCTTCACTCTTACGATATAATACGTACACAGTCTAGGATACTCCTTGGATGGGAGACTGGTGCTGGAAGTGGTGTTGGAGGACCAGTAGGAGGTGCTCTTGCCCTCTGGTCCGAATTGTCTGATCTGATGAATAATCTCCCCAATGCCACAGGGCAGAGACAGGGACTCTGTCCTGTGAGTGAGCACCGTCCTTCAGATGAGACGTTAAACCGAGGTCCTGACTCTCTGTGGTCATTAGAGATCCCATCGGCACTCTTCATAAGAGTAGGGGTGTAACCCCACCGCGGTGCCCGGGCTAAATTCACAAAACAGGCCTTCCTTCAATTATGGCCACCTAATCATCCCTCGTTACTTAATTGGCTCATTCAGTCCTCAACTCTCCACCGTGATGCTGATGGTGGTGGGGTGAGCGTTCTGGCGCAAACTGGCTGCCGTGCATCACCCAGGTGGGTGCTACACATCACCCAGGTGGGTGCTACGCATCAGTGGTGGATGAGTTGAGTTCCCTCCCCTGATATGTGAAGCACTTTGAGTGTCTAGAAAGGCGCTATATAAATCCAATCAATTATTATTATTATTATTATCATTACTACTACAGTCTTGTACACAGCACTTTTGTCTGTTTTTCAATGTTTTCTTTTGTTCAACTCTGAACTGAATCAAAGGTTTTATGGCCATGATTCTCAAGCTGGCCGGTTGGCTTGGTTCCAGGCTTAAAACTCTTTAGATTAGGATTTTTCTAAAAGTATTGGAGACAAACGAATGGTGACATCATTCTCTTCCCGGAACCCAAGGTGATGTCACGATGGACGTCACGTGACTGTTGAGCTCCATGCCCATTCGTTCAGACATGCACTGTGGAGACGCCTTTCACTCACCGATGGCGTTGTAGAGTGGCTCTCCGGTCTCTTTGTCCCAGACCAGGGTGGTCTCTCTCTGGTTGGTCACTCCCAACGCTGAGAAAATAAACCGCACAGATGTCAACAAAACTCCCGGACCATCCGCCCCTCTCAGTTAGCTGTGGTTATCGTGCATTGCATTCCATTCAAACCATGAGCGAAGGACTTCACGGTCGAGTGACGTCACGGCCGAGTTGTCGACTGTTACGATCGAGCATTATAGCAGTAGGTAGGTGGTTCCTTTAGAATAAGTGTAGAGTGGTGAGAGGGAAAGACTGACGTCACACAAAGGGGTGGAGTGTTGGTTTGATTCATTAACGGGTTGCAGCTGGGCCGCGCTCTCGGTGGCGTTTGGAGTTGCGAGCACACCGCGACGAGCGAGGACGCTAAAGGCGGACTCTAGAGACAAACAGGGACTATTTTTCCAACCACCCACTAGGGATGGGCATTTCTAGCAAAAACACTATTCGAAATTCGCTGGCCAAAGTCGACTTTTAATCGAAATTCGAAAAAAAAAAAAAATAATAATGTAAAAAAAAAAAATAATAATAATAATAATTGTGAGTGAAATGTTGCATTGTCTCCCCTGATTCTAAGTCTAAGGCTTTATTAATTAATAGAAAAAGCTTCTGTTGTGGATTTTTAGCTCAAACAAGCATTGCACCACTGAAGTAAAGAACATGTTACATGACATTGACATTTTCGAAAATAAAAAACAGTTTTGACAATCATGAGTGGTTCATTAAATATTTAGTAGGCTCAGGTCTGAGTGCCAAAGGGGTGCCAAAGTCACCCCCTCTCCCTCTTCATGGGATTTCATCCGCCATTCATTTTTCCATAAACCTTGCTTAAAATGCTTATAAAAATTGTTTTACTTGCTCAAACCAAGCGATTCGACTATACTTAGAATCAGGGGAGACAATGCAACATTTCACTCACAAAAAAAAAGATTTTTTTTTTTTTTCGAATTTGGACTTTCAATAATAAAAGTCGACCTTGATAATAACAACGATTATTCGAAAATTCGAAATTCGATGCCCATCCCTACCACCCACATGGACCACGAGTAATGCACTTTTCCCCAAACCCCTGAACTTCCATCCTGAGAGCGGGCTGGCCGAGTTGACCAGACGACGCAGCTATAGAGGGCTCGTCTGGCTCAAGCGCGAGCTGGTCGCCAAGAGAACAACACCAACGTCAAGGACGAGACTTGGGTGAGGCAAACTTACACGATACCCCTTAGATAGAATTACATTCACCCAAGTAGTCTTACTTTCACGTTGAAACACGCGTAGGGAAGCGCCAGTTTACGGGCGGGTTAACCGTAGTGGGGGAAAATAGGAATTAGTACGAGCTAGGTTCGTTAGCAGCGTAACATCGACGTTCCATTTAAACAGTGGGGAAACCAGCCAGGGTTAGCTCTAGCCAGGCTAGACATTGTTAGCAATGATAACAACACATTTATTTACATTATTTTGCACATACAAACACTGCAGCAACATTGTCCACAGTAACAGATAGAAGTTAGACAGTACTGTGTGTACAGCTGATTTAATGAGACACAAACAAGGCGGAAGTGCTAATCAACAGTATTTACTACGAATTCAACTACTGTTGGATGCGCGGAGCGGCCATCTTGCCGAGTTCGGCAGAGAAATCGGAGCACAGGTGACGTCACCGTCGGACCTCATGGCCTTTGAACCGTCACATTCCCGTTTCCCAGTTTAAATGGAACGGCCCAATAACTCTCATCCTCACCCCCAGCTAAGTGTGGTGAACACCCAGTATTGAGTGTACCCATCCACAGTAAGGCGTGGTTAACACTGGATTTTGGGTATCGGCACACGCACCAACAGGAACCCACCTTTGATGTTGGAGATATCGATGTTGAGCTGGCCGAGCTTCTCACAAGTCCTCTCCATGCACTCATAGACCGACTGTATTATCTCCCTGGGGTCCTCCTCCACCCAGCTGAGTGACACACACACACACACACACACACACACACACACACACACACACACACACACACACACACACACACACACACACACACACACACACACACACACACACACACACACACACACAAATGCATAAACATGCAAATCTGCACACATATTCACAGACACAAACACATCTAAAAAAAATGACAGAAATGTGGGGCGGCCGGGTAGTGTAGCGGTACATTCCCTGCCTACCAACACGAGGGTCGCAGGTTCGCATCCTCGTGTTACCTCCGGCTTACCTCCGTAGCGCGCGAGATCCCTAGTAATAAAAAAAGACCGAAATGTGATGTGGGTAAATGAAGACAACATTGAGAACATTATTGCTGCTGTTTGTAGCTCGTGCTATCTGTTTGCCTAACAGACGACAGCCTCTTAGTGGCTACATGCTGGGGGGTTAGCGGCCTAAGTGTCTTCCTAGGACACCATACAGAGGAAACACTTATGATTAGGGGTGGGTTAAAAAAAATCGATTCTCCGATTTTAAATCGATTTTTATTTTAATCCTTTGATATCGATTCATATGTCCAGAGATCGATTTTTTTTTTTTTATAAACACATAGGCTATAATATTATAGGCTGTGTGTGGTAGTTGAAACATAGTTTCAAGTTGACGTTTATTTATGTTTGTAGTTGAAACAAAAACATAAATACTGTAGGCTACATAAATGGAAATGTTTGATCATTAATATCTACTTTTCGAAATTACCGTATATAGGCTGAAATCAAATCACTGTGCATAATTGTGAAAGTGTCTTTATTGACAGATGAAAAGGCTGTTATTTACCCTTTGTCACCACCTGGTGAGTAAATATATGTGTAACTAAAACCATTCAAATTGATCACCGGTCCGCAACTTTTTTTCCCCATGTATCTACCGGTCCTTGGCACAAAAAAGGTTGGGAACCCCTGTGTTACATAACTGGACATTCATGTAATTCAGGTTACAGCTCAAAAACATGTTTTAGTATCCTAACCAAATCGATATTGAAATGAATCAAATCGGAATCGAATCGAATGGAATCGGGATTAATCGATTCGGGAACCTTGTGAATCGGAATCGAATCGATTCTTGAAATTTGAACCAATAGAGGGTATGCACACCCACTGGAACACGCCCCCTCAATCGGGAATGAGTGTCAAAATGAGTGTCAAGTTCCTCCCTGAGCAGCAGGTGTCAGTTATCTAGGCTGATTACTGCATTCAAGCTCAGTCTTGCTGTGACTCAGTGGGCGTGACCCCACAGTGACCTCTGCCTCTGTGACATCACATGCATACCGTCTTTCTGGGAATGTGTGTAAATAACAGCCCCGCCCCCTCGCCGAAATTCCCTTGTGAAAAACAGCCTAAATTATCACCAGGAGCTTTCAAAGCCATATGTCAAGAGGAGAAATCACTGATTTAGAAACTATCTAGTGTCTTTAAAAACTAGAAATATAATGCTTGCTGGTGAAAATGGTGTAGATATACAGCTAGTCCATTTTATTTCCCCAAAACAGCCAATGACAGTCTTTGATTTGGGCTGCAACAATATAACCTTTGCCAAATCAACTAGCCTCTCATACTTTGTAGTGGAGTAGACAGTCACATCAGAATAGGCCTTTTTCACAGTAGCCATTTTGTGTCTAAACGGCAGGGAGTAACACAGGTGCACCAAAACATTAATTCGGTTTTCCAAATTCCACCTTTCCAACTTCCCTAATTAGTGAGTTGATTGCACCTGTGTTTACCCCTGCCTTTTAGACACAAAATGATAATCAATCATACACCAACCATGCCCTTTCTCCTGGTGTGCGTAACCTAAATGAAGAGCTGGACCTCGCACTCAATCCCGTTCACAATCAAATTAAATGAGTGAATGATCTAAAAAGCGGTTAAATTGTAACCTGTCAGTAAGCCATTTAACACACCACGCAAGGCTTTTTTTTTTTACATCATTTGTAACACATTTCTTTTCTGTGAACTACAGTGGTGGTTTTGAGGACGCGTGTCGTGTGCTGCAGTGTGGGGTTTCCAGACTCCGAATGACCAAGACCAACTTTTTGGAATCAAATTTAGCCTGCCGCCATTTCACAACAGTGATTCTTTTTAGGGGTGCACCGATCACGTTTTTTGCCACCGATCACCGATTGCCGATTACCTATGAGAAATATCTGCCCAACCGATCATCGACCGATCACCGATTACCGATTACCGATCACCGATATATATATATATATTTATTTTATATTTTGTAGGCTAAAGGAAACTGCCAACATGAGACAGATGGGAGTTCAACCGTTTAGTTGTCAGTTCTCTTCAGTACAGTACAGCAGTATAGGCTTTTTACAGCATTATGACAGGAATAGTAGGATTGTGTGTGGTCTGGAAAAAGGAGGCAATAAAATATACAAACAGGTCAGTAACCAAGCTTGCTGTTATATAGGCCAATTATAGTGATAATTAACAACTAATAATATATAAATGATAATTAGGTAAACTGTAAGTCAGTTACTCTTAAACACCAGTCTTGAACCATGACTAAAGCCAAAGAGCTCCCACTCATAGAACCGGGGTTATGCACAATAACCGTCATACATTGGGATCCGCATCGAACGAACATCAAAACGACCCGCCCATCGAGGCCGAGTTACAGTGTTATAATTAGCAGCACTATGAGTGCGATCTACATAATGGTGACAGGGTTACATGACGGGAGAAACAACAGAATCACAAGCTACACACGAGCTAAACTCCATCTGAGTAGTGGCATTAATTAGCGCATCCGTCTGAATGGAGCGCACATCCACATAGCAGCACACTTTCGCTTCCTTCAAAGTGCCCGCGGGAACATCAATGCTTGCGTGGAAATTGTCTGTGTGTGCGCGTGCACTACCCCGACTACCACGTTAATCTGGGACTTTAATACACACGGATTTAACAGCATGCAAATGCCTCGGTAGGCGGGAGGACTGGAGATAACTTCTCTCCGCTGAGTCTGCTCTAATCACCAGCTGATTTGTGTGATTCAAAGACGCAAGAGGTGTGTTGACAGTCTGGTGCGGTGTGTGCATGGAGGTGAGTACACTGATGAAAGCAAAGCGTGTGCTTTGCAACACAATGATATAAACGTTAGAGCACAATATGAAAGTTAAACGATAGACATTGAAGACATGAAAATGGGCTGCCTCATGTTTCTCACGTGCAGCATGATCGGCTATGCGATCGGCAAAATTAAAGGAATATCGGAAACAGCAGATCACATATTTGAGGTCCAAATCGGCCGATACAGATTGCGTGCAGATCGATCGGTGCACCCCTAATTCTTTTTTTTGGGGACGTGTGTGGAGTAATAATGAATTTCCAAATAAGAAAGCAAGTATTTATCCATCATCAGGACAATCAGGGAGGGATACAGGAGGGGGATTTGGAGTCGGGGGTTTAAAGTGTTCCGTGTGTGTGTGTCACAGAGGCCTTAGTGAACTCACCCCTCCTTGGGGAACCTCTGGTTGATCTCCACTTGGTGGTGACTGATCACTTTGGCTGTTTTGGCATTGAACACCTGTGGAGAGTCCAGAAGAAGCCAGAAGAATAGAAATGAAACGTAAGAAGGGAATTAGGATGTAGTAGCAGGCTAGCAGCACCATACTAGTGTAAGCCTACACACAGTCCCACTGAAGTCAGTGTCTCTACTAGTAATCAGCCAAGAGGATTAACCTGGACTGAGCAATGAGCATTATCCACCTGCTCTCCAGTCATCAACACAGAGAGGGGACGGGGAGAGAGATAGGCCTGTCCTTCAGCTGCAGAGACACTACACAGAGAGGGGGACGGGGAGAGAGATAGGCCTGTCCTTCAGCTGCAGAGACACAACACAGAGAGGGGACAGGGAGAGAGATAGGCCTGTCCTTCAGCTGCAGAGACACTACACAGAGAGGGGGACAGGGAGAGAGATAGGCCTGTCCTTCAGCTGCAGAGACACTACACAGAGAGGGGACAGGGGGAGAGATAGGCCTGTCCTTCAGCTGCAGAGACACTACACAGAGAGGGGACAGGGAGAGAGATAGGCCTGTCCTTCAGCTGCAGAGACACTACACAGAGAGGGGGGCAGGGAGAGAGATAGGCCTGTCCTTCAGCTGCAGAGACACTACACAGAGAGGGGACAGGGAGAGAGATAGGCCTGTCCTTCAGCTGCAGAGACACTACACAGAGAGGGGGACAGGGAGAGAGATAGGCCTGTCCTTCAGCTGCAGAGACACTACACAGAGAGGGGGACAGGGAGAGAGATAGGCCTGTCCTTCAGCTGCAGAGACACTACACAGAGAGGGGACAGGGAGAGAGATAGGCCTGTCCTTCAGCTGCAGAGACACTACACAGAGAGGGGACAGGGAGAGAGATAGGCCTGTCCTTCAGCTGCAGAGACACTACACAGAGAGGGGACAGGGAGAGAGATAGGCCTGTCCTTCAGCTGCAGACACACTACACAGAGAGGGGACGGGGAGAGAGATAGGCCTGTCCTTCAGCTGCAGAGACACTACACAGAGAGGGGACGGGGAGAGAGATAGGCCTGTCCTTCAGCTGCAGAGACACTACACAGAGAGGGGACAGGGAGAGAGATAGGCCTGTCCTTCAGCTGCAGAGACACTACACAGAGAGGGGGACAGGGAGAGAGATAGGCCTGTCATTCAGCTGCAGAGACACAACACAGAGAGGGGACAGGGAGAGAGATAGGCCTGTCCTTCAGCTGCAGAGACACTACACAGAGAGGGGGACAGGGAGAGAGATAGGCCTGTCCTTCAGCTGCAGAGACACTACTCAGACGAGACGATTGCCACACTGAAACCATGCAGACGTGTGTAACCCAGTTAGGAAACTGCGGCGCACTAACCTTGAGGGACACATGACCCACAAGCGCCGTTTGTTCTTGTTCCATCCTTGAACTTGATACAGGTCACAGGACGTATCTTATAAAAAGACGGCCATGGAGATTGGCCAAAGACGCACGCAGGAGAGAGTGAACCCTTTGACATCGCCATGACAGAAGAGTGTTAACATTCAGTTCAGGTCACAGCAGCCTCACAGTTGAGACGCCGGGCCACTCCACCCAGTCACAACAGAACAAGAGCGTGTGACTCTGACGAGGCCAGTCAATTTGCACCTGATCTGCTATGAATCACCTCACTCAATGGAAAGGAATTGTTTCAAAATGTCCCCATTCGATGGGGTGGAGTTGCACAATCTCTACAACACAGGTTCCCTGGGGTTGTAGAGATGACTTGCAAAACCCCATTTAATGGATAGGATTCAGGGGTTGTACAGATTACTTCCAAAACCTAATTTTTTATGGATAGGATTCTCCATTGGCTCTTCTCTCGACCACCCTGCCAACCTCTGCAGGCATAGGGAGGGTCTGCTTGGACCCCTGTGTCCTTAGGTTTAGGCATGGGGGGTGGGAGAGGTTAGGTTTAGGCATGGGGGGTGGGAGAGGTTAGGTTTAGGCATGGGGGGTGGGAGAGGTTAGGTTTAGGCATGGGAGGTGGGAGAGGTTAGGTTTAGGGTTAGAGGTGGGAGAGGTTAGGTTTAGGCATGGGGGGTGGGAGAGGTTAGGTTTAGGGTTAGGGGTGGGAGAGGTTAGGTTTAGGGTTAGGGGTGGGAGAGGTTAGGTTTAGGCATGGGGGGTGGGAGAGGTTAGGTTAGGGTTAGGGGTGGGAGAGGTTAGGTTTAGGCATGGGGGGTGGGAGAGGTTAGGTTTAGGGTTAGGGGTGGGAGAGGTTAGGTTTAGGCATGGGGGGTGGGAGAGGTTAGGTTTAGGCATGAGGGGTGGGAGAGGTTAGGGTTAGGGGGTGGGAGAGGACGAGGTTAGGGTCTGGGTTAGGATTAGGCATGGGGCATGGGAGAGGCTTCATTGTGATTCAGTGATTCATTGAGACTTGTGTGACTGTCTGATGGTGTCATTTTGAGTCACTTGCACTCTATGTCACTTCTGGGTTTTGGCGAGATCTTCATCACGCAATAACTTCACGCTGCTAAGCAAGATTTGTATGTAAAAATAAAAACGTTATTTTTTACACACATCTTAGCCCAGAATACAATGTGGGGCTACAACAGATCATCTCCCCCTAACTGAAACTCTAGTCTACAGATTACCCCCTTCTGGCCAAAGGAAGGTCTGTCGTCGGGTATGGAGGATGGACACCTCTCCACACGGAGAGGATGTGACCAATGGAAACGCAGGACGACACACAGATTGCCGACGCGACGTCACCTTATTTGATTTCTGGGTAAATTGATCAAAATGCAAACAGTCGTCTCCTCCTGCTGCCAACATACAAAGCTGCTCTGTGTAGCTATACATCCAGGGACACCCAGCTTTGGTGGCGCTGGGGCCAAAAAATATGTAATAAAAAATAGAGTCCACACACTGGCATGTAAGTACATGTACGTATGTAGTAGTAAGTGCCATGTTTTGGACTGATAGTGTGAGAGCAACAAATAGACAGAATAATTTAAGAAGAAATAATTGATTTCAGTTTTTAGGTGAACAACAAATGTTCAGCAAACCATCATAGAGTGATCTCCGCAAATGCCTCCACAACTCGTGAGTAAACGGTGGAAGTATCCCACACAGTTGACGTTTTGTTGTCTGCGGGATTCTTAGAGGATCAACTAGGCTACCTGACAATGACTCCAATGACTCCAGTGATCACTACTCAGTGATCACTACGACTCCAGTGATCACTACGGTGTTGCCTGGCAAAGATTCAAGTTGGCTAAAAAACAAATCAAGGTTATCTTTCTGACGATCCCAAATAAACACATAACAAAGACTGGGTGGGAAACTGGGAAGACTCATGGAATCACAGGTAGACTATTTATGGAGATTAAAAACTAAGCCTGGGGTTTAACCGCAACCTAGTGCTGAGTGGAAACATGTCTTTGCTTCATGCACTTTTGGTTCTCGAGATGGGCCTCAGAAAAACAACCTACCAGGTTAAAATGTAACTTTGGATCAAAGTGACCACTTAACCCATTGATACCTGATGCAGCATTTGCATGTATATCCCTCATTTGTGTGTGTATCCCTTTAAGACGCGTTTGCGGTCTTAAAAGGGATACACACACAAATGCTGCATCAGGAATCAATGGGTTAAGCCAGCCCCGGGGCCTCAGCAAGGGTCAAAGACCGCTCCAACAGAACTGTGACAGTGACACAGACACACATTTACTAAAACATCCGTTTGTCCTTCACGTAAGCTATACAAACACAAGCCCGGCAAAGATCACCTCTAGCACAGTCCCAAATTATCAACCAAATGAAGCATGCAATCAGGTTCAAGTCTGAATCTCACAGCTGACCTACTTGGCAGTCCAATTTCCATCAGCATGCATCGCTAAACAGGTCAGCCTTTCATAGCACTACCCATTGGAAACAAACAAGGAGACAAATGTTGATTTTCCTCTCTTGTCCTGGAGTAAACCATAGTAAACAGATCAGTAAAGAGACTAAAGCAAAATCCCTAAATGGGCCAAAAGAATAGTCAGAGAGGACCAAAGTTTAGCTAAAGAAATTACGAGGAATCAGTTGAGAAATTGTGACAAAAACAATTGAATATATCTGGCAGAAATGTTGACAGATGGACTCAGAAGAACCATGTTTCATTCGGTCATTCGTGAACCTTTCAAGTTAAATTTGAGGTCTGTTTGCATGCTAATTACAGGACTTATTTGTGAAACTGATTTCATTGTTCAGTACAGAAGCTTCAACGTCGACAAGTTGGCACTCTGCCCCTATATTGAAAAGGGTCAAACATTGGGGTCAACAGAGCTTTCACAACATTGCATGTGATAGTGACTATCATACCAGTCACTCGACATGCAGTGCGCTTCATTGACCAGTAGGGACACACCGAGGAAAGGGCATGGTTTGGGGGGCAAAGGGTTCATTTTCATTCATTCTGAGTGTCATGTGATCATAATAACATTTCAGAAGACGGATATAGCTTTAACATTTAAAAAAAACTACTGCATCGGCTTCGCTAGGACATTAGGTGTGTATTGATATTTTGGCTGATGCAATCATTTCCACTCCTACTACTGTGGCATTTTCAATCAAAAGGTTAAGATAAAAAGCATCAAAGGGGGGATGAAAGAATGGGGCGGATGCACTCAAATAATATTAAACAGGTTACATTCTCGTTGAAAGCGTGGAGAAATGCAGAGGGAAGGGAATGTTCGAAGACGTTATAACATGAACGGCGTAGCGTAACGTTAGCTAGCTGCTAGGCTAGCCGGCTGCATCACAACATCACTCACCAGAAACCTCGTGGAGCTGGTGCCCTGGTCCACGGCAGCGACCAGTGGATCCATCGCGGTGTGCTTTTCCTTTGCCGTTAAAAGAGTCAAAGATACGTCCGTCGCTGCCTGGCTGCTCCCGGGGCGGCTGTCTGGCTACTAGTGGCTAGATGGATGAATGCCACCGGTACGGTTTGACACCAGCCTCGACTCCTCGTGAGAGGCGTGAAAACCGTGTGTAAAAGAGGCGGCACCGGAACCGGTCAGTGGAGAAGGAACGCCTCCCGATTGGCTAGTCCTCGGAAGGCGTTGGCTGCGTTCTGTCCAATCAGGTTCGGGGGCACGACCAAAACAAAAGGTAACCTCGCGTCACCAGGCTCTTCTCGGCGAGAAAGAGCCTGGCTCCCGCCCACAATTGATTTTGTCACCCTACTGGTTCCCGCCTAGAGCCCGCCCTAGACCGGATGGCAGCGTTTCTAGCTCGTCAACTTTCACGTTAACTTGACAATTTGACCCAAGTATCAGAATCCTCTTTCACCGTTTTGACCGGTGTGTCAGGCGGTGGTGGCGGAGATGCCATATTGCATAAACGTTTTGTTTTATGTAACGCTAGCTTAGTTTTGATCAGACTCTAGTTTAGGTAACATCACCGCGTCAAGCTAACGGCAACAAAGACGTTGTTAGGCGCATTGCCATCCGGTGTTAATTCTGGGTCCGGGGTTTACGCCCCCATGACAAAAAGCGGGGTGGAAGGTGCCCAGACTAAACAAAAGGCTCCAAGGGGAGTGGAGAGGAGGACAGTAGGTCAGGCAGGCTGAATGGCTGCTCCAGTGTTTCTGTTTATAATGAGGCCTTATAATGAATGGATCAGGCTGAAAAAGCAACACACGGGTCTTGCTTGCATTCTTTCAGTGTGTCTATCTCTCTATCTCTCTCACTCTCTCTCTCTCACACACACACACCCACACACACACACACACACACACACACACACACTGAATAGATTATTTCTCAGTCACACAGATACTTCTATTCTCTCTCTCTCTCTCTCTCTCTCTCTCTCTCACACACACACACACGCGCACACACACTCACACACACACACAGAGACCATGCCACCTGTTGCTCTGGCCAGTAGAGGCTGTTGCAGCGCTCTCTGCAAGCAGCCAGGCAGCGTGGGTCCAGCGCTGACTGTCTTCCTCTCACTGTCAGATGCTGCCTCTGCTGGTGAGGATGTACAGTCCATGGTGAGGATAAGGCCAAATATAGCACAGAGCTTCATTTGGCTTTGTCAGGAACTTTCCTGGGCTGTGGTGGCAGACTGGAACTGTCAATCCAGTGAGGTATGACTGAACGACATCCTCATGTTGTGTCTGTCATGTTTGGCAGTAGTAATATATTACTTCGTAATATTATTACTGTAATATATTACTTTCCCCAGACATGAGTCGTGTAAGGGATTACAATTTCCAATACAGTAATACTATTACAGACTGTGACACACACTCTTCAGATGGAATTCTGCTATGAGCTGCATTCACTGAAGTACCATTATAATTTCAGGTACTACGGCAATGAAGGGATTTATTTCATTTCATTTATTTGTTTATTTGAATAGGGACAGGCACACGTACATATAGTGTTCACAACATAAAATGTCAATAAACCTATGATGTTTTGTACCAAAGCATATATAGCCCAGGGCTAGTTTGCAATGCCAGCCCCTAGATGTAACCAAACATTCCTGTAAAATAAAAATAATAATACACAAAAATACAGCAAAATACAATAAAAAGACACATGGCAAAGATCAGATACTAAAAGTAAAATTCAGGTCAAATTTCAATACAGTAACAATTCAAATATCACAGTTAAGACAGTTCAAATTATGTTCAGTTTAGTTAGGAGTGTGTACAGACCTGGTGGAGCTTCAACCAGTCTTTGACCTTTTTATTAAAACCCTTAATTTCTAGGTTTAGTTTTATTTCCTCCGGCAGTGTGTTCCACATTTGAGACCCCTTAATGGAGAATGCCATTTACCATCAGACCTGTTTCTCTCTGTATTGGCTGAACAGGAACATAAAATAAAATAAATCTCAACGAAAGACGAAATCTTTAAAAACCAACAGTTTGTGTATTGAAACATTTTGGAATTGTAATAGAATTGTAGAACAAATTGAACATCCATCCATCTATCTATTGCTCTCTCTATCTACAGTAGCCTATCTATCTATCTACACACACCCACACCCACACCCACACACACACACACACACACACACACACACATGTGTGTGTTATATATATATATATAATGTATATATATATATATATATATATATATATATATATATATATATATATATATATATATATCACACACACACACACACACACACACACACAGTATATATATATCCATGTCAGGCCGACTGTCAGAGGAAAATGATACAGAGAGACATGCATACAGTACGGGTATGTAGAAAAGAGATTCACAGCTGGAAACTGATTGACAGTGAATAGCTCCACAGGAACAATTTGTGGTTTAGTGCCTTGCTCAAGGGCTCTGTCATGGCAGTTGTCAAAGGGTGCTCTTCCCTCCTTTGGCAACTGGCATCACAGAAGATAGAACCCTTGAGCAAGGCACCAAAGCACCAATTATTCACTTTATTTCCATCCAGATTTGTCCAGACAGGCTAAGGATTTGTAGCCTAGGTAAACCCAGCCCCCACGTGACCTGCTCTCTCAGTTCCCAGTCACTAGTGACTGAGAACAGGTCTGAGAGCAGGTCACGTGGGGGATGGGTTTACCCAGGCTAAAGGATTTGCACAACTGAACTTAATCATGTAAACCCTTAAAACAAAAGTTCCATGTAGACCTGTCTGCTGCTTGGGTGGCCTTCTGGGGCTACTAAGTAAAAAAAAGTTTGGTATCATATTGGGTTCTAATTTCTAAACAGTAGGACAGACTATAATGATATAAAGATATAATTTATGAGACCCCACCACAATGGATAATTGTGTCATTCTTTAATTAATTTAACGTTTTTTTTGCACACCATGAAAAGTGTTTATTATCAAAGAACACATTTTGATTACAGTACTTGACGTTATATACACAGTACCCCAAAAATATATACAGTTCCCCAAAAATATATACAGTACTCCAAAAATATATACAGTACCCCAAAAATATATACAGTTCCCCAAAAATATATACAGTACTCCAAAAAGAGAGCAAAAAAAGAAGAGCTTTCATGAGGGTGTTGTTGACCATTCATCATGCTTCCATGGTCCCTTCTTTGACTATAGCCATAGCCAGGTTCAAGTGTAGATTGTGAGACTGGGTCATAGCCAGGTTCAAGTGTAGATTATGAGACTGGGTCATAGCCAGGTTCAAGTGTAGATTATGAGACTGGGTCATAGCCAGGTTCAAGTGTAGATTATGAGACTGGGTCATAGCCAGGTTCAAGTGTAGATTGTGAGACTGGGTCATAGCCAGGTTCAAGTGTAGATTATGAGACTGGGTCATAGCCAGGTTCAAGTGTAGATTATGAGACTGGGTCATAGCCAGGTTCAAGTGTAGATTATGAGACTGGGTCATAGCCAGGTTCAAGTGTAGATTATGAGACTGGGTCATAGCCAGGTTCAAGTGTAGATTATGAGACTGGGTCATAGCCAGGTTCAAGTGTAGATTATGAGACTGGGTCATAGCCAGGTTCAAGTGTAGATTGTGAGACTGGGTCATAGCCAGGTTCAAGTGTAGATTATGAGACTGGGTCATAGCCAGGTTCAAGTGTAGATTATGAGACTGGGTCATAGCCAGGTTCAAGTGTAGATTATGAGACTGGGTCATAGCCAGGTTCAAGTGTAGATTATGAGACTGGGTCATAGCCAGGTTCAAGTGTAGATTATGAGACTGGGTCATAGCCAGGTTCAAGTGTAGATTGTGAGACTCCTTGTGCTCCAGCAGAGTGTCCTCATCCCCCACTGGGATCTTACAGATAAGCTCCAGGTGGGGGTTGCTAGGGAAGGAGTTGTCCAGCAGACGGCAGTTAACCTCCTCATGCCAGTGTCTCCACTTCACATCAAGCTCTGTTGAAACTCTGGGGTTGTATACGGGCATCTTGCTGAGCAGGTTGTCCATCATCAGCTTGTACAGTACATGCTCCTGGCAGCGGGCTGCAGGGTCGCCTGCTTCACCAGCACCTCTGTCTGGCCTCTTCCAACTTGCCTTGCAGCACCTAACTCACCACCACATCCCAGCAGCTGTGGTAGGGCAGGGCTCGCACTATGCAGCACCTCCCTGGCCTTCTCCTCCACGTCAGCCATGTGCAACCTCACCCAGTCCAGCAGGTGGAGCAGCAATCAATGAAGAGCACTTCACACAGACTCCAGTCCAGATCCTCTCTATGGCCAACACAGAATGGACACCTGATTTCCATACTGCGTGGCCGTATGACAGATCTGTAGTTCTTGCTGATGCTGATGAATTGGGGCTCCTTCTTCTTGCTGGGCAGGTCCTCCCTGATCGTCTGCAGCCCGACGAAGATGTGAGGTGACTCGACGAAGATGTGAGGTGACTCGACGAAGATGTGAGGTGACTCTACGAACATGTGAGGTGACTCGACGAAGATGTGAGGTGATTCGACGAAGATGTGAGGTGATTTGACGAAGATGTGAGGTGATTTGACGAAGATGTGAGGTGACTCGACGAAGATGTGAGGTGACTCTACGAAGATGTGAGGTGATTTGACGAAGATGTGAGGTGACTCGACGAAGATGTGAGGTGACTCGACGAAGACGTGAGGTGACTCGACGAAGACGTGAGGTGACTCGACGAAGACGTGAGGTGACTCGACGAAGACGTGAGGTGACTCGACGAAGACGTGAGGTGACTCGACGAAGACGTGAGGTGACTCGACGAAGACGTGAGGTGACTCGACGAAGATGTGAGGTGACTCGACGAACATGTGAGGTGACTCGACGAACATGTGAGGTGACTCGACGAACATGTCTGATATCTCCAAAACTCAGGCAAATAACACAAAACAATATCGATGGATAAATAGCACTACAGGTGAGAGGGAACATGTGTGGGTACTTTTCCCATCTCTACTCACCACCTGCCAAAAACAAACAAACAATGCTAATCCAGTGAGTGGCTGCTAACATTTGAACATTCACTAGACATTTGGCCGGTGGACAAAAAAGTTAACTTTGCACCATGTATCAAAGTTATGAATAGCAGTGTTTCCCACAGGACTTTGAGAATTTGTGGTGGGGGACCGCAGACCCCCTAGGGGGGTGCGGGGGCATGCCCCCCCGCAAGATTTTTTTAAACATTTTAAAGTAAAATGCATGAATTTGGTGTACTTTGAGAAAGCTTAAGAACAAAATTAAAAGGCTAGATCTATGAAGAACATGTCATCATTACTGTGCTGTGGGTTTACAATGACAAACTAAATTTCTCCCTATAGGTCAGGGATATTCAACTTGCTTTGCCACTTTCGTGAAATGATAGAAGGCGAGGGGCCAGTTAATAAACAAACAATATACATTTTTCTGTAGCGGATTGTAGGTTTTTGGGGTGTCAGCCGGAGTTTAGGCTGACAGTGTTGTGCACACCGGATAGTTAGGTTAAGTTAGTTAGGTTAAGTACATACATAAGTGCCTGGGTAGCGAGCAGATGGCGGTATTTGACAATTTAGCAGCTAAATCATAGATTATTGAAAGATATTCCATATTCCAGACTGAAATGCTATAACAGAAGTATTGGCCAGAATGACATGAACATTTATTGGACACTTATTCAGCGGATATCTTGCATGTTGCGTTCAGGTGCACTGTAAAAAAAATAAAAAATAAAAATTTGGTCAACATCTTATTGTGGCGGTCAAAATATTATTGTGGCGGCCCGCCACAAATTCCTTTATGTATGGGAAACACTATTGCTAATAAAATATGTCCTAGAGGAATTCTAATGATAATATTGATGTATGTTGATGTCAGGTTATTAATAAAATGATGGTGATGAGGTTGGAATTTTTGCCTAGGGCCCCTACAGACTCTTAAGTTAAGTTATCCTTTATTTATCCCCATGGGGAAATTCATCCTCTGCATTTGACCCATCCTCTACTAGGAACCTTCCTAGAATTAGGAGCAGTGGGCAGCCGCAGCGCAGCGTCCAGGGACCAACCCCAGCTCTTTCACCATTGCCTTGGTCAGGTGCACCACCGGCAGGAGTATCAACCCTAACATAGATGTCTTTGATGGTGGGAGGAAACCGGAGCACCCGGAGAAAACCCACACAAACATGGGGAGAACATGCAAACTCCACACAGAAAGGACCTGGGACGGACCGGGGTTCGAACCCGGGACCTTCTTGCTGTGAGGCAACAGCGCTAACCACTGAGCCACCATGCCGTCTCTAGAATCACTACTGCAAAAAACACGTCCTGTTCATAGAGAAAACTTTCCACAAGCATCAACTCGACTAGTTCGTTCTTCACTCTTTTAAGTTGTGAAAACCATCTCTCACCCTTATTCTACAGTTAGTGAGAGATGTATGAATGGGCTGAGAGATCTTTAAAGAGAGATCTTTAAATTGTTGAGATGAGATCTCTCACCCAGGGCTGCTGGAAGTCACTTTAAGCAGGGGGTACTGGGAGGAAGGGACTCTCGGTGGGGCCCGCAATTTGAATGTGTGGTGCCACCCACCCCCCCCACCCACCCAAACAAGGAAAATTGGCTGTTGCCCCCGGGCACTTGCCCGATGCAATATATGGATAATCCGGTCCAGAGCCTCAGGTCGCTTTCACATACAGTATAAGCTGGTGGACTCGGTGTGATTCGGGGGGGTGAAGTTGCAACATTGTTTCATTTTTCATTTGGTCTGGTTCTCTTTCACACAGCAACAAGGCGCGTGCAGGCAGGCTTTTCTGTCAAGCCATGAAAGAAAAACGCGACAATATCCGTGGGAAATGGCAAAGTCAACTGAATTTCAAAATAAAATGGAGTTACTACAACAGTGTTGAGCAGAGAGAGAGAGAGATTGACGGGTGGCTATCACGTGGGGCTTTCTCCCTGTCTGCAAACAAATCTTCATGAGAGAGAATAGCCGAAGAAGCAAGATGGACAATGTTGTTGTGCCAGCACATATTCTTGCAAGATCACCTCTCTAAAATGTCCGACTATAGTCAGACCTGGTTATACATATCCAGCATCAATAGAACATTAAATATATCCGATGATAATTCGGGACCACACGTGAAAAAATACAGTCGGGAGAGAGGAGAGGCGCTTGTAACTCGGCTCCAGGTTCAGCATGAAAAGGCGTGCGGTGTGATCGCAAAAGCGTGTAATAGGTTCACGCCCAGCTCAAGGTCTGCAGGCGTAGGTGTGGGTTGAGGCAAGGCCAGGCGTAGGTTCTCTGTGTGAACTAAGCGTAACGCTCAGTATGAGCGAGAAGCGCCCGGCTAGCAGGGTAAGAGCCGCATCACCAAATCACTCCGCCTCTGACAAAACAAAGGGTAGCTACTAGCTAGCCTCACAAACTGTCTGTGTGTGCTCCATGTCTGTCTCATGGAATGAGAATATGAATGAGAATGGAATGTCTCATGTTTTAGTGAGCATATACCACAGCCTCTCGTGAGCCATTTAAGTATATACACCACTGAACTATAATGTCTCATGTTTTAATAAGCATATACCACGGCCTCTCGTGAGCTATTGTTTAAGTATATACACCACTGAACTATAATGTCTCATGTTTTAATGAGCATATACCACGGCCTCTCGTGAGCTATTGTTTAAGAATATACACCACTGAACTATAATGTCTCATGTTTTAATGAGCATATACCACGGTCTCTCGTGAGCTATTTAAGTATATACACCACTGAACTATAATGTCTCATGTTTTAATAAGCATATACCACAGCCTCTCGTGAGCTATTTAAGTATATACACCACTGAACTATAATGTCTCATGTTTTAATAAGCATATACCACGGCCTCTCGTGAGCTATTGTTTAAGTATATACACCACTGAACTATAATGTCTCATGTTTTAATGAGCATATACCACGGCCTCTCGTGAGCTATTGTTTAAGAATATACACCACTGAACTATAATGTCTCATGTTTTAATGAGCATATACCACGGTCTCTCGTGAGCTATTTAAGTATATACACCACTGAACTATAATGTCTCATGTTTTAATAAGCATATACCACAGCCTCTCGTGAGCTATTTAAGTATATACACCACTGAACTATAATGTCTCATGTTTTAATAAGCATATACCACGGCCTCTCGTGAGCTATTGTTTAAGTATATACACCACTGAACTATAATGTCTCATGTTTTAATGAGCATATACCACGGCCTCTCGTGAGCTATTGTTTAAGTATATACACCACTGAACTATAATGTCTCATGTTTTAATGAGCATATACCACGGTCTCTCTCGTGAGCTATTGTTTAAGTATATACACCACTGAACTATGTCTCATGTTTTAATGAGCATATACCACGGCCTTTCATGAGCTATTGTTTAAGTATATACACCACTGAACTATAATGTCTCATGTTTTAATGAGCATATACCACGGTCTCTCTCGTGAGCTATTGTTTAAGTATATACACCACTGAACTATAATGTCTCATGTTTTAATGAGCATATACCACGGCCTGTCATGAGCTATTGTTTAAGTATATACACCACTGAACTATAATGTCTCATGTTTTAATGAGCATATACCACAGCCTGTCATGAGCTATTGTTTAAGTATATACACCACTGAACTATAATGTCTCATGTTTTAATAAGCATATACCACGGCCTCTCGTGAGCTATTGTTTAAGTATATACACCACTGAACTATAATGTCTCATGTTTTAATGAGCATATACCACGGCCTCTCGTGAGCTATTGTTTAAGAATATACACCACTGAACTATAATGTCTCATGTTTTAATGAGCATATACCACGGTCTCTCGTGAGCTATTTAAGTATATACACCACTGAACTATAATGTCTCATGTTTTAATAAGCATATACCACAGCCTCTCGTGAGCTATTTAAGTATATACACCACTGAACTATAATGTCTCATGTTTTAATAAGCATATACCACGGCCTCTCGTGAGCTATTGTTTAAGTATATACACCACTGAACTATAATGTCTCATGTTTTAATGAGCATATACCACGGCCTCTCGTGAGCTATTGTTTAAGAATATACACCACTGAACTATAATGTCTCATGTTTTAATGAGCATATACCACGGTCTCTCGTGAGCTATTTAAGTATATACACCACTGAACTATAATGTCTCATGTTTTAATAAGCATATACCACAGCCTCTCGTGAGCTATTTAAGTATATACACCACTGAACTATAATGTCTCATGTTTTAATAAGCATATACCACGGCCTCTCGTGAGCTATTGTTTAAGTATATACACCACTGAACTATAATGTCTCATGTTTTAATGAGCATATACCACGGCCTCTCGTGAGCTATTGTTTAAGTATATACACCACTGAACTATAATGTCTCATGTTTTAATGAGCATATACCACGGTCTCTCTCGTGAGCTATTGTTTAAGTATATACACCACTGAACTATGTCTCATGTTTTAATGAGCATATACCACGGCCTTTCATGAGCTATTGTTTAAGTATATACACCACTGAACTATAATGTCTCATGTTTTAATGAGCATATACCACGGTCTCTCTCGTGAGCTATTGTTTAAGTATATACACCACTGAACTATAATGTCTCATGTTTTAATGAGCATATACCACGGCCTGTCATGAGCTATTGTTTAAGTATATACACCACTGAACTATAATGTCTCATGTTTTAATGAGCATATACCACAGCCTGTCATGAGCTATTGTTTAAGTATATACACCACTGAACTATAATGTCTCATGTTTTAATGAGCATATACCACAGCCTGTCATGAGCTATTGTTTAAGTATATACACCACTGAACTATAATGTCTCATGTTTTAATGAGCATATACCACAGCCTGTCATGAGCTATTGTTTAAGTATATACACCACTGAACTATAATGTATCATGTTTTAATGAGCATATACCACGGCCTCTCGTGAGCTATTGTTTAAAGTATATACACCACTGAACTATAATGTCTCATGTTTTAACACGTTGACTGCCACTGACGTATTAATACGTCAAAAAAAATCCAGCGGTTCACTGCCATTGACGTATTAATACGTCAAAAAAATTGAATCGATTTTTTTTTTTTGACGGTGCTACGTGGATCAATGCCCCCCGCGTCTCCTATGGAGATATTGGAAGTATTGAATGTGTATAATCTATTTTACCGACCAGCTAGGTGGCGACGGTCCTCTCCCGACAGAGATAAAGTCAACCAAAAGCAGCCGCCTCCCGCGGCTGCTTCCTCCATTCTCAAGGAAATGGCTTGGCAATTTTACAGTCAGAAACGAACGAGCCTCATTCTCATACTGTAGGCGGGGACGCTTTCGCGCTGCTGCGGTGGGGGGTTCCAGAAATGGACTGTGTGGGCAGCATAAAGCCTAGAGTCGCACGGGGCTTCATCGGGGCTCTCAAACCCAAGAGACGAGTGAGACCTATCCACACTCGCTGCCAGGGAGGGAGGCTGCTCAAACTCGCTGCCAGGGAGGGAGGCTGCTCAAACTCCCAGCAGCAGAGCACTCGCTTGTGACAAACGCAGGCTGAAAGCCACTAGACACGCCCACGGAGGGAGGAGTTGAAGGAGAGGGCGTTCGGAACTATATTGTTTGGATGTCTGATCTCTCACTGATGCCAAAAATAAATGGTTAAAGTGACTGTTCTGCCTGTTTGATTGAATTTCACAAAACTGCGATTATCTCAGCTTTCACTCTCAGACGCTAAAACCATGCTGTACTCAACGGCTAATATCTACATAACTACTAACTCTACAAACTAACTCTTTTAGACAGAGAAAGCACACATTCTATTAGTACTTTTGTGAACTTTGTGTTGACAAACTCCAAGCAGAAAAGAATCCTCGGCTCTTGTAAAATGAGCCAGAATCCTCAAAAAAACGGCTTGGCAAAAGCTACCTACAGCAAAAAAAAAACGGCTGGCAGTCAATGTGTTAATGAACATATACCACGGCCTCTCGTGAGCTATTGTTTAAGTATATACACCACTGAACTATAATGTCTCATGTTTTAGTGAGCATATACCACGGCCTCTCGTGAGCTATTGTTTAAGTATATACACCACTGAACTATAATGTATCATGTTTTAATGAGCATATACCACGGCCTCTCATGAGCTATTGTTTAAGTATATACACCACTGAACTATAATGTCTCATGTTTTAACACATTGAGTGCCAGCCATTTTTTCAATCCTGTAGGTAAGTTGTGCCAGGGTTTTTTTTGAGGATTCTGGCTCATTTTACAAGAGCCGAGGATTATTTTCTGTTAAGAATTCGTGAACACCAATCATCTAAAAATAACTAATATAATGTGTGCTTTCTCTGTCTAAAAGAGTTAGTTTGCAGAGTTAGTAGTTATGTAGATATTAGCCGTTGAGTACAGCATGGTTTCAGAGATTTTCAGAGAGTTTGGAGATAAATGGATTTTTAGAACCACCTCACGTGCCTGTGATTATGGGTGCCCTTGTCTCCCACTCTGTGCGCTCTCTCTCTCTCTCTCTCTCTCTCTCTCTCTCTCCTCTCTCTCTCGAGAAGTGAGAGGGGGAGCGAGAGGGAGAGTTGCTTCAACTCCTCCCTCCGTGGGCGTTCTTCTTGGCTGCAGCGGCCGTCACAAGCTTGTCACCAGTCTCAGTGCTTTGCTGCTGTCCTGTGCCTGTGGCTGCGCGGCCGCTGTTTGAGGAAGTCGGGATGGACTCGCTCGCTTCTTGGAGTTTTGGTTGAGAGAAGCTTTTGCGATTCTGGTCATATTTATGCTGCGTGTTTCAAAGTGTGTTCCACCTGTAATCTATTATGTAAATTTGCAATCCCGCATCGCCAGCAATCAGCGCGAAAACGAAAGCGTTTTCCCCCATCCATTTTCATGAGAATGGCTGGGGTGAGAATGGCGTGACAAGTTAAAAAAATGCTTGCCTTCCTCTAGTCAGGAGAGCACTGTCGCCACTTAGTGGTCGGTAAAATAGATTATACACATTCTCTTGCTCCAATAGTGATCTAGAAGACGTAAAAGTTGTTGATTGATGTCCCACCGTCAAAAAAAAAAATGTTTATGTAAGACGAGATATCTCGGCTCTGGCACTCAAGCGTTGGATTATGTAAGACGAGATATCTCGGCTCTGGCACTCAACGTGTTAATGAGCATATACCACGGCCTGTCATGAGCTATTGTTTAACTCATTGAGTGCCAGCCACTTTTGGAGAACGGACGCTCCCAGTGCCAGAGTTTCAGAGCGTTTTCAGTGATTTCTCGAGGCCCACAGAATATTGTGTGATATTACTATGTAAACACCGAACACGCACAAAGAACGATGATACTCTCTTCTATTATCTGCAAAAAAAAGTTTATTGATACCATTTTCCGTTCTTTAGTTATGAGCCGGAGAAGATAGGTTGTTTTGAGCAAAAAGACACGTTTCAATTTAGAATCTGAGATATTCAGCCTTTTGTGAAAGGAAGCATTTCAAGCACATCATTGACTCTGAAGCTAATATTTTCTGATGTAATGACACCTCAAAAATAATTTCCTTCAATAAAAGAGTGAAAACAAAGGAATTTTGTTTGGCCAAATAATATTTTTTAGCTGCAACCAGCAGCGCTGGCCCCTGCGTGCGCAGACCCTACACCTTCTTGCTGGTCTTGATTTACTGCTGGTGGGCATCAGATAGCCTATTCTAGCTTGTTTGCTCTCTGTGCATCGAGCCTGCTGCTGCCTGGGTCTGTGTGTACTGTCAATGGTTGTATGCTGTAGTGCCCTGTGTGCCCCACCCCCCTCCTCCTCCTCCTCCGTGGTGGGAGGAGTGTCTCTGGGGCTCTGCTGCGGTTTGCTCTGAGTTTGCTCTGCACTGAAAAGTGCGCTGCATCCCCCTGCTTTTTTACAGCGTGTCGCCGGCTCCCAGCTGAGAATAATGTAACTTTTCAGAAAGACGCTGGTGTCGGCAACTAAATCATATGGAGGGGCTATCGCAGCGGACACGGATGGGGCTCAATTGTGGCAGCAGATGACTGCTGTTCACAGGCACAGCTAACGTTATGCTTCATGCATATCGATGCGATTTCCGTTTCCCCATGACTTCTTCTCTCTTTTTTCCTCGCCTTTCTCTAATCTGGAGAGCACTGTTGCCACCTAATGGGTCCCTAAAATAGGTTTTACACATTCAACAGCCACCATACTTTCACAGGAGATGGATCTGGCTTTGATGCACGTCCCACCGTCAAAAAACGCAATTGACGAACATACTCGTCCTTGGCACTCTACGTTACTAAACCAATTGACGAACATACTCGTCCATGGCACTCAATGAGTTAAGTATATACACCACTGAACTATGTCACTGAACTATGCGCGTTAAAGCACTAAGCACACTTTCTTATATTACATTAAGTGCTCCTATTACGATGTCCTGCAAGCTAATAAAAGAGTGAAAACAAAGGAATTTTGTTTGGCCAAATAATATTTTTTAGCTGCAACCAGCAGCGCTGGCCCCTGCGTGCGCAGACCCTACACCTTCTTGCTGGTCTTGATTTACTGCTGGTGGGCATCAGATAGCCTATTCTAGCTTGTTTGCTCTCTGTGCATCGAGCCTGCTGCTGCCTGGGTCTGTGTGTACTGTCAATGGTTGTATGCTGTAGTGCCCTGTGTGCCCCACCCCCCTCCTCCTCCTCCTCCGTGGTGGGAGGAGTGTCTCTGGGGCTCTGCTGCGGTTTGCTCTGAGTTTGCTCTGCACTGAAAAGTGCGCTGCATCCCCCTGCTTTTTTACAGCGTGTCGCCGGCTCCCAGCTGAGAATAATGTAACTTTTCAGAAAGACGCTGGTGTCGGCAACTAAATCATATGGAGGGGCTATCGCAGCGGACACGGATGGGGCTCAATTGTGGCAGCAGATGACTGCTGTTCACAGGCACAGCTAACGTTATGCTTCATGCATATCGATGCGATTTCCGTTTCCCCATGACTTCTTCTCTCTTTTTTCCTCGCCTTTCTCTAATCTGGAGAGCACTGTTGCCACCTAATGGGTCCCTAAAATAGGTTTTACACATTCAACAGCCACCATACTTTCACAGGAGATGGATCTGGCTTTGATGCACGTCCCACCGTCAAAAAACGCAATTGACGAACATACTCGTCCTTGGCACTCTACGTTACTAAACCAATTGACGAACATACTCGTCCATGGCACTCAATGAGTTAAGTATATACACCACTGAACTATGTCACTGAACTATGCGCGTTAAAGCACTAAGCACACTTTCTTATATTACATTAAGTGCTCCTATTACGATGTCCTGCAAGCTTCTCTGTTGGCAGCACACAGCCTATATAGTTCCATATTTATGACTTTTTAAATGAAACATTATCTGCTTTGTAAATCTATTTTTGATGTCTGGGAACGCCCACAAAATGTTAAACGGCTGGCGCGCGAGTCGGGTAAAACTGCCGATATCTCATGGGCTGACTCACCAAAAGACGGTGCTGCGGCTCTAAACTACAGGTTTGGGGGTTCTAGAGCAGAACACAAGACGTCTGCTCAGATGTGCGTTTACTGCGGTGGTTAAATCCCCGATCGTGTCTGCCTGGGCTGGGCTATCAGCTAAATTCTAACTTTGCTGAATGGATAGAACGGGGGAATTTACCCCACCCTGACCCCGCCCCCAGCAAGGCTGAGCCAGCTAACCCAGCCTCAATTGTGGGCGTTCCCAGAGCCTGTATGGGCGTTCCCAGACATGCGGACTGTCTCTATGGCTTAACATTTTTCAGACTTTTTTGGCCATTGCATAATTCCATCTGTGCTATTTCATAGTTAAGTTTTGATATCTTTACTATTATTTCAAGATGTGGAAATAGTCAAATGCAGTGCGTCCAAACTTTTGCCTGGTACACATGATGCCAATTCAGTGTCATTGTCAGTGTCAAAAGCTGAATTTGATGGTCTGGTGTGTCGAGCAGGCAAACGGCTCTCTGTGACCACTCACTCACAACTTCCTCATTCTACCAACTAGCTGCAACGCAGCTCGGCTTTGTCTGCCTCAGGCTCAGAACAGATACTTCCTCCCCAGAGCAGTTTGGTTTGACCTACGTCACACAGCCTATAACAGCTCCTGCTATAGGTGCTGAGTAACACTTATCATGATGCAGCCTAGAACAGCTCCTGCTAGAGCAGGTGAGGACCAATCTGTTGTCATGGAGACGGCGGTGGACAAGGAGGACGATAAGGTGTACAAGAAGAGCAGCAGCAGTGAACTCTACAGCCAATTACAGTTTAAAGGTGAGTGCATGAAGTAGAGCTTATATGAGTCTGTCAGGAAGCCGGAGGTAACACGGGGTCGCAAACCTGCAACCCTCGTGTTGGTAGGCAGGGAATCTACTGCCACATTACTGACGCCCTATGTGAGTCTTTTCAAAGCTAATATCTGATACATATATCAGATATTAGCTTTATATATCACTCTGGGATCCAAGCTGATATTTAGATTTAGCCCCAGCCAGGCCACCTTTTAATCAGGGGATCTGGGGTCCTCCACCAGGAAAATGTATGAATGAATGAATTAAACTTTATTTAGAAAAATAAATAAATAGTAATAATAATAATAATAATAATAATTAAGTATATATATATATATATATATATATATATATATATATATATATATATATATATATATATATATATATATGTATATATATATATATATATATACATACATACATACATACATACATACATACATACATACATACATACATACATACAGATCCTTTCCAAAAATGTTTGAATATCATGGAAATATCATGGCATTGAAGCAGTGATTAAAGCAAAAGGATTCCCGACTGCAGGCATGAACATAACTTTTCAGAAGATCCACATTTCTGTTTTGAAAATACGGGTTTTTGACTGCTTTTTTTTTTTTTTTACTCTTTATTTTGTCAATTTTCCAAAATAGACAAAGACAGACAGGTATACACAAATAGAAACAAAACAATAATGCAAGTACAAATGGGGCAGCGAACATGAGGTCTTGTTAGAGAGAGAGGTATTTCAGGTGCAGATCTTCTTATATTACTAACTTTGTTATTTCAAGTATGGAAGAGAGAGGAAAGAATGTTGGATGGAAGCGAGAGGACAAAGAGAGAGATACAAATAAAAAATAAAGAACCCTAGCCAGTCTCAGATTCCTGCAGGTGTTTTTGACTGCTTTTATGTGATATATATATATATATATATATATATATATATATATATATATATATATATATATACATTAGGGTGCATCAAATTGCAATGCAAAAAGTGAAATGGCCAGTGTTTGATGCGGTGATGTCAAATGCCATGTTGACAACCTGGTCAGCGCAGCACCACTCCTGCAGCAGCTTGCACGTCAGCCGGGTGATGATCGTTCCACATGCTTCGTCTGTCCCCTTCATGAATGCTGGCACACCGAGCAGTTTGAGCCGCTCCGCATCTCCGACCACCACTGTCAGACGCTCCTCTAACTGGCGTACATTGTTGAGCATTGGCGTCAACTTACTGTCCCAGTGTAGGGTGTGAGGTGTCCACTGCCTCCAGCACGTGACGGCGTGCTCGGTCTGCTGTCGCATAGGATGTAGAGACCTTTGCCGAATTACCACCTGACTCCTCGATCAGGCCGCGCGTGAAGGCAGCCTGCTGCATTGGTGTGATCTCCAACCGTGTAGCCAGTGACACAAGACTCGGCCGGCTGAGGATGTTGGATGGAATGAAGGCTGTGGTGCCAGTCTTCGAACCACTAACCCCCCCTCCCCCCCCCACGAGAAATATCAGCTCTCAAGTTCTCGTGGCAATTATGTTTTCCCCTCCCCCCTGTAACTCCGACAGGAATGGTTATGTTAGGCTAGGGGCCCAAAGCAGAGAAAGTTGAAGTTTAGAACATTCTTGTGGGAATGATTCATTTAGCAGAGATAATGAAAATGAGACGGAGAAAGAGGAGAGAGATGTGCCTAGGTGGATTATGAGACAAAGGGCCCTGGGCACACATACCTACCCCGCCCCCCCAATCAGTGCTGCCACACAAAAACAAGACATTCTTGCAACGAGTGCAGGCACGAGGGCCATGTATACACAGAGGCAATTGCACAATATCACCTGAATTCACCTCACCACACCCATCACCTCAACTCAACTCAACTCAACTGAGGGTTTACAAATCAGAGTCAAAGCCAATCTTAGAAAAGCACTTATCTGAATATGATTTTGGATTATATTTAAGTCCCAAAATCTACTGGCTGGTCACACAGTCTGGTTTATGAGTCAGTGGTTCCTAGCTGCCAGCTAATAGCTGGCTAGATAGTGTTAGTGTCCGAGTATAATAATAATAATTAATTGATTGGATTTATATAGCTGTTTCAAGACACTCAAAGCGCTTCACATATCAGAGGAGGGAGGGGGAGGGATCTCAACTCATCCACCACCGATGTGTAGCACCCACCTGGGTGATGCACGGCAGCCAGTTTGTGCCAGAAAGCTCACCACACATCAGCTATCATGATGGAGAGTTCAGGACTGAATTTGCCAATTAAGTAATGAGGGATGATTAGGTGGCCATGATTGAAGGAAGGCCTGTTTGGGAATTTAGCCCGGGCACCGCGGCGGGGTTACACCCCTACTCTTATGAAGAGTGCCGATGGGCTCTTTAATGACCACAGAGAGTCAGGACCTCGGTTTAACGTCGCATCTGAAGGACGTTGCTCACTCACAGGACAGAGTCCCTGTCTCTGCCCTTGAGCATTGGGGAGATTATTCATCAGATCAGATTATTCAGAGCAGAGGGGAAGAGCACCTCCTACTGGTCCTCCAACACCACTTCCAGCACCAGTCTCCCATCCAAGGAGTATCCTAGGCCAGACCTGCTTAGCTTCCCAAGAAAAGACAGTAATGTAATGCAGGAGCCACGGGTATAGCAAGCAAGCTAATTTAACAGTGGCCAACTAAAACCACAGTAGTAATTTTGAGACACTTTTGGCTCCAACCTCCGCAGTTATTTCACATTAGACTACATGCAAGATACAGGCTGTAGCTGTAGCTAGCCACACACAAGTTGACCTGAGATGCTCCAGACGAAGCATGTGGAACGATCATCGCCCGGCTGACGTGCAACCTGCTGCAGAGATAATTTTTTGGAAGATAATAAAATTGTGAAGGTGAATTCTTTGCCACATGGCTTGCTGCTTCTTCTTTTTTAAACCAAACATTGAAACCCAAGCCCAAAGTGATGGAACCAGAGAATGGCATAAAATGAACCAATTTATCATGGCTCCCCAGTGAAGCCAGTTACCCCCTGTTGCCGAAAAAGCTGATGTGCCGTTTCACCCCTAGATCACCACGGATTGCAAAAATATTTGGCATGTGTTGTTTTTCCATGGATGGTAACACTTTTAGCAGCCAGACACATCAATATTCTGAAAATGTGTATTTTGATGCACCCTAATATACATGTATAGTATGTGTATACATGTATATATATATATACGGTATATATATATATATATATCGTCGCTGTGCAATGAAAGCCACGTATCTCCAAATCGCCAACTTTTCAGGAAATGGGAAAAACCCCGTGCTCATAAAATACTGAACACCACGTTGTCATATTTGACACATGTCTTCATTGTAGACAGTTTATCGCTGAATGTGTCATTACATTATAAATATCTTACCTGAATAAGCTCAAATGCTGTTACAGGATAATCACACGGAGTCTGAAGCACTTTCTGGCGGCCAGACAGCAGCGTGTGGGAGCCTGCCTTTTAGAGCGCGCGCACGAGCCGCTGTGCTCCAGGCTGCGGGGACGCGTGGCCGGAGAGCTTCACTCTGCCAAGCCGAGGAGAGTGGCTCTGTCATGGGTTGAGCAGTCCCGGAGTAACGTGACATTATTCTTGTCAGAAACAACTGCGATTTGCATACTTTAAATGAGTTTGCAGCCCAAGGACAACCCGAAAACACCTTATTGATCTATTTACGTCAGACGATGCCAGAATCACACAAAACCAAGCCGAACACAGCCGGCATTCGGGTCAGCAGCTGCCTGGTGACTTTTCTGGGGAAGTCCTCATGAGGTGGGGCGGAGCATGGAGGTCTGACTGTCACATACGTGATGTGATGGGCGGGTCTAGCATCCAATGGTGATACGTGTTACATACTTACCCAGTAAAACGTGTTTTTATTGGTCATTTAGATGCCAAAACCTGCCAGTAGATGGAGGAGAATGGATATATTCCATTTATATTCAAAAGTAAAAATCATAAAAAATGGACTTAGGTGGTTTTCATTGCACAGCGACGATATATATATATATATACACACTATATACACATGTATACACACTATATACAGATAAAAAACAAAAACAAACCAAATAACTAATAAAATTGGCATGATCTTGTCTGAAGAGAAGTAGGAGGAAGCAGATGCTTGTCTAGTCCTATCCGGCTATCCCTATTCTCTAATAATACTTAACTCATTGAGTGCCAGCCACTTTTGGAAACGGACGCTCCCAGTGCCAGAGTTTCAGAGCGTTTTCAGTGATTTCTCGAGGCCCACAGAATATTGTGTGATATTACTATGTAAACACCGAACACGCAAAAAGAACAAGGAGACTCTATTGTATCATCAGCAAAAAAAAGTTTATTGATACCATTTTCCGTTCTTTAGTTATCAGCCGGAGAAGATAGGTCAAAAACAGCAAAAACAGGCATTTCCATCTAGAAGCTGAGATATTCAGCCTTTTGTGAAATGCAGCATTTCAAGCACATTCACTGACTCTAGCTAATATTTTCTGATGTAGTGACGTGGTGTAGTTGTGTGCTGCCCTGCGTGCCCCACCCCCCTCTCCCCCCCTCAGCTGCAAACTCCTCCCCACACTAGTAACACACAGCCTCATGCACCCAGCGTCTATTTTCGGAGTGCTTTTTGTGCGCCGCCTCCCAGGCAGCGCGACAAGGAAATGCCAACCCGGACTGCAGGGAAAGGTTTGGCACTTCGGCGTCGGGTGCTGCCTTTCTGGCGGCTAATCGTGTGAAGAAACTATGCAGACAGACAGACAGAGGCAGAGGAGCTCAGTTGTGTGCGCGGATTGACTGCTGTTGGCAGGCACCGTCAGCTGCAGCCAGAGCAATCTACATGGCTCTGGGCTGCAGCATGAGCGGTTTCTCTTTGATCACGGGGCTTTTTCAGGCTGTATTCTGGACATTTCTCTAATCTGGAGAGCACTGTCGCCACCTGATGAGTCCGTAAAATAGGTTATACAGCTTCAATAGCTACAATATTTGTACAGGACATACATAAGGCTTTGATCCACGTCCCACCGTCAAAAAAGGCAATTGACGAAAGCTATCGTCTTTGGCACTCTACGTTACTAATTACTTTGACGACAGGCGTCGTCATTGGCACTCAATGAGTTAAACAACAGATACACATTAATCTAACTAACTGTTCCAGTGTTCATCATACACAACTAGACTAAATTGACATACATAATTATCAACATTATAATAACACAGCTACTCTAATCAACAACCTTGTTCATTCGTGAAAGATTTTCTTTTAAAGCCGACAACATTACCATGATCGTGCGTTGCATTCCCCTTCCTCATTTCTATATTTCCCCAAAATTTAGTTTTTACTTCTTCCAAACTGTTCAAGAAGGTCACCCCACAAATTGAGATGCACAAACTAAGACTGGTGTGAACATAGCGTTGCTTCAAATTAAGTGTCCCCCAACTGAATTTATACCCCCCTTTTTGTCTAGGAACATTTTCTGTCTGTTGCCAGGAAGTCAATTATTTCTTGCTTATATTCTTTGTGCAGTTTTAAATTTGACCAGATCCACGAGCTCATGACTTTAAAAACAGTGTGTTAGTATGTTCATGATATCCCACACTGTGTACCATCCTTATTGCTCTTTTCTGTAGTCTGCATAAGACTTGTAGGGTGCTTTTGTAGGTGTTGCCCCATACCTCCACGGTCCGTGTACTTGGCGGCCATCCGCTTTTTCATTTTGAAATTAGGAAATGAAAAATGAGTTGTTTCCTATTTTTACCACGTGCGATAGCACGCTGGTCAACACACTATTATTTCAACATCAGTCAGTCATTTGGAACGGAAAGGATGCTTTTCTTGTGTGGGGACGCTGGATGACTTTCACTCTCATTTCCCGAAATGGTGGTGTGTTTCAATATGGTTTCAATACACGCCTGACCCCGCCCGCTTGGGATGCTGTCTTCATTTCGACGAGCACACACTGACTCACACACACACCTCTCCACACTCTCTCTCTCACACACACACACACACACACACACACACACACACACACACACACATGGACTGCAGCACGACCCACAGTGCTAAACAATGGCTAAACACCAAGGGCTGAAAGAAAACCACTATTAATCAGCCAGAAATTAGCCAGACATTACAAACAAATGTCAACTTCTGAGTTGAATGTCGATCTAAAGGACTCAGGATGCTCTGGCTGTGTGGAATTCGTTTCTTGATGAATTAGCGGACGTTACTGTGGTATGTTTGGTTGTGTTTTCAATTGCATTGGCTGCGGGCACTGGTTTCCTCCTTATGGAAGAGAGACAGCAATCTTTGCAAATATCGAATTCTGAAATGCGTGTTTCAACAACCAGTGATCCTTTGTATCGACATTAAAGGAAGACATTAATTTATTTTTGTAAGTTTTGGTTAGGTATTTTGCAACTATTTTAACATAGACGGTATGGGCGCCCACTTCAAGCACCAGTCAGCCAGCCCGCCAGCATGTCCGTGTAAAAAGCTGTAACGTGACTATGGAGCTACAAAATAGATTTAGTAGCTTTTTGAACACCCGACCGAGCGAAAACCACATGGGATAGTTTAAAGTCGAACTGAACCCGTTCGTCACGTGCATATGAGTCCGTTTCAGACTGAAAACATAGTTTGTCTAAGATGACAGGTTGAGAGGCGGGTCATAGTATCATGTCGACGATTTTATTTGACAATTCTGGGGACTGGATTGGGCTTTGGCCAATCCTGGCGTGTTCTGCCTCCAAATCGAGTGGGATTCAATGTGTTGTGGCGCTCCCCTCGGGAAGAGCCTTTTGACAGCTGAGTGGAGCTCAGTGAGCCGCAGGCAGCCAGCTGCCTTCGTGTTGCCGAGAGTGCAGCACGTCAGCCTGGAATCTCCGAAGTGCGACCCCTGACAACCAAGCTCTCGGATGCGCGCGCCATTATCGCTGCTGTAAATACGATATCCCTGGAATGCGCGTTTTAACGAGCCAGATACATTTCTTTGCATTCTTAGAGATTATAGTTTTTGTTTTTTGTTCATGTTTCTAACAATTGGCCAAGTTGTTAGTTTATGGGATAGGAATTCTGCCAGACAGGCACTAGGTGCCATTTTCTACTTCATTTGGAAGAGAAAATTATCCTGAAATGAAGATTTGATTGACAGCTGCATGTCGTGATATGATTGGTTGAAATGGGGCAGAAATTTGATAGTACTAGGTGACGTCAGCAAACTGTTCATTACTGTTATCAATGAAATCTTGAAAAATGAACTTTTGATGTGAAAAAGTGTGAAAAACTAAAGAAATTAGATTGTTGTGATTTTCTTTGCATACATTATTAAATAGGTGCACTGCATACTATTGAACTAAAAGAAAATAAAAGTCATTTTTGGGTTCAGCTCGTCCCCATTATGAGGCACCCAATCGCCAGAATAAAATGTAAAAAAACAGAATATTATGTAGCTACAATATCAACTCAATCCATTTGAATAGGCTATACTATCCTGACCTACATGTATATAGGCTAGCCGAGAATGTCAAAATCATGTTTTCCAGTTACTCCTGAGCAAACCAGTCAACTAATAAAATAGTATAATTTAAAGGTCCCATTCCGTGCAAAAGCTGTTTTTACTTGTAAATGCATATATACTGCTGTCATCCCTCCCTGTAATGAGTGGTCACAACCTCAGAACTGCCAAGAGTTGGATTTGTCCCTATCCAGCTTCCCCCTGCAGTCTCCTTCAAGCCACGCCCCTTACACTCTGTTCCCCCAGACGGGTTAATGTGATGTCACTCGGGTCCTCAAGCATACTGCGCGCGGTCTCTCTCACACAAGCTACCTGCACCATTTTGTCTATAGCCACAAAATTAACACTTCTAGCTGGAGCGACGCCAACTGTACGTGATCCAGCAACTGCAGAGGTGCATTCGGTAATTCTAGGCATTTTAACACATTGACTGCCAGCCGTTTTTTTCTTGCTGTAGGTAGCTTCTGCCAAGCCGTTTTTTGAGGATTGTGGCTCATTTTACAAGAGCCGAGGATTATTTTCTGCTTGGAGTTTGTGAACATACAATATCTCAAAAGTACTAATAGAATGTGTACTTTCTCTGTCTAAAAGAGTTAGTTTGTAGAGTTAGTAGTTATGTAAGCATTAGCAGTTGAATACAGCATGGTTTTAGCGTCAGAAAAAATATTCAGAGATAAACGGCTTTTTGTGAAATTCGATAGAACTGTCACTTTAACCATTCATTTTTGGCTCTCTCTCTCTCTCTCTCTCCCTCCCCCTCTCGCTCTCTCTCTCTCTCTCTCTCTCCCTTCCCCTCGCTCTCCCTCCCTCTCTCTCTCCCTCCCTCTCGCTCTCCCTCCCTCTCTCTCTCTCTCCCTCCCTCTCGGGAGGGAGACGCACTAGGTTTAATCCTAGTGAGAGGGGGAGAGGGAGAGAGAGAGAGAGAGAGAGAGAGGGAGGGAGGGAGAGAGAGAGAGCGAGAGAGAGAGAGGGCTGTCCTGTGCCTGTCTGCACGGCCGCTGTTTGAGGAAGTCGGCATGGACATCCTCCCTCCGTGTGTCTTCTCCTCCTTCCTCCTGGCTCTACAGCGGGCGTGTCAGAAGCGCGTTGCTGCTGCCTGCCTGCCTGCCTGCGTGCCTGCCTGCCTGCTTGCCTGCGTGCGGACGCTCCTTGTGCGAGTCAAGATGGGCCGGGGAATGCGTGGGCGATGGGCAGATGTTGATTCTGGCCTTTCTGAGGTGTTTCAAAGTGTGTTTCACCTATAATCTATTTTGCAAATCGCTCTCCGCTCTCTGTGTGCTGCTGCCTGCGCGGTCGCTCTCGGGCAAGACAAGTGTGGATTACTGTAAAATCGCCTCGCCATTTCCTTGAATGGCTTGCTCCCGCGGCAGTTTTTTCTTTGATTTCGCTCTGGGGAGCACTGTCAACACTTAGTGGGTCGGTAAAATAGATTATACACATTCAATACCTCCAATAATTGTATAGGAGACGTAAAAGGGATTGATCAACGCCCCACCGTCAAAAAAAAAAAAACGATTGGCAGTCGTTGGCAGTTAACCTTTAGCGTAGCAACCGTTAAGTTAGCGATAGATCGTTGCTAACGTTAGTTGTGGACACAACCTAGCGTGCTGGTCCACAGACGCTAATCTGATTGGCCGCTGGGAGCCTGGGGCGGGCTCTCCCTCAGCGGCCAATGGGAACTGTTAGTTCTGAATATATTATAGAAACAGACCATTCTTGGGACGCAACGAGATGAGGAAGTGACAACTCTGTCAGAACAAACGGGGTTGCTATATTTTCGACAAATTAATCCAGAATCATGTTTTATGGACCAGAGACACACGTTTTTAAGAGGTTACAGCTGCACGAATTGGGACCTTTAAAGATTAGTAAGTTATCAACAAAAATAATTAATTTCTGGTAATGTGCAATTTTGCACGCGAGGGTCGTCCTGCTTCCTAGTATTGGACATCACTCGTAGGATATCTGGAACTGTCGCTAGAATAAACCATTACCGTTTTTCCTTCTAGGAGTGGAGAATTGCTTTCTATAAATCTCTGGTGTAGTCTACATTGTCTCGCATAAACCCCGCAGCACTACATCATGCCCCAACCCTGCCCCGCCTGTAATCTCTACACCAGAGATTTTCCTCATGTGTGGAAACATCGATGTGTCTTGTCTAGAAGGGTGACTCTGGGTAATGCCCACACTTGATTCAACGGACATAGTCCAGCGTTCATCTCTGGAAATGGCTTATGATAGTGCTGTCAGGTGAATGGAAACAAGGGCAAATTCAGCCCTGGACCACGTGTGGTGTGTGGCATGTGCAGGCATCCCTGGGTTGTGGCTAGATGGGGTACAGCCACGGATGGAGTGACATGGAATGGTGGCAATTGTTATTCCATGTAATTTGTGTTACTTCTTGTATAGTAAATAATCAAAGATAGTCCGCTCAACTCCTAACATTAAAGGTCCCAATTCGTGCAGCTGTAACCTCTTAACTCATTCAGGGCCAATGACGTCTTTGACGTGTTATCAGGAATAGCCCAGAGGGCCAATGACGTGTTTGACGTGTTTTTGTTTTTATTACTGCAGCGCATAGTTCAAACACTTTCCCAGCCTGTGACATAGTATCAGGTCCCTAGCATCTAAGACAACACGTGAACAAACACATACCGCAGCTGTTGTTTTGAAATTGAGCAGGAGGAAAAGCAGAAAACGGATAAACGCTTTCCTTGTGCAGACAGGAGAAACGCCATTGAAACGCCCCTCGGTGCGCTGCAGGAGCTGGTCGCTTTCCTGTGTGCCAGCCGGGAGAAAACGGGAGAAAGTAATCCAGAGATGCATTTGATCATCGGAGGAATGAGGAAATGATCGATCAGAGGGCGGTGAGGACGTGTTGAATAGCCGAGGGGAAAACGGGAACGATCAAATAGCAGGGAGGATAGGACAGGGAGACATGGACGAGGACGGGTGGACCAGAACAAAACAAAATAAACACACGAACAGCTAGGCAGAAGCGGCAGTCACAGCAGCCCGCTGTCCGTTCTCAAGAGCTATTCAGTTGGTTCATGAAATCGCTGGGCTGCGTGCCCTCCAGTGTTGCTCCTGGCCAATCCCGGCGCCACAGGGCGTGGTTATTGCTTATCCTATGTGGGGTTAGAAATCACGCAACGAAGATAAAAGGGGGATCATGTGTGTGTGTGTGTGTGTGTGTGTGTGTGTGTGTGTGTGTGTGTGTGTGTGTGTGTGTGTGTGTGTCTGTCTGTCTGTCTGTCGGTGTGTCTGTCTGTCTGTCTGTCTGTCTGTCTGTCTGTCTGTCTGTCTGTGTGTCTGTCTGCACACTCACTCACACTGCTGTATTGTTGAATGTAAAAAAAAAGCACTTCATGTGTATATATATATATCGTCGGTGTCGGGCCAGGACCTCGAATGTCACTTTTTTCACTTTCTTACTTTTTGTCATGAATCAATGCCATTGGTCACCCTTCACGTATCTGTGTGGTTTTTAACAAATGCAACCAATGGAAAAGCATTAAAACGAGCTTGTGAGTAAATCTCGTAACGCCATTCGCCCTCAATCTGTCAGTCAAACCTCGAAATCCCCCCCCTACCTCCGTGTGTACCCCCCCACGCAGGACACTAAACCCGGAAAAGACACACGGCAGACGCGCTGTGTATTTGTCATATCGTTTTGACTCATCCTGGCTTCCTCTGACGTTAATATATCAATCAAATGTTTTCCAGTTATTCCTAGGCTGCAAACTTGTTTTAACATGCAAATCGGAGTGCTTTCTGACGAGAATAAAGTAACGTTAACGTTACGTTATGTCAGACTATTTCTCACCCCATGCGAAAGCCCCAAATCGGCCATGAGAGGCGAGGGGCAATGCTGCTGCTCCTGCGCGCGCGCCCGCGGCCTGGAGCTTGGGGGCTCGTGCATGAGGATGCGGCTGCCTCCCGCTTGACTGGCCATGAGAAAGCGCTTCCAAGTCGGACTGATAATATAAACAACATCATTTGAGCTTATCCAGGTCAGATATTTATAAAGTAATGACACATTCAGCGGGAAACTAACTATAATTAAGACATGTGCCAACTTTGACGACATTTGGTTCAGTAGTTTAAGAGCAAACAGGTTTTTTTTACTTCCTGAAAAGTTTCTGTTTTGGAAATTCGAGGTCCTGGAACGACAGCAGCGATATATATATATATTTTTTTTTCATTTGTGTCATAACGAATAGTATTTACATGTCTCATGTCAATACAGTTCAAAATAAAATAATTGAGAGCGAGTTCTGCCTGAGAATGTGTATTTTACAGAAATTGCCTTTTCTCCTGTTTGTCATCTCAGAGAGACCTTTTGGGTGAAAACAGGGTGTATATAAATGGATATAAGTAGAGTACAGAACATGCTAAAAGCTCACTTTTTTTCCCCTGGTGAACCCAGAGACGTACATCTTCATTTTGAGGTATTGCAAATCACTCTGGTGCTAATAGATAATTTACTGTGGGTCTTGAAAGATGACCAACAATTATGAAAATCTTTGGCCTGTGCTAAATATTGGCAGTCCTAAACTGGCCATGAATGAGTTAAAAACGTGTGTCTCTGGTCCATAAAACATGATTCTGGATTAATCTGTCGAAAATATAGCAACCCCGTTTGTTGTGACGGAGTTCTCACTTCCTCATCTCGTCGCTTCCCAAGAATGGCCTGTTTCTATAATATATTCAGAACTAACAGTTCCCATTGGCCGCTGAGGGAGAGCCCGCCCCAGGCTCCCAGCGGCCAATCAGATTAGCGTCTGTGGACCAGTACGCTAGGTTGCGAGTTATCGTTAACTTAACGGTACTACGCTAAAGAGGACATCTCAAAATGCCTAGACCTACCGAATGCACCTCTGCAGTTGCTGGATCACGTACAGTTGGCGTCGCTCCAGCTAGAAGTGTTAATTTTGTGGCTATAGACTAAATGGTGCAGGTAGCTTGTGTGAGAGAGACCTGCGCAGTATGCAGGAGGAAGCTAGTGACGTCCCAATTCCCCCCAGATTCCCCTCTGGGCAAACGAAGCGTTTGGGGGTGTGGCTTGGAGGAGACTGCAGGGGGACGCTGGATAGGGACAAATCCAACTGTGGCAGTTCTGAGCATAGATATATATAAAGGCTAGATGGCTTAAGGCGGAGTCAGCAGCGTCGTTGAACGGCCGTCATCTTGCTACAGTGCCTTTCTGGTACGTTCTATGGTAGCTGGTGACCTGCACAGACAAAAATACTCATAACATGATGTTGCCATACTAACCCAACAACAGATGCTCATAACTCCTAGTAGCTCCCTGTAGCAAGATGGCCGCCATGCGACGACGTCGCTCTCCATTGGCCGGCAGCGCGGGTAAGCTATCTAGCCTTTATATATATCTATGGTTCTGAGCGTGTGACCACTCATTACAGGGAGGGCTGACAGCAGTATATATGCATTTACAAGTAAAAACAGCTTTTGCACGGAATGGGACCTTTAAGGCAGGCTGTATAAACTGGGTGCTGGATCCCTAAAACAAGTATAATTCAAAAAAACGAAAAGGACAGCACTCCAAGTTCAAAGATTTATTGCCAAACAAATAGTTTGGCAATAAATCTTTGAACTTGGAGTGCTGTCCTTTTCGTTTTTTTGAATTAGACTTCTTGTATAGTGTCATGACGAAAGCAAAGATACAACAGGGTGAGATAAAGGATACAGTGAAGTTAAGGGTAAACAGAATATAGCAGATGCCTTTAATAGGCATTTTATCAATGCAGGCTTAGACACGGTTTCAAGTCTCCCTGTAAATACTAAAGGCAGTGTAGCCCCCACTTTAAGTAGCCCTCAAAATAGTTTTAATTTTCTCTTAATTTCTCCCACTCAGGTGTGCAAAGCTCTATCAAGTCTTGATTGTAAAAAATCTGCTGGTCCTGACCAAATTGAGCCCTATTTTTTAAAAACAGCCGCCAATTTGATTGCAAGGCCTATTGCCTCCATTTTTAATCTTAGTCTAAGCAGTGGTGTGATCCCCATCTCTTGGAAGTCTGCGTTTGTCCTTCCTTTATTAAAAGGTGGCGATCCTTCTGTTCTTGATAATTATCGCCCTATTTCTAGACTGTCTGTTACAGCTAAAGTGTTTGAATCCCTTGTGAATGAACAGCTTAAGCATTTTTTGTCTGATAATAATATTTTAAGTCAAACTCAGTCAGGTTTTAGACAAGGGCATAGTACTGTAACTGCAGCTATATCGGTCACAAATGATATTATTACTGCTCTGGACGATAAAAAATCATGTGCTGCACTTTTTATTGATTTATCAAAAGCGTTTGATTCAGTGGATCATGGTCTTCTCCTTCAAAGACTCAAACAGATTGGGTTTAGTGTCCCTGTGCTGAATTGGTTTCTAAACTATTTGACTGGGAGAACTCAATGTGTGTCTGTAGACAATTATAACTCTGCCCCCTCAATAGTAAAGACAGGGGTCCCTCAAGGAT
>NC_139627.1:50087606-50165106 GCF_964638095.1 Poromitra crassiceps | reverse complement strand
ATAATTGACAATTAATACTGGCTCAATCAGCTTATCATTAATAATAATCATTATCACCACTGATTGTAATAATGGCTCATTGATTGTAACATGTACTGATCGACTGTCGTCACAATCATTCAATACATCTCTCAATCATTTAATCCCTCGTGACCTATATTCCATTACTAGGTAACACGGCTTGACCTTTAACCCAATACTTCAGAATACTTTGCCTTAATCATCCACTCTTCATTGAATCACTTGTAATACATATTCCATCAACACATTTCTTGATTACCCTGATACATTTCATTCTCAAAGATTAAACGTATGATTTAGATGATACATGATATGATATGATTTATGACAGATAGAGATTATTATTCATGTCAATTATAAATCCTTATGCATTGCTTAGTTTGTTAATTATAACCAATCATTTCACATGGCTAAGACCTTATATTTGTGAGTTCCATACTTCTGCTTTTTGGCTGCAATGTCCATTCTGCTGAAGCCTATGGCGCAACAGACAGATTGGCTCCGCGGCCTCGGTGACTCATGAGCTAAGCCGTAACATTTAGGCCGCACATAGTGCTTCATCTGCGGCCTATTTCGACAGTAGCCTACTGACTGTTGGGCTGTGCTGCCTGTTTAATTAAACAGCTGTGCAGGTTGGGTAGCAGATACATTTAGAACATGATTAAACTTGAGTGGACTACGTGACAAGCTGGAGAGACAGTTGACGGTCGGAGAGACGGCACCTGGTACGGGATGGGTTTAGCACCCCAGCCTGGCTCTCTCGTGAGGGAGAAATCCACAAACGCTACGGATTAGCCTCCTGAAAAGCTGTGTAAAGATCGGTGCGGCCTGGGGTCCTTCAGGCTAGAGCGAGGTGCTCGCCTGACGTGCAGCGCACAGGCCTGCTTGAGGCTTCCTCTTTGTCTATGGTGCGGCATAGTAGGATTGCCTTTTGGGAGGGTCTGGTGAGACGAAGGATGAGCGCGGCCTGGATTCACCCACAGGGCCTTAGCCCTCCATGCACCGAAGGGTCTTTCAAGGCTGTGGTGTAGCACTAGCTCTATTGCAGCGGATTGGGCATGATCAACCCTTCCGCGGGCAACGTTGCAGACAGAGTAGGAAGGCTGATCCGTGAGCGGCTGCTTCCGGGACGAGGGTCGGGGTCTTAATTGGCCTCGGCTGGGTCTACTGGTCGAGGGTGTATGATGTTCGATAGACCCGAAACACCTTACGACCCCAGTTAACATCACTGATGACGCGTCCCAGCGCATGCTGTAGCATTGTATTTTGAATCGTAATCGTGTGCATTAAACAATTTTAACGCACACCTGCCGGCGAATCAGAGAAGAGTATTCATCCAGACCATGGTATAACAGAAATTAAAGGATGATGTGGATTTTTTTTTTCATGCGTTTTACAATCAAAATCGAATGCTTTTCATTAGGGATGTCACAATATATCGTCCAACGATATATCGCGATATCAAAACGTGACAATATGTATCGTTGAGATGAAATCTCATATCGCGAGAAAAAGAAGCTGAACATGGTGGCACTGATCTGCATCTGATTGCATGCTCGCTCTCCTTTTCATTGCTTTGTTTGAACAGACGAGGGACGTTCCAGACAGGATGAAAATTCTGAAATTACTCAAATTAGCATACAAATCAACTTACAAATCGCAAAAGTATATTGTTAAAATATCGTATCGTATCGTTATCGTGAATCCAATATCGTGTATCGTATCGTATCGTATCGTGAACTGAGTGTATCGTGACACCCCTATACATTTCATAAGTCTCCTGCAGGACACGGCACATATTCTACTGTTTTCTATTGAGATCTCTAGAGGCCATTCTCCTGCAGGACACGGCTCATATTCTACTGTTTTCTATTAAGATGCTGCCTCTAGAGGCCATTCTCCTGCAGGACACGGCTCATATTCTACTGTTTTCTATTGAGATGCTGCCTCTAGAGGCCATTCTCCTGCAGGACACGGCTCATATTCTACTGTTTTCTATTGAGATGCTGCCTCTAGAGGCCATTCTCCTGCAGGACACGACTCATATTCTACTGTTTTCTATTAAGATGCTGCCTCTAGAGGCCATTCTCCTGCAGGACACGGCTCATATTCTACTGTTTTCTATTGAGATGCTGCCTCTAGAGGCCATTCTCCTGCAGGACACGGCTCATATTCTACTGTTTTCTATTGAGATGCTGCCTCTAGAGGCCATTCTCCTGCAGGACGCAGCTCATATTCTACTGTTTTCTATTGAGATGCTGCCTCTAGAGGCCATTCTCCTGCAGGACACGGCTCATATTCTACTGTTTTTTATCGAGATGCTGCCTCTAGAGGCCATTCTCCTGCAGGACACGGCTCATATACTACTGTTTTCTATTTAGATGCTGCCTCTAGAGGCCATTCTCCTGCAGGACACGGCTCATATTCTACTGTTTTCTATTGAGATGCTGCCTCTAGAGGCCATTCTCCTGCAGGACACGGCTCATATTCTACTGTTTTCTATTGAGATGCTGCCTCTAGAGGCCATTCTCCTGCAGGACACGGCTCATATTCTACTGTTTTCTATTGAGATGCTGCCTCTAGAGGCCATTCTCCTGCAGGACACGGCTCATATTCTACTGTTTTCTATTGAGATGCTGCCTCTAGAGGCCATTCTCCTGCAGGACACGGCTCATATTCTACTGTATTCTATTGAGATGCTGCCTCTAGAGGCCATTCTCCTGCAGGACACAACTCATATTCTACTGTTTTCTATTGAGATGCTGCCTCTAGAGGCCATTCTCCTGCAGGACACGGCTCATATTCTACTGTTTTCTATTGAGATGCTGCCTCTAGAGGCCATTCTCCTGCAGGACACGGCTCATATTCTACTGTTTTCTATTGAGATGCTGCCTCTAGAGGCCATTCTCCTGCAGGACATGGCTCATATTCTACTGTTTTCTATTGAGATGCTGCCTCTAGAGGCCATTCTCCTGCAGGACACGGCTCATATTCTACTGTTTTCTATTGAGATGCTGCCTCTAGAGGCCATTCTCCTGCAGGACACGGCTCATATTCTACTGTTTTCTATTGAGATGCTGCCTCTAGAGGCCATTCTCCTGCAGGACACGGCTCATATTCTACTGTTTTCTATTGAGATGCTGCCTCTAGAGGCCATTCTCCTGCAGGACACGGCTCATATTCTACTGTATTCTATTGAGATGCTGCCTCTAGAGGCCATTCTCCTGCAGGACACAACTCATATTCTACTGTTTTCTATTGAGATGCTGCCTCTAGAGGCCATTCTCCTGCAGGACACGGCTCATATTCTACTGTTTTCTATTGAGATGCTGCCTCTAGAGGCCATTCTCCTGCAGGACACGGCTCATATTCTACTGTTTTCTATTGAGATGCTGCCTCTAGAGGCCATTCTCCTGCAGGACATGGCTCATATTCTACTGTTTTCTATTGAGATGCTGCCTCTAGAGGCCATTCTCCTGCAGGACGCAGCTCATATTCTACTGTTTTCTATTGAGATGCTGCCTCTAGAGGCCATTCTCCTGCAGGACACGGCTCATATTCTACTGTTTTCTATTGTAGTTTTTTATTTGTGTTTCAGATGGAAAGTTGAAGCGGCCAAAAAGGCAGTGGTGCTTATACGTGAATATTGCTTTCCTCATCTTGCTGGCCGGAGTGATTATTCTCCTTCTCTATAAAGGTATTACTGAAATGTTTTCATACATCTGTTGTTGAATCACTGATAGCATGAAGAAGCATCACTATTTAGTACCAATCATTCACAAGATGGAAACAGGACTCAAATTAATACATTCATATTTGTTGTAGCAATATACTGTTAAAATTCATATTTATACCAGTTTATGCAATTTAACTTAAACTGAACTTTTGCAATTTGTTTGTCTCTGTCCCAGTTTCCATGCTGGAGTCCTCACTTTCTGCCGCCGGTCAGGAGACAAAGAGCCTGCAGAACAAGGTCTGATTGACACTTTGATGTTTCACTGAGCAGATCTCATATTGGCCAGGCAGTTTCAATTTAGTTCAGTCTCACTTTGTTTTGTTTGGTTTCATTCAGATCAGTAAAGTTCACTGAAGTTTAGTTTAGTGGATTTCACTTTAGTTCTGTTAGTGCAATTTCAGCGGCCATCTATAAGGTGTAGCAGGCCAGATTAACGGCCCCCGCCAACCTATACTCGGGTATAGTCTGGCCTAGCATAAAATATACTGCTAGAATATACCCCAGTGCTGCTGGGGACCCGACGTAGTGCAGTGCCGAATTTCGTGCAATTCGACCAATCAGAACATGGTTTTGCACCATGGTAATCATTGTATTATTCTGAATAAAAATCCAAAACACACTTCACACAGTCCTTCACAATAAAAGTCCAACAGACACTTCACACAGTCCTTCACAATAAAGGTCACACAGACACTTCACACAGCCCTTCACACTGACAGGTGTGAAACCTCCCTCGGACCACGGTCCGGACTAAACAGCCGAACGAAAAATAATGGCTTATAACATGCAGCTCAGACTACAAACTAGGGATAGTCCGATACTCAGTATCGGTATCGGTGCCGATCCGGCCAAAATCACTTGATCGGATATTTGAGGGGGAAAATAAGTAGAATCCGATCCGATCCATAGTCTAACTATCACGTTGTCACTTTGAGCAATGCAGCGTCGCGGTGAAGAGAGATGTGAATGCAGCACCGCAGCATGTGAGACCTGCTGCACTGTGTTGTCATGTCAGCTGTGTTTATCAAGGAAGAGAAGCAGTCGAGCGTTTTTAAGCGTTGGAAACTCCAACACTGCAGACTGCCTGATACAAAGTCGCTGTATCACACACAACCCGACAGCAGCAACGGTGAGAGCCACAAAACACACTGCCAGCCGCGGTCAATTCCGCAGCATAAACACACCAGAATATCACGATCAATACGTTACCATTCCCATCTAGAAGTGACATCAAATCTACGCACTTTCTGCATAACGAAGCGGCAGATTGATGCTATTCAAAATTAGGGCTGGGTATTGGCAAGGACCTCACGATACAATACGTATCACGATACATGGGTCACGATATGATTGTATCACGATACATTGCGATATAATACATATTGCGATATATTGCAAGACTCTACATAATTTACTGAAAATTAAAAAATAGAGCTGAAAATACAACTCGCTGTGTACCACCCAGGTAGCAAACCGGATTATAACAGACATCACTCACCCATTCAACAGCCAATATAAACCACTCCCCTCAGAATGCAGGTTCAGAACCCCACTCCATAGAACAACAAGGACAAACAGAACATTCATCCCCACATCCACTGGACTAATAAACGGACTCTGATACCCCCCCCCAGCACCACCCAATACCCCCCCCCAGCACCACCCACCCAACCCCTCCCCTAGCCCAATCTTGTGATGTGTTGATGTTGCCAATAATAATTGTTGTCTTGTCTTCTGCTGTTGTCTTGTCTGATGTTTTTGATGTCCTTTTTGCCAACAACCATGATGTACAAACCAATTTTCCTAACGGACAAATAAATACTTCCTTCATTCATTCATTAATAATATGTACATCACTTTATATTGCTAACTTAGTGCACGAATTGAGTCAAAACTACAGAGTGTTGAGTGTGTTACTGAATGCACTGAAATAAAAAGTATTCTTATTGTGTCCCTGAACAGATGGCTGTGCAAAAAATCGATATGGCGATATATCACGACGATTGTTCTGAAATATCGATACAGTATTGCGGAAAAAAATATTGCGATATATTGCCGTATCGATGTTATTGCACAGCCCTATTCAAAATAAACCCTAATGAACACACACCAAAACACCAAATAAAACTAGATTAGCACGTGTGTCCCTGTTTACCCTTGATGCGTAAATTCCCCTCCCCGTGTTTCACACAAGTAGGTGAGACCAGGGACAGTGTGTGTGTGTGTGTGTGTGTGTGTGTGTGTGTGTGTGTGTGTGTGTGTGTGTGTGTGTGTGTGTGTGTGTGTGTGTGTGTGTGTGTGTGTGTGTGTGTGTGTGTGTGTGTGTGTGTGTGTGTGTGGGCGCGTGCGTGTGTGCGTGCGTGTGTGTCTGTGTTTGAGAGAGAGAGAAGGCTTAAAAAGAAGCAGCTTTAGTGCATTTATGACTGAGTCTATGTTCTGGGCTATATAGCGTTTCATTTAGGGAATAAATATTGTTCCACAGATTGAACATGCTGTTTAGATGGCTGGGTTAAGCAAAGTGCATCGGTAAATGTATTATTAACAGCTTACTTGTATAAGCGAGAGAAAAAGATCGGATCGGATTGATGTCGGTATCGGCAGATACTCAAGGTTGTGATATCAGTATCGGATCGGATATGGAAAAAGTGGTATCGTGCCATCCCTATTACAAACAACACAATTGACTCATATATGCGGTCACTATGACGACCAGGTGTGGGCGGAGGCGAGTAAACTTGCTATGGAAGCAGAGTCTATATCAAGTAGAGCGGAGTAAGACCAGGTCGAGTAGAGCTGTACTGTGCTGTTATATGTGGTGGAAATGAGCCATTAGTGAAGGCCAATAGATGAAACAGTTTCTGGTGCACAGTTCATAGAAAACTTGTGGAAACTTTGGATTTATTTGACTCTGTAACAGAAGTGATTTAAAATGTAACAAGGTCCATTAACCCATTAAGACCTGTGTTGTTAATGTCTCAGGTGAACAGTGTCAACAACAGCCTGAACGGACAACTGGCAGCAATCAGCCACACACTAGGTAAGAGAGGCTGTGTGTGTGTGTGTGTGTGTGTGTGTGTGTGTGTGTGTGTGTGTGTGTGTGTGTGTGTGTGTGTGTGTGTGTGTGTGTGTGTGTGTGTGTGTGTGTGTGTGTGTGTGTGTGTGCGTGCGTGCGTGCGTGCGTGCGTGCGTGTACGTGGCTGGTTACACAACTCGTAATTAGAGTGAATATTTCCTTTCAAAAAGGCTTTAATTTTATCTCAAATTCACCAGGATTTCAAATACACATGATTCTGTCCACACACAACTCAGACGACTGTTTCACTTCTAATTGTGTGCTTTCCTGCCACCCCCCCCAACACACACACGCACGCACGCACGCACGCACGCACGCACGCACGCACGCACGCACGCACGCACGCACGCACGCACACACACACACACACACACACACACACACACACACACACGCACACACACACACACACACACACACACACACACAGACAGAACCAGTCAGCAGGTGGCGTTCTCTGCCTCTCTGGGTAGTGGACGGGGACCCAACAGCCAAGACACAACGCTGACCTACAGTAACGTCTTCACCAACTCTGGACACTACAGCTCCAGTACAGGTAGTGACCCAACACACACACACACACACACACACACACACACACACACACACACACACACACACACAGACACAGTCTGATCTGCTGGCCACAGAGCAGTTGGCTTTAAGGGCCTTGCTCAAGGGCACCTCAGTGGTGGTTGAACCGACAACCTTCCGGTCACAAGCTCGCTTCTCTAACCGTTGGGCCACCACTGCCCAATCTGATGTCAGCTGTTGACACAGGTACCTCTGCTGTTCTGGTGCTGCTTGACTTGACAGCTGCCTTTGACACTGTGGATCACAGGATCCTATTATCACATCTAGAGCAGTGTGTCAGCATCACAGGTACCTGCACTTTGATGGTTTCAGTCCTACCTGACTGATCAGAGCTTCTCTGTCCTTCTAGAGGTTCAGTTTTAGGCCCTATCCTCTTCCTGCTCTATTTGCTGCCATTGGGGTCCATTTTTCTGAAACATAATATTTATTTTCATTGTTTTGAGGACGATGTACAGATTTATCTGCCCCTAAAATCTAAGAGCAAGGTACAGATACACACACATACACACCAGACAGACAGACAGACACACACAACAGACAGACAGACAGACAGACAGACACACACACAACAGACAGACACACACAACAGACAGACACACACAACAGACAGACAGACAGACAGACAGACAGACAGACACATACAACAGACAGACACACACAACAGACAGACAGACAGACACACACAACAGACAGACAGACACAGACGCACGCACACATGCGACAGACAGAGACAGACACACACAACAGACACAGACGCACGCATGCGACAGAGACAGACAGACAGACAGACTCTGTCTCTCTCTGTCTCTCTCTCTCTGTCTCTCTCTGTCTCTCTGTCTGTCTCTCTCTGTCTCTCTCTCTGTCTCTCTCTGTCTCTCTCTCTCTCTCTGTCTCTCTCTGTCTCTCTCTCTGTCTCTCTCTGTCTCTCTCTGTCTCTCTCTGTCTCTCTCTGTCTCTCTCTGTCTCTCTCTCTGTCTCTCTCTGTCTCTCTCTCTCTCTCTCTCTGTCTCTCTCTCTCTCTCTGTCTCTCTCTGTCTCTCTCTCTGTCTCTCTCTGTCTCTCTCTGTCTCTCTCTCTGTCTCTCTCTGTCTCTCTCTCTCTCTCTCTCTCTGTCTCTCTCTCTCTCTCTCTCTCTCTCTCTCTCTCTGTCTCTCTCTCTCTGTCTCTCTCTCTCTCTCTCTCTCTCTCTGTCTCTCTCTCTGTCTCTCTCTCTCTCAGCAGCCATCACAATTTTCACTCATCTTTCAAAAAACAACAATATTTTTGTTCTAAATGTAAACAGTGAATATATCAAAGAAAGAACAGAGGGTCTGTTTTCATAGCCAGCCACACATGCGCGCGCACACACACACACACACACACACACACACACACACACACACACACACACACACACACACACACACACACACACACACACACACACACACACACACACAACAGAGAGAGAGACAGACACACACACACACACACACACACACACACACACACACACACACACACAACAGACAGACAACAGAGCCATGTTGAAAGCCATGTTGAAACTCAGTGGAATATAGCTTTGAAGACACACTGTTCTCCTGGAAGGAACAGGAATGGAGTTGACTTCATGGAGAATTTTCTTTTGTTTGTGCTGCAGGCGTCTTCACAGCACCGGTGAGAGGAGTGTACTACTTCAGATTCACTGCCTACAACCAGGCCACTGATAAATATACAGGAGTGTATCTCTACAAGAACAACGAGCTGCTGATGTTTAACCAAGAGAGCCCCACTGACAGCAACGACCAACGGACCTACTTCTCCAACGCTCTGGTCCTGCTGCTGCAGCCTGGAGACACAGTCTACATGAAACTCTACTCAGGGTACACGATCTACGATGATTCAGACAACCTCTCCACCTTCAGCGGCTTCTTAATCTACACTTTGTAAATGTTCACTTTGAAAATGCATCTCAGCTCTCCCTTATCCTCCAATACAACTGTGTGTGTGTGTGTGTGTGTGTGTGTGTGTGTGTGTGTGTGTGTGTGTGTGTGTGTGTGTGTGTGTGTGTGTGTGTGTGTGTGTGTGTGTGTGTGTGTGTGTGTGTGTGTGTGTGTGTGTGTGTGTGTGTGAGTGTGTGTGTGTCTGGTGTGTGTGTGTGTGTGTCTGTCTGTCTGGTGTGTGTGTTGTGTGTGTGTCTCTGTCTGGTCTGTGTGTGTGTGTGTGTGTGTGTGTGTGTGTGTGTGTGTGTGTGTGTGTGTGTGTGTGTGTGTGTGTGTGTGTGTGTGTGTGTGTCTGTCTGTCTGTCTGGTGTGTGTGTCTGTGTGTGTGTGTGTGTGTGTGTGTGTGTGTGTGTGTGTGTGTGTGTGTGTGTGTGTGTGTGTGTGTGTGTGTGTGTCTGTGTGTGTGTGTGTGTGTGTGTGTGTGTGTGTGTGTGTGTGTGTGTGCGCGCGCGCGTGTGTGGCTGGCTATAAAAACAGACCCTCTGTTCTTTCTTTGATATATTCACTGTTTACATTTAGAACAAAAATATTGTTGTTTTTTGAAAGATGAGTGAAAATTGTGATGGCTGCTGAGAGAGAGAGAGAGAGACAGATAGAGAGAGAGAGAGAGAGAGACAGAGAGAGACAGAGAGAGAGAGAGAGACAGAGAGAGAGAGACAGAGAGAGAGACAGAGAGAGAGAGAGAGAGACAGAGAGAGACAGAGAGAGAGAGAGAGACAGAGAGAGAGAGACAGAGAGACAGACAGAGAGATAGAGACAGACAGAGAGAGAGAGAGAGTGAGAGACTGACTGTATGAGCAGAAATATGCGTCACTAGAAATGTAATTTGAATTCTTTCTTTTTGCATTTGAACAGCTCAACTTGATGGAACTGTCCCTCTGACAACATTCCTTCTGCTCTTTTCAAAGACGTTTGTGCTCCTGTGGGTCTATTGTTCTTCTGTTGATAAAGAGCTGCCTTAGCTCAGGGTGTGTTCCAGCTGCTTTGAAACATGCTGTAGTGCAGCCTCTTATCAAAAAGACACATCTGGACCTTCTGTTCTGACACATTTTAGGATGATTTCTAAACTGCTGTTTCTGTCGAGGTTTTAGCGAAAGTTGTTTTTATTCAGTTACAATCCTTCCTGGTTGTCCATGGCCTTTATGAACAGTTCCAGTCTGGCTTTAAACCAGCCACAGCACTGAAACTGCCCTTTTGAGAGCTTTTAATTATCTTTTCTAACCTTTATTTATACATGGGGAGTCTCACTGAGAGCACACACACACACACACACACACACAGTCTGATCTGCTGGCCACAGAGCAGTTGGGTTTAAGGGCCTTGCTCAAGGGCACCTCAGTGGTGGTAATGAGGGAGGGGCAAGCGCTGCCTTTCCACTTTCCCCCACCCAGATTTATCCTGCCGGTCCCGGGGATTGAACCGACGACCTTCCGGTCACAAGCTCGCTTCTCTAACCGTTGGGCCACCACTGCCCAATCTGATGTCAGCTGTTGACACAGGTACCTCTGCTGTTCTGGTGCTGCTTGACTTGACAGCTGCCTTTGACACTGTGGATCACAGGATCCTATTATCACATCTAGAGCAGTGTGTCAGCATCACAGGTACCTGCACTTTGATGGTTTCAGTCCTACCTGACTGATCAGAGCTTCTCGGTCCTTCTAGACCAGGGGTGGGCAACTATTTTTCATGGGGGGCCACATGAGAAACCCAGATTGTTGCCGGGGGCCGAACAAATATTGTAATGCCGTAACCCATGGATGGGCAACTTTGATGATAGAGAGGGCCACAAAAAATGTCCTCGCTACCAGGTTTTGCTGAGGGCCGACGGCGCCAGCGCGAAAAAATTGGGGCATTTGAAGCCAGGTTTAGAGGAATAACTCATTTTAAATTAACAGTTGTGATGTCATTATTCAGTCTTAACCACCAATATTTGATCCTTTTCTCACTTACTCCTATGTCACCACCTGCGCTCAGGGCTTGAAATTAACTTTTTTGACCACCTGCCAATATGGCTGCTAGATTTTAAAGTTACCAGCCAATTAGAATTTCCACTAGCCAAAATGTTTTTCTTGATATAAACCAGAATATGAGTGGCTTCATTCAAGCATAACTATATCAGTAAGTGGCCCGGGATGATCAAAGCAATGAGTTAATTATTTAAATTTCTACTTTGATGTAGCCTTTTAGTCATAAAGATTATTGAAAGATATTCCATATTCCAGACTGAAATGCTATAACAGAAGTGGAGTATTGGCCAGAATGACATGAACATTTGGACACTTATTCAGTGGGTATCTTGCATGTTGCGTTCAGGTGCACTGTAAAGAAAAAAAAAAAAAAATGCAACTCCATCGCGGGCCGCATGCGGCCCTCGGGCCGTATTTTGCCCATGTGTGTTCTAGAGGTTCAGTTTTAGGCCCTATCCTCTTCCTGCTCTATTTGCTGCCATTGGGGTAAATTTTTCTCCAACATAATAATTATTTTCATTGTTTTGAGGACGATACATCTTTATCTGCCCCTAAAATCTAAGAGCAAGGACTCTGTACAGCCACTGCTTGACTGCTTAAAGGATGTGAAATCCTGGATGGACATGAACTTTTTAAATCTCAATGAAAATAAGACTGAGATCATTATATTTGGGCGTGACCCCTCAGATTATCCTGCTGGTTTTCTGGGCCCCTTCACTCCAAACATCCGTTCCTCTGTCAAAAACCTTGTTTAAATTTGATAAGCAGGTTCGCTCTGTTATAAAAACTAGCTTTTTCCAATTAAGGCTCCTAGCAAAGGTAAAGGGCTATGTCTCCCCGAAAGAGGGTAATCCATTCTATGCTATATTTCTATATTTTCTATATTTCTCTATTATATGATTGTTCAATGTATTATTATTACTACTGTAATTGCTACTGTTGTGTCAGCTAGAATCTGCTAGACATATCCTCTGTGAAGTCCTCTGAGACATGCTTGTGAATTACGGCTATACAAATAAACTTGACTTGACTCATTGGTAAGAGAAAGAGTGAGCACATCACTCCAGTCTTGTCTCGCTCCACTGGCTCCCAGTGCCTTTTACAACTGATTTGAACATTCTGTTTGTTTTGAAAGCTCTAAATGGGCTGCAGGCACCTCAGTATCTAGCTGAACTCCTGCACTTTCATACCCCTGCATGAGCACCAGTGTTGGGCAAGTTACTTTCAAAATGTAATATACTATGTAGCCCACCATCAGGCCTGCTCTTGGGACAATTGACGCCCATGAACCAAGGCGCCAACGACGCAATGATGATGTCACCGCCGTGACATCATCGATGATGATGTCAGAGTTCACCTCGTGAGGTCATCGGTGATGTCAGAGTTTCCCCTGTGAGGTCATACCTCCCCGGACGTTGTGACATCACCAACGATGTCATACCTCGAATGTGGGGGGGTTATAAAGGTGTTGTTCTGTATTGATATGTCCTGTTCCCTTTCTGCAACCTGTATGCCACTCTGTATACTGCTTCTGCCTGATATTCCAAATAAATTAGCCTGAAAGACATCTCTGTGGTTCTAATCGATCACTGCCCGTGAGCCCTTACCTAAGATCCAGCAACTTCACACTTCACACAAGGCAAGCACACAAACTTCCTTACATACTACATATTACTAGTTACTTTCATTTAAAAGTAATAAGTTACTTTACAATATTACTTTATGTGTAGAGTAACTCATTACTTATTACGCTACTTTTGCATTACTTTTACCAAAACAACAACAGCAGCAGTAGAATGACATCGCCGCCCCGGAACAATCCTGCAAAATAATTTCAACCGTCTTGAAGTCAGTGTAAACAATCCAAAATTGTAAATGTTATTATTTTCCTTTGTTATTATCATCTATAGTGGTTATTTGCATAAAAAACACAGTTTGATTAGGAAATGATTGTATCATTTATGTGCTTTGATTTAATAAAATGTAACGCAATTTGTAACTTGAGTTACTTGACAAAGTAACTGGTATAATATTACTGAGATCCTATAAGCAATCAGTTATATTACTGAGTTACTGCTAAAAGTAATATATTACATGTAATATGTTACTTTTGTAATGAGTTACCCCCAACACTGATGAGCACTGAGATCAGCCAATCAGCTGCTGCTGGTTGTCCCAAAGACCAGGCTGAAGACCAGAGGCCAGCGAGCCTTTGGGGCGGCTGCCCCCCCCAGGCTCTGGAATATCCGGCCCTGGCACATTAGATCTGCTCAGACCCTAGAGATCTTTAAGTCTTCTTTGAAGACTCACTTTTTCTCCCTGGCTTTCAACTCAGGTTGAGCTGGACATCCCCAAACTTTTATAATCTCTTGTATTTTGTTGTATATTTATGGTATGTTTTATGTGCTGCATTGCATTTATTGTGTTTACCTTTTATTGACCTGTACAGCGCTTTGGTCAACTTCAGTTGTTTTTAATGTGCTTTATAAATAAAGTTTGACTTGAGTCGAGTTGATGTATTAATGAACTGAATTTGAGTCACATCTTTTGTATTTGTCTTGTTGAACTTGAATCATTGCATTGAAATCTGAATGTGAATAGCATCATTGGAAATGGAACGGGACTTTTTCACAGCCACCACATTTGGTGTCTAAATAAAAGGCAGGGTAAACACAGGTGCAACCAAATGATTAACTACGGCTTAACACTTCACTCATGTAATGACGGTTTCCCCAGCCATGCTTCGGCAGCCAGCTTCCTCCTTTAGGTCCGATGTAAAACAAATGCACGTCCAACAGCACATGGCACACACAAGATCAGGTGCCCCGCTGATGTCAACACTTTGCTACACTGCCCGACTAGCATAACAGCATAACGGCTAACAGCTACAGCAGCAGTCAATGCGACAGTCACAGCTGACAGCTACACGTCATGTCCTGCATGGAAACCCACAAAAAGCAATGCTTTATAAGACAGTCACATGTAACATGTGAGACAATGAAAAACAATATACTTGACAGTTCACACCAAAAACAGCTACCTGATTTTGAGTGGTAATATAGACATATGAATAAGTGAATGACAAGTTTAATATCAGGCTAGAAGATTATGTTGCAGCCATCAAGATCTTCAACTCCAGCACAGAAGAGAATAAGGAACAGAGAAACATTAACAAGAGAGTTGCTATGCAAGGGGGTACGGTGGTGCAGTGGTAAGCGCTGTCGCCGCACAGCTCGAAGGTCCTGGGTTCGATTCCCACCTGGGACGCTGTGAACGCTGAAGGAATGCGTGCCCGTCCGCATGTCCTCGAGTGCCCACCGCCCGGGTGGGGTCGTCAAAAGGGCCTTTCTGTGTGGAGTTTGCATGTTCTCCCCGTGCCCCCTGGGGGTTTCCTTTATATAGGAACCCCTTCACACAAAACATGCAATATCCTGGTTGCTGATGTGGTGCCTCCTCTGGTCGTTAAGGGCGCCTGTTCAGAGGGAGGGGAACTCGTAGCGTGATCCTCCCACGTGCTATGTCCTACCGGTGAAGCTTCCCCTGTCAGGTGAAAAGAAGCGGCTGGCTAACTGGCCATGTCTCGGAGGAAGCATGGAGTCAGTTTTCAGCTCTCCCCAGATCGGCAGAGGGTGGAGCGGCAACCAGGATAAATAAATTAAAATTAGCACTAATGGGGGATAAAAATGGGATAAAAAATCTGGGGGGGGGGGAAGAGAGTTGCTATGCAAAATACATAGCCCACAGCGGTGGTTCCCAAACCTTTTGGCCCATGACCCCTTAAAACAGTTTCTCAAATGTTTTTCAGCCAAGGATCCCTTACAAGATAGAAAATATACCGGGGACCCCCTCATTCTGATTTGTGATATTGGGCTCAGCTTAATTGTTTCCACAGTAACGTGCTTGACTTTTAAATTGATAGGTTTGTTAGATTCGAATGTAATCCATGAACCATTTTTGATTTAAAACATACAATATTTTCTTGAACTATGAAGCTTTTGCAAAAAAATATATATTTTATTTTTATTTTCCACTTTTCGTGGACCCCCTTGCAAAGTGTCACGGACCCCTGGGGGTCCCCGGACCCCCATTTGAGAACCACTGCCTTAAAATATAGCAAAGTCTACCTGGGACCCCTTGTCACATGTACCAGTTATGTTACTGATTATTGTCTTGATTCATAAATGAAAATTGTGGAAAAATAAGTGTTAAAGTTCCCCACAGTCCAAGCTGACATCTTCAAATGTCAAGTTTTGTCTGACTACAAAACTCAATTCAGTTGATCATCATGTTGGACAAAGAAAGGCAATAAATTGTCACATTTGAGATGCTGAAACTTTTCTCTCTTTTTTTTCACAAACTCATGGAGTGAAAGAGGTGACAGATACCAGGGCAGACATAAACCATTCAGAAATCATTCACTTAAGTGTCCTATTTTGAGATAAAAAAGCCGTAAAAAATACAATAAACACAGCAGCAGTACAATGACATATTCCTACCTTTCTTTCTTTCTTTTGAGAGAAGTCAGGCTGGTAAAAATCATTTTGTGCAGAATATCAATGAAACTCACCAATAGTGAGCACACTCGATCCAAACGTTCAAGGTGCCAAAGGCCAAAATAAACATAAGCAAAACAAATATTACTATTAACCAGAGATGCTCACAAGTCATTTTTTGCAAGTCAAGTCTCAAGTCTTTGAGCTAGAGTCCAAGTCAAGTCTCAAGTCTTTGGTCACAAGTCCAAGTCAAGTCTCAAGTGTCTTATGGATGAGCGTTCTATCATCTGCTGCATGTCATCCAGTCTGCTTAGAACACTGCATAGCTCAAACTAAGGGATCCAAAGCATGTAGGCTACTGTATTATCCTCACTCTATCTATTAGCATAAAGCAGTGATACTCAACTTGCGGCCCACGGGCCGCATGGAAATGCACAATTTATTTTTTTACAGTGCACCTGAACGCAACATGCAAGATACCCACTAAATAAGTGTCCAAATGTTCATGTCATTCTGGCTAGTACTCCACTTCTGTTATAGCATTTCAGTCTGGAATATGGAATATCTTTCAATAATCTATGATTTAGCTGCTAAATTGTCAAATACTGCCATCTGCTCGCTACCCAGGCACTTATGTATGTACTTAACCTAACTAACTTAACTTAACCTAACTAACTATCCGGTGTGCACAACATTGTCAGACTAAACTCCGGCTGACACCCCAAAAACCTACAATCTGCTACAGAAAAATGTATTGTTTGTTTATTAACTGGCCCCTGGCCTTCTATCATTTCACGAAAGTGGCCCCCGGGCAAAGCAAGTTGAGTATCCCTGGCATAAAGCATCAGCATTGATTAGTTGACATATTATTAATAGACCTTTCCTTAATGTCAATACACACAAAAATAAAGATTGTTCACAAGTCCCAAATCTCAAGTCCAAGTCAAGTCTCAAGTCTTTGAGGACAAGTCTCAAGTCAAGTCTCAAGTCACTGTGTGTGTGTGACTTAACACGTTCACTGCCAACAACGTGTTAACACGTTTTCAGAATCCAGCTGTTGACTGCCAACAACGTGTTAACACGTTTTCAGAATCGATTTTTTTTTTTTGACGGTGGATCGTTGATCTGGCCCTTTTGCATCTCCTATTATAGTGTTAGAGCCGCCGGGCGTGTGCAATCCATTCCGCCGACCCACTGAGTGGCGACGGTGCTCAGACTATTGAGAGTCTGAGCACTTTTCTGAGGCCAGAAACGCACGCATTCCAGCTGAGCTCAACCGAGGACCCAGAAGCGAACGAGCCTCATTCTCATACTGTAGGCGAAAACCTTTCACACGGGCGCACGGCGGTGGGGGGTTCCAAAGGTGGACTGGGTGGAAAGCACACTTTGAAGCGCGCAGCATAAAGCCTAGAGTCGCACAAGGCTTCGTCAAAGCTCTCAACCGAAAATCCAAGAAAGGATTAAGCCACATCCACGCTCGCCGACGAGGGGCCGCCAGAGAGGGAGGCTGCTGCTCACTGCTCAGACAGGCAGGAGAGACTGGCTTGTGACTGACAAACGCTGCTGAAATCCACCAGACACGCCCACGGAGGGAGGAGTTGTAAGGAGAGGGGGTGTGGGTGCTGCTATGGAGGAAATTACTGTTCAGAACTATATTGTTTATGTCTGATGTCTCACTGATGCCAAAAATAAATGGTTAAAGTGACTGTTTGATTGAATTTCACAAAACTGCGATTATCTCAGCTTTTTGTCTCAGACGCTGAAACCATGCTGTACTCAACGGCTAATATCTACATAACTACTAACTCTACAAACTAACTCTTTTAGACAGAGAAAGCACACATTCTATTAGTACTTTTGTGAACTTTGTGTTCACAAAGTCCAAGCAGAAAATTATCCTTGGCTCTTGTAAAATGAGCCAGAATCCTCAAAAAAACCCTCTGGCAAAAGCTACCTACAGTAAAAAAAAAAAGGCTGGCAGTGAATGTGTTAAGTGCGACTCAAGTCCAAGTCTAAAGTCCAAGTCCCCATCTCTGCTATTAACTGAGCAAAGTTGTATCACAGACAGACTCCTATCCCATATAATGTCAGATAAGTCAATGCCAAGTTCCCCCTGCCACGCTTCTCTAATAGGAGAGTACGTTTTTAAAGCAGGACTAAACCCCCCAGATTTCTGGCAAAACGGTATTCTACTTGACTTGAAAACTCTGCAGGCAAGATGCACCGCCTATACTCCCGTTTTGGGGGTGGAACACGCCAGGATTGGCCAACGCCAACGCCAGTGCCCAGAACTGTCAAATCAAATCATCGACAGAGATGCTATGACCCGCCTCCCAACCCCCTTTTTTCCTTTTTTTTGCACAACAGTGTATCAACGTGGATATTATAAATATAGCCACGTTATAAACAACTAACCAACGCTGATGGGTCCATATGGAAACGGTTTTGCCCAAAATGGTTAAAAGTGATATCAATTTGGTCATTCAGTGGCATTTTACTGCCATGTAACATAACAAGCTAGCTGCTAACATTAGCCAGTAGGTGATTACTCATGATGCATCGCGCTAAAAACGGGTCCATTGGAGTGAATGGAGATGTTGCAACCCAACTCTCCTGGCGTGAACTACAGTAATAATCACATGGAAAAAAAAACTTTTTTCACATGAGTGGGGACTGGGGAAGGGGGCAGTACGCCGTGATGTCAGGTTGTACTGTTTTGGAGCGCAAAAAAAAAGCAGGTTTGAACCCATAGAGGGCACTTATGCTGTTGAAAATGATAAAGATTGGTCTCAAATGTGGAAATTTTGACCAGAATTCTTCACACACCACCCCAAAAGCCATATATATTGGTTAAAAGCTAAAAAGAAAAAAAGTGTTTTGGGGTTTAGTCCTGCTTTAATTGAAATTATGGTCCGACGATGTTATAAAAAGTCACATGGGAAACATTCCAACACTTAACGTTAGGTAGGCTATTTTCAGAGACGAGGATGAGAGAGAGAGAGAGAGAGAGAGAGAGAGAGAGAGAGAGAGAGAGAGAGAGAGAGAGAGAGAGGATAGCTCACTATATGAGAGGAGGAGAGAGCTGAAGATAAAGAAATTACTTGTCTTTTTTTAAGGAGAGTGAGCTGCACAAACATTATATTGTCTCACTGTAAGCAACAAACACACAGACACAGAGACACAAACTAGTCCCTTCATTAATATCTGACACAACGCAGGCAGGGGGAAGTCCAGACCATGGACAGACAGACAGACCTCGCTCAACAGGTAAGGAATGATTGACAGCTGGTCCAGCAGGCTAAAAACGTGGATCTTTTATGGAAATAGGTGTGGCTTATTATGTTGTAGTATGCCCAATTGAACAGTCTCTCCTAACGATTGGTAATAAATAGGCCTTTATTGTTCTATCAGGCATGTATCATTGGCAACAATGAAGGCAACATTAAACTGACAGATTTTTGAATGGAGTTTGGCATAGCATGCGCTGGATGCAAGTGATTTTATTTTATTTTATTAATTCATGCTTGCAGTGGTACCAAAAGGCCCACTGAAAAACTGCAGAATTTTACAGTCATGTAAAAACAATTGTAAATAAGACAATTACAGAAAATAAAGGTAGTAAGCAAGGCAAGGCAGGGCAATCAGTCAGTGTAGCAAGCAATACTAGGGGTGGGGGAAAAAATCGATACACCACAGTATCGCGATATTTTGCCTGACGATATCGTATCGATATTTGGACGCCAAGTATCGATATTGCAAAAAAAAAAAAAAAAAAAAATTTGGAGGCCATGCCAGGCCACCAGGCTACTATAAACTTTAGTTCCAAGGCCAGCAGTAAACAAACGGTAGCATATTTTCATTTTGTTTTAACAGTAACAGTTTTGTCATAACAGTCATTTACAAATTCCCCAGTTACTGAATGGGCTGCACAAAATGTTTTGTGTAAGTGAAGTGAAGTTGCAAAAACTACATAAGTACAGTAGTCCACACACACATCCAGTTAAGGTGGACTGTAAGTAGACTGTAACAAACAGTTCAGTTTGTCAGGTGCATGCAACTATGACATGACTTTATGAAAGTTGTTGGTCTGTCTACTTGACAATGTTGCTGCAACAAAATGGTTGAAGTCGGATGTACAGACTGAAAAATTGTTCTTATATAAACCAGATGTTGACAAAGTTTTCCTTTGGGGACATCATTTGCAGTTGAAAAAGTAAGAAATCACAATATATCGAAATATCGCAATATTCAATATATCGCAATATCGATATATCGCAATATCGAAAATATCGCAATACTATCGTATCGTGACTCAAGTATCGTTTCAGTATCGTATCGTGGGCATCTGGTGATTCCCACCCCTAAGCAATACAGTGAGGGCTCTATCCAGAGCAGCAAGAGGCAGGTATAAAAATAAGAACACCCTCCAAAGTAAAAAATAAAATAAAACAAAGTAAAAAAATATATATATATATATATCTAGATATATATAGATATATATAGATATGATTAAAATGCGTTTTATATGTTTTATACTGCAATATTTAGGGTTTAGTTGAAGACTATGAGCAAAGCAAAGAGGGTGGAGATGTTATTTTTGATGTTTGGTTTATAATAATAAGATAATAAAATATAATACTAAATAAGTTCAGTGTTTCTGCCTGTGTTGCTGTCTGTTAAAACGACCTAAAGGGAGAGCAGGTGGTGACATGAAAGTGAGTGAGAAAAGGATAAAATACTGAATAATGACATCACAACAGTATGAGATATTCCTCTGAATATGGCTAAAAAACATCCAAACATCCAAAAAACGTAAATTTTTCCACCGGCGGCACTCTTCAGTTCCACCATCCCTGGTGGTAACTGGTCAGCCATTCATTTTTCCATAGGCATTTTGTAAAATGCTTATAATTATAAAAAATATATTTGCTTGGTCAAACAAAGTGATTCAGTTATATTTAGAATCACGAGAGAATAACATTTTATTGTTTTTTTTGGGGGGGGGGCCCTAGGTGCTTCAGTGCCCAGGGGCACCTGGGGGTGTTCATTTGGCCTTGCTCCTCGACACGATAAACTCATTCCTTTCTGGGTCACAGGGGGTGGGTACATGATTTTAGATGGGTCAAAGTAATATTTCCCATGTATCTTGCGCATTGTGTGGCCGGCCGAGTTGTAATATATATTGTCATGTCATGGTGTTTTGGGGTCATTAACACATTCACTGCCAGACGTTTTTTTTTTACTGTAGTTAGCTTCTGCCAGAGGGGTTTTTTGAGGATTCTGGCTCATCTTTCAAGACCCGAGGATTCTTTTCTGCTAAGATTTTGTGAACACACAATATCTCAAAAGAACTAATAGAATGTGTGCTTTCTCTGTCTAAAAGAGTTAGTTTGTAGAGTTAGTAGTTATGTAAGCATTAGCAGTTGAATACAGCATGGTTTTAGCGTCAGAAAGAATATTCAGAGATAAACGGCTTTTTGTGAAATTCGATAGAACAGTCACTTTAACCATTCATTTTTGGCTCTCTATCTCTCTCTCTCCCTCTCCCTCTCGCTCTCTCTCTCTCTCTCTCTCGCTCTCCCTTCCTCTCGCTCTCCCTCCCTCTCTCTCTCTCTCTCTCTCTCTCCCTCCCTCTCGCTCTCCCTCCCTCTCTCTCTCTCTCCCTCCCTCTCGGGAGGGAGACGCACTAGGTTTAATCCTAGTGAGAGGGGGAGAGGGAGAGAGAGAGAGAGAGGGAGGGAGGGAGAGAGAGAGAGCGAGAGAGAGAGAGAGAGAGAGGGAGAGAGCGAGAGGGAGAGTTGCTTCAACTCCTCCCTCCGTGTGCGTTCTTCTTGGCTGCAGCGGCCGTCACAAGCTTGTCACCAGTCTCAGTGCTTTGCTGCTGTCCTGTGCCTGTGGCTGCGCGGCCGCTGTTTGAGGAAGTCGGGATGGACTCGCTCGCTTCTTGGAGTTTTGGTTGAGAGAAGCTTTTGCGATTCTGGTCATATTTATGCTGCGTGTTTCAAAGTGTGTTCCACCTGTAATCTATTATGTAAATTTGCAATCCCGCATCGCCAGCAATCAGCGCGAAAACGAAAGCGTTTTCCCCCATCCATTTTCATGAGAATGGCTGGGGTGAGAATGGCGTGACAAGTTAAAAAAATGCTTGCCTTCCTCTAGTCAGGAGAGCACTGTTGCCACTTAGTGGGTCGGTGGAATGGGTTGTAAACGTTCGGTGGCTCCAATAATTATATAAGAGATGTAAAAGGGTTAGATGCACATCCCACGGTCAAAAAAAAAAAAAACATTTTTTTGACGACTCAACTCGTCGTTGGCAGTGAACAGCTGGATTGTGTTTGACGAGTCAACTCGTTCTTGGCAATTAACGTGTTAATAAACGAGATTGATTCTGTTATTTTTCTATAATTTTTTTTGGTAGTGCTATTTTACATTGAGGTCAACGGGGAGAGGCTTGCGCTTCCCCCCTAAAAGGGGGCGGGAACATGTGCCGCCAGCAGCCGCCTACAAATGATCTGGTGTATGATCTGATCTGATCTGGTGTATGATCTGATCTTGTGTATGATCTGATCTGATCTGGTGTATGATCTGATCTGATCTGATCTGGTGTATGGCACCGGCTTCCGGATTGTACGTACAAGTGGAAGTGACCTCGTCATGCAAGAGGAGGCGGTGTACCTGCATCATGGATCTATTAAAATAACTGCAGATCTGCAGAGCCAGAAACTCATATCTTCTTCTGTCCAAGTACTCATAGTTTTAAAGGTATATTCCACACCCAAATACTACTTCATGTCCAAGTACTTAACTCATTGAGTGCCAGCCACTTTTGGAGGACGGATGCTCCCAGTGCCAGAGTTTCAGAGCGTTTTCAGTGATTTCTCGAGGCCCACAGAATATTGTGTGATATTACTATGTAAACACTGAACACGCACAAAGAACGATGAGACTCTATTCTATCATCTGCAAAAAAAAGTTTATTGATCCCATTTTCCGTTCTTTAGTTATGAGCCGGAGAAGATAGCTTGATTCATCCAAAAACAGCAATTTTTTTCTAGAAGCTGAGATAATTGGCCTTTTGTGAAATTAAACATTTCAAGCACATCACTGACTCTGAAGCTAATCTTTTCTAATGTAGTCACACCTCAAAAATAATTTCCTTCAATAAAACAGTGAAGGCCAGGGAATTCTGTTTGGCAGAATAATATTTTTTAGCTACAACCAGCAGCGCTGGCCCCTGCGTGCGCTGCTGGTTGCAGCTTCTTGCTGGTCTTCATTTGCTGCTGGTGGGCATCGGATATTCTGGCTTGCGTTTGTCAATCCTGTCCTGCTGCCTGGGTCTGTCTGGGTGTTGTGTGTGTGCTGCTCTGCGTGCCCCCTCCCCCCCCCCCCCCCCCCCCGCCCCGCCCCGCCCCGCCTCGCCTCAACTGCACACTCCTCCTCCTGTCTGTGGTGGCTCTCTGCTGAGTTTGCTGTGCGCACAGTGAAGGGTGCTAGACATCCTGCTTTTTTACAGCGTTCCGCGTGTGTTTGTCACCGGCAACGATGCTTCCAGTTGAGAATAATAACTCCACGGTGTGGATGTGCGGATTTGCTGTCGCAACCGACACGGAGCGGCTCAATTGTGGGAGCAGATTGGCTGCTGCAGGCACAGCTGCAGTAACGTGCTTCAGCATATCGATGCATACGGATGCGATGCGATTTCCGTTTCCATAACGACTTCTTCTTTGTTTTTTCCTTGCCTTTCTGTTATGTGGAGAGCACTGTCGCCACCTAAGGGTTCTGTAAAATAGGTTAGACACATCCAATAGCTATAATATTTGTACATCAGAGGCAGAAGGCTTTGATCGACGCCCCACCGTCAAAAAACGCAATTGACGAACATGTCCGTCCTTGGCACTCTACGTTACTAATTGAAATGACGAACATGTCCGTCCTTGGCACTCAATGAGTTAAAGGTATATTCCACCCCAAAATACTACTTCATGTCCAAGTACTTATAGTTTTAAAGGTATATTCCACACCCAAATACTACTTCATGTCCAAGTACTTATAGTTTTAAAGGTATATTCCACACCCAAATACTACTTCATGTCCAAGTACTCATAGGTTTAAAGGTATATTCCACACCCAAATACTACTTCATGTCCAAGTACTTATAGTTTTAAAGGTATATTCCACACCCAAATACTACTTCATGTCCAAGTACTTATAGTTTTAAAGGTATATTCCACACCCAAATACTACTTCATGTCCAAGTACTCATAGGTTTAAAGGTATATTCCACACCCAAATACTACTTCATGTCCAAGTACTTATAGTTTTAAAGGTGTGTTCCACCCAAATACTACTTTCTGATCAAGTACAGTGGTGTCCAGACTCAACTCAACACCCCCAACAACAACACAGATGTTCTAGGTGTGTGAAATTGAAAACTAATTCACCTGCTAATACTTGACACTTTAAAGTCGAGCTGAACCCAAAAATGACTTGTACAGTAATAGCCCATTTTTGAAACAGCTGTACTTACTTTGCTTTCCCTGCTTCAGCCCCTCCAAGTATTCTTTAGCCTCCTGAGCCAACATCGTAGGTATCTTATCCAGGGTGATGTTCTCCTGAGCCAACATCGTAGGTATCTTATCCAGGGTGATGTTCTCCTGAGCCAACATCGTAGGTATCTTATCCAGGGTGATGTTGACATCGCCGTCCTTCAACGTCGGGATCATTCAGCTCCCAATCTGGAGAACTGCCTTCACGTTCTGACTGAGCTGAGGGCAAGAAAGCAATTCAAGAAGTTCAAGTGTCAGGGTTAGGAGTTACAGTTACTAATCCAAGGAACTTCAAGTTACTCCATTACTGCAGTCTGCAGACGAGTAAAACTTTAAGTAAAGACAAATATCTAATTGGGTATTTATCAGTGACTCATGGAGAGTGAAAAAGGTGACAGATAGCATAGGGCAGACACAAAAACACTCTGAAATCATTCACTTTGAGTGCCCTATTTTGGGATCAAAAAGGTGACTGTAACCAAAAGGTTGAGTATTTTGCATCCCTGTTTATCACATAAAAATGATAAAATGGTATTCATGTCATAGATTGAGGCCACGCTGGGGGCGGGGTCAGGGTGGGGTAAATTCCCCCGTTCTATCCATTCAGCAAAGTTAGAATTTAGCTGCTAGCCCAGCCCAGGCAGACACGATCGGGGATTTAACCACTGCAGTAAACGCACATCTGAGCAGACGTCTTGTGTTCTGCTCTAGAACCCCCAAACATGTAGTTTAGAGCCGCAGCACCATCTTTTGGTGAGTCAGCCCATGAGATATATGGGCGGTTTTACCCCACTCGCGCGCCATCCGTTTAACATTTTGTGGGCGTTCCCAGACATGCGGACTGTCTCTATTGGTATATATGTTGTCATCTAGGTCTTAACACCACCTTTTTTTTGTCACTGTGAGGGTTGATACGAGACACTTTTTTCTTTATTTTAACAGGACAGTCAATAAAAAATAGTCAGAATGTGACCTGGGAACCCATTGGTTTGAAATGACTCAGAATGTAAATGTGCGGTAGCTGAGAAGCTCATTCTATCTGTTGCTGTTTGTCCCAGATGTTACAGAACTGAACTCCCTGAAAACCTGAAAAGCCATAATACGATCTCTGACTGTGACACCTAGAGTCCGGCTTGCACCGCCACCTACAGACCAGTCTAGCATTCCATTTCTCTGTTTCTGCCCTGGTCAAGAATAAATGATACAATGATGATCAATTATAAATGAATTAATATGGTTGTTAGTTCAAACTAACTAAACTTGAACCAAAGAATGAAAGCTACTGAGATTTGAATAAACTACCGCTGCAAATTGTAGACTAGTAGGCTAATAGACTACTTGCACAACTCCACTACTTCCTGAAATGAGTAGGGCATAGTGGTTTCCTGTCCTACACTATTGGATGAACTGATTAATGTCAGGTGTGCCTGATCACTGTTGTTGTGACTGCAGCAGTCAGGCACACCTGACATTAATCAGTTCATCCAATAGTGTAGGACAGGAAACCAAGATGCCCTATAGTCAAGGCAAAGTAGCGTTTTACGACAAACTAATTGTAAAAGAATTTTTTGCAGCTTAGATCATTTATATGAGGTGTCCAGAACAACATACTAAAAGTCCTAAGAAATCCTAGTTGAGGAAATATGTTTAATTCTCATCAATCCAAGATGTGTGCCAGTAAGGCCAGACAACAATACACCCCAATGGGGCTATTTTTTTCCTTTACTCCTATCAAAATAAAACTTTATACAATGAAAGTATCCATGAAAAGTAAAACATTTTGTATTACAAGTTTCTTTGAAAATTAATTTGAATATGCAAATGAGCTATACACTAATCGAATATAGGCTACCCAAAATATACCCGCATAGGAGTAAAGGAAAAAATGAAGCCTATCACAATCAAACCTCACACAGTGAAAGTATACATGAAAAGGAACTTTTTTGTTTTACAAGTTTCTTGGAAAAATCTATTTTAAATATGCAAATGAGCTCAACACTAGGCCTAATTGACTTGTCCAATAAGCCATAAAGTCACAAGTAAAACAAGGGGCCAAATAACTAACACATTCATGTCTATTCAGTAAGTTAACCTATGCATAAACAAGATAAATTTGAAGTCACTTGCCACACTTACCTGGGTCACTTGCCACAAAAAGACTTATATTGACCGTAAGAATTGATTGCACAATCTTGCCTCCAGTTGCTTTCTAAATTATTATTTTTTTATTTGCGAACAAGCCTAACCTAATGACATGACAGAAAGTCAGAATAGCCATCTTAGTCATTAGTAACGTGGTGAGATTACATTTTGGGCTGGTAGATTTACAAATAATTGGTATTGTTGGTAAGATTACGAGATAACAGGCAGAAGTCATTCTTACCAACTAAACGATTCACTCTCACACAGAAGACAGATGAAAAACCAGATAGACACACTTTCCAGACATTCCAGCTCTTTAAATAATTTTGCCAGACACCAAAACTGCTTCTGTTTTTGTAGTAAGCAAGTATTTCAGACCAGGCGGGCCACACATCAGACTTCCACCGTTTGTAAAGTAGCTTTGCAGTGTTATGAGAAGCTAGCAACAGCAATATCTAGGCTAGAAACCCAATCGGAACATTTTAAGTTACCAACTCCTTTCTTTTTTTTTTCTTTTTTTTCCCGATTTTTTATCCCATTTTATTTAGTGCTCACTTGATTTCTCAATCCTGGTTGCTACTCCATCCTCTGCCGATCTGGGGAGAGCCGAGACTGGCTCCATGCTTCCTCCAAGACATGGGCAGTCAGCCAGCCGCTTCTTTTCACCTGCCAGAGGAAGCTTCACCGGTAGGACATAGCACGTGGGAGGTTCACGCTATTCCAACCAGTTCCCCTCCCTCTGAACAGGCGCCCTTAACGACCAGAGGAGGAACCACATTAGCAACCAGGATATTGCATGTTTTTGTGAAGGGGGTTCCTATATGAAGGAAACCCCCGGGAGGCACGGGGAGAACATGCAAACTCCACACAGAAAGGCCCTTTTGACGACCCCACCCGGGCGGTGGGCACTCGAGGACATGCGGACGGGCACGCATTTTTTCAGCGTTCACATCGTCCCAGGTGGGAATCGAACACACGACCTTCAAGCTGTGAGGCGATAGTGCTTACCACTGCACCACCGTACCTCCCACCAACTCCTTTCTAACTAGACATTTCTATCTGGTTAGGCTTGTTCGCAAATAAAAAATAATAATTTAGAAAGCAACTGGAGGCAAGATTGTGCAATCAATTCTTAAGGTCAATATAAGTCTTTTTGTGGCAAGTGACCCAGGTAAGTGTGGCAAGTGACTTCAAATTTATCTTGTTTATGCATAGGTTAACTTACTGAATAGACATGAATGTGTTAGTTATTTGGCCCCTGTTTTACTTGTGACTTTATGGCTTATTGGACAAGTCAATTAGGCCTAGTGTTGAGCTCATTTGCATATTTAAAATAGATTTTTCCAAGAAACTTGTAAAACAAAAAAGTTCCTTTTCATGTATACTTTCACTGTGTGAGGTTTGATTGTGATAGGCTTCATTTTTTCCTTTACTCCTATGCGGGTATATTTTGGGTAGCCTATATTCGATTAGTGTATAGCTCATTTGCATATTCAAATTAATTTTCAAAGAAACTTGTAATACAAAATTTTTTACTTTTCATGGATCCTTTATTGTATAAAGTTTTATTTTGATAGGAGTAAAGGAAAAAAATAGCCCCATTGGGGTGTATTGTTGTCTGGCCTTACTGGCACACATCTTGGATTGATGAGAATTAAACATATTTCCTCAACTAGGATTTCTTAGGACTTTTAGTATGTTGTTCTGGACACCTCATAGGAATGATCTAAGCTGCAAAAAATTCTTTTACAATTAGTTTGTTTTTTGGTTCCAAAATGAGTTACTTTGCCTGGACTACTACTCCTTTCAGGGAGTAGTGGAGTTGTGCAAGTACTAGTCTATTGCACTAGCCTACATGATGTAGGCTACATCATGTACCTACCTACATACATCTCATTGCATCATTTCATGTAGCCTTTAGGCGCTGACAGGGTTTTGCGCACCGTCGACTTGGAGCCTTGCCGCCGACTAGCGGCGACAGCGAGACTGTGCATACTCGAACGTAACTCGGCGCGTTGGCTGCGGTACACGTCCAAAACACTAGGTGGCTTGTACTTATGTCCGTTAAAACTACTCCCCAACACTGCGCGCACGCACCCAATGGCACGCACGCTCTGTGTGACGTCATTTGTGACGTCATATCACCCCAAGGAATCCATGGATAAAAAGACACGACAAGGATGAGCTGACAGCACGACCTGATCATGCCGGCGACTTCAGGGAAACGCCATCAGCGGGCTGCATCCAGCAGATCTCAGCCTGATCTGATCTCTGATCCCAGATCTTACCTGAACCAGGTGAGTTAACGGCTTTAGAGTAGACGGTAGCTAAACGGTATTGCTCCCAGTACTGTTTATGTAGTAGCTTACTTTTCAAAATGTTGTAAGGCGTTTATTGTTTAAAATCTAGCTAGGCTAACGTTCTTTCTCTGTTGTTTCAGGTGAGGCGGCAGCCCACCACGTACCCGCCTTTCCACGAGATGTCTCTGTTCAGCTCCACCCCGAATCGGCACGCCGACCAGGGGTCCTCCTCCACCCGGGCCTCCGTGTGCCAGATGCAGCGGGGCTCATCCGGCCACGGCCGGTCCAGCGGGGCCTCTTCCCTGGGGCTACTGCAGAAGAACAGCGGCCTGGCACTGGGCGGTCCTGCTCCGGGACAGTACAACAGCCACCATCATCATCATCACCACCACCGCCGCTACTACCAGTACCAGCAGCAGATGATGGTGTTGACAACTTCTTGGGATCGCTGTGGTGCGATCCAACGGTATGTCAACCCCGGCTTGAAGTCCGGGGCACAGCAACAGCCTCCCATCTCCACCTCTCCTTGCTCCAGCTCTGTGCCGAGAGTGAGGCAAACCAACACCAACAAAAACAAAAGGAGGAGGATACGGAGGAAGATGAAGAAACGGCATAACGCCGCTATGGGAGACCTGATCAAGTCCATGCTCAACTTCAGCCTGTAGCCTACTTTGGTGCTCCGAGTTCCAGAGCGGACATTTAAGCTGCAGCCACAGCGCCACCGTGCGCCCTACTGCTGCCAAGACATTTCCTTCGGCCAAAAAGGACTGATGGAGAAAATGAACAAACATTGTTTTGTACAACTCTGTTACAGCATGATTTATTGTAGTCATTAAATAGTTTGTTGATAATTAAATGGAGTTCTGTCCTATCTCTTCAGATTGGAAATTGCTACAGACTTACTGTATGTGATGATACTGTCAAAAGCAGTTTCATAGTGGAGGGAACATCATTCATAACATGCATCAAAACACTTATCAATCATGGTGTATCTTCACTGATGACTGTCTGTTTTGTTTAATGGCAGACTGCATTGCCCAGGGGAAACAGATAGCCTAGAAGAGTTCATTTGCAAAAACACTGGTATCTCCGTTTGTTTGTTTTTCATCCTTTATTATACATTGATGTGTGTGTGTGTGTGTGTGTGTGTGTATACAGATCCTTTCCAAAAAATTAGAATATCATGGAAAAGTTAGTTTCTTTCCATAATTCCTTTCAAAAAGTGAAACTTTCATAGATTATAGATTCATTACACACAAAGTGAAATATTTCTAGCCTTTGTCTCATTTTTCATAATTTTGGCCTACAGCTCCAGAAAACCCCCAAAACAGTATTTCAAGAAATTAGAATAGTGTGAGGAAAATCAGCAGTTACTTCTCAGTTATGACTGACTCCAGCCTCAGTCCACTCCCTCTGAATCTGCCAAATTTTTTAATCGCCTTTGCTTGACAATCCGCTGAAGACCACGGTCATCCATGGTATTTCCATATTATTTTTTGGAAAGGATCTGTATGTATGTATATATATATATATATACTATATACTGTATATACACTATATATATATATACGTATATATATATTTATTTATATATATGTATATATATATATATATATACACATAATACTGTAAATCATAATTAAAACTTTCACCTGATAATTTTCACATAAATCACCACAATAATATAGTTTTATGTGCACTCCAGGGAGCATCAAACAGATGTTTATTCATTTTAAGAATGGCATTTCACTGTTTTTGCAAATTATCTCTTCAAAGATGGTTTTCTCTATAAGCAGCCTAAGTAAAGAACCAAAAACACTTTAAGAAGGAAAACCCCCAAAAAACGACGGCATTTTATGGGATCTTGTAACTATGAGTGTGCCTAATATTCATCATGGCCTCCCATATTACAGAATTTACTGTTCAAAAACCGCCGCTAGCCGTGGACCAGCTAAACTGCCGCTAGTCGTGGACCAGCTAAAAAGTGGAGAAACAAAGAGACGATGGAGGCATAAAACTCTCATTGCTTGTACAAGTTTATATGTGTGTGTATTTTTGATTCAATTTCATATGATGTCTTTTCCCCTTTTTGCCTCTTAGAATTGTGATGTCAGAAGCAATTGTGATTTCATCCATGATCATCAGCGACATCATCAGTGATGTCATGAATCCTTCCCTGCTGAGGATTACATTCAATAGTGCATCCACCAAAACTACATGGAAAGCCTGTAGGAGAGCATTCTCTGTGCCGAGCTCAACGAACAAACAAGAAAAAGTACAAATAGAATCATTTACTACACAGGCCAAATACATCTAAATGAATGTAAATGTAGACAATCTCCAGATAAACCGTCCACAATATGTTCATTTCACACAGTCTTGGCTGTTGCAGGTCATAAGTGTACCGGCCTCCATAGTTCACTGTGAGGCTGCTTTGGAGGTATGGAGCTCAGCTGTCAGCTGTGCTCTGTGTGCACAGAGGTGTCTCCTTGCTCTTGGCTGTCATCTCACTCTGGGCCCGGTTCTGTTCCTCCCTCTCCAGCGCTTTCTCCATCTCTGTGTAGTAGTCTCTCACTCTGGGCTCGGTTCTGTTTCTCCCTCTCCAGCGCTTTCTCCATCTCTGTGTAGGTAGTCTCTCACTCTGGGCTCGGTTCTGTTTCTCCCTCTCCAGCGCTTTCTCCATCTCTGTGTAGTAGTCTCTCACTCTGGGCCCGGTTCTGTTTCTCCCTCTCCAGTGCTTTCTCCATCTCTGTGTAGTAGTCTCTCACTCTGGGCCCGGTTCTGTTTCTCCCTCTCCAGCGCTTTCTCCATCTCTGTGTAGTAGTCTCTCACTCTGGGCTCGGTTCTGTTTCTCCCTCTCCAGTGCTTTCTCCATCTCTGTGTAGTAGTCTCTCACTCTGGGCCCGGTTCTGTTTCTCCCTCTCCAGTGCTTTCTCCATCTCTGTGTAGTAGTCTCTCACTCTGGGCTCGGTTCTGTTTCTCCCTCTCCAGCGCTTTCTCCATCTCTGTGTAGTAGTCTCTCACTCTGGGCCCGGTTCTGTTTCTCCCTCTCCAGTGCTTTCTCCATCTCTGTGTAGTAGTCTCTCACTCTGGGCCCGGTTCTGTTTCTCCCTCTCCAGTGCTTTCTCCATCTCTGTGTAGTAGTCTCTCACTCTGGGCCCGGTTCTGTTTCTCCCTCTCCAGTGCTTTCTCCATCTCTGTGTAGTAGTCTCTCACTCTGGGCCCGGTTCTGTTTCTCCCTCTCCAGTGCTTTCTCCATCTCTGTGTAGTAGTCGAGAGCCTTCCGCACCGGGTTAATGATGTGTTGCTGTGGGATTGATGAAGATAGAAAATAAACATTCCACACTCAGATACTCACAGGACATTGTGGGACTGGGGCCCACAGGACAGACGGTCTGTGCCATAGCAGACGGAAGGAAGGACAGACAGACAGACAGACACACAAATTAATTTATAGAAGTGGCTACACCGCTTAAAAATCTGATGACAAACAGCTTCATTAATATTGAGATGAAACGTCCAGCACGTGAGTGACTCCTCAGGAAGATGTGCTGTTCAGGAAGGTGTGGACTGTTCTCCCACTGTGTGTAATACAGTAATGAGGTTCTGTTCAGGAAGGTGCAGACTGTTCTCCCACTGTGTGTAATACAGTAATGAGGTTCTGTTCAGGAAGGGACGGACTGTTCTCTCACTGTGTGTAATACAGTAATGAGGTTCTGTTCAGGAAGGGACGGACTGTTCTCCCACTGTGTGTAATACAGTAATGAGGTTCTGTTCAGGAAGGTGTGGACTGTTCTCTCACTGTGTGTAATACAGTAATGAGGTTCTGTTCAGGAAGGTGTGGACTGTTCTCCCACTGTGTGTAATACAGTAATGAGGTTCTGTTCAGGAAGGTGTGGACTGTTCTCCCACTGTGTGTAATACAGTAATGAGGTTCTGTTCAGTTCAGGAAGGTGTGGACTGTTCTCCCACTGTGTGTAATACAGTAATGAGGTTCTGTTCAGTTCAGGAAGGTGTGGACTGTTCTCCCACTGTGTGTAATACAGTAATGAGGTTCTGTTCAGTTCAGGAAGGTGTGGACTGTTCTCTCACTGTGTGTAATACAGTAATGAGGTTCTGTTCAGTTCAGGAAGGTGCGGACTGTTCTCCCACTGTGTGTAATACAGTAATGAGGTTCTGTTCAGGAAGGGACGGACTGTTCTCCCACTGTGTGTAATACAGTAATGAGGTTCTGTTCAGGAAGGTGTGGACTGTTCTCCCACTGTGTGTAAAACAGTAATGAGGTTCTGTTCAGGAAGGTGTGGACTGTTCTCCCACTGTGTGTAATACAGTAATGAGGTTCTGTTCAGGAAGGTGTGGACTGTTCTCCCACTGTGTGTAATACAGTAATGAGGTTCTGTTCAGGAAGGTGTGGACTGTTCTCCCACTGTGTGTAATACAGTAATGAGGTTCTGTGAAATGATGAAATGATTAAATCAATAAATCACCTCCAGGCAGGGGAAGAGGTTGGCCAGCTCGATGAACAGGGGGAAGAGGACAAACCGGATGAATCCTGTTTGAGATGAAGGCTTGGTCACCTTGTCTCGGTCCATGAAGGGGGTGACCGGAAGACCCTCCAGCTTCTCCATGTCACTCTGAGGACAGACGGACCACAAGAAAGGACCGGATTGGCGATAATGCAAGAAAGATGGAATGTAGAGCTGGTTTGTATAATCATTGTGATGTTTTAACCTATGATACTGTTTTGTCTATCTTAGCAGACCAGAATAGAATAGAACGATATTTTATTCTCTAAGTATGAAATGGCCAAGTAGAGTCAATCATTCATTGCAAACAGAACCCAGTAGTGGTACAAAATATAAGTCACCCTTCTTTATGTAGTGACACAAATGGCATGGCACAATATACTGTACATGTTACAGCCCATTTAGGAATCTTGTTAGGAAGATTGCATTGTGGTTCATCACAGACACACCTCTTAACTTCTGGAAATATTAGTATCAGCAGCAGAGATTGTATTTGAATTGCATCAGAGCGTGTTGCCTTCCAGTCATCCTATACCAGAACAAAAGTCCATCTGTGTCTCAAGAGCTCTCAGTCCAGGGTCCAAAATTAACTTTTTTCCCCCACTGGCCAAATGCAGAGTAAATGTTCAAATTTTACCTGCCACTGAATAGAATACCATTGTTTTTGTTTGTTTGTTTGTTTGTTTTGGGCTGGGGAGTGAAGCAAATCTACCAGCCACTTGCATACTGTATTTTACCAGCATTTGGCTGGTGCTAATTTTGAACCCTGGCTCATCCTGAACTAGGAAGCACCTCAAAATGATAAATGGTAAAATGGTAAATGGCCTGCATTTATATAGCGCTTTTATCCAAAGCGCTTTACAATCAGTAGGTACATTCACCCATTCATACAGACATTCATACACCAATGGCGGCAAGCTACCACGCAGGGTGCTGTTACACCATCAGGAGCAATTTGGGGTTCAGTATCTTGCCCAAGGACACTTCGACATGCAGACTGGAGGAGACGGGGATCGAACCACCAACCTCTTTTATCCAAAGCGATTAATGGACGACCCACTCTACCTCCTGAGCTACAGTCGCTCCCAAAAGTGCAACCCCCACCACCAAACACTGTACAATTCCTCAAATTGATGTTATATCAGTTATAATAATCGTCTCTAATGGTGGAAATAGATCACCACAAAAATCTTAACAAATTGTTCGAAAATTCATGAAAATCAATTGAAATGTTTTTGCGATATCCTGCTGACAGATTTTTAAAAAAATTCCAGGAGTGAAAACAACATCCTTGGCAGAGCTAATAATAATAATAATAATAATAATAATAATAAAAAAAAGACTTATGACTTGGGAAAACCACATTTTCAGGTAATTTCATTCAATTTCAGGTTGTGCCTCACAAATTCAAGATTTGAATTTATTGAATGAATTCAATGGTTGAGTGTGCCAACTCAAGGTCAACTGTTTTTTTCTACTGGCACTAATCCCGTTCCATACATAAACCACACACATAAACCACACACATAAATCATCAATAATTTGTGGAAATGAGCGATGCAGACATCTTTGCTATGAAATCACAAAATGGTCAGGTCATGTGTAACACTATGGACACAATCCTTAGAGGGATAACAGTTTTCAACTGGTCATTTGGTGTTGCAACACTATAGTTTCTCTCCATGCAACAGCAGTCAGGTACCTGGTTGTATTGTTTCTCTCCATGCAACAGCAGTCAGTTACCTGGTTGTATTGTTTCTCTCCATGCAACAGCAGTCAGTTACATGGTTGCATTGTTTCTTTCCATGCAACAGCAGTCAGTTACCTGGTTGTATTGTTTCTCTCCATGCAACAGCAGTCAGTTACCTGGTTGTATTGTTTCTCTCCATGCAACAGCAGTCAGTTACCTGGTTGTATTGTTTCTCTCCATGCAACAGCAGTCAGTTACCTGGTTGTATTGTTTCTCTCCATGCAACAGCAGTCAGTTACCTGGTTGTATTGTTTCTTTCCATGCAACAGCAGTCAGTTACCTGGTTGTATTGTTTCTCTCCATGCAACAGCAGTCAGTTACCTGGTTGTATTGTTTCTCTCCATGCAACAGCAGTCAGTTAGTTACCTGGTTGTAGAACTCCTGCAGAAGGCAGTCCAGCCAGGGCTCAGCCACCTCCATGGGCCGCGCCTCGTTGGAGATGTCACTCACTTTGATCAGGATCATCATCAGCTGCACATACATGTATAGCAGGGGGAAAAACACAAGAGCTCAACAGTCACATGACTTTTCATGACGTCATTTGCCCCGGAAGTAAGTTCTGCATTCATTTTCTCCATAGACATTTAGATAAATCCTTATATAACGAGTTTTAAAGCTGGAACCATCATCAGTGATGTCATAAATCCCACTGATGACATCATCAGTGATGTCATAAATCTGACATCATCAGTGATGCTGGTCTCATTGGCCACACAGCAGCCGAGTTGCGGGCAAGGCTGCGCAGCGGGCGGGCTGCGAATGCGGGAATGCGAGCTGCAGGGGCAGCTCAGTAAGCTGTAGTATGGGCGAGGCCGCGCATAGCGGGAGAGTTTAAGAATCGAGCACACGAGATCCATAGTAGATACAATCTAACAGACAGAGAGACCCTCTGACACACACAGCTGTGTCCTTGTTGGGCTCCTGCATTGCCCCCTCTCTCTGCTCTCTGCCCCTGATCATGTTATTCTCTGGGATAGTCATAACATGTTGTGTGTGTGCTCTCTTCTCACTATAAGATCTTTGACTGTCTGTTGTTCCGACACTGTCCTCACGAACCCTGCAACTATGAATTCCTATTCTTCTGTATTCCTATCATGAGGCAGTCTCTCTGCACATGGCTTTTGCAAAGATATGTGGCTAAATACATTTTTGTAAGATGACTTCTCTTGACTCTCGGCTCAATTATTTTGATCTCGAGTGGGTTTTCCTCCAGTTGTCACCATCACATCGTGGCTCAGTAGAGGTGCGGGAGAAGAATGTATTGATTCAATTCCTTTCTACAACGATAGGTCAATCTCACTCTTATCAAATTCTAATTGAATAAAAATTCCATTTCTGATTCCCAACCCCAATACTGACATTTCTTCATTTTCCACTTAGGAAATCTAAATGAAATCTAAATGAAACGTAACATACCTCATGCAGCAGCAGACTCTCTCTGCTCTGAGTTTTAGCAGCTATAAGTTATGATATATTCCTTCCCAATGCCTCTCCAAACTGATCCTATGGATCATGTTCCGTTGTGTTGACATCTACTGTCCTCTAGTCTTACCACATCTCTGTGCTCCTTGTTGTTGAAGTCAAAAACAGGCAGGATGGACTTGAACTTATTGAGGATCTCATTGTGTCTTGTCATGTCAGTGGCCAGGATGCATCTGCCAAAATGAAGAGAGAATAAACACTCTTAGAATGATTCGCTCGCAGCGTATGTCGCGGCGCTGTTACTGCTGAATTGCACGCATGCTAAGAGAACGACAGAGATGAGCTCACTTGATGATTCCCTCCCGTATTCGTTTGTACTGTTCGGTGGTCAGATTTCTGAAGATATTGGTCTCCGTCTAGAAAAGAGAGAGATAGAGAGATAGAGAGAGAGAGAGAGAGAGAGAGAGAGAGAGAGAGAGAGACTTCTGTTCGTTGTTACTGCCTGCAGCACAAACTCCTCCTCATACGTTCTGAACAGAACAAACGTCACATACAAGGACGTGTGACCTCGCTGACCAAGCCTTACCTTCTCCAGTATCTCAAAGGCGACGGCACAGTGGTGGTTCTCCAGCGGAGAGATGTCATTGTAGCGCAGAGCAAGTTCAGTCCGAGCATTTATCTGAAAGATCAATTTAACAGCGTTGAGTAGAATTGAACCTGCATTACTGAGCTGGAGAATGAAGCACAACTCTACTGTATACATTTGAATATTAGTAGAAGTGCACTTGGAGAACGCAGACCTTCCGGCAAGGCCAATACTCCAGTCTGCCATGATATGCACATTTTGTGAGTCGGATCGGAAACCCTAGCCCCGCCCCATGCACCCACATCCCCCCCCCCCCCCCCCCCCTCCCCCCCCCAGCCACTCCCCGTACCCACCCCTCCAACCCCCAACTCTCTATGACCATCCTATCCCTAGCTACGGCCCCTTTTCCCTAGCCCCGCCCCCGTCCTTGACCCGAATCGGATCTGCAAAAAAAAAAAAAAAAAACGTGCTACACCCTTCAACCAAGTTTCAGGAAAAAAAAACAGACAAACAAACGACACTGAAAACATAACTTCCTTGGCAGAGGTAATAATCCTGTATACAGCAGTTCTGTACAGCCTAGAGCAGGGATGGGCAACTTTGATGATAGAGAGGGCCACAAAAAAATGTCCTCGCTACCAGAGGGCCAGATTTTGCTGAGGGCTGGAGGGCGAATGGCTGGGGCATTTGAAGCCAGGTTTAGAGGAATAACTCATTTTAAATGAACAGTTGTGATGTCATTATTCAGTCTTAACCACCAATATTTTATCCTTTTCTCACTCACTCCTATGTCACCACCTGCTCTCCCTGCAGGGCTTGAAATTAACTTTTTTGACCACCTGCCAATATGGCTGCTAGATTTTAAAATGACCAGCCAATTAGAATTTCCACTAGCCAAAATGTTTTTCTTGAAATAAACCAGAATATTGAGTGGGTTAATTTAAGCATAAGTATCAGTAAGTGGCCCGGGATTCTCAAAGCCTGTGTTGAGGGTCACATGAACAAAAATGCAGTCTTGAAGCTAAATAAATCCAAAACCGTGTTAATTATTTAAATTTCTACTTAAATGTAGAACAGTCATTTCTTGCACATGAGATTACTTTTAGCCTTTTAGTCATAAAGATTATTGAAAAATATTCCATATTCCAGACTGAAATGTTATAACAGAAGTGGAGTATTGGCGAGAATGACATGAAAATTTGGACACTTATTCAGCAGGTATCTTGCATGTTGCGTTCAGGTGTACTGTAATTATTATTATTATTTTGCAATTCCAGCTCGGGCCACACAGGGGGCGCCCATCCCTGGCCTAGTGGGATAGAGCATGCCAGTAAAAATGCCATATCATATATGCTACATCCAGATTGAATGAGGTTGTTATCCAGAGGGAAACCTATGCAGCGACCTGATAGGCGTTGTTGTATCCTGTGTGGTCGAGGTCGTGACAGACTGCAGAGGTCAACATGGTCAGCAGGTCCATGCTGTCCATCTTACTCCTCAGGTCAGTCAGCCAGATCAAACCGTACATCTGCTCACAGAACAAGAAAAACACATAGTGAGTGGGAGAGGTTGTGGTTTTGAAACAAATTAAAATAGTTTTGTCTCCTAATCAAATAACCACTACTGTTGTTGCGGCCCACAGCAACACATCGTATGTCTACATCAAAGTATACAATGACATTTCAAGCATTTGCCCTGGCTTCAGCTATGCCAGAAGTAGTCTCGCTTGCCAGACTCTCTCCCTACAATGGGAGTCTCATTGACTACGTTTACATGCACACAATATTCCACTATTATTCGGAAAATGACAATATTCTGAATTTGATAAGGGTCATGTAAACAGTATTCCAGTTGCATTTTCCGAATTTGCCCTTTTTCCGAATTTAGCATTTTCCGATTAAGACATCTGGGTTATTCCAGTATTATTCGGGTTTTCGGAGGATTCTTTGATCATGTATATATACAGCGCATTCGGAATATGCGTCTCAATCAATGGTCTCAATCAGGGTTTTTACCGCAGTTTGCGATGCATGTTGCCTGTTTGTGGTCAACTGATGTGTGCTAGAAAGCGCTAGAAGAGGCGATATAATTAAGCAATATATCACGAGAGCAAGTGTGTTGTGATGAATATATCACACTGATAAGCTGTTATCCCACGAGGCCGCAGGCCGAGTGGGATAACAGCTTATCAGTGTGATATATTTCACAACACACGCTGCTCGAGTGCTATATTGCTTTTATAAAACGGTTTCCAAGTATAATAATATAATAATAATAATACTATAAGTCCGACTGGCATGGTTTTTCTTTAAGAGTCAGTTGAAACACTACTGTAAGGCGGGACCTCTAGCAAGAAGATAGACGTGCGGGTGATTTGATTGGATCGTTCTGGAGACTGAAGTCGACATTGGCCAATCCTGGCGCTTGCTGAGAGCAAAGCCCGACCAGGGGCCGGTTGCACCAATGGCGGCGATTGAGCCAGAAAGACAGTCTGAATGAAATTGAATGTAACGTTCCCAATTCTATGTATTAACTTCTAAAAAACTAACGGCAACATTTTGGAAGGCTAAGCCACACAACTAGTTAGTTATAATCTAACGTCGTGCTTTCAAAGACAGCGAACTGGCGGTGTTACGACGAACACGGCTCAGTTGACCGCAGTTACGACGATGACGGTCAAAAAGGTCTCCGCGGAGATCTCTGTTACAGGCAGTTAAGACCAGTGTAAGACCAGTTGGTGCAACCGGCCCCAGAGCCGTATGCCGACACCAAGTAACGTACTTTTAGTAAGAGAGTTGCGCCATCATGCGTCCATAATGACTCATTGTACAAAGACTTGAAGGACTAGTGACCCTCCATACAGCAGATCAGGAGAAAGCTGTTTGGCTCGAGCACAGCGCTGCCATTTAGTAAGAGAGTTGCCATGGTAACCAATAACCCATGGCCATGGGTTATTGAACTCGGTTACTGGAATTATACAATGGCTGTGAACCAATCAGATTGCTTGATTTGAGGTACCCCTTTTATAATCATATATAATCCATCATCTCTGGCATGCGAAAAGAAAAGCCCACATTTCTGATCGGGAGGAGATGAGAAACATCGATTGGTGCCCACGGAAGTCCAAAGTGCTTGCGAGCCTGCGAGGTATAACGTAGGCTACTAAGCCTACTTTATGAAGGACTTTGATGTGCCAATAATCGCAACGCCAAACTTTCCAGCAGCAAGCTCCTGAAATGGACCAAGTGATCCTCTGTTTATTCTCAAGAGAAAAACTCTGCCTACCTGCATCTCTCTCTCTCTCTCCCCCCTCCCTCACGTGTCGGGGAGGGCGAGCTACGGCTGCATGTAAACGGGAATATTAGTGGATTATTCATTTAGTCGGAATATTGTCATTTTCCGAATATGGGCAAAAACCGGAATATTGTGTGCATGTAAACGTAGTCACTGTTGATGATGTTGTTTCACAGCGGCGCAGGCAGAAGTGGCCTGCTAGCCGCCGGCTAACAAACGGCATCCAATGGCTTGACTGACTTTAACTTCAAAGATGTGTTGAGGTCAAAGCTTGACCTTCCACACATCGTCAGTGTTCCAATCCATACACCTCCTTCACCAATTAGCCATCAAGGATGTGATGATTGGAGAGGTACCAGGGCCTCTCCATGATTTGCCCTTACTAAAACCTTCTCCCTCTCCCTCCCACACACACACACACACACACACACACACACACACACACACACACACACACACACACACACACACACACACACACACACACACACACACACACACACACACACACACACACACACACCATCTGGGTGACACAGAAGCAGTGTTTGAAGTTGTGGAAAGGGATGTTGTTGTAGCGGCGGTAGACTTGGAACAGGAACTGCTGCAGCACCTCTGGCTCGATGTTGAAGGTGGCTGTGAAGTCTAAGTCCGTGTACATGACCTGCAGGAGTACCATGATCTCTGCATCCTCCCACTGCCTACACACACACACACACACACACACACACACACACACACACGCATGCACACACGCACACACACACACACACAGGCACACGCACACACGCATGCACACACGCACACACACACGCACACACACACACACACACACACACACACACACACACACACACACACGCCCACACACACACACCAGTTGCATTTGCCTAAAACGCTCGGCGATGAATGGAAAGAATCAATGAAGTAACCAAACCTGAGTGAACGCGCGCTTCCTCCCGTCACGTCACGTGAGAGCCCCACACTTCACGCTTCCTCCCGTCACGTCACGTGAGAGCCCCACACTTCAAACACAGTGCGTATAGACTACTTGCACAACTCCACTACTTCCTGAAATGAGTAGGGCATCTTGGTTTCCTGTCCTCCACTATTGGATGAACTGATTAATGTCAGGTGTGCCTGATCACTGTTGTTGTGACTGCAGCAGTCAGGCACACCTGACATTAATCAGTTCATCCAATAGAGGGAATGCACCGACGCCACGCCCCCTCCCGAACACGCCCCCTCAGCCGGACTGAGCAGCACTGAGTGTCAAATTTCCAAAACAAACGTGGCTTCTGCCAGGGGTAGTAGCGAAACCACGGTTAATATAAACGATTATCTGCTTAAAATAAAGGCAGTTGGACTCGAATGTGACCCTTACAGCTTGCCAAAGAACCAGTGGTCCATGGACGTAGACATGTGGCCAGGAATAGGGTTTCCTGACATTTATATGTACTTAATATCGACGCCGGGGAAATACACAAACCAAAGCATGAAAGCATACAAGAGCCTGGACGCGTGGTCGTACTTCAAGGCTGGATTTGTTGGCGACATTAAAGTAACGAGGACAGCAATGGATATTCTGGTTGTATGTGGAGAGGTACATATTTATTTTATTACAACTTTTATTAAGAAAAATATAGCATACGCTGTCCCTAGCTTTGTTCATAGTGAACACTATCACTCATGTAACGTTATATCTGTGCAGGTAGAACACAGCCAGAGAATGAATGAGCCCTCATTGAAACCCTGGATAGCTGCAGAGAAGACCGGGGCCGTTTCATTAGCTTTCGGCAGCCTGTAAAAAGATACCTCCGACGCCTTGTTGAATCTATTTTTACAGTCAATGGCACAACAGCACTTTACCATTTTCGTTGTTTTCTCGCGGAAGCTGAACGCTAAACACCGTGACCCGGCGGCGCCACCTGGCTTGTTTAGACGTTTTGACACTCACTGCAGCTGAGTGGGCGTACCCGCACTGACTGTCGTGTCCGTGACGTCACGTGCATTCCCTCTATAGTGTAGGACAGGAAACCAGTATGCCCTACTCATTTCAGGAAGTAGTGGAGTTGTGCAAGTAGTCTATTAGGCCTGTCGTGAAGAGCTTCTTTTGATTGGTCCGCACGTCGCGGGCCTATTCGTATTGAGATGAGTGCGTCGGTCAGATGAAAAGCGTGCGGGACCCTAACCTCTTCAGAGATGCATCAGAGGTGCCTGACGGACACGAGCGACCCTTATAAGTCTCTTTCTCTCTCTTCCTGTGCTTCTATTGAACAAGCAGGTGCTGCTGGCACTGTTTTCTCCTCCGTGATCACACAGGCACACAGACAGCTAGCACCACCTCCGTATCTAGAGAGTGTTAAAAACGGATGCAGATTGCAGATGATTATCAAACACCACCTGTACTGTTTTATTCGTTTATGTGATACCCGAGAGACTATAAATAATATGTTTATTTTGCATAAGGTGAAACGGTCTGTTGACTTATGGGATAAATCAATCGTCTCATAAAAGACAGTTACAGTGTAGAGCCCTATGTGAGTCCGAAGATGAAAAAGGTCTCTGTGTGCCCAGTTATGCTCTGGAACCCTTCTCTTAGCAATAGAGACTGGTAGGTTTAATGCTCCTCCTGAAGAAGATCTGTTTATGATGCGATTTAGATGAAATTGAAAAGGAGACTTTTTGCTCTATTGCTCTGCATATGATGATGCAAGGGAAGTAGGGATGCACGATATATCGGCAATCATATCGGTATCGGCCGATGTTAGTCATTTTGTAACATATCGGTCATATCGGTATCGGTCAGATGTTGCAATGTTAATATCGGTTATCATTATCAGCCAAATTCTTCACATTGATATGAAATAATGCAGTAAATCTATGATTTATGGGCTTTTTCAAAGGCTTTGCAAATAAAGAAATGCATAACTTTTTCAAATTCAGTGTTAACATGTGTTTTTCAGTATGTACAAAATGTGATGATCATAAAAATGTGGTTTTATACAGATCATATCTACATCGGTAAATATCGGTTATCGGCCATAACAGCAATGTTAATATCGGTTATCGGCATCGGCCAAAATTTTCATATCGGTGCATCCCTAAAGGGAAGTGCTCTTTAGTCAAAATGTGTCCTCTATTTATGCCGAATTTCTTTTTTTTACTTGGATGACTATGAGAAACTGGAGCTGTGTTTAAAAAAGGGACCTTCCCCACTGCAAGTTTTATATGTCAGGCATGGGAACATATGGGGGGTCTTGGGTAATTGGAGGTGTGGCTAAAACCTCTTTGGGGGCCAACAATTCCTCTATTCAGGAAAGACCACGAGTTCACATACGAGTCAAAACTCACCAGTTATCGAAGGTTGGAGTCTTTAGATACTGCCTCACTTGTTCTGATACTTCCAGGGAGCTGGGAAGGCAGCAAACACACTTTAAAAGCACAGGTATAGAGAGCCAAAGTGAACGTCACTTCCTGCTTCAGCACTGTACCAGAGATTTTCATCCGCCATTTATTTTCCCATAGACATTTCGTAAAATGCATATAAAAGAGTTTTACTGGTATAAAAACCAAACGGTACAGATATATTAGAAACAGGAAAGATCGCATAACATTTCACTCAGACCAAAACGTAAAAAAATGAGGGTTTGAAGAAAATATTTTTTCAATGTTGTTGTTTTTAGGTTTTGGTCCGAGTGAAATGTTCTATGGTCTCTCCCGATTATAGCGTTAGCTGAACCGTTTGGTTTGAACCAGTAAAACTGTTTTTATAAGCATTTTACGAAATGTCTATGGGAAAATAAATGGCAGATGAAAATCTCTGGTACAGTGAGTACTGAAGCAGGAAGTAGGCGGTCACTTTGCCAATGCCTCTCTATTAGAGCCATTAAAATGACCAGGAGTTCTGAGCACGTGTTGCATGTTGTGCACCTATACCTCATTTGGAGGAACTTGTCCCGCACGTGCTCGCACTCCTCCCTGGTTTTGCGTAGCGCCCTCTTGTGGTAGAAGGGTGAAGGCTTGTGTGTGCCCTCCGACAGCTCCTTGAACAAACCCAACCAGCTCAGATGCTCCACGCTCTGAAAGGGAAAGGGAGTACCAACCATCAGCTCAGCCTCAGAGGTTAGGGAAGCCGGCTTCGGCAGCTTGTCACCGGAGGGTTGCTAGTTTGAATTCCCAGAACACCTCTTCAGATTTAGGTGAGGGAAAGGATGATGTCGTCCCTTTCCTCTGTAAATACTGTCAAATTGCCTCATCTGAACGTAGGCACAGTGATGCAAAAGAGCATACATACATGTAAAAAAAAAAAAAAAAAAAAAATAGAGAAAGAAAGAAAAAATCACTTCAAACCACAGATATTTCATTTACATGTTGGAACCACTGCAAAGAGGAAAATTGTATCCACAAAACAGTTAATTTTTTTCAGATTAGAAATAAACTTAAAAACGAAAGTCCAATCAAAATAAATAAATAAAATAAACTTGAGTTGTATGCAAATATTTATACCCCCATGTTTTACGATTTTATCCAGTTCCATGTATTATATTTCTCCTCTCAAAAATGTCAGCTTTAAAAGCACAGAAATACTTTGAATCTACCTCCAGTTTCTCCCTGAATGAATCCACCTGCTTCTTCATCTCATACACGACTGCAGGAGCCTCCCCGGCCTCGACCAGGATCTTCTTCTCCAGGCCCTGCAGTCTGAACAAACACAGTGTTGGTATGGTGCACATTCATTCCATTGAGTTGAGCATCACCCTAAGAATAGTTGATTATAAGTCTCCTCCCAGAACAAACGGATACTGCCATAACCAAAACATATGTGTTGTCTAAGTTTCTTTTGGTATTGTACTTTTTTAAATTTTCACTTCATTTTTTTTTCAAGCCCACCCTCCCCGTTTTTCCTCCCAATTGTACTTCGCCAATTCCCCTGCTGTCCCAGTCATTGCTCCACCCCCCTCTGCCGATCTGGGGAGAGTGGTAGGCATTGTAGCACATGCTTCCTCCGATACATGTGCAGCCAGCTGTTTCTTTTCACCTGACAGCGAGGGGTTTCACCGGCAGGAACGTGGCACGCGGGAGGATCACACTATTACCCCCAGTGCCCCTCCCCCACGAGCATGGTGCCCCGACCGACCAGGAAGAGGCGCTAGTGCAGCGGCCAGGACACATCCAGCTTCCCACCCGCAGACACGGCCAATTGGGCCTGTATGCATGCCAGACCAACCGGCGACCCTCGTATTGGTAGGCAGGCAATCTACTGCTGCACTACCTGGACGCCCACTTCAAGTATTACATCTTTTCTTTTTTGCATCATAAGTAGGGCTGGGTTAAAAAAAATCTATATATCGATATTGAATCGATATTCATGTGAAGGAACAAGTATCAATACATAAATCCCAGTATCGATCTTTTAAAATGCAACAAATGCAACATAGGCTATAATATTATAGGCTGTGTGTGGTAGTTAAAACATAGTTTCAAGTTTACTTTTATTTATGTTTGTAGTTGAAACAAAAACATAAATACTGTAGGCTACATGTGCATTGTGCATGCACCATGAGCCAGATGTACAGACCTCAAATCTGTTTGCACTATAATGTTTGTGAACTGGAAATGTTCATGAGCTGTATTTTATTTTATTTTATTCACAAAGCATTTATACTTTATGAAACACTGTTTACAACATGCTGCTGTTCAATGATTCTGTTGTATAGTGGAAATCTAAATTTGTTTGGCTTCTCACAGAAGACTGTAAAGAAAGAGACAGAAGACTGTAAAGAAAGATAAGATGTTGAATGACTATGTTGGTCATGTTTAAATAAAAAGGAATTACATGATGTAACTGCTTGCTTTATGGTCAATTCTTAATGTAAATATTCATATTTTTTAATAATGCACCAGGTTAGAGGGTTCCTTGTACAATTTACAGCATTAGTTCTTTGAGAATCTCTTCCATTATCAAAGCAAAACTGGTATTGTAACTAAAATATCGATATCGAATCGTATCGGAAATCGTATCGACTTGGGACCTTGTGTATCGGAATCGTATCGTATCGGGAAGTCAGTGGCGATACCCAGCCCTAATCATAAGAGGATTCTTTTTCTCTTCTTTCTCCTCCCTGCCTACCGTTTCTCCATGGACGAGAGGTCAAATCCTAGTGCCGCCACAGCCAGCTCCACACCTGCAACGACAAGACGGGAGGGGAGAGATTCTCAAAAAATGTTCAGAAATAAATTGTGACTACGGTGTTTCCCTGGTGAAGATACGTAACGGCTCACTGTCGCACTCGGCAGCCACCACCTCCAGCCTGTAGCAGGAGTTGGGGCCGTTGGGCTCCAGGTGGGGCGAGATGTTGATGATGTTGCCTTTGGGGTTGTAGAGCTTCAGGATGTCGTGGGGTCCCGCCTCGGCTGCAGAGCGGAACAGGTCTGGAAACAACAAGCCCACAGTGTTGACGATTTAAAACCAACACTATGCCAATGGGTCAGTTCATTAGGGATAATTGCGTGGACAAACAACTCTCCCATCAACACTCCAAACAGGTGTTCTTGTCACAGAAAAAAAAATCAACAATTCATAACACTGGGAAATTGATTTTGTAAACTAACGAGGGTATATCACACCTGTGTCCACCAGACATGGACACAGGTCCCCCCCCCGAAGCGGCTCTCCGCTCTGCTCTGCTAAACATATGCATTGTATTATATGTTATTGTATGTCAAGAGAGAAACATTCACACACTGAGGGGTGGGGTGGTGGGGCAATTCGGCCTGCTTTATCGCATCCCTCAATTACTTGTGGAATGCTTCCATTATTTTGGCAGCTACTTGGGTTCAAATGGGTTTGTTTGAATTGTTTGTATCAATGAACTAAATGCAGTAATCTTCAGATTATGGTCGCCTAATTGTTGTTGTTTATACGGGGCATCAATTACATCTACCCACTTCTCCAAGGGCCACTACCCCACTGAAGAGCTGAAGACACACTGACAGCTGACAGACAGCTGAAGACAGACTGAAGAGCTGTCAGTGGCAGCTGCATCACTCTCCGCAGCTCAGGCAACACGTACAGTCCATCCTCGGCTTGTGCATCACTCTCTGCAGCTCAGGCCAACACAGTCCATCCTCGGCTTGTGCTGTGGCTGTGGCTGAGCTACACATTTTGTCCCGGGTGTGTTCTCCTTTTCACATGCCAACAGGAAAGCTGTTAAATGACACTGCCGTAGTAGTAGTAGTAGTAGTAGTAGTATATCAGTGAACTCTTCCCTATGTATCCCATGTTCCCAAGGAAACCTACATGGTGGAGTTGGTTTAATTAGTAAAGACAGATCAAGCATTCTTCTTGAACAACAGGAAACACATTTGGGAGAGTTTTGGCAAATTTATGATAAGCAAATGTCCCATAGGCTACATATGACCCAGAGAAGCAGATACCACTTCTTACCTAGTGCTGTGCATGGTGCACCAACACTATATCTAGTATCATTTTACACACACACACACACACACACACACACACACACACACACACACACACACACACACACACACACACACACACACACACACACACACACACACACACACACACACACACACACACACACACACACACACACACACACACACACACACACACACACACACACACAAAAGTACCTACCTTTTACATCCTGTGCAGGACAATCCACTGGGAACTCGGCCTGCTCTGGTCTCCCGTTCACTGTGAAGTAGATGATTTGTGTTGTTGCCATATCAGAGGTTTGGAGCTGTGATGTTGCCACGTTCAGTGCTGATCTGAATCCACACTGTCTGTCGCTTCATCGTTTTATACTGGAGTGACACTGACTCCACCCCCTCCCTCTTTCTGCTCCTCCCTCCCTGTTTACAGTTTGTAGCATTGGCCCAACAGATCACAGGGAAATTAATGCATTGATTTATTTCAAAGTGACACTTGGTTGTTTGTTCTGTGCTGCTCTCTCTCTCGTAGTCTCGGCACCATTCACCCCGCTTTTTCTCGTGGGGGCGTAAACCAAGCAACCGGAAATAGGTGCGCCAAGAAACGTCTTTGTTGCCGTTAGCTTGACGCGGCGAGGTTACGTTAGCTAGAGCCTGAAAAGAACAACAACACAAGTTGTATAGTAGCGTTAGCACATTTCTAGTAACTGCCGAGGAAGGTTTCTGGAGAGCCAAAGACAATGGAGTACTCGCCATGTGAAATGTTATGATCAATGTCCATGTCTTTCCCAATCCCAGCACAGGCTGTTGTTGATGCTTCAACTGTTGTAGCCTATTCGATCCTCCATTATCAATAACAGCGGACAGACAACTAGTGTTATAACTATTCCATCAACTGCCCATTTGTTTGAAAAGTAAAGATTCTGTATTGGCTTAAAATATGTGAGATTGTGAATCCGCAATGTTTCTACAAGAACTTCTTCAAAAACCTCCATCTTTTGTTTTGTCGTTTGCCGTTTTATTTTCTGATTCGTTGTGTCTAATTGTCAAGTTAACGAGCTATTTCCGCTGTTACTTCCTGTCTAGGGCGGGCTCTAGGCCGGAACCAGACAGGGAGACAAAATCAGCCAGGCTCTTTCTTCTCGCCGAGAAGAGCCCCCCCCCCCCCCCCCCCCCCCCCCCTCCTCGGCAGATAGACCTCCACTACGCTAGATGGCGCTGTTTGAAGCGTATCTAGAGTTCCAGTTCATGCAGATCGTCTCTTTCATGACGTCGTTTTTTGTGACCGCATGGGCAACCGGATGAAAAGACCAACGTGGTGTATTCTGTGGAGCTGGGCGATTATTACTCGGGTGTTTTTTTTGTCAGAGTTTATTTTAGAAATCGCCAATTAACTGCGATGACCGAAGGCAAAGCGGCTGCGGCTGCTAACCCGGCTAAAGAGCTGCTGGCGTTGAACCCCAAAGAACAAGCAGAGTTCAAGAAAAAGGTCCAGGCGGTGAAGAAGAGACCTGGCAAGGTTCGTGGCGAATGCAATGGTCCTTAGTGAAACGTGTTCAAATAACCCTGAGACTATACCTCAACGTTGCTGTTTTTATGTTTGTAAAAACTTGCCCACGTCTTTTAACTGCGTTGTTCCAGGTATTCGTTGTCGCCCATAAACCATTTAGCTTTTAGCTAGTTAGACGACTCAGCTTCCAGCAAACGTTACGTCAGATGTCACTTAGCTTCTAGCGTTAGCTAGGTCTGCTTCCAATGTTTGATATTTCTCTGACTGCGTCTGCGTCACACAATTTCTTATTATTGTGCTTGCAGATAGGCAAGCACAATCTTAGAATCTCTCATACTTCTTTATTATTTCTTTCTTTATTCTGTTTTCTTCTGGTCAAAAGTTTGGTTCGCCATTTCTCCTACAGTTTTCACACTACACAGACATGGAAGACATCAAAACGTGCGGCTCATTGAGGAATCGTGTGCATTTGGATTGCTAAGGGTTTCGTTCGCCGGTTTTCGCGATATAGGCGTTAACGTACGATTTTTTTTCCCATTCACTTGAATGGGGTTTCGAAATCGTTGGGATTAAATTAGCTCTAGCTCAGACACCGTATGACCTGCTATTACCAAACTTTGTAGGTAGGTTTACAGAGTCACCTTTTACTCTGTGCGGGAAAATTTTAGTATTTGACCAGATGGTGGCGCTATAACAGCCGTCCTTACGTTTTGGTCCATAACTTTTGAACCGTAAGGGCTACATTCAAAATTCTTTTTTCCCTGGATTCCTTGGGCCATTCCGCATCTGCTGATATAGGCCCCGCCCATTTCCGTCTAACTAGATTTTCCGCCATTTTGATTTTTGTTGAAAAGTGTTTTTTCGCTATTTCTCCTTCAAATTTTGCCCGATCTTCACCAAACCACATCACACAGCGTGTGTGGACTGTCCCGCACAAAACTTATTTTGCGTTTTTTTGAAATTCCGCACCGTTGCGATATAATCGACCTCCAAATTTCTGTGGGTGGGGCCTATTTCACAAAGATCGTCCGACGCTAACCAAACTTGGTACAGGTGTGGACGGATGTACTCTGAGCCTATAGGACAAATATTGTGTCATTTCGCCTCTAGGGGGCACTATAACAGCCATCCTTACGTGTTGGTCCATAACTTTTGAACCGTAAGGGCTACATTCAAAATTCTTGTTTCCCTGGATTCCTTGGGTCATTCCGCATCTGCTGATATAGGCCCCGCCCATTTCCGTCTAACTAGATTTTCCGCCATTTAGAATTTTGTCGAAAAGCGTTTTTTCGCTATTTCTCCTTCAAATTTTGCCCGATCTTCACCAAACCACATCACACAGCGTGTGTGGACTGTCCCGCACAAAACTTATTTTGCGTTTTTTTGAAATTCCGCACCATTGCGATATAATCGACCTCCAAAGTTCTGTGGGTGGGGCCTATTTCACAAAGATCGTCCGATGCTAACCAAACTTGGTACACGTGTGGACGGATGTACTCTGAGCCTATAGTACAAATATTGTGTCATTTCGCCTCTAGGGGGTGCTATAGCAGCATTCAGTACCTGTAACACCATAGCATCCAGTTAATACACCCTTGCAACGGCCTAAACACGTCCTAGCTACACATTGCCGATTGGGGCTGTATGATACTGGATGGGAGGGCGGGGTCTAAGGCAGGGGCGGTGCAAGCGGGGCGGAGCGTCACGCGGGAGCAAGCACAATCAAATTTGCTTCAGCAAATTTAGCCCGTTCTAGTTTTTCTTATTCTTTTTCTTCTTCCTTTTCTTGTGTAGGCGTACAGTGACAGCCCAGGAGTGGTCTATGTGGGCCACCTGCCTGTTGGCCTGTTTGAGACTCAGCTCAAATCATACTTTCAACAGTTTGGAACAGTCCTGAGGCTGCGACTGGCCAGGAGTAAAAAGGTAACTAACATGACAGAAATCATGCTCCACGGGAGACACTCGACTCTGCTCCTTTTTCCAGCATAGAACATCTCTCTTGGCAATGTGTTTTAGGATGGGCTTCTAAGTAACAATACCTGTATTTTCCTCAGCCACCTGCAGAATAGGGCTGTGCCGATAGGCAATATATTGTTTAGCATACGATTATCATATCATTATCATCATTCAGTGGAATCATATAGCGGCCATCATGTTGATAATGCTCACTGCTGTCTAGATGAATGATAAACTCTGTTAAAAACTCTTGACAAAATGAGATATGAAACATTTTAAGGAATATTTATTTGAAAAGGAGAAAAAAAAGTTTGACATCACACCTCTTGTTTTCAAGACTATCACAATATTGATTTCAATCATAATTGCCAAGCCCTATATTTTAACCAGGGGTGTCGTGGAGGGTAAACGCAAGTAAACGCAGTTCACCCACCCCTTTGAAATGAGGCAGATAGTTTACTCGCCTATTTTCAGATCAACTGTATAAATCAATAAGGGCAAACAAGGTGCGTAAACTACTCACCTTGGATAGTTTACCCACCTCTGTATTTACCACTACACCCCTGATTTTAACACAGTTATCACTAGACAAGCGGTGGCTGCATTTTCAAACAGCCACAATATCCCTGCTCGTGCCAAGGCATTTGTTGCAACAGTGTTAAGGATGGATTCCAAAGGCATGATCTATTACAGTAAAGTAAAGGTAAAGTCCCACTGATTGTCGCACACCTGAGTGTGCGAAATTTGTTCTCCGCATTTGACCCATCCCCTGGGGGAGCGGTGAGCGGCAGCAGTGCCGCGCTCGGGAATCATATGGTGATCTAACCCCCCCAATTCCAACCCTTTGATGCTGAGTGCCAAGCAGGGAGGCAAATGGGTCCCATTTTTATAGTCTTTGGTATGACTCGGCCGGGGATCGAACTAACAACCTCCCAGTACAAATGAAAGGCGACACATCAAATCCCCAGTAGAAAAGGTGTACACATAATTTGGCTTGTGGCACAGACTGAAAATGACCTCAGGTCCTCCCAGTGGTCTGGGGTCAGATAACTGTGCCTATAGTATTATGGTGCATTAAGCTTATCACCTGCTCCTCCTATTGGCAGTGTGATAAAACCCATGTGCCTACAACAACTTGAGGAAAAATACATTTAAAATAGCAAATCCAAAGAAAGTTTTCATCTTAAAGTGCAGGTATGAAGAACTAGGAATCAATTCAGATAGGTAACACCTAACTTTAGTTCTGTCTGTTCTTTTCTCTTGTATCTTGGTTTCCAGACAGGTGGCAGTAAAGGCTATGCATTTGTAGAGTTTGACTGTGACGAGGTGGCTAAGATTGTTGCAGAAACCATGAACAATTAGCATCACCGTGTCCTGCATCGGACACCTCTTTGCCTGTTTCGTCACGTCCGGGTCAGAGGTCTCTGATGTGGTTTCCGGTACTTTAGCGGGCATTTCAGATGCCGGATCGCCGCTTTGTGAAAGTGGAACTAATTTATACATCTATATGTGTCAATATGAGGAATTTCATATGAATATGTGCATGGTAACATGTCAAATTACTTTAGGAAAGTGACTTTGATGACAGAAAGCCATAAGACGTGCTTGGGCGACGAGAGTTACTGATCTTTACCGCTTCTATTTTGGCACTTAATAAAGTTGCTAGCTTGCTAGCTAACTAACGCTAGCTTTGTCTAAACAATGAAAGTGAATGATGCATAGTCGAATTGCCGTGGCCCGTGAGAATGACTTCACCAAAGAGCCATCTGTCTCAAATGCATTCATTTTCTGATATCTGCAACCAAAAATACAAAAGCTTTTAAAAAGTGTTGATTAAAAATGAAAATAACGTCCGTCTGTGGTGTGTGTGTGTGTGTGTGTGTGTGTGTGTGTGTGTGTGTGTGTGTGTGTGTGTGTGTGTGTGTGTGTGTGTGTGTGTGTGTGTGTGTGTGTGTGTGTGTGTGTGTGTGTGTGAGTGAGTGAGAGAGTGACTGAGAGAGAGTCTGTCTCTCTATTGCAGCCAGGCAAAGTCTGATCAGAAAAGGTGAAAGATAAACTGGATAGATTTTACATTCAACTTTGTGTTGTGTCTGGTTTTTCTTCTAAAGTAAGACAGAGAAATAAGAAGAGACAGACCCGGCCACAGAGAAAGTAAGAGTTTGATAAGATGTGTGGGTGTGAGAGAGTTTTCCTTTTTACAGGAACATCAAGATATTAAAAAATATATATATATATAGAAGATGTTAAAAAAAAATTATATAGAAATTTAAATGTTGCACTGGTTTAAGGTAAATATACATCTGATAAATGCAATGTAATGGAAAATATATATGGCAATTTATAGAAGTTTAAAAAAATTATATCAATTTACAGATGCCAAACATGCGAGTAGTCGCAAAGAGGAAGAAGGAGGACAGGAAGAGGAGGAAGTGGGCCCCGGAGGCCATGCAACAGGCCATGGATGAGGTGGCAGCAGGCAGGCTCTCAAGCGGGCAGGCAGCCAAGAGGTTTGGGGTCCCAAAGTCCACCCTGTGTGACCGAGTCAGTGGAATTCGGGTGGCCTCTGATTGTGTCTATGGTCAGAGGCCACTTCTCACCCCTGAAGATGAGTATTCCCTGGTGGAGTACTGTTTGTACTCTGCCAGTCATGGGTTTCCACACTAATTACTTTTCCAGAGTAACTTGCCCAACACTGGTGTGGGGTTCAAAGACTGCAGTTGACTTGTCGGGCTCTTCCCGATTGTGATCGGGGGGTCTGGATTGACAGCACTCTGTCCTTCTCAGAACATCTGACGAAGCTCCAGGCCAAGGTCAAATCCAGGCTGGGCTTCCTGTATAGGAACCGTTCCTCTTTCACTGCCTCGGCCAAACTCACCCTGGTCCAGATGACGGTCCTCCCTCTATTTGATTATGGAGATGTGATCTACAGGTCGGCTGCCAAGGGAGCTCTCGATCACCTGGATGTCTTATATCACTCTGCCATACGTTTTGCCACCAATGCCCCTTACAGAACACATCACTGCACACTGTACTCCATGGTAAACTGGCCTCCCCTTGAATCCAGGCGCAAGATACACTGGCTTACCCTGGTTTACAAATCACTCCTAGGCCTCACTCCCCCCTATCTTACACACCTATTGGAACACTCAACTCCCACTTACAGCACCCGCACTGCATCTCACATTCTTCTGAAGGTCCCCAAAGCTCACACATCTCTGGGTCGCTCCTCCTTCCAGTTTGCTGCAGCCGATGACTGGAACAAATTAGAAAAAACCCTGAAAATGGAGAGCTTTGTCTCCATCCGTTCCTTCAATCACTTAATTACCAACACTATGGCCCAATTCCAATTCGCCCCCTTACTGACTCAAGCCCTTAGAGGCGCGTTCACGTGAAGGGAGTGAGGGCTTAGGGATGTCCCACGGTGAAATCGCAAAGTGAATGAGGGCTCAGAGTGAGCCCTTTCTGCCCCCTTACCGTAAGGGAGCAGCTATGGCCACTTACGGAAAGGGAATTGCCCACAATGCATAGCGTTGTGACGTAAAACGGGGAAGGCTGCAAATATCTGTCAAAAAAATAAAAGAACACGCGCGAAACGAACGCGGTGTTTGCGAGTGCGCTGGAATGCCTTAATTGACAATGAAACATTACATTAATAGGGATGTCAGATTAGACAAAAATATTATATCAGAGGAATGCAAGTAGTTATTTTACACAATCCTAGAATAATCATCGATCATTTCTATTACAATTGCAATCCACAACCTTTTTGATGAATGAGAAATAGTTTTACCGAATCTGTATTGTACAGTATTGACATTGTGTATAATGTTGGGTGACATGTCATTATTATGCTTATTTTAATTATAATTACACATGTTGCAGATTGCAGATTTTGCAGTAGGCTACATTTATTTTTAAATTACCTATGTAGAGCCAGAGCCTGGATGAGAACAGACTCATCAGGGATTATATCCCTCAAAGCGTCTTGACAATAAACAATATAATAGCGAGCCCAAAACCTGCCAGAGTCAACATCATCTTGTCAAGTGCAAAGGGCTCTGCTGTCCCAATCCTCTTATTTAGCCAATGTGGATCCCTTCCACACTTGATGACTCAACCACTTTCAGATGGCGGCCATTAGAGGGACTGAGGGTTCAGGGCTTGAGTCTTTAGGGGGCGGATTGGAATTGGGCCTATGGCACACACTTGTCGTTGCTCCTCATGATGCTGTCCATGTTGCCCCTTTTCTCTGATTCCCTTGTTCTTGTACTCACTGTTGGCTACTGTGTAACTTTTATGCTTTTATTTTCCCCCCAACCCCTTTCCCCTCAGGAGGGTTTTTTTTTCCTCCCACCAGGCCGTTATTGAAAATAAGAATTTGTTCTTAATTAACTTGCCTGTTTAAATAAAGGTTGATGATGATGATGATGTGAATCGGCATTATCAAACATGTTTGATATTTACAACTCGACAGACAATGGAATCTTGAGCAGAGAGCCAATGAGAGCAAGCGGGCGTGGGGAGTGGGGAGAAATGACGTGTGCTCCACAGTCGTGCTGGCGTGCTGCAAACGTCTGCAGGCTACAGACAGAGCGCACAGAAAGGAAGAGAATTGGTACCAAAAACACGCACACAGCTCTCCATACACTGCCTGCACAACACGAGATCTCTGCCTAACATGCCTAGGCATTCTGTTGCTCATCACAAGCCAGGCGATTAATAAAATACTCGTATTGTTTTAATTTTTACTAATGTAATTGGTGTGCAATGATTACATGCAACTTGATTGTTTATGCTAGCTAGCTAGTTACAGTAACGTTAACATTAGCATGTTTCCACGTTAAGCGGTCTTTTTTCCGCTATTTACAATTTGAATAATTACTATCCCCATCCATAATAAGATAGTACCTGGCTTCATCAGTAAATGGGGGCCACTGTCTCACGTCATCAATCCAGCTATGACGCTGTCATTCATTTGGCATAGCGTTACTGCAGTCTGCCAGCAGCACAGTCTACCTGCGGGGACCTGCGACCGCACTAATGGCGGCGCCACTAGATGGCGGACTACACAAATTGGCCGGTGGATTTGTGTATATAAAGGGGGGCATTTGAGAGAAGCAGCATCACACTGTGAGAGAGACAACATGGGGCTCCACTCACCTTGCCATGGGTAAGCCAAAATGTCCTCATTATACATCAACCAGTGAGTGAGTGTGAAATAATACATATAAAATATTCTATAAAAGGTAAACATTTAAAGGTCCCATATTGTGTGGTTTTCTGCTGTTTTAAACATTTGTCAGTGGTCTTTAAAATAAGATCATGCATTCTGTTTGGGATTTGGAGACATCTCGTACATCTTGTATTTATCCTCTGCAGCTCGGTATACTCAGTTTTTTCTGCAAAGGCCCTGGTCTGGTTGGCCGATGAGGCGCTCCAGTGAGGTGCCCCTCTCATTGGCCACCTGATCTGTCACTCAAAGCAAACAGCTGACTGAGCCTAGAGCAAGCTACATGGCTCTGAATGGGCCAGCTGTGCCTGTACGCTGCCTGTAGCCTCCTTTAGCTAGCTGCACTGAGCTAAAGAGTCACAAAAAAAGAGTGTGAAAGTGAGACCGTTTGACAGATTCGGATTTAGAGGAAAAGAAACAATCAAAACTGGTGCTCAGCTGGACTAAAAGAGACTCAAAGTAAAGAAAGGAATGTCCCCATCAGTATATTGAAAAACGTAGCCTATTTAGTGTTTCGTAGCGTACAGTTATTATGAAGTGTTATGTGAATATAGTTTCTCAGTAGTAAGGCACTAGTGAGAAATACACCAATGAGTGAACAGTGTGACCACATGCCCTGCTCTCCCCTACATAAAGCAATCTTATTTAACCATTCGACTTCCTGTGTAATTCCTTGTCACTACTGTATACAAGGTGACCATTAAGACACAGTCAGACAGTTTCTGGGTTGATTTGTCTTACTGCCTATTGTGTGCCAGGGTGTGAGACCTAACCAACTGGAACTACAATATGGAGACTCCTGAGACTGTGTGTGTGTGTGTGTGTGTGTGTGTGTGTGTGTCCAGAGATGGGCGAAAATACATCATAAAATATTTTGATACAAATTACAAATACTTGCTCAAAAAATGTATCACAATACAAATACAAAATACCTGTCTGAAAATGTATTTGAGATACAAATACGTATTTTGTATTTTGAAAATACATGAAAATACATTTTATAAAAACTTATAAAGAGCTGCAACGATTAGTCAATTCATAGATGAATTGCCAAATATTAAATTAATTGCCTATTTTGATGATCTATTAATCATTTAGAGACATTTCTTTAAGGAAAATGTCCTAATTCTCTGATTTCAGCTATTCAAAAGTGAAATTTTCTGGTTTCCTTAGAGACAGTAAATCCTCTCTTTAGTCCTCTGTCACAGTATGTGTACTCCCTAACACACTGCAGTTCTTCCATTTTAGTTTTAGTTGTTTTTCAGTAGAACTAATTTCTCCTTCAGCTCAGCTGTTAATCACCTTCTGTGAGGGCTTTTGACTTAAAGGCAGCATTTCTGCATGTTAACCTCAAGTTTTGGAACTTTGACTATGTTTAGCCATAGATATCTGACATCATAACACAATATATAAATAACTGAAATAGGTAAAAGGCATAGTAGGTCCCCTTTAAACAACTTCACATTCACCACCATGTCAGTAACTTGTCGTCACAGTATTTATTTAACGTGCAAACATATTTATACAACTAGAAAAGGTCACATTTCAGGAATTGAATGCCCTGATGCACATCCTGTCTAAGGTTGTGAAATTGTGAATCGGTGAGAGGAACGATGAGAAACTGCATCTCAAACAAAAAAGGCCTTCCATGAAATTGGACTCTTGTTCAAATCCTTACATCCTTAAAATGACTTCCCCTCCTTCTGCTTCATAAACAAAATCCAAAACAACCTGGCTATCTAGAACATAATTACTTAAAGGAGGACTTACCCCCTAGATATGTATTAGAACAGTGATTTGAAAATACCTATGGAAAAAACCAAGAAATGACATATACTCTTGTCTATACTAGACTCTTTGGCTGTGTTAAGTCAAGATTTTTTTTCGGAAATCGACGCCATTACAGTTTGCCTACTGCCTCAAAAATAATTTATTTGAGAGGGGCAATATCTTTATAAATATCAACAACTAGCCAACGCTGGTGGCCTGTATGGAAACAGAAAATCCTGAAATGGTTGATAGTTATATCAATTTGGCCATTCAGTGGCGAACTAGAAATTTAATTATTTTTCTGCATGTATCTCTATGGAAACTACTCAAACTACGTTACGAGAGCAAAGTGACATGGGCTCGTTAACAGCAGCACACCCACAATAGGACAAACCTCTCGCTCTGGGGTAACACAATGCGAGATTTCTCCACGTAATTCCCTCGTCTAACTAGAGATAAACCGCGCAATGAAATCCGTTTTTAATTTGCGTTTTGGGTCTTTTCGTGATTCTTGTTGAAAGTTACAACACCTCTGATTTTTCCTCTCAGGGCGCAGGCAGAGCAGGGCAGAGACACACACACGCACGCACACGCAGAGCTCACACACACACAGACAGAGCCAGTCGCTCTGCTCTGCTGACTTCAAAGCCCCCGCCTCTCACTGCTGCTGTGTGCTGCTGCCGCGCGCCCCCGCGGGTGCATGAGAGAGCAGACTTTCCCGTTTGACTGGCCGAGAGAAAGTGCTTCCAAGTCGGACTGATAGCCGCGGAAATGTCAGACTGTGCTCTCTCTGCTCTGGCCGAGTCCGAGAGAGCCCAGCTGCTGCTGGGGGTAGTATAGCGTTATATTTTACATGTGCGCTAAACTGCGACCATATTTGTTTGCGGAAATATCAGACTGCTCTCTCTGCTGCTCTCAGAGCACAGAGAGCCCAGCTGCTGCTGGCCTGCTGCGCGCGCCCGCGGAGCTTGGGGCTCGTCCATGTAACAGTACGACTCTCGCCTGCCTGGGCTGGAGACAGTGCTTGCAACTCGGACTGATAATATAAACATCATCATTCGAGCTTATCCAGGTAAGATATCAATAAAGTAATGACACATTCAGCGGGAAACTAACTATAATTAAGACATGTGCCAACTTTGACGACGTTTGGTTCAGTATTTTAAGAGCAAACAGATTTTTTTTTACTTCAGTTAGAGCCCTCTGGAGCCTGATACTAAGTAAGGTTTTTCCATCTTGCCTAGTTGTATAGGCTTTGGAGATGCACCAGATGCACGCGCTAAACCCACCGTGACGTCAGGTTGTACCAAATATCCCATTCATTTGAGGGCACAAAAAAAAGCAGTGTTGGACCCTTAGAGGGCGCTTATGCCAGGTATGCTGCTGAAAAATGATACAAATGGTAAAATGGCAACAGTTTGGTGTCAAATGTGGAAATTCTGACCAGAATTCTTCACACATCACCCCCAAAGTCATATATATTGGTTAAAAGCTGAAAAAAAGTGTTTTGGAGGTAAGTTCTCCTTTAAAGAACAATCACTCACTGAATACAACTTTCCACTATCAGCAGTGGCAACACCATTCTAGTGTCAGAATCTGCACAGCCATCATTATGCACAGTGAAGCTCAGACATCCTTGTAGCAACAGAAAGACATTTTTGATTTTTATTAGGGTACTTTGGTGTTCAGTTATAGTTTTTCCAGTATAACTAATTTCTCCATCTATTCAAATCAGGTTTATGACAGTTAGTTGTTTTTCAGTACAACTAATTTCTCCTATTCAAATCAGGTTTCAGTTTAGTTCAGTTAGGTTTTTTTTCAGTACAACTTATTTCTCAATCTATTCATATCAGGTTTTAGTATAGTTCAGTTAGTTGGTTTTTTTCCAGTACAACTTATTTCTTCAGCTATTCACATCAGGTTTCAGTTTAGTTCAGTTAGTTAGTTTTTCAATACAACTTTCTTTCTCAATCTATTTGAATCATATCAGGTTTCAGTTTAGTTCAGTTAGTTGTTTTTTCAACTTATTTCTCCATCTATTCATATCAGGTTTCATTTTCGTTCACTTAGTAGTTTTTTTGTACAACTAATTTCTCCATCTTTTCACATCAGGTTTCAGTTCAGTTAGTTGTTTTTCAATACACCTTATTTCTCCATCTTTTCATATCAGGTTTCAGTTCAGTTTAGTTCACTTAGATGTTTTTAGTACAACTAATTTCTCCTATTCAAATCAGGTTTCAGTTCAGTCCAGTTAGTTGTTTTTTAGTACAAGTAATTTCTCTGTTTATTCATATCAGGTTTCAGTTTAGTTCACTTACCGGTAGTTGTTTTTAGTACAACTAATTTCTCCATCTTTTCACATCAGGTTTCAGTTCAGTTAGTTGTTTTTCAATACACCTTATTTCTCCATCTTTTCATATCAGGTTTCAGTTCAGTTTAGTTCACTTAGTTGTTTTTAGTACAACTAATTTCTCCTATTCAAATCAGGTTTCAGTTCAGTCCAGTTAGTTGTCTTTTAGTACAAGTAATTTCTCTGTTTATTCATATCAGGTTTCAGTTTAGTTCACTTAGTTGTTTTTAGTACAACTAATTTCTCCATCTTTAGTTTAAACCTGTGTCAATGTTTACATGTGTCAATTTGAGAATAAAAAGAAAAATGTATTTTATGTATTTGAAATACACAAAATACAAGATCTGAAAGTATCTTGATACAAATTACATCTAATTTTTCTCTGCCCAGCCAAATACAAATTACAAAATACCAAAAAGTAGTTGAAATACGTATTTCAAATACAAGTATTTCAAATACTGCCCATCTCTGTGTGTGTCCATGTGCTATCTGTGTGCGCAGGCAGGCAGTGTGTGTCATAATATCCTGGGGATGATGAAAAGCCGATTGAGGAAGGAGAAGAGGCCCTAAAGTGTCACAACTCATTTACCCCAGGAAGACTAGCTGTTGTCTAGGCGGCAGATAATGGGGATCCTTTTTAATAAGCAATAAACGCCTAGCTTGGCTGCTGTGTGGATGTACTGCTGCTGTCTGGCTAATCCACAGCAGACATACGCTTTTAACGTTCATTCACATTCAAATGCATCAAATTGATGTGAAGATTCATCAAGGGATACAAATATTGACATGACACATGTAAACAATAATGCTTATTGTGTCCTATGCTATCTATTAATTTGGACATGACTGTTGTAACGCTAATTCATGCCAGTGTCATTCAGCAATAAAGCTAGCTCATCAGTTTTACAACTATAGCTGAAATAGTCAATAACTGCATGACATGGAGGCTTGGCCATTCCACCCATGTATACCATCTTACTGAGTTGATACCTTTATGGTTTGTTGTATGTTACAATAGTCTGTACAGTAACGTTACTCACATCTACTCTAAATTGCCTGTGCAAAATAATACATGTCATTGTAATGTTCTGAAGCTTGCAAAATGCAATAACAGTTACCCGTTCTCATTCCTTTAGGTTGCCAGAAGAATCAGCATGTTCAGGATCATCTTGGCGTGTATGTTTATATGTTAATGTATTCTCACTTCAGAATGCAATGAACAAAATCAGACTATGGACCCTTACAGATTAGAGGTATTATTATAGTATAGCAGTTGTGTATTCTGTGCATGCGTTGATTTGCCAAATATGGCCAACATGGATACTGTACATGACAATACATTTGAGCAACGTAATTGTGTTGTACTTTCTTACAAATCCATGTAGATAAACAGTAACACTGACTTCTTACAGAATCTACTTATTTTATTATAGAAAATACACACAACAATGCTTGTGCAGGACCATGCTATGCTGCAAAATCACAGGAATGTTCCACTGTAGCAGTAAAGTGGTGCAGTATCAATCACATAAATTATACGAGTATAGTATTTAACGAGTAAATAACAAGTAAATAGTATTTAAAAAAAAGATGAAATATATTTGACAGTATGTCAAATATATGTCAAATACTATTCTCAATGTCTACAGACAGATCCTTTATCAGCTAGGTAGCTGGAGGATTTCTCGGTTGCAGGTGTGTTCATGTGTTGCTGCGCTCTCCGACGCTGGTGATGGCTGATGATGCTTCAGGAAAAGTGTACATCATTATGTAGCAAATTAGCGATTTGTGTGAGGGGCTGTGAGGGGGCGGGCTCTGGACGGGCCCTGTGAATTTTTTGCTCTACGCCTATTGGTTGGCGGCAAATTACGTAGTAAATCCATGCAAATTCTGGAACTCTGATTCGCCCTCTCCTGGGGCTCCCAATTTGTGGCAGGGGAGGGAGAGGAATGACTGTAGCAAGTGATTTCATACTTTTACAGATGTTGGTTAACACCTTCAAGTTTATACAAACCACAAAACCCATTTTCACAGTATGGGACCTTTAAGCTTCAACCACTGTCTTATCTTATGTCATTTGCCGAGATAGGCTCATTAACACAGTGCACCAGCCAGAAGGGTGAGGCAGCACCAGCAAGCAGCGCAAATTTAAAATTTAAATCTCCAGACAGCCTGTCAAGGTATATTTTGTAGACAGAACAACAATGAACATAACTATTATAAATAAATAAAAACATATGCCTATAATAATAATAAATAAATATAATGAAACTGCTTACTTGAGGCGCCATGTCCATAAACTTATGGAACATTTTGTCAAAAAATATAGGGTTGGGGCGCTAAATACTGTAACATCCCCAAACATCCCCCCAGCAGTTGAAAAAACTGGTGCTGGACTAAAAGAGACTCAAAGTAAAGAAAGGAATGTCCCCATCAGTATATTGAAAAACGTAGCCTATTTAGTGTTTCGTAGCGTACAGTTATTATGAAGTGTTATGTGAATATAGTTTCTCAGTAGTAAGGCACTAGTGAGAAATACACCAATGAGTGAACAGTGTGACCACATGCCCTGCTCTCCCCTACATAAAGCAATCTTATTTAACCATTCGACTTCCTGTGTAATTCCTTGTCACTACTGTATACAAGGTGACCATTAAGACACAGTCAGACAGTTTCTGGGTTGATTTGTCTTACTGCCTATTGTGTGCCAGGGTGTGAGACCTAACCAACTGGAACTACAATATGGAGACTCCTGAGACTGTGTGTGTGTGTGTGTGTGTGTGTGTGTGTGTGTGTGTGTGTGTGTGTGTGTGTGTGTGTGTGTGTGTGTGTGTCCATGTGCTATCTGTGTGCGCAGGCAGGCAGTGTGTGTCATAATATCCTGGGGATGATGAAAAGCCGATTGAGGAAGGAGAAGAGGCCCTAAAGTGTCACAACTCATTTACCAAATGCTCTCCTTTCTTTGTTACTTCTTCTCATCCACCCTTCCTCTTTTTAAATTCAACTATTCTGCTTGAAACTCTCCCCCGTCCGTTCATACTTACTTGCCTTTGCTACCACCCTCTCCTTCCTACCTCCTCTCACATTTTATTTTGCACCACAGGTTTCAAAATGTATTAAACATGGGTAATTAACAGCAAGGCGATGTGGGAATTTAGGACTTTAATCATGAGAGAGATAACGAGGAAAAGAGTGGACGAGAGATAAAGCATGGAGACAAGATAGGTGGGTTTTTATCCTCATTTAGACTTGGACAACTATTTTGAATACCATATCAGTGGTGTAAAGGGATTAGTTCATCCCAGGCCTGGGCAAGGGATGTGGTGGCCCTGTGAAGAGGCTCTGGTTTATGGGCCCCTGGGCCTGGGCCCGGTAGGCCGGGCGGTAATACATCCCAGGGGTCTCACCTATCAATCCTTGCGTAGAATATCGACTCGATCCAATCCGTGTTTCACCACCCACCCAGTATCGTCTTGCAAAGGTATCCCACACAGACATATAGGGCTGTATCTTCCCCCTGGCGCTAAACTGGCATTAAACGCAAAAAAAACTAACCCGGGAAGATAGCATCATGTTTTTAGGCCCCGAAATGCGCTTTACGCCGAAGAGGCGTGGCGCAGTGCCAGAATAGGCCAGAATCGGCGTTTCGGCCTTAAACGCTATCTTCCCGACTGGTGTTAATTTAGCGCTTAGTGCTTTTCAAAACCAGGCCTTATTCAGTGCGCCGACTCCCCTACTAAATGCCACACACAGACACACATGTGCATCTCCCAGCATGCATTGCGGCTTAATACATTTTTACAAGAAAAAGCAACCAAATCAGCCTAAGCAGTGGTAGATAGAAATAATATTTATGTTAACACAACATGCAATTCTAGGACATTTCAATATTGGACAAAATAAAACTTAACACAACCCTATGTGAAACATACATGTAATCCAGGCCCTATATATAGCCGTTGCAAATACAACGTGTTACATTATAGTCGAGTGACAACCGTAACACCATCTGCTCCAACAAGACTTGACAAGACTCAAATACTTTTTCAACAAAAACACATTAATGCCATGACTTTACATAATGCATATTTATGTCGCATCATTTAGCCTGTGCTGTGATGTGCAGGAGCAGCAGGTAGCCTACAAGTTATAAAACTACCTGCCCTGAATGAGCCAAGTGTTCACTATTGTGAAAGTTATGTGTTTACAACATAAAGATCATGGAATTGGATGGTATCAGGAATGTCACCAATAGTTAACGTTCTATATTGGAGGCTACAGGGAGACCATCAGCCCTGCTGAACAGATCTGTATTTGCCTGGCTGTAGGTTGAATTGTTTTATTCAGGCTATGATCTGTGATGTGCTGAGATATCCAAATTGGCATGAAGAGATGACAGCATGCAGACGCAACCCGGACTGGATCGAGTGGATCGGCGCTTCGAAAGGAAGAATGTCATAGCATAACTGCAGTTCACCTATGACCACAGTTGTGAATAATTCTACGCCTAAAAGGTGTGGTTAAAAGGTTACTGCCAGGTTTAACGCCGAGGGGAAAATAGGGACTGCGCCTGACCACGCCCACTAATAGCGCTGAGCCTGGCGTTAAACGCTATTTTAAGGCCAGGAGGTAGATAGGGCCCATAGATGTAAAATAAACAAAAAAAAACTTTGAAACAAGAGTGAATTCGCAATAGCTGCACACAATTTGCACATTATGCAAATTGCAGGTTGGCAGGGCCCACCCTACTCTGCCTTTGCAACACAAGTGTTTTTGATGCTGAGTTTTTATTGCCTCACCCTCAGAACAGATACTTCCTCCCCAGAGCAGTTTGGTTTGACCTACGTCACACAGCCTATAACAGCTCCTGCTAGGAGGTGAGGACGACTCGTAATAATGCAGCCTAGAAGAGCTCCCGCTAGAGCAGGTGAGGACCAATCTGTTGTCATGGAGACGGTGGTGAACGAGGACGATAAGGTGTACGACGACGTTGAGCCAGTCAGCAGCAGTGGCAATATCTACAGCCAATTACAGTTTAAAGGTGAGTGCGTGAAGTAGAGCTTATATGAGTCTGTCAGGAAGCCGGAGGTAACACGGGGGCGCAAACCTGTGACCCTCGTGTTGGTAGGCAGGGAATCTACCGCTACACTACCGACGCCCTATGTGAGTCTTTTCAAAGCTAATATCTGAGTCTCACTCTTGGATTAAAGAAATGTTATATATATATATACACACACACACACACACACACACACACACACGTGTATATACACAAAAAACAAAAACAAACTAAATAAGTAATAAAATTGGCATGATCTTGTCCAAAAAGGAGTAGGAGGAAGCAGATGCTTGTCTAGTCCTACCCCTATTCTCTAATAATACTTAAACTCAACAGATACACATTCATCTAACTGTTCCAGTGTTCATCATACACAACTAGACTAAATTGACATACATAATTATCAACATTTTAATAACACAGCTACTCTAATCAACAACCTTGTTCATTCAAGTCTTTTTTAAGCTGTCAACATTACCACTATCGTGCATTGCATCCCCCTTCCTGATTTCTATATTTCCCAAAAATTGTGTTTCTGTACCTATTTTTAAACTGCAATATGTTTTACTCATTTTAATATCTTCTTCCAAACTGTTCCACAAAGTCACGCCACAAATTGAGATGCACAAACTAAGACTCAATGGTGCGAACATAGCGTTGCTTTAAATTAAGTTTTCCCCAACTTCATTTTTTGTATGTTGCAAGGAAGTAAATCATTTCTTGCCTTGTATATTATTTGTGAAGTTTAAAATTTTACCAGATCCATGAGCTTCAACGTATATGACTTTAAAAACGGTGCGTTAGTATTTTCATGATATCCCACATTGTGTACCATCCTTATTGCTCTTCTGTAGTCTGCATAACACTTGTAGGGTGCTTTTGTGGGTGTTGCCCCATACCTCCATGGTCTGTGTACTTGGCGACCATCCATTTTTTTCATTTTGAAATGAGGAAATGAAAAATGAGTTGTTTCCCTTTTTTCTTTGATAATAAAAAACAAAAAATGGAAAACGAGTCATTATCCGTTATCCAAATTAAATTTGACCTGCTTGTAAATGGAAATTGGGAATAAAAATACCGTGCGGAAAAGTTCAGTACTTCTTTCATAAGTCATATACAATATACTCTATATACTCTGTTTTGCTGGTAACATTGATTGATTGATTGATTGATTTTCTTTATTTAAGTGTCATGCTTCGAATGAAGCCCAGCCCACGTGGGCTTACAGGACACCAGTACTGTTCATCATTTAAACAAACAATGATCAAAACATAAAACCAACAGAAAACACCCAAAATACATACAGTAAAGTTGTACAGCATGAAAACCACCACCTGAACCTACTTAAAGAGCTGTGCTTGCCTTCTATTCCAGGCCCTAGAGATAAAGTTAGCAGTCTTAAATACCTCAGTCTTAAACAACCACTCCAACTTCTGGCCATCATCTGCCCAGAAGAGCTCAGGTCTTTGCTTTTGCATTTCGTCAAATAAGGAAATCCTCAAATCATCATATAAAGTACAATAAAACATGAAATGAAACTCATTTTCAACATCCTTTAGATCACAGACATTGCATATCCTGTTCTCTTCTGGTATAGCTGTGAACCGCCCTACTTCAATGGCAAGAGGCAGAATACCAATTCTCAGCTGAGCACATAAAGACCTCTGGTTTCTGGTTAGAAAGGAAGTGACATAGGGCTCAGGACCAAAACGCTGCTTCATCTGAACATATGATCTAAGCTTAGGTTTAGACCATATGTCGTTTGCCCATCCCTCTCTGTAATTAAGAGATAACTTTTGTTTCAACATATTAACATTACAGCAAAGCATGTTGTGAAAAATATGCCAGGTCTGCCTCTCTAAGAGTAGAACAAATTTCCTTTATCCAGGGGTGACTATGAGCCTTGTCCCAGTTGAAGACCTTCTTTGTTAACCTACTCTCTGGCATATTAATGAAGCGGTTCCATAGCCGTATCATTTCTCCCTTTAGTCTAATCTCCACCGGTTCCCAACCCATATCACCCTGTATGGCAAGGTAACACCTCGGCAACCGACTAATAACTGGAACAATCATACCATCCCATCAGCTTCTCATGCAATGTTTACTGCTCATAGCAGCAGCACATTTTGCCACGATGATCACTCACACACACACACACACACACACACACACACACACACACACACACACACACACACACACACACACACACACACACACACACACACACACACAAGGTGAAAACAATACCAGCCCTGCTGCCACAGCTCATAATTAGCCTATCAATTGGCAGGAAATGGTGAGATGCTGCCTCTAGAGGCCATTCTCCTGCAGGACACGGCTCATATTCTACTGTTTTCTATTGAGATGCTGCCTCTAGAGGCCATTCTCCTGCAGGACACGGCTCATATTCTACTGTTTTCTATTGAGATGCTGCCTCTAGAGGCCATTCTCCTGCAGGACACGGCTCATATTCTACTGTTTTCTATTGAGATGCTGCCTCTAGAGGCCATTCTCCTGCAGGACACGGCTCGTATGAATGTCTATGAATGTTGGTGGTGGTCGGAGAGGCCGTAGGCGCGAAATGGCTGCCACGCTTCCGTCAGTCTTCCCCAGGGCAGCTGTGGCTACATCACCCGTAGCTTACCACCACTGGTACGAATGGTGTGAATGAATAATGATTCCTGTGAAGCGCTTTGGGTGTCTAGAAAAAGCGCTATATAAATCCAATCATTATTATTATTATTATTATTATTTATATTCTACTGTTTTCTATTGAGATGCTGCCTCTAGAGGCCATTCTCCTGCAGGACACGGCTCATATTCTACTGTTTTCTATTGAGATGCTGCCTCTAGAGGCCATTCTCCTGCAGGACACGGCTCATATTCTACTGTTTTCTATTAAGATGCTGCCTCTAGAGGCCATTCTCCTGCAGAACACGGCTTATATTCTACTGTTTTCTATTGAGATGCTGCCTCTAGAGGCCATTCTCCTGCAGGACACGGCTCATATTCTACTGTTTTCTATTAAGATGCTGCCTCTAGAGGCCATTCTCCTGCAGGACACGGCTCATATTCTACTGTTTTCTATTGAGATGCTGCCTCTAGAGGCCATTCTCCTGCAGGACACGGCTCATATTCTACTGTTTTCTATTGAGATGCTGCCTCTAGAGGCCATTCTCCTGCAGGACACGGCTCATATTCTACTGTTTTCTATTGAGATGCTGCCTCTAGAGGCCATTCTCCTGCAGGACACCGCTCATATTCTACTGTTTTCTATTGAGATGCTGCCTCTAGAGGCCATTCTCCTGCAGGACACAACTCATATTCTACTGTTTTCTATTGAGATGCTGCCTCTAGAGGCCATTCTCCTGCAGGACACGGCTCATATTCTACTGTTTTCTATTGAGATGCTGCCTCTAGAGGCCATTCTCCTGCAGGACACGGCTCATATTCTACTGTTTTCTATTGAGATGCTGCCTCTAGAGGCCATTCTCCTGCAGAACACGGCTCATATTCTACTGTTTTCTATTGAGATGCTGCCTCTAGAGGCCATTCTCCTGCAGAACACGGCTCATATTCTACTGTTTTCTATTAAGATGCTGCCTCTAGAGGCCATTCTCCTGCAGGACACGGCTCATATTCTACTGTTTTCTATTGAGATGCTGCCTCTAGAGGCCATTCTCCTGCAGGACACCGCTCATATTCTACTGTTTTCTATTGAGATGCTGCCTCTAGAGGCCATTCTCCTGCAGGACACAACTCATATTCTACTGTTTTCTATTGAGATGCTGCCTCTAGAGGCCATTCTCCTGCAGGACACGGCTCATATTCTACTGTTTTCTATTGAGATGCTGCCTCTAGAGGCCATTCTCCTGCAGGACACTGCTCATATTCTACTGTTTTCTATTGAGATGCTGCCTCTAGAGGCCATTCTCCTGCAGGACACGGCTCATATTCTACTGTTTTCTATTGAGATGCTGCCTCTAGAGGCCATTCTCCTGCAGGACACAACTCATATTCTACTGTTTTCTATTGAGATGCTGCCTCTAGAGGCCATTCTCCTGCAGGACACGGCTCATATTCGACTGTTTTCTATTGAGATGCTGCCTCTAGAGGCCATTCTCCTGCAGGACACTGCTCATATTCTACTGTTTTCTATTGAGATGCTGCCTCTAGAGGCCATTCTCCTGCAGGACACAGCTCATATTCTACTGTTTTCTATTGAGATGCTGCCTATAGAGGCCATTCTCCTGCAGGACACTGCTCATATTCTACTGTTTTCTATTGAGATGCTGCCTCTAGAGGCCATTCTCCTGCAGGACACGGCTCATATTCTACTGTTTTCTATTGAGATGCTGCCTCTAGAGGCCATTCTCCTGCAGGACACGGCTCATATTCTACTGTTTTCTATTGAGATGCTGCCTCAAGAGGCCATTCTCCTGCAGGACACGGCTCATATTCTACTGTTTTCTATTGAGATGCTGCCTCTAGAGGCCATTCTCCTGCAGGACACGGCTCATATTCTACTGTTTTCTATTGAGATGTTGCCTCTAGAGGCCATTCTCCTGCAGGACACGGCTCATATTCTACTGTTTTCTATTGAGATGTTGCCTCTAGAGGCCATTCTCCTGCAGGACACTGCTCATATACTACTGTTTTCTATTGAGATGCTGCCTCTAGAGGCCATTCTCCTGCAGGACACGGCTCATATTCTACTGTTTTCTATTGAGATGCTGCCTCTAGAGGCCATTCTCCTGCAGGACACGGCTCATATTCTACTGTTTTCTATTGAGATGCTGCCTCTAGAGGCCATTCTCCTGCAGGACACTGCTCATATTCTACTGTTTTCTATTGAGATGCTGCCTCTAGAGGCCATTCTCCTGCAGGACACGTCTCATATTCTACTGTTTTCTATTGAGATGCTGCCTCTAGAGGCCATTCTCCTGCAGGACACGGCTCATATTCTACTGTTTTCTATTGAGATGCTGCCTCTAGAGGCCATTCTCCTGCAGGACACGACTCATATTCTACTGTTTTCTATTGAGATGCTGCCTCTAGAGGCCATTCTCCTGCAGGACACGGCTCATATTCTACTGTTTTCTATTGAGATGCTGCCTCAAGAGGCCATTCTCCTGCAGGACACGGCTCATATTCTACTGTTTTCTATTGAGATGTTGCCTCTAGAGGCCATTCTCCTGCAGGACACTGCTCATATTCTACTGTTTTCTATTGAGATGCTGCCTCTAGAGGCCATTCTCCTGCAGGACACGACTCATATTCTACTGTTTTCTATTGAGATGCTGCCTCTAGAGGCCATTCTCCTGCAGGACACGGCTCATATTCTACTGTTTTCTATTGAGATGCTGCCTCAAGAGGCCATTCTCCTGCAGGACACGGCTCATATTCTACTGTTTTCTATTGAGATGTTGCCTCTAGAGGCCATTCTCCTGCAGGACACTGCTCATATTCTACTGTTTTCTATTGAGATGCTGCCTCTAGAGGCCATTCTCCTGCAGGACGCGCTGATATTCTGTTTTCTATTGAGATGCTGCCTCTAGAGGCCATTCTCCTGCAGGACATGGCTCATCTGTTTTCTATTGAGATGCTGCCTCTGGCCATTCTCCTGCAGGATGCGCTGATATTCTACTGTTTTCTATTGAGATGCTGCCTCTAGAGGCCATTCTCCTGCAGGACGCCCTGATATTCTACTGTTTTCTATTGACATGCTGCCTCTAGTCTAGAGGCCATTCCCCTGCAGGACACGGCTCATATTCTACTGTTTTCTATTGAGATGCTGCCTCAAGAGGCCATTCTCCTGCAGGACGCCCTGATATTCTACTGTTTTCTATTGACATGCTGCCTCTAGAGGCCATTCCCCTGCAGGACACGGCTCATATTCTACTGTTTTCTATTGAGATGCTGCCTCTAGAGGCCATTCTCCTGCAGGACACGGTTCATATTCTACTGTTTTCTATTGAGATGCTGCCTCTAGAGGCCATTCTCCTGCAGGACACGGCTCATATTCTACTGTTTTCTATTGAGATGCTGCCTCTAGAGGCCATTCTCCTGCAGGACACAACTCATATTCTACTGTTTTCTATTGAGATGCTGCCTCTAGAGGCCATTCTCCTGCAGGACACGGCTCATATTCTACTGTTTTCTATTGAGATGCTGCCTCTAGAGGCCATTCTCCTGCAGGACACGGCTCATATTCTACTGTTTTCTATTGAGATGCTGCCTCTAGAGGCCATTCTCCTGCAGGACACTGCTCATATTCTACTGTTTTCTATTGAGATGCTGCCTCTAGAGGCCATTCTCCTGCAGGACACGGCTCATATTCTACTGTTTTCTATTGAGATGCTGCCTCTAGAGGCCATTCTCCTGCAGGACACGGCTCATATTCTACTGTTTTCTATTGAGATGCTGCCTCTAGAGGCCATTCTCCTGCAGGACACGACTCATATTCTACTGTTTTCTATTGAGATGCTGCCTCTAGAGGCCATTCTCCTGCAGGACACGGCTCATATTCTACTGTTTTCTATTGAGATGCTGCCTCAAGAGGCCATTCTCCTGCAGGACACGGCTCATATTCTACTGTTTTCTATTGAGATGTTGCCTCTAGAGGCCATTCTCCTGCAGGACACTGCTCATATTTTACTGTTTTCTATTGAGATGCTGCCTCTAGAGGCCATTCTCCTGCAGGACGCGCTGATATTCTGTTTTCTATTGAGATGCTGCCTCTAGAGGCCATTCTCCTGCAGGACACGGCTCATCTGTTTTCTATTGAGATGCTGCCTCTAGAGGCCATTCTCCTGCAGGATGCGCTGATATTCTACTGTTTTCTATTGAGATGCTGCCTCTAGAGGCCATTCTCCTGCAGGACGCCCTGATATTCTACTGTTTTCTATTGTAGTTTTTTATTTGTGTTTCAGATGGGAAGTCGAAGCAGCCAAAAAGGCAGTGGTGCTTATACGTGGCTGTTGCTTTCCTCATCTTGCTGGCCGGAGTGAATATTCTCCTTCTCTATAAAGGTATTACTGAAATGTTTTCATACATCTGTTGTTGAATCACTGATAGCAAGAAGAAGCATCATTATTTAGTACCAATCATTCACAAGATGGAAACAGAACTCAAATGAATACATTCATATTTGTTGTAGCGATATACTGTTAAAATTCATATTTATACCAGTTTATGCAATTTAACTTAAACTGAACTTTTGCAATTTGTTTGTCTCTGTCCCAGTTTTCATGCTGGAGTCCTCACTTTCTGCCGCCGGCCAGGAGACAAAGAGCCACACAGAGGCACAGCAGAGCAAACTGGAGGCACAGCAGAGTAAACTGGAGGCGCTGCAGAACAAGGTCTGACTGACACTTTGATGTTTCACTGAGCAGATCTCATATTGGCCAGGCAGTTTCAATTTAGTTCAGTTTCACTTTGTTTTGTTTGGTTTCATTCAGATCAGTAAAGTTCACTGAAGTTTAGTTTAGTGGATTTCACTTGAGTTCTGTTCGTGCAATTTCAGCGGCCATCTATAAGGTGTAGCAGGCCAGATTAACGGCCCCCGCCAACCTATACTCGAATATAGTCTGGCCTAGCATAAAATATACTGCTAGAATATAGCCCAGTGCTGCTGGGGACCCGACGTAGTGCAGTGCTGAATTTCGTGCAATTCGACCAATCAGAACATGGTTTTGCACCATGGTAATAATCATTGTATTATTCTGAATAAAAATCCAAAACACACTTAACACAGTCCTTCACAATAAAAGTCCAACAGACACTTCACACAGTCCTTCACAATAAAGGTCACACAGACACTTCACACAGCCCTTCACACTGACAGGTGTGAAACCTCCCTCGGACCACGGTCCGGACTAAACAGCCGAACGAAAAATAATGGCTTATAACATGGCTTACAAACTAGGGATAGTCCGATACTCAGTATCGGTATCGGTGCCGATCCGGCCAAAATCACTCGGATATTTGAGGGGGAAAATAAGTAGAATCCGATCCGATCCATAGTCTAACTATCACGTTGTCACTTTGAGCAACGCACCGTCGCGGTGAAGAGAGACGTGAATGCAGCACCGCAGCATGTGAGACCTGCTGCACTGTGTTGTCATGTCAGCTGTGTTTATCAAGGAGGAGAAACAGTCGAGCGTTTTTAAGCGTTGGAAACTCCAACACTGCAGACTGCCTGAAACAAAGTCGCTGTATCACACACAACCCGACAGCAGCAACGGTGAGAGCCACAAAACACACTGCCAGCCGCGGTCAATTCCGCAGCATAAACACACCAGAATATCACGATCAATACGTTACCATTCCCATCTAGAAGTGACATCAAATCTACACACTTTCTGGATAATGAAGCGGCAGATTTACGCTATTCAAAATTAGGGCTGGGTATTGGCAAGGACCTCACGATACAATACGTATCACGATACATGGGTCACGATATGGTTGTATCACGATACATTGCGATACAATACATATTGCGATATATTGCAAGACTCTACATAATTTACTGAAAATTTAAAAATAGAGCTGAAAATACAACTCGCTGTGTACCACCCAGGTAGCAAACCGGATTATAACAGACATCACTCACCCACTCAACAGCCAATATAAACCACTCCCCTCAGGACGCAGGTTCAGAACCCCACTCCATAGAACAACAAGGACAAACAGAACATTCATCCCCACATCCATTGGACTAATAAACGGAGTCTGATACCCCCCCCCCCCCCCAGCACCACCCACCCAACCCCTCCCCTAGCCCAATCTTGTGATGTGTTGATGTTGCCAATAATAATTGTTGTCTTGTCTTCTGCTGTTGTCTTGTCTGATGTTTTTGATGTCCTTTTTGCCAACGACCATGATGTACAAACCAATTTTCCTAACGGACAAATAAATACTTCATTCATTCATTCATTAATAATATGTACATCACTTTATATTGCTAACTTAGTGCACAAATTGAGTCAAAACTACAGAGTGTTGAGTGTGTTACTGAATGCACTGAAATAAAAAGTATTCTTATTGTGTCCCTGAACAGATGGCTGTGCAAAAAATCGATATGGCGATATATCACGACATTGTTCTGAAATATTGATACAGTATTGCGGAAAAAAATATTGCGATATATTGCCGTATCGATGTTATTGCACAGCCCTATTCAAAATAAACCCTAATGAACACACACCAAAACGCCAAATAAAACTAGATTAGCACGTGTGTCCCTGTTTACCCTTGATGCGTAAATTCCCCTCCCCGTGTTTCACACAAGTAGGTGAGACCAGGGACAGTGTGTGTGTGTGTGTGTGTGTGTGTGTGTGTGTGTGTGTGTGTGTGTGTGTGTGTGTGTGTGTGTGTGTGGGCGCGTGCGTGCGTGCGTGCGTGCGTGCGTGTGTGTCTGTGTGTGTGTGAGAGAGAGAGAGAGAGAGAGAGAGAGAGAGAGAGAGAGAGAGAGAGAGAGAGAGAGAGAGAGAGAGAGAGAGAGAGAAGGCTTAAAAAGAAGCAGCATTAGTGCATTTATGACTGAGTCTATGTTCTGGGCTATATAGCGTTTCATTTAGGGAATAAATATTGTTCCACAGATTGAACATGCTGTTTAGATGGCTGGGTTAAGCAAAGTGCATTGGTAAATGTATTATTAACAGCTTAGTTGTATAAGCGAGGGAAAAAGATCGGATCGGATTGATATCGGTATCGGCAGATACTCAAGGTTGTGATATCAGTATCGGATCGGATATGGAAAAAGTGGTATCGTGCCATCCCTATTACAAACAACACAATTGACTCATATATGCGGTCACTATGACGACCAGGTGTGGGCGGAGGCGAGTAAACTTGCTATGGAAGCAGAGTCTATATCAAGTAGAGCGGAGTAAGACCAGGTCGAGTAGAGCTGTACTGTGCTGTTATATGTGGTGGAAATGAGCCATTAGTGAAGGCCAATAGATGAAACAGTTTCTGGTGCACAGTTCATAGAAAACTTGTGGAAACTTTGGATTTATTTGACTCTGTAACAGAAGTGATTTAAAATGTAACAAGGTCCATTAACCCATTAAGACCTGTGTTGTTAATGTCTCAGGTGAACAGTGTCTGTGGAGCGGAGGGTCAGCTGGGCCTGCTGAGGTCTGACCTGAGCCGGGTCAACACCAGCCTGGCTGCAATCAGCCACACACTAGGTAAGAGAGGCTGGCTGTGTGTGTGTGTGTGTGTGTGTGTGTGTGTGTGTGTGTGTGTGTGTGTGTGTGTGTGTGTGTGTGTGTGTGTGTGTGTGTGTGTGTGTGTGTGTGTGCGTGCGTGCGTGAGTGTGTGTGCGTGCGTGCGTGCGTGTGTGTGTGTGTGCGATGCGTGCGTGCGTGTGTGTGTGTGCGTGTGCGTGCGTGCGTGTGTGTACGTGGCTGGTGACACAACTCGTAATTAGAGTGAATATTTCCTTTCAAAAAGGCTTCAATTTGATCTCAAATTCACCAGGATTTCAAATACACATGATTCTGTCCACACACAACTCAGACGACTGTTTCACTTCTAATTGTGTGCTTTCCTGCCACCCGCCCAACACACACACACACACACACACACACACACACACACACACACACACACACACACACACACACACACACACACACACAGACACAGACAGAACCAGACAACAGGTGGCGTTCTCTGCCTCTCTGGGTAGTGGAGACAGAAGGGGACCCTACAGCGGAGACACAACGCTGATCTTCAGTAACGTCTTCACCAACTCTGGACACTACAGCTCCAGTACAGGTAGTGACCCAACACACACACACACACACACACACACACACACACACACGTCCCTTGTTACACACACACAGACACAGTCTGATCTGCTGGCCACAGAGCAGTTGGGTTTAAGGGCCTTGCTCAAGGGCACCTCAGTGGTGGTTGAACCGACGACCTTCCAGTCACAAGCTCTCTTCTCTAACCGTTGGGCCACCACTGCCCAATCTGATGTCAGCTGTTGACACAGGTACCTCTGCTGTTCTGGTGCTGCTTGACTTGACAGCTGCCTTTGACACTGTGGATCACAGGATCCTATTATCACATCTAGAGCAGTGTGTCAGCATCACAGGTACCTGCACTTTGATGGTTTCAGTCCTACCTGACTGATCAGAGCTTCTAGGTCCTTCTAGAGGTTCAGTTTTAGGCCCTATCCTCTTCCTGCTCTATTTGCTGCCATTGGGGTCAATTTTTCTGAAACATAATATTTATTTTCATTGTTTCGAGGACGATGTACAGATTTATCTGCCCCTAAAATCTAAGAGCAAGGTACAGATACACACACATACACACCAGACAGACAGACACACACAACAGACAGACAGACAGACAGACAGACAGACAGAGAGACACACACAACAGACAGACAGACAGACAGACAGACACACACAACAGACAGACAGACACACACACAACAGACAGACACACACAACAGACAGACAGACAGACAGACAGACACATACAACAGACAGACACACACAACAGACAGACAGACACACACAACAGACAGACAGACACACACAACAGACAGACAGACAGACACACACAACAGACAGACAGACAGACACACACAACAGACAGACAGACAGACACACACACAACAGACAGACACACACAACAGACAGACAGACAGACAGACAGACACATACAACAGACAGACACACACAACAGACAGACAGACA
>NC_139627.1:50025106-50085106 GCF_964638095.1 Poromitra crassiceps | reverse complement strand
CACAAGCTCGCTTCTCTAACCGTTGGGCCACCACTGCCCAATCTGATGTCAGCTGTTGACACAGGTACCTCTGCTGTTCTGGTGCTGCTTGACTTGACAGCTGCCTTTGACACTGTGGATCACAGGATCCTATTATCACATCTAGAGCAGTGTGTCAGCATCACAGGTACCTGCACTTTGATGGTTTCAGTCCTACCTGACTGATCAGAGCTTCTCGGTCCTTCTAGACCAGGGGTGGGCAACTATTTTTCATGGGGGGCCACATGAGAAACCCAGATTGTTGCCGGGGGCCGAACAAATATTGTAATGCCGTAACCCATGGATGGGCAACTTTGATGATAGAGAGGGCCACAAAAAATGTCCTCGCTACCAGGTTTTGCTGAGGGCCGACGGCGCCAGCGCGAAAAAAATTGGGGCATTTGAAGCCAGGTTTAGAGGAATAACTCATTTTAAATTAACAGTTGTGATGTCATTATTCAGTCTTAACCACCAATATTTGATCCTTTTCTCACTTACTCCTATGTCACCACCTGCGCTCAGGGCTTGAAATTAACTTTTTTGACCACCTGCCAATATGGCTGCTAGATTTTAAAGTTACCAGCCAATTAGAATTTCCACTAGCCAAAATGTTTTTCTTGATATAAACCAGAATATGAGTGGCTTCATTTAAGCATAACTATATCAGTAAGTGGCCCGGGATGATCAAAGCAATGAGTTAATTATTTAAATTTCTACTTTGATGTAGCCTTTTAGTCATAAAGATTATTGAAAGATATTCCATATTCCAGACTGAAATGCTATAACAGAAGTGGAGTATTGGCCAGAATGACATGAACATTTGGACACTTATTCAGTGGGTATCTTGCATGTTGCGTTCAGGTGCACTGTAAAAAAAAAAAAAAAAAAATGCAACTCCATCGCGGGCCGCATGCGGCCCTCGGGCAGTATTTTGCCCATGTGTGTTCTAGAAGTTCAGTTTAGGCCCTATCCTCTTCCTGCTCTATTTGCTGCCATTGGGGTCAATTTTTCTCCAACATAATAATTATTTTCATTGTTTTGAGGACGATACATCTTTATCTGCCCCTAAAATCTAAGAGCAAGGACTCTGTACAGCCACTGCTTGACTGCTTAAAGGATGTGAAATCCTGGATGGACATGAACTTTTTAAATCTCAATGAAAATAAGACTGAGATCATTATATTTGGGCGTGACCCCTCAGATTATCCTGCTGGTTTTCTGGGCCCCTTCACTCCAAACATCCGTTCCTCTGTCAAAAACCTTGTTTAAATTTGATAAGCAGGTTCGCTCTGTTATAAAAACTAGCTTTTTCCAATTAAGGCTCCTAGCAAAGGTAAAGGGCTATGTCTCCCCGAAAGAGGGTAATCCATTCTATGCTATATTTCTATATTTTCTATATTTCTCTATTATATGATTGTTCAATGTATTATTATTACTACTGTAATTGCTACTGTTGTGTCAGCTAGAATCTGCTAGACATATCCTCTGTGAAGTCCTCTGAGACATGCTTGTGAATTACGGCTATACAAATAAACTTGACTTGACTCATTGGTAAGAGAAAGAGTGAGCACATCACTCCAGTCTTGTCTCGCTCCACTGGCTCCCAGTGCCTTTTACAACTGATTTGAACATTCTGTTTGTTTTGAAAGCTCTAAATGGGCTGCAGGCACCTCAGTATCTAGCTGAACTCCTGCACTTTCATACCCCTGCATGAGCACCAGTGTTGGGCAAGTTACTTTCAAAATGTAATATACTATGTAGCCCACCATCAGGCCTGCTCTTGGGACAATTGACGCCCATGAACCAAGGCGCCAACGACGCAATGATGATGTCACCGCCGTGACATCATCGATGATGATGTCAGAGTTCACCTCGTGAGGTCATCGGTGATGTCAGAGTTTCCCCTGTGAGGTCATACCTCCCCGGACGTTGTGACATCACCAACGATGTCATACCTCGAATGTGGGGGGGTTATAAAGGTGTTGTTCTGTATTGATATGTCCTGTTCCCTTTCTGCAACCTGTATGCCACTCTGTATACTGCTTCTGCCTGATATTCCAAATAAATTAGCCTGAAAGACATCTCTGTGGTTCTAATCGATCACTGCCCGTGAGCCCTTACCTAAGATCCAGCAACTTCACACTTCACACAAGGCAAGCACACAAACTTCCTTACATACTACATATTACTAGTTACTTTCATTTAAAAGTAATAAGTTACTTTACAATATTACTTTATGTGTAGAGTAACTCATTACTTATTACGCTACTTTTGCATTACTTTTACCAAAACAACAACAGCAGCAGTAGAATGACATCGCCGCCCCGGAACAATCCTGCAAAATAATTTCAACCGTCTTGAAGTCAGTGTAAACAATCCAAAATTGTAAATGTTATTATTTTCCTTTGTTATTATCATCTATAGTGGTTATTTGCATAAAAAACACAGTTTGATTAGGAAATGATTGTATCATTTATGTGCTTTGATTTAATAAAATGTAACGCAATTTGTAACTTGAGTTACTTGACAAAGTAACTGGTATAATATTACTGAGATCCTATAAGCAATCAGTTATATTACTGAGTTACTGCTAAAAGTAATATATTACATGTAATATGTTACTTTTGTAATGAGTTACCCCCAACACTGATGAGCACTGAGATCAGCCAATCAGCTGCTGCTGGTTGTCCCAAAGACCAGGCTGAAGACCAGAGGCCAGCGAGCCTTTGGGGCGGCTGCCCCCCCCAGGCTCTGGAATATCCGGCCCTGGCACATTAGATCTGCTCAGACCCTAGAGATCTTTAAGTCTTCTTTGAAGACTCACTTTTTCTCCCTGGCTTTCAACTCAGGTTGAGCTGGACATCCCCAAACTTTTATAATCTCTTGTATTTTGTTGTATATTTATGGTATGTTTTATGTGCTGCATTGCATTTATTGTGTTTACCTTTTATTGACCTGTACAGCGCTTTGGTCAACTTCAGTTGTTTTTAATGTGCTTTATAAATAAAGTTTGACTTGAGTCGAGTTGATGTATTAATGAACTGAATTTGAGTCACATCTTTTGTATTTGTCTTGTTGAACTTGAATCATTGCATTGAAATCTGAATGTGAATAGCATCATTGGAAATGGAACGGGACTTTTTCACAGCCACCACATTTGGTGTCTAAATAAAAGGCAGGGTAAACACAGGTGCAACCAAATGATTAACTACGGCTTAACACTTCACTCATGTAATGACGGTTTCCCCAGCCATGCTTCGGCAGCCAGCTTCCTCCTTTAGGTCCGATGTAAAACAAATGCACGTCCAACAGCACATGGCACACACAAGATCAGGTGCCCCGCTGATGTCAACACTTTGCTACACTGCCCGACTAGCATAACAGCATAACGGCTAACAGCTACAGCAGCAGTCAATGCGACAGTCACAGCTGACAGCTACACGTCATGTCCTGCATGGAAACCCACAAAAAGCAATGCTTTATAAGACAGTTACATGTAACATGTGAGACAATGAAAAACAATATACTTGACAGTTCACACCAAAAACAGCTACCTGATTTTGAGTGGTAATATAGACATATGAATAAGTGAATGACAAGTTTAATATCAGGCTAGAAGATTATGTTGCAGCCATCAAGATCTTCAACTCCAGCACAGAAGAGAATAAGGAACAGAGAAACATTAACAAGAGAGTTGCTATGCAAGGGGGTACGGTGGTGCAGTGGTAAGCGCTGTCGCCGCACAGCTCGAAGGTCCTGGGTTCGATTCCCACCTGGGACGCTGTGAACGCTGAAGGAATGCGTGCCCGTCCGCATGTCCTCGAGTGCCCACCGCCCGGGTGGGGTCGTCAAAAGGGCCTTTCTGTGTGGAGTTTGCATGTTCTCCCCGTGCCCCCTGGGGGTTTCCTTTATATAGGAACCCCTCCACCAAAACATGCAATATCCTGGTTGCTGATGTGGTTCCTCCTCTGGTCATTAAGGGCGCCTGTTTGGAGGGAGGGGAACTCGTAGCGTGATCCTCCCACGTGCTATGTCCTACCGGTGAAGCTTCCCCTGTCAGGTGAAAAGAAGCGGCTGGCTAACTGGCCATGTCTCAGAGGAAGCATGGAGTCAGTTTTCAGCTCTCCCCAGATCGGCAGAGGGTGGAGCAGCAACCAGGATAAATAAATTAAAATTAGCACTAATGGGGGATAAAAATTGGATAAAAAATGTGTGGGGGGGGGGAGAGTTGCTATGCAAAATACATAGCCCACAGCGGTGGTTCCCAAACCTTTTGGCCCATGACCCCTTAAAACAGGTTCTCAAATGTTTTTCAGCCAAGGATCCCTTACAAGATAGAAAATATACCGGGGACCCCCTCATTCTGATTTGTGATATTGGGCTCAGCTTAATTGTTTCCACAGTAACGTGCTTGACTTTTAAATTGATAGGTTTGTTAGATTCGAATGTAATCCATGAACCATTTTAGATTTAAAGCATACAATATTTTCTTGAACTATGAAGCTTTTGCAAAAAAATATATATTTTAGTTTTATTTTCCACTTTTCGTGGACCCCCTTGCAAAGTGTCACGGACCCCTGGGGGTCCCCGGACCCCCATTTGAGAACCACTGCCTTAAAATATAGCAAAGTCTACCTGGGACCCCTTGTCACATGTACCAGTTAGGTTACTGATTATTGTCTTGATTCATAAATGAAAATAGTGGAAAAATAAGTGTTAAAGTTCCCCACAGTCCAAGCTGACATCTTCAAATGTCAAGTTTTGTCTGACTACAAAACTCAGTTCAGTTGATCATCATGTTGGACAAAGAAAGGCAATAAATTGTCACATTTGAGATGCTGAAACTTTTCTCTCTTTTTTTTCACAAACTCATGGAGTGAAAGAGGTGACAGATACCAGGGCAGACATAAAGCATTCAGAAATCATTCACTCAAGTGTCCTATTTTGAGATGAAAAAGCCGTAAAAAATACAATAAACACAGCAGCAGTACAATGACATATTCCTACCTTTCTTTCTTTGTTTTGAGAGAAGTCAGGCTGGTAAAAATCTTTTTGTGCAGAATATCAATGAAACTCACCAATAGTGAGTGAGCACACTCGATCCAAACGTTCAACTTAGGTGCCAAAGGCCAAAATAAACATAAGCAAAACAAATATTACTATTAACCAGAGATGCTCACAAGTCATTTTTTGCAAGTCAAGTCTCAAGTCTTTGAGCTAGAGTCCAAGTCAAGTCTCAAGTCTTTGAGCTAGAGTCCAAGTCAAGTCTCAAGTCTTTGAGCTAGAGTCCAAGTCAAGTCTCAAGTCTTTGAGCTAGAGTCCAAGTCAAGTCTCAAGTCTTTGAGCTAGAGTCCAAGTCAAGTCTCAAGTCTTTGAGCTAGAGTCCAAGTCAAGTCTCAAGTCTTTGAGCTAGAGTCCAAGTCAAGTCTCAAGTCTTTGAGCTAGAGTCCAAGTCAAGTCTCAAGTCTTTGAGCTAGAGTCCAAGTCAAGTCTCAAGTCTTTGAGCTAGAGTCCAAGTCAAGTCTCAAGTCTTTGAGCTAGAGTCCAAGTCAAGTCTCAAGTCTCAAGTCTTTGGTCACAAGTCCAAGTCAAGTCTCAAGTCCCTATGGATGAGTGTTCTATCATCTGCTGCATGTCATCCAGTCTGCTTAGAACACTGCATAGCTCAAACTAAGGGATCCAAAGCATGTAGGCTACTGTATTATCCTCACTCTATCTATTAGCATAAAGCAGTGATACTCAACTTGCGGCCCGCGGGCCGCATGGAAATGCACTTTTTTTTTTTTTACACAGTGCACCTGAACGCAACATGCAAGATACCCACTGAATAAGTGTCCAAATGTTCATGTCATTCTGGCTAGTACTCCACTTCTGTTATAGCATTTCAGTCTGGAATATGGAATATCTTTCAATAATCTATGATTTAGCTGTTAAATTGTCAAATACTGCCATCTGCTCGCTACCCAGGCACTTATGTATGTACTTAACCTAACTAACTTAACCTAACTAACTATCCGGTGTGCACAACATTGTCAGACTAAACTCCGGCTGACACCCCAAAAACCTACAATCTGCTACAGAAAAATGTATTGTTTGTTTATTAACTGGCCCCTGGCCTTCTATCATTTCATGAAAGTGGCCCCCGGGCAAAGCAAGTTGAGTATCCCTGGCATAAAGCATCAGCATTGATTAGTTGACATTATTATTAATATACCTTTCCTTAATGTCAATACACACAAAAATAAAGATTGTTCACAAGTCCCAAATCTCAAGTCCAAGTCAAGTCTCAAGTCTGTGACTTAAGTGCGACTCAAGTACAAGTCTAAAGTCCAAGTCCCCATCTGTGCTATTAACTGAGCAAAGTTGTATCACAGACAGACTCCTATCCCATATAATGTCAGATAAGTCAATGCCAAGTTCCCCCTGCCACGCTTCTCTAATAGGAGAGTACGTTTTTAAAGCAGGACTAAACCCCCCAGATTTCTGGCAAAACGGTATTCTACTTGATTTGAAAACTCTGCAGGCAAGATGCACCGCCTATACTCCCGTTTTGGGGGTGGAACACGCCAGGATTGGCCAACGCCAACGCCAGTGCCCAGAACTGTCAAATCAAATCATCGACAGAGATGCTATGACCCGCCTCCCAACCCCCTTTTTTTCTTTTTTTTGCACAACAGTGTATCAACGTGGATATTATAAATATAGCCACGTTATAAACAACTAACCAACGCTGATGGGTCCGTATGGAAACGGTTTTGCCCAAAATTGTTAAAAGTGATATCAATTTGGTCATTCAGTGGCATTTTACTGCCATGTAACATAACAAGCTAGCTGCTAACATTAGCCAGTAGGTGATTACTCATGATGCATCAAACTAAAAACGGGTCCATTGGAGTGAATGGAGATGTTGCAACCCAACTCTCCTGGCGTGAACTACAGTAATAATCACATGGACAAAAAACATTTTTCACATGAGTGGGGACTGGGGAAGGGGGCAGTACGCCGTGACGTCGGGTTGTACCGTTTTGGAGCGCAAAAAAAAGCAGGTTTGAACCCATAGAGGGCACTTATGCTGTTGAAAATGATAACGATTGGTCTCAAATGTGGAAATGTTGACCAGAATTCTTCACACACCACCCCAAAAGCCATATACAGTATATTGGTTAAAAGCTAAAAAGAAAAAAAGTGTTTTGGGGTTTAGTCCTGCTTTAATTGAAATTATGGTCCGACGATGTTATAAAAAGTTACATGGGAAACATTCCAACACTTAACGTTAGGTAGGCTATTTTCAGAGATGTGGATGAGAGAGAGAGAGAGAAAGAGAGAGAGAGAGAGAGAGAGAGAGAGAGAGAGAGAGAGAGAGAGGATAGCTCACTATATGAGAGGAGGAGAGAGCTGAAGATAAAGAAATTACTTGTCTTTTTTGAAGGAGAGTGAGCTGCACAAACATCATATTGTCTCACTGCAACAAACACACAGACACAGAGACACAAACTAGTCCCTTCATTAATATCTGACACAACGCAGGCAGGGGGGAAGTCCAGACCATGGACAGACAGACAGACCTCGCTCAACAGGTAAGGAATGATTGACAGCTGGTCCAGCAGGCTAAAAAGGTGGATCTTTTATGAAAATAGGTGTGGCTTATTATGTTGTAGTATGCCCAATTGAACAGTCTCTCCTAACGATTGGTAATAAATAGGCCTTTATTGTTCTATCAGGCATGTATCATTGGCAACAATGAAGGCAACATTAAACTGACAGATTTTTGAATGGAGTTTGGCATAGCATGCGCTGGATGCAAGTGATTTTATTTTATTTTATTAATTCATGCTTGCAGTGGTACCAAAAGGCCCACTGAAAAACTGCAAAATTTTACAGTCATGTAAAAACAATTGTAAACAAGACAATTACAGAAAATAAAGGTAGTAAGCAAGGCAAGGCAGGGCAATCAGTCAGTGTAGCAAGCAATATCAGTCAGTGTAGCAAGCAATATCAGTCAGTGTAGCAAGCAATACAGTATGAGGGCTCTATCCAGAGCAGCAAGAGGCAGGTATAAAAATAAGAACACCCTCCAAAGTAAAAAATAAAATAAAACAAAGTAAAAAAAAATATATATATATATATATCTATATATATATAGATATATATAGATATGATTAAAATGCGTTTTATATGTTTTATACTGCAATATTTAGGGTTTAGTTGAAGACTATGAGCAAAGCAAAGAGGGTGGAGATGTTATTTTTGATGTTTGGTTTATAATAATAAGATAATAAAATATAATACTAAATAAGTTCAGTGTTTCTGCCTGTGTTGCTGTCTGTTAAAACGACCTAAAGGGAGAGCAGGTGGTGACATGAAAGTGAGTGAGAAAAGGAGAAAATACTGAATAATGACATCACAACAGTATGAGATATTCCTCTGAATATGGCTAAAAAACATCCAAACATCCAAAAAACGTAAATTTTTCCACCGGCGGCACTCTTCAGTTCCACCATCCCTGGTGGTGACTGGTCAGCCATTCATTTTTCCATAGGCATTTTGTAAAATGCTTATAATTATAAAAAATATATTTGCTTGGTCAAACAAAGTGATTCAGTTATATTTAGAATCACGAGAGAATAACATTTTATTGTTTTTTTTGGGGGGGGGGCCCTAGGTGCTTCAGTGCCCAGGGGCCCCTGGGGGTGTTCATTTGGCCTTGCTCCTCGACACGAGAAACTCATTCCTTTCTGGGTCACAGGGGTACATGATTTTAGATGGGTCAAAGTCATATTTCCCATGTATCTTGCGCATTGTGTGGCCGGCCGAGTTGTAATATATATTGTCATGTCATGGTGTTTTGGGGTCATTAATAAACGAGATTGATTCTGTTATTTTTCTATAATTTTTTTTGGTAGTGCTATTTTACATTGAGGTCAACGGGGAGAGGCTTGCGTTTCCCCCCTAAAAGGGGGCGGGAACATGTGCCGCCAGCAGCCGCCTACAAATGATCTGGTGTATGATCTGATCTGATCTGGTGTATGATCTGATCTGGTGTATGATCTGATCTGATCTGGTGTATGATCTGATCTGATCTGATCTGGTGTATGGCACCGGCTTCCGGATTGTACGTACAAGTGGAAGTGACCTCGTCATGCAAGAGGAGGCGGTGTACCTGCATCATGGATCTATTAAAATAACTGCAGATCTGCAGAGCCAGAAACTCATATCTTCTTCTGTCCAAGTACTCATAGTTTTAAAGGTATATTCCACACCCAAATACTACTTCATGTCGAAGTACTTATAGTTTTAAAGGTATATTCCACACCCAAATACTACTTCATGTCCAAGTACTTATAGTTTTAAAGGTATATTCCACACCCAAATACTACTTCATGTCCAAGTACTTATAGTTTTAAAGGTATATTCCACACCCAAATACTACTTCATGTCCAAGTACTTATAGGTTTAAAGGTATATTCCACACCCAAATACTACTTCATGTCCAAGTACTTATAGTTTTAAAGGTATATTCCACCCCAAAATACTACTTCATGTCCAAGTACTTATAGTTTTAAAGGTATATTCCACACCCAAATACTACTTCATGTCCAAGTACTTATAGTTTTAAAGGTATATTCCACACCCAAATACTACTTCATGTCCAAGTACTTATAGTTTTAAAGGTATATTCCACACCCAAATACTACTTCATGTCCAAGTACTTACAGTTTTAAAGGTATATTCCACACACAAATACTACTTCATGTCTAAGTACTCATAGTTTTAAAGGTATATTCCACACCCAAATACTACTTCATGTCCAAGTACTTATAGTTTTAAAGGTATATTCCACACCCAAATACTACTTCATGTCCAAGTACTCATAGGTTTAAAGGTATATTCCACACCCAAATACTACTTCATGTCCAAGTACTTATAGTTTTAAAGGTGTGTTCCACCCAAATACTACTTTCTGATCAAGTACAGTGGTGTCCAGACTCAACTCAACACCCCCAACAACAACACAGATGTTCTAGGTGTGTGAAATTGAAAACTAATTCACCTGCTAATACTTGACACTTTAAAGTCGAGCTGAACCCAAAAATGACTTGTAATAGCCCATTTTTGAAACAGCTGTACTTACTTTGCTTTCCCTGCTTCAGCTCCTCCAAGTATTGATTAGCCTCCTGAGCCAAGATCGTAGGTATCTTATCCAGGGTGATGTTCTCCTGAGCCAACATCGTAGGTATCTTATCCAGGGTGATGTTCTCCTGAGCCAACATCGTATCCAGGGTGATGTTATCCTGAGCCAACATCTTATCCAGGGTGATGTTCTCCTGAGCCAACATCTTATCCAGGGTGATGTTCTCCTGAGTCAACATTGTAGGTATCTTATCCAGGGTGATTTTCTCCTGAGCCAACATGGTAGGTATCTTATCCAGGGTGATGTTCTCCTGAGCCAACATCGTAGGTATCTTATCCAGCGCGATGTTGACATCGCCGTCCTTCAACGTCAGGATCATTCAGCTCCCAATCTGGAGAACTGCCTTCACGTTCTGACTGAGCTGAGGGCAAGAAAGCAATTCAAGAAGTTCAAGTGTCAGGGTTAGGAGTTACAGTTACTAATCCAAGGAACTTCAAGTTACTCCATTACTGCAGTCTGCAGACGAGTAAAACTTTAAGTAAAGACAAATATCTAATTAGGTATTTATCAGGGACTCATGGAGAGTGAAAAAGGTGACAGATAGCATAGGGCAGACACAAAAACACTCTGAAATCATTCACTTTGAGTGCCCTATTTTGGGATCAAAAAGGTGACTGTAACCAAAAGGTGAGTAGTTTGCATCCCTGTTTATCACATAAAAATGATAAAATGGTATTCATGTCATAGATTGAGGCCACGCTGGGGGCGGGGTCAGGGTGGGGTAAATTCCCCCGTTCTATCCATTCAGCAAAGTTAGAATTTAGCTGCTAGCCCAGCCCAGGCAGACACGATCGGGGATTTAACCACCGCAGTAAACGCACATCTGAGCAGACGTCTTGTGTTCTGCTCTAGAACCCCCAAACATGTAGTTTAGAGCCGCAGCACCATCTTTTGGTGAGTCAGCCCATGAGATATATGGGCGGTTTTACCCCACTCGCGCGCCAGCCGTTTAACATTTTGTGGGCGTTCCCAGACATGCGGACTGTCTCTATTGGTATATATGTTGTCATCTATGTCTTAACACCACCTTTTTTTGTCACTGTGAGGGTTGATACGAGACACTTTTTTCTTTATTTTAACAGGACAGTCAATAAAAAATAGTCAGAATGTGACCTGGTTTGAAAGTCTGTTTTGAGATGTACAGTCTATGTTTTGAGAGATGACTCAGAATGTAAATGTGCGGTAGCTGAGAAGCTCATTCTATCTGTTGCTGTTTGTCCCAGATGTTACAGAACTGGAACTCCCTGAAAACCTGAAAAGCCATAATACGATCTCTGACTGTGACACCTAGAGTCCGGCTTGCACCGCCACCTACAGACCAGTCTAGCATTCCATTTCTCTGTTTCTGCCCATGGTCAAGAATAAATGATACAATGATGATCAATTATAAATGAATTAATATGGTTGTTAGTTCAAACTAACTAAACTTGAACCAAAGAATGAAAGCTACTGAGATTTGAATAAACTACCGCTGCAAATTGTAGACTAGTAGGCTAATAGACTACTTGCACAACTCCACTACTTCCTGAAATGAGTAGGGCATCTTGGTTTCCTGTCCTACACTATTGGATGAACTGATTAATGTCAGGTGTGCCTGATCACTGTTGTTGTGACTGCAGCAGTCAGGCACACCTGACATTAATCAATTCATCCAATAGTGTAGGACAGGAAACCAAGATGCCCTACTCATTTCAGGAAGTAGTGGAGTTGTGCAAGTACTACCAATCCCAAACCAGCCCCTATCCCCTAACCCTATCCACTACCCCTCCATTTGCGCGTTCACGCGGAGGTCCGCCATATTAAGGGCCATCCCAAACCAATTCCTACTGAGTGCAGGCGGCTTGTCAAACCCTTAAACAGCGAGTCTGCACTGGTGCAGGCTCGCCGACGGTTGCTGCAGAAACTACGTCCGGAGGAAACATCATTCAAGTGTAAGTTAGTTCCGTCTACTTCTTCCAAGTATTTTAGATCAAACGCGTACCTTTATTTCCCTCACAGTGACTTTACATCTCGAACTAAATCATGGAATATGTCGAGTTATTAGTCCACAATTGAGAGGGTATAGGCTACTGTATTCAAGACGTGACTAAATGAGAGCTAAGCATAGACCTATTATAAACACAGTCAAGAGCGATGTGAATATACGGCACGAAATTGCGATGCGAGTTTTGACCCACCTGTCAATCCACAGATGTGTTCCGACGCGTCGGAAGCGAATGTGTCAAGTATGGGGTTTGCCCCATAGACATATATAAGGCTAGATGGCTTACCCGCGCTGCCGGTCAATGGAGAGCGACGTCGTCGCATGGTGGCCATCTTGCTACGGCACCACAGCTTTATATATATCTATGGGTTAAAAAAACGCTAACATTTTATTATTATTTTTGGCTCCAAATTACACCAAACTTAAACTGAAGCATCATCATCATGAGATGAATTCACGCACCTAGTTTCATGCAGTTTCATCCATTTTGCTAGGAGCTATGAGCATCTGTTGTTGGGTTAGTATTATCACATCAGATGATCATAACTCCTAGGGAAATGGATGAAACTGCATGAAACTTTGTGCCTGAATCCCTCTCATGGCATAGATGCTTCGGTATAATTTTGGTGTAATTTGGAGCCCATCAAAAATATAGTGTTTTTAGTGTTTTTTGTTTTGTTGTTGCCATATCTCGGGAACGGAATATGCTTGTAATAAACCAAACCGTTTGTAAATCCGTCAAGATTTCAGCAAGTTATGAGTATTTTTGTCTGTGCACCCTCCAACAGCTACCAGAGAACGTACCAGAAAGCCTGCCGTAGCAAGATGGCGGCGCTTCAACGACGCTGGTGACTCCGCCTTAAGCCATCTAGCCTTATATATGTCTATGGTTTGCCCTGTGTCGTTCTGTCAGTCACAGGTTTATAATACCCCATGATGCGGTGGCGCAGTTGAGCAGTTGAACCGGTGAGCAGCAAAAAAGAAGAAGAGTCGTTGGAGAAGGGAAAATAATGTTTCCGGACACACAAATAACCCAAACTTTCTTAAAATACGAGTTAACAAAGCGCGGCCTCAGCGCGGCCTGCTCGACAACATCCGTGGCAACAAGGTGCGTACGGTAGTTTATATTAGTGATTGGTGCATGTTTGAAGCTTGTAGATCGCTAAATGTGCAACTTTCCCTCGATAAAGGGGTCGGGCGAGCGCGACTATGATGGGAGAGGTACTGAAATAGTGAAATAGTCGCGTTTTGCGGCTAGGCTCAATGGTTCAAGTACGGCCATGTTTGGAGAGAAGCTTGCGCTGTTTTAGAAAAAAAATCAGGCAGAACGCGAGCGGCCGCTGGAGCTAGCGCTTAACCACGCCCAACAAATTTACATCATATGACGCGCCCGCCCCTCGCTCCACCCACGCGCCCTTCACGGCAGGGTGAGCATAATTCAGCCTTAAGGCGCTGACAGGGTTTTGCGCACCGTCGACTTGGAGCCTTGCCGCCGACTAGCGGCGACAGCGAGACTGTGCATACTCGAACGTAACTCGGCGCGTTGGCTGCGGTACACGTCCAAAACGCTAGGTGGCTTGTACTTATGTCCGTTAAAACTACTCCACAACACTGCGCGCACGCACCCAATGGCACGCACGCTCTGTGTGACGTCATTTGTGACGTCATATCACCCCAAGGAATCCATGGATAAAAAGACACGACAAGGATGATCAGATCATTATGAGCTGACAGCACGACCTGATCATGCCAGCGACTTCAGGGAAACGCCATCAGCGGGCTGCATCCAGCAGATCTCAGCCTGATCTGATCTCTGATCGCAGATCTTACCTGAACCAGGTGAGTTAACGGCTTTAGAGTAGACGGTAGCTAAACGGTATTGCTCCCAGTACTGTTTATGTAGTAGCTTACTTTTCAAAATGTTGTAAGGCGTTTATTGTTTAAAATCTAGCTAGGCTAACGTTATTTCTCTGTTGTTTCAGGTGAGGCGGCAGCCCACGTACCCGCCTTTCCACGAGATGTCTCTGTTCAGCTCCACCCCGAATCGGCACGCCGACCAGGGGTCCTCCTCCACCCGGGCCTCCGTGTGCCAGATGCAGCGGGGCTCATCCGGCCACGGCCGGTCCAGCGGGGCCTCTTCCCTGGGGCTACTGCAGAAGAACAGCGGCCTGGCACTGGGCGGTCCTGCTCCGGGACAGTACAACAGCCACCATCATCATCATCACCACCACCACCGCCGCTACTACCAGTACCAGCAGCAGATGATGGTGGTGACAACTTCTTGGGATCGCTGTGGTGCGATCCAACGGTATGTCAACCCCGGCTTGAAGTCCGGGGCACAGCAACAGCCTGCCATCTCCACCTCTCCTTGCTCCAGCTCTGTGCCGAGAGTGAGGCAAACCAACACCAACAAAAACAAAAAGAGGAGGATAAGGAGGAAGATGAAGAAACGACATAACGCCGCTATGGGAGACCTGATCAAGTCCATGCTCACCTTCAGCCTGTAGCCTACTTTGGTGCTCCGAGCTCCAGAGCGGACATTAAGCTGCAGCCACAGCGCCACCGTGCGCCCTACTGCTGCCAAGACATTTCCTTCGGCCAAAAAGGACTGATGGAGAAAATGAACAAACATTGTTTTGTACAACTCTGTTACAGCATGATTTATTGTAGTCATTAAATAGTTTGTTGATAATGAAATGGAGTTCTGTCCTATCTCTTCAGATTGGAAATTAACAATAAGCTACAGACTTACTGTATGTGATGATACTGTGAAAAGCAGTTTCATAGTGGAGGGAACATCATTCATAACATGCATCAAAACACTTATCAATCATGGTGTATCTTCACTGACGACTGTCTGTTTTGTTTAATGGCAGACTGCATTGCCCAGGGGAAACAGATAGGCTAGAAGAGTTCATTTGCAAAAACACTGGTATCTCCGTTTGTTTGTTTTTCATCCTTTATTATACATTGATGTGTGTGTGTGTGTGTGTGTGTGTGTGTGCGTGTATACAGATCCTTTCCAAAAAATTACAATATCATGGAAAAGTTAGTTTCTTTCCATAATTTCCTTCCTTTTTCATAGTTTATAGATTCATTACACACAAAGTGAAATATTTCTAGCCTTTATTTGTTTCATTTTTCATAATTTTGGCCTACAGCTCCAGAAAACCCCCAAAACAGTATTTCAAGAAATTAGAATAGTGTGAAGAAAATCAGCAGTTACTTCTCAGTTATGACTGACTCCAGCCTCAGTCCACTCCCTCTGAATCTCTGCCAAATTTTTGAATCGTCTTTGCTTGACAATCCGCTGAAGCCCACGGTCATCCATGGTATTTCCATATTATTTTTTTTTGGAAAGGATCTGTATGTATACTGTATACACTATATATATATACGTATATATATATTTATTTATTTATATATATGTATATATATATATACATACACATATATATATATATATAATACTGTAAATCATAATTCAAACTTTCACCTGATAATCTTCACATAAATCACCACAATAATATAGTTTTATGTGCACTCCAGGGAGCATCAAACAGGTGTTGTTTATTCATTTTAAGAATGGCATTTCACTGTTTTTGCAAATGATCTCTTCAAAGATGGTTTGCTCTATAAGCAGCCTAAGTAAAGAACCAAAAACACTTTAAGAAGGAAATCCAAAAAAAATGTTGACGGCATTTTATGGGATCTTGTAACTATGAGTGTGCCTAATATTCATCATGGCCTCCCATATTACAGAATTTACTGTTCAAAAACCACCACTAGCCGTGGACCAGCTAAACTGCTGCTAGTCGTGGACCAGCTAAACTGCTGCTAGTCGTGGACCAGCTAAACTGCTGCTAGTCGTGGACCAGCTAAACTGCCGCTAGTCGTGGACCAGCTAAACTGCCACTAGTCGTGGACCAGCTAAACTGCCGCTAGCCGTGGACCAGCTAAACTGCCACTAGCCGTGGACCAGCTAAAAAGTGGAGAAACAAAGAGACGACTATGAAATGCTGAGAGAATCAGATCAACATCACCTTTTTGTTTGAAAAAATGTCATGGCTTTTGAAGAGACTTGGGACTGGGACTTGTAGACATGGGCACTATGGCACTTTCAACCCTGCTTGATGGGGGCATAACCCTCATTGCTTGTACAAGTTTATATGTGTGTGTATTTTTGATTCAATTTCATATGATGTCTTTTCCCCTTTTTGCCTCTTAGAATTGTGATGTCAGAAGCAATTGTGATTTCATCCATGATCATCAGCGACATCATCAGTGATGTCATGAATCCTTCCCTGCTGAGGATTACATTCAATAGTGCATACACCAAAACTACATGGAAAGCCTGTAGGAGAGCCTTATCTGTGCCGAGCTCAACGAACAAACAAGAAAAAGTACAAATAGAATCATTTACTACACAGGCCAGATACATCTAAATGAATGTAAATGTAGACAATCTCCAGATAAACCGTCCACAATATGTTCATTTCACACAGTCCTGGCTGTTGCAGGTCATAAGTGTACCAGCCTCCATAGTTCACTGTGAGGCTGCTTTGGAGGTATGGAGCTCAGCTGTCAGCTGTGCTCTGTGTGCACCGAGGTGTCTCCTTGCTCTTGGCTGTCATCTCACTCTGGGCCCGGTTCTGTTTCTCCCTCTCCAGCGCTTTCTCCATCTCTGTGTAGTAGTCTCTCACTCTGGGCCCGGTTCTGTTTCTCCCTCTCCAGCGCTTTCTCCATCTCTGTGTAGTAGTCTCTCACTCTGGGCTCGGTTCTGTTTCTCCCTCTCCAGCGCTTTCTCCATCTCTGTGTAGTAGTCGAGAGCCTTCCGCACCGGGTTAATGATGTGTTGCTGTGGGATTGATGAAGATAGAAAATAAACATTCCACACTCAGATACTCACAGGACATTGTGGGACTGGGGCCCACAGGACATTGTGGGACTGGGGCCCACAGGACATTGTGGGACTGGGGCCCACAGGACATTGTGGGACTGGGGCCCACAGGACAGACGGTCTGTGCCATAGCAGACGGAAGGAAGGACAGACAGACAGACAGACACACAAATTCATTTATAGAAGTGGCTACACCGCTTAAAAATCTGATGACAAACAGCTTCATTAATATTGAGATGAAACGTCCAGCACGCGAGCGACTCCTCAGGAAGATGTGCTGTTCAGGAAGGTGCGGACTGTTCTCCCACTGTGTGTAATACAGTAATGAGGTTCTGTTCAGGAAGGTGCAGACTGTTCTCCCACTGTGTGTAATACAGTAATGAGGTTCTGTTCAGGAAGGTGTGGACTGTTCTCCCACTGTGTGTAATACAGTAATGAGGTTCTGTTCAGGAAGGTGTGGACTGTTCTCCCACTGTGTGTAATACAGTAATGAGGTTCTGTTCAGGAAGGTGCAGACTGTTCTCCCACTGTGTGTAATACAGTAATGAGGTTCTGTTCAGGAAGGTGCAGACTGTTCTCCCACTGTGTGTAATACAGTAATGAGGTTCTGTTCAGGAAGGTGCAGACTGTTCTCCCACTGTGTGTAATACAGTAATGAGGTTCTGTTCAGGAAGGGATGGACTGTTCTCCCACTGTGTGTAATACAGTAATGAGGTTCTGTTCAGGAAGGTGCAGACTGTTCTCCCACTGTGTGTAATACAGTAATGAGGTTCTGTTCAGGAAGGTGCAGACTGTTCTCCCACTGTGTGTAATACAGTAATGAGGTTCTGTTCAGGAAGGGATGGACTGTTCTCCCACTGTGTGTAATACAGTAATGAGGTTCTGTTCAGGAAGGTGCAGACTGTTCTCCCACTGTGTGTAATACAGTAATGAGGTTCTGTTCAGGAAGGTGCAGACTGTTCTCCCACTGTGTGTAATACAGTAATGAGGTTCTGTTCAGGAAGGTGCGGACTGTTCTCCCACTGTGTGTAATACAGTAATGAGGTTCTGTTCAGGAAGGTGTGGACTGTTCTCCCACTGTGTGTAATACAGTAATGAGGTTCTGTTCAGGAAGGTGCAGACTGTTCTCCCACTGTGTGTAATACAGTAATGAGGTTCTGTTCAGGAAGGTGTGGACTGTTCTCCCACTGTGTGTAATACAGTAATGAGGTTCTGTTCAGGAAGGTGTGGACTGTTCTCCCACTGTGTGTAATACAGTAATGAGGTTCTGTTCAGGAAGGTGCAGACTGTTCTCCCACTGTGTGTAATACAGTAATGAGGTTCTGTTCAGGAAGGTGTGGACTGTTCTCCCACTGTGTGTAATACAGTAATCAGGTTCTGTTCAGGAAGGTGTGGACTGTTCTCCCACTGTGTGTAATACAGTAATGAGGTTCTGTGAAATGATGAAATGATTAAATCAATAAATCACCTCCAGGCAGGGGAAGAGGTTGGCCAGCTCGATGAACAGGGGGAAGAGGACAAACCGGATGAATCCTGTTTGAGATGAAGGCTTGGTCACCTTGTCTCGGTCCATGAAGGGGGTGACCGGAAGACCCTCCAGCTTCTCCATGTCACTCTGAGGACAGACGGACCACAAGAAAGGACCGGATTGGCGATAATGCAAGAAGGATGGAATGCAGAGCTGCAGCTTTTATCCAAAGTGCTTTACAATCAGTAGGTACATTCACCCATTCACACACCGATGGTGGCAAGCTGCCACGCAGGGTTCTGGCACACCATGACTGGATGAGCCGGGAATCGAACCACCGACCTCTATTCATCCAAAGTGATTAGTGATGACCCGCTCTACCTCCTGAGCTACAGCCGCCCTACAAAATATAAGTCACCCTTCTTTATGTAGTGACACAAATGGCATGGCACAATATACTGTACATGTTACAGCCAATTTAGGAATCTTGTTAGGAAGATTGCATTGTGGTTCATCACAGACACACCTCTTAACTTCTGGAAATATTAGTATCAGCAGCAGAGATTGTATTTGAATTGCATCAGAGCGTGTTGCCTTCCAGTCATCCTATACCAGAACAAAAGTCCATCTGTGTCTCAAGAGCTCTCAGTCCAGGGTCCAAAATTAACTTTTTTCCCCACTGGCCAAATGCAGAGTAAATGTTCAAATTTGACCTGCCACTGAATAGAATACCATTGTTTTTGTTTGTTTGTTTGTTTTATTTTGGGCTGGGGAGTGAAGCAAATCTACCAGCCACTTGCATACTGTATTTTACCAGCATTTGGCTGGTGCTAATTTTGAACCCTGGCTCATCCTGAACTAGGAAGCACCTCAAAATGATAAATGGTAAAATGGTAAATGGCCTGCATTTATATATCGCTTTTATCCAAAGCGCTTTACAATCAATAGGTACATTCACCCATTCATACAGACATTCATACACCAATGGCGGCAAGCTACCACGCAGGGTGCTGTTACACCATCAGGAGCAATTTGGGGTTCAGTATCTTGCCCAAGGACACTTCGACATGCAGACTGGAGGAGACGGGGATCGAACCACCAACCTCTTTTATCCAAAGCGATTAATGGACGACCCACTCTACCTCCTGAGCTACAGCCGCCCCAAAAGTGCAACCCCCACCACCAAACACTGTACAATTCCTCAAATTGATGTTATATCAGTTATAATAATCGTCTCTAATGGTGGAAATAGATAACCACAAAAATCTTAACAAACTGTTCGAAAATTCATGAAAATCAATTGAAATGTTTTTGCGATATCCTGCTGACAGATTTAAAAAAAAAATCCAGGAGTGAAAACAACATCCTTGGCAGAGCTACTAATAATAATAATAATAAAAAAAAAAGACTTATGACTTGGGAAAACCACATTTTCAGGTAATTTCATTCAATTTCAGGTTGTGCCTCACAAATTCAAGATTTGAATTTATTGAATGAATTCAATGGTTATGAGTGTGCCAACTCAAGGTCAACTGTTTTTTTCTACTGGCACTAATCTCGTTCCATACATAAACCACACACATAAACCACACACATAAATCATCAATAATTTGTGGAAATGAGCGATGCAGACATCTTTGCTATGAAATCACAAAATGGTCAGGTCATGTGTAACACTATGGACACAATCCTTAGAGGGATAACAGTTTTCAACTGGTCATTTGGTGTTGCAACACTATAGTTTCTCTCCATGCAACAGCAGTCAGGTAGCTGGTTGTATTGTTTCTCTCCATGCAACAGCAGTCAGTTACCTGGTTGTATTGTTTCTCTCCATGCAACAGCAGTCAGTTAGTTACCTGGTTGTAGAACTCCTGCAGAAGGCAGTCCAGCCAGGGCTCAGCCACCTCCATGGGCCGCGCCTCGTTGGAGATGTCACTCACTTTGATCAGGATCATCATCAGCTGAACATACATGTATAGCAGGGGAAAAAACACAAGAGCTCAACAGTCACATGACTTTTCGTGACGTCATTTGCCCCGGAAGTAAGTTCTGCATTCATTTTCTCCATAGACACTTTTCGATAAATCCTTATATAACGAGTTTTAAAGCTGGAACCATCATCAGTGATGTCATAAATCCCACTGATGACATCATCAGTGATGTCATAAATCTGACATCATCAGTGATGCTGGTCTCATTGGCCACACAGCAGCCGAGTTGCGGGCAAGGCTGCGCAGCGGGCGAGCTGCGAATGCGGGAATGCGAGCTGCAGGGGCAGCTCAGTAAGCTGCAGTATGGGCGAGGCCGCGCATAGCGGGAGAGTTTAAGAATCGAGCACATGAGATCCATAGTAGATACAATCTAACAGACAGAGAGACCCTCTGACACACACAGCTGTGTCATCCATCCGGTGTCATCCTCGATAGCTCACTCTCCTTCAAATCTCACATCAATAATATCACCCGGTCTGCTTATTTCCACCTACGCAACATCAATCGTCTCCGCCCTTCCCTCACCCCCCACACCACCGCTATTCTTGTGCACAGCCTTGTCACTTCCCGCATCGACTATTGTAACTCCCTCCTCTTTGGTCTCCCTCAGAAATCCCTCCATAAGCTCCAACTGGTCCAGAACTCAGCCGCCCGCATCATCTCCAAAACCCCCTCCTTCCATCACATTAGCCCTGTCCTACAGCAACTTCATTGGCTCCCAGTTAAATTCCGCATCGACTTTAAAATCCTCCTGCACACATTCAAAGCCATCCACAACCTCGCCCCTCCTTATCTGTCTGACCTCCTCCACACTGCCACCTCTACCCGCTCCCTCAGATCCTCCTCCTCCATCCATCTCTCTGTCCCTTCTGCCCGGCTCACCACCATGGGGAGCAGATAACAGATAACTGTTAAAGCTTTTGACACCGTGAACCATGATATACTGTTATTTAAAATGAAGGCTATGGGTTTTAACAGTGCTTCGCTAAGGTGGGTAGAGTCATACCTAAGGGGTAGGAAGCAAGTGGTGGAAGTGAATGGCATCATGTCATCTTCACTAGAGCCTACTTGCGGGGTGCCTCAAGGGAGCATTTTAGGTCCAGTATTATTTCTTTTATATGTCAATGACATGAAATCTGCCTGTGAATGTGACTTGCTTCTTTTTGCGGACGATGCTGCTCTTCTGGTCTCACACCAGGATAAAGGGGAGGTAGAAAGGATCCTCAGCCGAGAACTACTAAGGATCGGTTGCTGGCTGGTTGATAACAGGCTGTCCCTCCACTTAGGTAAGACAGAAGCCATCCTCTTTGGTTCTACCATTAAATTGAGGAGGTCTCCGGGGTTCAGGGTAGTGGTGGGAGACGTAGAGGTCTCAGCCAGAGAGGAGGTCACATATCTGGGATGTGTGCTGGACAACACCTTATCAGGAGAGAGCATGGCGCAGAAGGTAGCAAAAAAGGTTAACCAGAGAGTGAAATTCCTCTTCAGGATTTCAACCTATGTCAACAGGTACGCTCTGGAAATCCTAGCGGGAGCACTGGTTCAGTGTCATTACGACTACGCATGTTCCTCCTGGTACACCGGCATCGCAGTATCACTGAAAAACAGGCTCCAGACAGCGCAAAATAGATTAGTCAGACTCATTCTACAATTGAATCCTAGGACTCACCTACTACAGTCTCACTTCGACAGCCTCAAGTGGCTCAGAGTAGATGAGAGAGTAACACAAATCAAACTCGGCATGGTCCACAGGATAGTCAACAATGCTGTCCCAAAATACCTCAGAAATTACTTCACCAAGGTCAGTGACGTACATGGTCACGGCACTAGAGGGAGCCCCACAGATTTGGTCCCAGTAAAATGCAAAAGATGCATTGGACAGAATTCTTTTCTATACTCAGCGGCAGTAGCCTGGAACAGTCTCCCAGCTGAGATTAAGACAATCACCCCCTATCCCTCCTTCAAAGTTAAAGTCAAGAACTGGACCAGGAGAAACAGAACCTGGAGTTAGAGTATAATAATATATATACATATATATATGTATATAGATGTATATAGGTGTATATAGTATATTGTAATGTTATATTATCTTGTATATATATATAGCATTGTATGGTAGTGATGTGTAACATTATAATATATTATACATTATAGGTAGGTTGGATTTAATGGTAGCCAAGGTGTATGAGGTGGGGGGCGACCTGTTGTCGGCCAGCCAGTAACCGAGCCGATATCTCAATCGACCCTGTATTTTATTAGTTTTATTAGTTTTATTTTGTTTTATTTATTTTATTTGATTCGTTTTCTGAACGTATTTTATTAGGATTTGTTTGGGTTTATTCTTAATTGCACTAATTGTCTTTTAATTTATTTTAGGCTCATATTTATTGACTGTTCAATGTGCCCTATTTCCCCATATTATCCTCCCCCCTACGTGGCAGGCACACCCATGCATTACCCGCAGACTCTGACAAGTGCTTGATGCACTCATACTCTTATACACTTACACACATCCAGGCATACATACAACAGTACACATTTTATCACAGACATCTCAAGGACCGCAATGGAAATAAGCTATTAGCTTTATTGCGTTTTTATATCCTTTTGATAATGGTGAGCCTGTGTATGTATATTTGTATATACTGTATATTCATTATCAATAAAGAACTCAATCAATCAATCAAAAAGCTTTCAGCCGCTCTGCTCCCAAACTCTGGAACTCACTCCCTCCTGACATTCGCAACATTGACACCCTCCCCCTGTTCAAATCCAGCCTCAAAACTCATCTCTTCAAATTAGCATATTCCCTGTAATGTCCATGGTGTTTTCTCTGTTTATTGTTTAGTTTTTTATTTTTGTTCTATTTTATTTCCCTTCCACTCTTTTTATATTTTATACTGTTTGCTTGCCTGTTGCTCTGCTTCTGATTTTACCCTGTAAAGTGTCCTTGAGTGACCTGAAAGGCGCTTTGAAATAAAATGCATTATTATTATTATTACAGCTGTGTCCTTGTTGGGCTCCTGCATTGCCCCCTCTCTCTGCTCTCTGCCCCTGATCATGTTATTCTCTGGGATAGTCATAACATGTTGTGTGTGTGCTCTCTTCTCACTATAAGATCTTTGACTGTCTGTTGTTCCGACACTGTCCTCACGAACCCTCCTGCTACTATGAATTCCTATTTTTCTGTATTCCTATCATGGGGCAGTCTGTCTGCACATGGCTTTTGCAAAGATATGTGGCTAAATACATTTCTGTAAGATTACTTCTCTTGACTCTCGGCTCAATTATCTTGATCTCGAGTGGGTTTTCCTCCAGTTGTCACCATCACATCGTGGCTCAGTAGAGGTGCGGGAGAAGAATGTATTGATTCAATTCCATTCTACAACGATAGGTCAATCTCACTCTTATCAAATTCTAATTGAATAAAAATTCCATTTCTGATTCCCAACCACAATACTGACATTTCTTCATTTTCCACTTAGGAAATCTAAATGAAATCTAAATGCAACGTAACATACCTCATGCAGCAGCAGACTCTCTCTGCTCTGAGTTTTAGCAGCTATAAGTTATGATATATTCCTTCCCAATGCCTCTCCAAACTGATCCTATGGATCATGTTCCGTTGTGTTGACATCTACTGTCCTCTAGTCTTACCACATCTCTGTGCTCCTTGTTGTTGAAGTCAAAAACAGGCAGGATGGACTTGAACTTATTGAGGATCTCATTGTGTCTTGTCATGTCAGTGGCCAGGATGCATCTGCCAAAATGAAGAGAGAATAAACACTCTTAGAATGATTCGCTCGCAGCGTATGTCGCGGCGCTGTTACTGCTGAATTGCACGCATGCTAAGAGAACGACAGAGATGAGCTCACTTGATGATTCCCTCCCGTATTCGTTTGTACTGTTCTGTGGTCAGATTTCTGAAGATATTGGTCTCTGTCTAGAAAAGAGAGAGAGAGAGAGAGAGAGAGAGAGAGAGAGAGAGAGAGAGAGAGAGAGAGAGAGAGAGAGAGGGAGAGAGAGAGACTTCTGTTCGTTGTTACTGCCTGCAGCACAAACTCCTCCTCATACGTTCTGAACAGAACAAACGTCACATACAAGGACGTGTGACCTCGCTGACCAAGCCTTACCTTCTCCAGTATCTCAAAGGCGACGGCACAGTGGTGGTTCTCCAGCGGAGAGATGTCATTGTAGCGAAGAGCAAGTTCAGTCCGAGCATTTATCTGAAAGATCAATTTAACAGCGTTGAGTAGAATTTTTATTTATTTATTTATTCGTTTATTGAGCAGGGACAAATGCATAGAACATTATTTCATATGACCTACAAAAGAGATGTCATGCATACAGGTTTCTAGCCAAGGCTAATTTGCAACCCCTGTCCCTGGTTAGGCCTTTAAAACAAAAGTTCAAGAGAAAAATTAAAACGGTACCAAAATGTTAAAAACGAACCATATAAAACAGAACAAAATAAAGACAAAAACAAAAAGCAAAAACACAAAACAAATAAGGACAGAAAACTAAAATAGTACAATACTAAAAGTCAATGTTCACAGGCTTGTTTCAGTTTCAGCCATTGTTTTGCTTGTGTGTTAAATACGGTGAGTTCTGTCAATGTTTTTATTTCTGGTGGTAATGTGTTCCATAATTTGGTACCTATTACCGAGAAGGATGACTGTCCGAATGTTGTTCTGCGTTTCGCTGTTCTACAATTGAACCTGCATTACTGAGCTGGAGAATGAAGCACGACTCTACTGTATACATTTGAATAAGTAGAAGTGCACTTGGAGAACGCAGACCTCCGGCAAGGCCAATACTCCAGTCTGCCATGATATGCACATTTTGTGAGTCGGATCGGAAACCCTAGCCCCGACCCATGCACCCACATCCCCCCCCCCCCCCCCCCCCCCCCCCCCCAGCCACTCCCCGTACCCACCCCTCCAACCCCCAACTCTCTATGACAATCCTATCCATAGCTACGGCCCCTTTTCCCTAGCCCCGCCCCCGTCCTTGACCGGAATCGGATCTGCAAAAAAAACAAAAAAAAACGTGCTACACCCTTCAACCAAGTTTCAGGAAAATTGGCCCAGTCATTTTTCCTTAATCCTGCTAACAAACAAACAAACAGACAAACAAACAAACAAACAAACAAACAAACGACACTGAAAACATAACTTCCTTGGCAGAGGTAATAATCCTGTATACAGCAGTTCTGTACAGCCTAGAGCAGGGATGGGCAACTTTGATGATAGAGAGGGCCACTAAAAAATGTCCTCGCTACCAGAGGGCCAGATTTTGCTGAGGGCTGGAGGCCGAATGGCGCCGGCGTGAAAAATGTTGGGCATTTGAAGCCAGGTTTAGAGGAATAACTCATTTTAAATGAACAGTTGTGATGTCATTATTCAGTCTTAACCACCAATATTTGATCCTTTTCTCACTCACTCCTATGTCATCACCTGCTCTCCCTGCAGGGCTTGAAATTAACTTTTTTGACCACCTGCCAATATGGCTGCTAGATTTTAAAATGACCAACCAATTAGAATTTCCACTAGCTAAAATGTTTTTCTTGAAATAAACCAGAATATGAGTGTGTTAATTTAAGCATAAGTATCAGTAAGTGGCCCGGGATTCTCAAAGCCTGTGTTGAGGGTCACATGAACAAAAATGCAGTCTTGAAGCTAAATAAATCCAAAACCGTGTTAATTATTTAAATTTCTACTTCAATGTAGAACAGTCATTTCTTACACATGAGATTACTTTTAGCCTTTTAGTCATAAAGATTATTGAAAGATATTCCATATTCCAGACTGAAATGTTATAACAGAAGTGGAGTATTGGCCAGAATGACATGAACATTTGGACACTTATTCAGCGGGTATCTTGCATGTTGCGTTCAGGTGTACTGTAATTATTATTATTATTATTTTGCAATTCCAGCGCGGGCCACACAGGGGGCGCCCATCCCAGGCCTAGTGGGATAGAGCATGCCAGTAAAAATGCCATATCATATATGCTACATCCAGATTGAATGAGGTTGTTATCCAGAGGGAAACCTATGCAGCAACACATCGTATGTCTACATCAAAGTATACAATGACATTTCAAGCATTTGCCCTGGCTTCAGCTATGCCAGAAGTAGTCTCGCTTGCCAGACTCTCTCCCTACAATGGGAGTCTGATTGACTACGTTTACATGCACACAATATTCCACTATTATTCGGAAAATGACAATATTCAGAATTTGATAAAGGTCATGTTCCAGTTGCATTTTCTGAATTTGGCCTTTTTCCGAATTTAGCATTTTCCGATTAAGACATCTGGGTTATTCCAGTATTATTCGGGTTTTCGGAGGATTCTTTGATCATGTATACAGCGCATTCGGAATATGCGTCTCAATCAATGGTCTCAATCAGGGTTTTTACCGCAGTTTGCGACGCATGTTGCCTGTTTGTGGTCAACTGATGTGTGCTAGAAAGCGCTAGAAGAGGCGATATAATCATATAATATAATCCGTCATCTCTGGCATGCGAAAAGAAAAGCCCACATTTCTGATCGGGAGGAGATGAGAAACATCGATTGGTGCCCACGGAAGTCCAAAGTGCTTGCGAGCCTGCGAGGTAATAACGTAGGCTACTAGCCTACTTTATGAATGTGCAAATAATTATTTGATGTGCAAATAATCGCAACGCCAAACTTTCCAGCAGCAAGCTCCTGAAATGGACCAAGTGATCCTCTGTTTATTCTCAACAGAAAACCTCCGCCTACCTGCATCTCTCTCTCTCCCCCCCCTCCCTCACGTGTCGGGGAGGGCGAGCTACGGCTGCATGTAAACGGGAATATTAGTGGATTATTCATTTAGTCGGAATACTGTCATTTTCCGAATATGGGCAAAAACCGGAATATTGTGTGCATGTAAACGTAGTCACTGTTGATGATGTTGTTTCACAGCGGCGCAGGCATTGGAGACGGACAGATTCGTCACGGAGGGAGCGGAAAGGAAATCCATATATGGTCGCAGCCGGTCAGTCAGAGCGGGTCAGAGCCAATGGCAGAGCTCGTAGCGAGCGGAAAGGGATTTTCTTCCGCTGCCGACTGAACTGGTCGCCACCGATGGCAGAGCTGATACCAGCAGCCAGACTTCTCTCTGGGAAGTCTGGCAAGCGAGACTATGCCAGAAGTGGCCTGCTAGCCGCCGGCTAACAAACGGCATCCAATGGCTTGACTGACTTTAACTTCAAGGATGTGTTGAGGTCAAAGCTTGACCTCAACACATCGTCAGTGCTCCAATCCATACACCTCCTTCACCAATTAGCCATCAAGGATGTGATGATTGGAGAGGTACCAGGGCCTCTCCATGATTTGCCCTTACTAAAACCTTCTCCCTCACACACACACACACACACACACACACACACACACACACACACACACACACACACACACACACACACACACACACACACACACACACACAGACACACACACACACACACACACACCATCTGGGTGACACAGAAGCAGTGTTTGAAGTTGTGGAAAGGGATGTTGTTGTAGCGGCGGTAGACTTGGAACAGGAACTGCTGCAGCACCTCTGGCTCGATGTTGAAGGTGGCTGTGAAGTCTAAGTCCGTGTACATGACCTGCAGGAGTACCATGATCTCTGCATCCTCCCACTGCCTACACACACACACACACACACACACACGCACACGCACGCACGCACGCACGCACACACACACACACACACACACACGCACACACACACACACACACACACACACACACACAGGCACACGCACACACACACACACACACACACACACACCAGTTGCATTTGCCTAAAACGCTCGGCGATGAATGGAAGGAATCAATGAAGTAACCAAACCTGAGTGAACGCACGCTTCTTCCCGTCACGTCACGTGAGAGCCCCACACTTCACGCTTCCTCCCGTCACGTCACGTGAGAGCCCCACACTTCAAACACAGTGCGTTAATTAGGCCTGTCTTGAAGAGCTCCTTTTGATGGGTCCGCACGTCGCGGGCCTATTCGTATTGAGATGAGTGCGTCGGTCAGATGAAAAGCGCGCGGGACCTTTTAACCTCTTCAGAGATGCATCAGAGGTGCCTGACGGACACGAGCGACCCTTATAAGTCTCTTTCTCTCTCTTCCTGTGCTTCTATTGAACAAGCAGGTGCTGCTGGCACTGTTTTCTCCTCCGTGATCACACAGGCACACAGACAGCTAGCACCACCTCCGTATCTAGAGAGTGTTGAAAACGGATGCAGATTGCAGATGATTATCAAACACCACCTGTACTGTTTTATTCAAACGACTTGTCTTTTATGTGATACCCGAGAGACTATAAGTAATATGTTTATTTTGCACAAGGTGAAACGGTCTGTTGACTTATGGGGTAAATCAAAAGTAAGAACCTATCGTCTCATAAAAGACAGTTACAGTGTAGAGCCCTATGTGAAGTTTGACTTGGACAGACGAAAAATATCTCTGTGTGCCCAGTTACGCTCTGGAACCCTTCTCTTAGCAATAGAGACTGGTAGGTTTAATGCTCCGCCTGAAGAAGATAGACTCTGTTTACGATGCGATTTAGATGAAATTGAAAACGAGACTCACTTGTTGCTCTATTGCTCTGCATATGATGATGCAAGGGAAGTGCTCTTTAGTTAAATGTGTCCTCTAGGCTATTTATGCCGACTTTTTTTTTTTTTTACTTGGATGACTATGAGAAACTGGAGCTGTGTTTAAACAAAAGGGACCTTCCCCAATGCAAGTTTTATATGTCAGGCATGGGAACATATGGGGGGTCTTGGGTAATTGGAGGTGTGGCTAAAACCTCTTTGGGGGCGCCGAAAATTCCTCTATTCAGGAAAGACCACGAGTTCACATACGAGTCAAAACTCACCAGTTATCGAAGGTTGGAGTCTTTAGATACTGCCTCACTTGTTCTGATACTTCCAGGGAGCTGGGAAGGCAGCAAACACACTTTAAAAGCACAGGTATAGAGAGCCAAAGTGAACGTCACTTCCTGCTTCAGCACTGTACCAGAGATTTTCATCCGCCATTTATTTTCCCATAGACATTTCGTAAAATGCATATAAAAGAGTTTTACTGGTATAAAAACCAAACGGTACAGATGTATTAGAAACAGGAGAGATTGCATAACATTTCACTCAGACCAAAACGTAAAAAAATGCGGGTTTGAAGAAAATATCTTTTCTGTGTTGTTTTTTTTAGTGTTGGTCCGAGTGAAAGGTTCTATGGTCTCTCCCGATTATAGCGTTAGCTGAACCGTTTGGTTTGAACAAGTAAAACTATTTTTATAAGCATTTTACGAAATGTCTATGGGAAAATAAATGGCAGATGAAAATCTCTGGTACAGTGAGTACTGAAGCAGGAAGTAGGCGGTCACTTTGCCAATGCCTCTCTATTATGGCTCAATTCCACCACATTTTACAGCCCTGCACAGCCTGTCACCACTCGGCTCTACTTGTTTCAACTCGATGGACGTTCTGCTTCGACCGCCGTTCATCTGCCCCCGCCCACACCTGGTCGTCATAGCGACCGCATATCTGCCCTCCGTCCCTGTACCGAAGTAGGCTATAACATATAACGTTACAATTAAATCCATACACAGAACTTTTAAACTGTTTATGAAATACTGGTGCCTCTAAATGACCTATGTGTGTGTGTGTGTGTGTGAGAGAGAGAGAGAGAGAGAGAGAGCAGTGCTGGCATGACCACAGTCCTTGATCCTGGCCTGAGCAGCCAGCTCATAGCATCACAGCATGTTGGGCGGGTGTTACAGTGTACATAGGCAAATGTGACAATCGACCAGGAGAATGGATATCACTTTGTTGTTAGTCAAAACTCACATGCGCTGCGCAAGGGACGGGCGCGAGGGACGGGGGTTGCGCTAGAGTGAAGCCTCTACCCCGGCGGCCAGGCAAGACCGCGGCTTTCACCAAAGCGCCTGCGGCCTAGCGGAGCCGACGCGGCACTGAACTACAGAATCGCTTCCTGAGAGCAGCGGACTTTAGGACAATTGAAACCACCGCTACGATTTTATTTCACCAGAGGCGAAGGCAGCAACACAAAAGACTGATGGAAAAGCATAAGAGAAGGTAAGCCCCCCACTAAACTGGTATTGACAGTCAGTAGGATAGAGAGTAAACACGATTCTGCCTGACCAATAAGTCGTCTACAATGTTTTCACGTCACCGTATGAACCCGGGTTCGCAGAATAGAACCCCGACGAGGCAGGTACTAAAAGTAGCACGACTCAGCCCCAAATCAAACCGGGCTGGGCCGGTTTTTACCGGTGGAATGAGACCATTTATCGAGTCGAGCGGAGCGGGACCGCGTTACTACCTGTGGTGGAATTGGGCCATTAGAGCCATTAAAATGACCAGGAGTTCTGAGCACGTGTTGCATGTTGTGCACCTATACCTCATTTGGAGGAACTTGTCCCGCACGTGCTCGCACTCCTCCCTGGTTTTGCGTAGCGCCCTCTTGTGGTAGAAGGGCGAAGGTTTGTGTGTGCCCTCCGACAGCTCCTTGAACAAACCCAACCAGCTCAGATGCTCCACGCTCTGAAAGGGAAAGGGAGTACCAACCATCAGCTCAGCCTCAGAGGTTAGGGAAGCCGGCTTCGGCAGCTTGTCACCGGAGGGTTGCTAGTTTGAATTCCCAGAACACCTCTTCAGATTTAGGTGAGGGAAAGGATGATGTCGTCCCTTTCCTCTGTAAATACTGTCAAATTGCCTCATCTGAACGTAGGCACAGTGATGCAAAAGAGCATACATACATGTAAAAAATAATAATAATAAATAGAGAAAGAAAAAAATCACTTCAAACCACAGATATTCCATTTACATGTTGGAACCACTGCAAAGAGGAAAATTGTATGCACAAAACATTTTTTTTTTTCAGACTAGAAATTAACTCAAAAACGAAAGTCCAATAAAAATAAATAAATAAAATAAACTTGAGTTGTATGCAAATATTTATACCACCATATATTATATTTCTCCTCTCAAAAATGTCAGCTTTAAAAGCACAGAAATACTTTGAATCTACCTCCAGTTTCTCCCTGAATGAATCCACCTGCTTCTTCATCTCATACACGACTGCAGGAGCCTCCCCGGCCTCGACCAGGATCTTCTTCTCCAGGCCCTGCAGTCTGAACAAACACAGTGTTGGTATGGTGCACATTCATTCCGTTGAGTTGAGCATCACCCTAAGAATAGTTGATTATAAGTCTCCTCCCAGAACAAACGGATACTGCCATAACCAAAACATATTTGTTGTCTAAGTTTCTTTTGGTATTGCACCTTTTAAAATTTTCACCCTCCCCGTTTTCTCCCAATTGTACTTGGCCAATTCCCCTGCTGTCCCAGTCATTGCTCCACCCCCCCCTCTGCCGATCTGGGGAGAGTGGTAGGCATTGTAGCACATGCTTCCTCTGATACATGTGCAGCCAGCTGTTTCTTTCCACCTGACAGCGAGGGGTTTCACCGGCAGGAACGTGGCGCGCGGGAGGATCACGCTATTACCCCCAGTGCCCCTCCCCCACGAGCATGGTGCCCCGACCGACCAGGAAGAGGCGTTAGTGCAGCGGCCAGGACACATCCAGCTTCCCACCCGCAGACACGGCCAATTGGGCCTGTATGCATGCCAGACCAACCGGCGACCCTCGTATTGGTAGGCAGGCAATCTACTGCTGCACTACCTGGACGCCCCACTTCAAGTATTACATCTTTTCTTTTTTGCATCATAAGTAGGGCTGGGTTAAAAAAAATCTATATATCGATATTGAATCGATATTCATGTGAAGGAACAAGTATCGATACATAAATCCCAGTATCGATCTTTTAAAATGCATTTTTTTTGTTTTTTTATAAACATAGGCTATAATGTTATAGGCTGTGTGTGGTAGTTAAAACATAGTTTCAAGTTGACTTCTATTTATGTTTGTAGTTGAAACAAAAACATAAATACTGTAGGCTACATGTGCATTGTGCATGCACCATGAGCCAGATGTACAGACCTCAAATCTGTTTGCACTATAATGTTTGTGAACTGGAAATGTTCATGAGCTGTATTGTATTTTATGTTATTTTATTCACAAAGCATTTATACTTTATGAAACACTGTTTACAACATGCTGCTGTTCAATTATTCTGTTGTATAGTGGAAATCTAAATTTGTTTGGCTTCTCACAGAAGACTGTAAAGAAAGAGACAGAAGACTGTAAAAAAAGATAAGATGTTGAATGACTATGTTGGTCATGTTTAAATAAAAAGGAATTACATGATGTAACTGCTTGCTTTATGGTCAATTCTTAATGTAAATATTCATATTTTTTAATAATGCACCAGGTTAGAGGGTTCCTTGTACAATTTACAGCATTAGTTCTTTGAGAATCTCTTCCATTATCAAAGCGAAACTGGTATTGTAACTAAAATATCGATATCGAATCGTATCGGAAATCGTATCGACTTGGGACCTTGTGTATCGGAATCGTATCGTATCGGGAAGTCAGTGGCGATACCCAGCCCTAATCATAAGAGGATTATTTTTCTCTTCTTTCTCCTCCCTGCCTACCGTTTCTCCATGGACGAGAGGTCAAATCCTAGTGCCGCCACAGCCAGCTCCACACCTGCAACGACAAGACGGGAGGGGAGAGATCCTCAAAAAATGTTCAGAAATAAATTGTGACTACGGTGTTTCCCTGGTGAAGATACGCAATGGCTCACTGTCGCACTCGGCAGCCACCACCTCCAGCCTGTAGCAGGAGTTGGGGCCGTTGGGCTCCAGGTGGGGCGAGATGTTGATGATGTTGCCTTTGGGGTTGTAGAGCTTCAGGATGTCGTGGGGTCCCGCCTCGCCTGCAGAGCGGAACAGGTCTGGAAACAACAAGCCCACAGTGTTGACGATTCAAAACCAACACTATGCCAGTGTGCCACTATAATGCCAATGGGTCAGTTCATTAGAGATAATTGCGTGGACAAACAACTCTCCCATCAACACTCCAAACAGGTGTTCTTGTCACAGAAAAAAAAATCAACAATTTATAACACTGGGAAATTGATTTTGTAAACAAACGAGGGTATATCACACCTGTGTCCACTAGACGTGGACACAGGTCCCCCCCCCCGAAGCGGCTCTCCGCTCTGCTCTGCTAAACATATGCACCCTGTGTATTTTGCCTTCCCTCTTTGAGTTGAAGAGCTGAAGACACACTGACAGCTGACAGACAGCTGAAGACAGACTGAAGATCAGATCAAGCATTCTTCTTGAACAACAGGAAACACATTTGGGAGAGTTTTGGCAAATTTATGATAAGCAAATGTCCCATAGGCTACATATGACCCAGAGAAGCAGATACCACTTCTTACCTAGTGCTGTGCACCAATGCTATATCTAGTATCATTTTACACACACACACACACACACACACACACACACACACACACACACACACACACACACACACACACACACACACACACACACACACACACACACACACACACACACACACACACACACAAAAAGTACCTACCTTTTACATCCTGTGCAGGACAATCCACTGGGAACTCGGCCTGCTCTGGTCTCCCGTTCACTGTGAAGTAGATGATTTGTGTTGTTGCCATATCAGGGGTTTGGAGCTGTGATGTTGCCACGTTCAGTGCTGATCTGAATCCACACTGTCTGTCGCTTCATCGTTTTATACTGGAGTGACACTGACTCCACCCCCTCCCTCTTTCTGCTCCTCCCTCCCTGTTTACAGTTTGTAGCATTGGCCCAACAGATCACAGGGAAATTAATGCATTGATTTATTTCAAAGTGACACTTGGTTGTTTGTTCTGTGCTGCTCTCTCTCGTAGTCACTCTGGGCACCATTCACCCCGCTTTTTGTCGTGGGGGCGTAAACCAAGCAACCGGAAATAAGTGCGCCAAGAAAGGTCTTTGTTGCCGTTAGCTTGACGCGGCGAGGTTACGTTAGCTAGAGCCTGAAAAGAACAACAACACAAGTTGTATAGTAGCGTTAGCACATTTCTAGTAACTGCCGAGGAAGGTTTCTGGAGAGCCAAAGACAATGGAGTACTCGCCATGTGAAATGTTATGATCAATGTCCATGTCTTTCTTAGCACAGGCAGCAGAGATGCTTCAACTGTTGTAGCCTATTCGATCCTCCATTATCAATAACAGCGGACAGACAACTAGCGTTATAACTATTCCATCAACTGGCCATTTGTTTCAAAAGTAAAGATTCTGTATTGGCTTAAAATATGTGAGATTGTGAATCCGCAATGTTTCTACAAGAACTTCTTCAAAAACCTCCATCTTTTGTTTTGTCGTTTGCCGTTTTATTTTCTGATTCGTTGTGTCTAATTGTCAAGTTAACGAGCTATTTCCGCTGTTACTTCCTGTCTAGGGCGGGCTCTAGGCCGGAACCAGGCAGGGAGACAAAATCAGCCAGGCTCTTTCTTCTCGCCGAGAAGAGCCCCCCCCCCCCCCCCCCCCCCTCCCCTCGGCAGATAGACCTCCACTACGCTAGATGGCGCTGTTTGAAGCGTATCTAGAGTTCCAGTTCATGCAGATCGTCTCTTTCATGACGTCGTTTTTTGTGACCGCATGGGCAACCGGATGAAAAGACCAACGTGGTGTATTCTGTGGAGCTGGGCGATTATTTCTCGGGTGTTTTTTTTGTCAGAGTTTATTTTAGAAATCGCCAATTAACTGCGATGACCGAAGGCAAAGCGGCTGCGGCTGCTAACCCGGCTAAAGAGCTGCTGGCGTTGAACCCCAAAGAAGAAGCAGAGTTCAAGAAAAAGGTCCAGGCGGTGAAGAAGAGACCTGGCAAGGTTCGTGGCGAATGCAATGCAATGGTCCTTAGTGAAACGTGTTCAAATAACCAGGCTGAGACTATACCTCAACGTCGCTGTTTTTATGTTTGTAAAAACTTGCCCACGTCTTTTAACTGCGTTGTTCCAGGTATTCGTTGTCGCCCATAAACCATTTAGCTTTTAGCTAGTTAAGACGACTCAGCTTCCAGCAAACGTTACGTCAGATGTCACTTAGCTTCTAGCGTTAGCTAGGTCTGCTTCCAATGTTTGATATTTCTCTGACTGCGTCTGCGTCACACAATTTCTTATTTTTCTTTTCTTTTTCTTTTTCCTCTTCTTCTTCTTCTTGTGTAGGCGTACAGTGACAGCCCAGGAGTGGTCTATGTGGGCCACCTGCCTGTTGGCCTGTTTGAGACTCAGCTCAAATCATACTTTCAACAGTTTGGAACAGTCCTGAGGCTGCGACTGGCCAGGAGTAAAAAGGTAACTAACATGACAGAAATCATGCTCCACGGGAGACACTCGACTCTGCTCCTTTTTCCAGCATAGAACATCTCTCTTGGCAATGTGTTTTAGGATGGGCTTCTAAGTAACAATACCTGCATTTTCCTCAGCCACGTGCAGAATAGGGCTGTGCCGATAGGCAATATATTGTTTAGCATACGATTATCATATCATTATCATCATTCAGTGGAATCATATAGCGGCCATCATGTTGATAATGCTCACTGCTGTCTAGATGAATGATAAACTCTGTTAAAAACTCTTGACAAAATGAGATATGAAACATTTTAAGGAATATTTATTTGAAAAGGAGAAAAAAAAAGTTTGACATCACACCTCTTGTTTTCAAGACTATCACAATATTGATTGCAATCATAATTGCCAAGCCCCATATTTTAACCAGGGGTGTCGTGGAGGGTAAACGCAAGTAAACGCAGTTCACCCACCCCTTTGAAATGAGGCAGATAGTTTACTCGCCTATTTTCAGATCAACTGTATAAATCAATAAGGGCAAACAAGGTGCGTAAACTACTCACCTTGGATAGTTTACCCACCTCTGTATTTACCACTACACCCCTGATTTTAACACGGTTATCACTAGACAAGCGGTGGCTGCATTTTCAAACAGCTACAATATCCCTGCTGGTGCCAAGGCATTTGTTGCAACAGTGTTAAGGATGGATTCCAAAGGCATGATCTATTACAGTTAAGTAAAGTAAAGGTAAAGTCCCACTGATTGTCACACACCTGAGTGTGCGAAATTTGTTATCCGCATTTGACCCATCCCCTGGGGGAGCGGTGAGCGGCAGCAGTGCCGCGCTCGGGAATCATATGGTGATCTAACCCCCCAATTCCAACCCTTTGATGCTGAGTGCCAAGCAGGGAGGCAAATGGGTCCCATTTTTATAGTCTTTGGTATGACTCGGGCGGGGATCGAACTCACAACCTCCCAGTATTACAAATGAAAGGGGACACATCAAATCCACAGTAGAAAAGGTGTACACATAATTTGGCTTGTGGCACAGACTGAAAATGACCTCAGGTCCTCCCAGTGGTCTGGGGTCAGATAACTGTGCCTATAGTATTATGGTGCGTTAAGCTTATCACTTGCTCCTCCTAATGGCAGTGTGATAAAACCCATGTGCCTACAACAACTTGTGGAAAAATACATTTAAAATAGCAAATCCAAAGAAAGTTTTCATCTTAAAGTGCAGGTATGAAGAACTAGGAATCAATTCAGATAGGTAACACCTAACTTTAGTTCTGTCTGTTCTTTTCTCTTGTATCTTGGTTTCCAGACAGGTGGCAGTAAAGGCTATGCATTTGTAGAGTTTGACTGTGACGAGGTGGCTAAGATTGTTGCAGAAACCATGAACAATTAGCGTCACCGTGTCCTGCATCGGACACCTCTTTGCCTGTTTCGTCACGTCCGGGTCAGAGGTCTCTGATGTGGTTTCCGGTACTTTAGCGGGCATTTCAGATGCCGGATCGCCGCTTTGTGTAAGTGGAACTAATTTATACATCTATATGTGTCAATATGAGGAATTTCATATGAATATGTGCATGGTAACATGTCAACTTACTTTAGGAAAGTGACTTTGATGACAGAAAGCCATAAGACGTGCTTGGGCGACGAGAGTTACTGATCTTTACCGCTTCTATTTTGGCACTTAATAAAGTTGCTAGCTTGCTAGCTAACTAACGCTAGCTTTGTCAAAACAATGAAAGTGAATGATGCATAGTCGAATTGCCGTGGCCCGTGAGAATGACTTCACCAAAGAGCCATCTGTCTCAAATGCATTCATTTTCTGATATCTGCAACCAAAAATACAAAAGCTTTTAAAAAGTGTTGATTAAAAATGAAAATAACGTCTGTGTGTGTGTGTGTGTGTGTGTGTGTGTGTGTGTGTGTGTGTGTGTGTGTGTGTGTGTGTGTGTGTGTGTGTGTGTGTGTGTGTGTGTGTGTGTGAGTGAGAGAGTGAGTGAGAGAGAGTCTGTCTCTCTATTGCAGCCAGGCAAAGTCTGATCAGAAAAGGTGAAAGATAAACTGGATAGATTTTACATTCAACTTTGTATTGTGTCTGGTTTTTCTTCTAAAGTAAGACAGAGAAATAAGAAGAGACAGACCCGGCCACAGAGAAAGTAAGAGTTTGATAAGATGTGTGGGTGTGAGAGAGTTTTCCTTTTTACAGGAACATCAAGATATTAAATATATATATATATATAGAAGATGTTAAAAAATAAATTATATAGAAATTTAAATGTTGCACTGGTTTAAGGTAAATATACATCTGATAAATGCAATGTAATGGAAAATATATATGGCAATTTATAGAAGTTTAAAAAAATTATATCAATTTACAGATGCCAAACATGCGAGTAGTCGCAAAGAGGAAGAAGGAGGACAGGAAGAGGAGGAAGTGGGCCCTGGAGGCCATGCAACAGGCCATGGATGAGGTGGCAGCAGGCAGGCTCTCAAGCGGGCAGGCAGCCAAGAGGTTTGGGGTCCCAAAGTCCACCCTGTGTGACCGAGTCAGTGGAATTCGGGTGGCCTCTGATTGTGTCTATGGTCAGAGGCCACTTCTCACCCCTGAAGATGAGTATTCCCTGGTGGAGTACTGTTTGTACTCTGCCAGTCATGGGTTTCCACACTAATTACTTTTCCAGAGTAACTTGCCCAACACTGGTGTGGGGTTCAAAGACTGCAGTTGACTTGTCGGGCTCTTCCCGATTGTGATCGGGGGGTCTGGATTGACAGCACTCTGTCCTTCTCAGAACATCTGACGAAGCTCCAGGCCAAGGTCAAATCCAGGCTGGGCTTCCTGTATAGGAACCGTTCCTCTTTCACTGCCTCGGCCAAACTCACCCTGGTCCAGATGACGGTCCTCCCTCTATTTGATTATGGAGATGTGATCTACAGGTCGGCTGCCAAGGGAGCTCTCGATCGCCTGGATGTCTTATATCACTCTGCCATACGTTTTGCCACCAATGCCCCTTACAGAACACATCACTGCACACTGTACTCCATGGTAAACTGGCCTCCCCTTGAATCCAGGCGCAAGATACACTGGCTTACCCTGGTTTACAAATCACTCCTAGGCCTCACTCCCCCCTATCTTACACACCTATTGGAACACTCAACTCCCACTTACAGCACCCGCACTGCATCTCACATTCTTCTGAAGGTCCCCAAAGCTCACACATCTCTGGGTCGCTCCTCCTTCCAGTTTGCTGCAGCCGATGACTGGAACAAATTAGAAAAAACCCTGAAAATGGAGAGCTTTGTCTCCATCCGTTCCTTCAATCACTTAATTACCAACACTATGGCACACACTTGTCGTTGCTCCTCATGATGCTGTCCATGTTGCCCCTTTTCTCTGATTCCCTTGTTCTTGTACTCACTGTTGGCTACTGTGTAACTTTTATGCTTTTATTTTCCCCCCAACCCCTTTCCCCTCAGGAGGGTTTTTTTTTCCTCCCACCAGGCCGTTATTGAAAATAAGAATTTGTTCTTAATTAACTTGCCTGTTTAAATAAAGGTTGATGATGATGATGATGATGTGAATCGGCATTATCAAACATGTTTGATATTTACAACTCGACAGACAATGGAATCTTGAGCAGAGAGCCAATGAGAGCAAGCAGGCGGGGGGAGTGGGGAGAAATGACGTGTGCTCCACAGTCGTGCTGGCGTGCTGCAAAAGTCTGCAGGCTACAGACAGAGCGCACAGAAAGGAAGAGAATTGGTACCAAAAACACGCACACAGCTCTCCATACACTGCCTGCACAACACGGGATCTCTGCCTAACATGCCTAGGCATTCTGTTGCTCATCACAAGCCAGGCGATTAATAAAATACTCGTATTGTTTTAATTTTTACTAATGTAATTGGTGTGCAATGATTACATGCAACTTGATTGTTTATGCTAGCTAGCTAGTTACAGTAACGTTAACATTAGCATGTTTCCACGTTAAGCGGTCTTTTTTCCGCTATTTACAATTTGAATAATTACTATCCCCATCCATAATAAGATAGTACCTGGCTTCATCAGTAAATGGGGGCCACTGTCTCACGTCATCAATCCAGCTATGACGCTGTCATTCATTTGGCATAGCGTTACTGCAGTCTGCCAGCAGCACAGTCTACCTGCGGGGACCTGCCACCGCAGTAATGGCGGCGCCACTAGATGGCGGACTACACAAATTGGCCGGTGGATTTGTGTATATAAAGGGGGGCATTTGAGAGAAGCAGCATCACACTGTGAGAGAGACAACATGGGGCTCCACTCACCTTGCCATGGGTAAGCCAAAATGTCCTCATTATACATCAACCAGTGAGTGAGTGTGAAATAATACATATAAAATATTCTATAAAAGGTAAACATTTAAAGGTCCCATATTGTGTGGTTTTCTGCTGTTTTAAACATTTGTCAGTGGTCTTTAAAATAAGATCATGCATTCTGTTTGGGATTTGGAGACATCTCGTACATCTTGTATTTATCCTCTGCAGCTCGGTATACTCACTTTTTTCTGCAAAGGCCCTGGTCTGGTTGGCCGATGAGGCGCTCCAGTGAGGTGCCCCTCTCATTGGCCACCTGATCTGTCACTCAAAGCAAACAGCTGACTGAGCCTAGAGCAAGCTACATGGCTCTGAATGGGCCAGCTGTGCCTGTACGCTGCCTGTAGCCTCCTTTAGCTAGCTGCACTGAGCTAAAGAGTCACAAAAAAAGAGTGTGAAAGTGAGACCGTTTGACAGATTCGGATTTAGAGGAAAAGAAACAATCAAAACTGGTGCTCAGCTGGACTAAAAGAGACTCAAAGTAAAGAAAGGAATGTCCCCATCAGTATATTGAAAAACGTAGCCTATTTAGTGTTTCGTAGCGTACAGTTATTATGAAGTGTTATGTGAATATAGTTTCTCAGTAGTAAGGCACTAGTGAGAAATACACCAATGAGTGAACAGTGTGACCACATGCCCTGCTCTCCCCTACATAAAGCAATCTTATTTAACCATTTGACTTCCTGTGTAATTCCTTGTCACTACTGTATACAAGGTGACCATTAAGACACAGTCACACAGTTTCTGGGTTGATTTGTCTTACTGCCTATTGTGTGCCAGGGTGTGAGACCTAACCAACTGGAACTACAATATGGAGACTCCTGAGACTGTGTGTGTGTGTGTGTGTGTGTGTGTGTGTGTGTGTGTGTGTGTGTGTGTGTGTGTCCATGTGCTATCTGTGTGCGCAGGCAGGCAGTGTGTGTCATAATATCCTGGGGATGATGAAAAGCCGATTGAGGAAGGAGAAGAGGCCCTAAAGTGTCACAACTCATTTACCCCAGGAAGACTAGCTGTTGTCTAGGCGGCAGATAATGGGGATCCTTTTTAATAAGCAATAAACGCCTAGCTTGGCTGCTGTGTGGATGTACTGCTGCTGTCTGGCTAATCCACAGCAGACATACGCTTTTAACGTTCATTCACATTCAAATGCATCAAATTGATGTGAAGATTCATCAAGGGATACAAATATTGACATGACACATGTAAACAATAATGCTTATTGTGTCCTATGCTATCTATTAATTTGGACATGACTGTTGTAACGCTAATTCATGCCAGTGTCATTCAGCAATAAAGCTAGCTCATCAGTTTTACAACTATAGCTGAAATAGTCAATAACTGCATGACATGGAGGCTTGGCCATTCCACCCATGTATACCATCTTACTGAGTTGATACCTTTATGGTTTGTTGTATGTTACAATAGTCTGTACAGTAACGTTACTCACATCTACTCTAAATTGCCTGTGCAAAATAATACATGTCATTGTAATGTTCTGAAGCTTGCAAAATGCAATAACAGTTACCCGTTCTCATTCCTTTAGGTTGCCAGAAGAATCAGCATGTTCAGGATCATCTTGGCGTGTATGTTTATATGTTAATGTATTCTCACTTCAGAATGCAATGAACAAAATCAGACTATGGACCCTTACAGATTAGAGGTATTATTATAGTATAGCAGTTGTGTATTCTGTGCATGCGTTGATTTGCCAAATATGGCCAACATGGATACTGTACATGACAATACATTTGAGCAACGTAATTGTGTTGTACTTTCTTACAAATCCATGTAGATAAACAGTAACACTGACTTCTTACAGAATCTACTTATTTTATTATAGAAAATACACACAACAATGCTTGTGCAGGACCATGCTATGCTGCAAAATCACAGGAATGTTCCACTGTAGCAGTAAAGTGGTGCAGTATCAATCACATAAATTATACGAGTATAGTATTTAACGAGTAAATAACGAGTAAATAGTATTTACGAGTAAAGTATTTAAAAAAAAGATGAAATATATTTGACAGTATGTCAAATATATGTCAAATACTATTCTCAATGTCTACAGACAGATCCTTTATCAGCTAGGTAGCTGGAGGATTTCTCGGTTGCAGGTGTGTTCATGTGTTGCTGCGCTCTCCGACGCTGGTGATGGCTGATGATGCTTCAGGAAAAGTGTACATCATTATGTAGCAAATTAGCGATTTGTGTGAGGGGCTGTGAGGGGGCGGGCTCTGGACGGGCCCTGTGAATTTTTTGCTCGACGCCTATTGGTTGGCGGCAAATTACGTAGTAAATCCATGCAAATTCTGGAACTCTGATTCGCCCTCTCCTGGGGCTCCCAATTTGTGGCAGGGGAGGGAGAGGAATGACTGTAGCAAGTGATTTCATACTTTTACAGATGTTGGTTAACACCTTCAAGTTTATACAAACCACAAAACCCATTTTCACAGTATGGGACCTTTAAGCTTCAACCACTGTCTTATCTTATGTCATTTGCCGAGATAGGCTCATTAACACAGTGCACCAGCCAGAAGGGTGAGGCAGCACCAGCAAGCAGCGCAAATTTAAAATTTAAATCTCCAGACAGCCTGTCAAGGTATATTTTGTAGACAGAACAACAATGAACATAACTATTATAAATAAATAAAAACGTATGCCTATAATAATAATAAATAAATATAATGAAACTGCTTACTTGAGGCGCCATGTCCATAAACTTATGGAACATTTTGTCAAAAAATATAGGGTTGGGGCGCTAAATACTGTAACATCCCCAAACATCCCCCCAGCAGTTGAAAAAACTGGTGCTGGACTAAAAGAGACTCAAAGTAAAGAAAGGAATGTCCCCATCAGTATATTGAAAAACGTAGCCTATTTAGTGTTTCGTAGCGTACAGTTATTATGAAGTGTTATGTGAATATAGTTTCTCAGTAGTAAGGCACTAGTGAGAAATACACCAATGAGTGAACAGTGTGACCACATGCCCTGCTCTCCCCTACATAAAGCAATCTTATTTAACCATTCGACTTCCTGTGTAATTCCTTGTCACTACTGTATACAAAGTGACCATTAAGACACAGTCAGACAGTTTCTGGGTTGATTTGTCTTACTGCCTATTGTGTGCCAGGGTGTGAGACCTAACCAACTGGAACTACAATATGGAGACTCCTGAGACTGTGTGTGTGTGTGTGTGTGTGTGTGTGTGTGTGTGTGTGTGTGTGTGTGTGTGTGTGTGTGTGTGTCCATGTGCTATCTGTGTGCGCAGGCAGGCAGTGTGTGTCATAGTATCCTGGGGATGATGAAAAGCCGATTGAGGAAGGAGAAGAGGCCCTAAAGTGTCACAACTCATTTACCAAATGCTCTCCTTTCTTTGTTACTTCTTCTCATCCATCCTTCCTCTTTTTAAATTCAACTCTTCTGCTTGAAACTCTCCCCCGTCCGTTCATACTTACTTGCCTTTGCTACCACCCTCTCCTTCCTACCTCCTCTCACATTTTATTTTGCACCACAGGTTTCAAAATGTATTAAACATGGGTAATTAACAGCAAGGCGATGTGGGAATTTAGGACTTTAATCATGAGAGAGATAACGAGGAAAAGAGTGGACGAGAGATAAAGCATGGAGACAAGATAGGTGGGTTTTTATCCTCATTTAGACTTGGACAACTATTTTGAATACCATATCAGTGGTGTAAAGGGATTAGTTCATCCCAGGCCTGGGCAAGGGATGTGGTGGCCCTGTGAAGAGGCTCTGGTTTATGGGCCCCTGGGCCTGGGCCCGGTAGGCCGGGCGGTAATACATCCCAGGGGTCTCACCTATCAATCCTTGCGTAGAATATCGACTCGATCCAATCCGTGTTTCACCACCCAGTATCGTCTTGCAAAGGTATCCCACACAGACATATAGGGCTGTATCTTCCCCCTGGCGCTAAACTGGCATTAAACGCAAAAAAAACTAACCCGGGAAGATAGCATCATGTTTTTAGGCCCCGAAATGCGCTTTACGCCGAAGAGGCGTGGCGCAGTGCCAGAATAGGCCAGAATCGGCGTTTCGGCCTTAAACGCTATCTTCCCGACTGGCGTTAATTTAGCGCTTAGTGCTTTTCAAAACCAGGCCTTATTCAGTGCGCCGACTCCCCTACTAAATGCCACACACAGACACACATGTGCATCTCCCAGCATGCATTGCGGCTTAATACATTTTTACAAGAAAAAGCAACCAAATCAGCCTAAGTAGTGGTAGATAGAATCAATATTTATGTTAACACAACATGCAATTCTAGGACATTTCAATATTGGACAAAATAAAACTTAACACAACCCTATGTGAAACATACATGTAATCCAGGCCCTATATATATCCGTTGCAAATACAACGTGTTACATTATAGTCGAGTGACAACCGTAACACCATCTGCTCCAACAAGACTTGACAAGACTCAAATACTTTTTCAACAAAAACACATTAATGCCATGACTTTACATAATGCATATTTATGTCGCATCATTTAGCCTGTGCTGTGATGTGCAGGAGCAGCAGGTAGCCTACAAGTTATAAAACTACCTGCCCTGAATGAGCCAAGTGTTCACTATTGTGAAAGTTATGTGTTTACAACATAAAGATCATGGAATTGGATGGTATCAGGAATGTCACCAATAGTTAACGTTCTATATTGTAGGCTACAGGGAGACCATCAGCCCTGCTGAACAGATCTGTATTTGCCTGGCTGTAGGTTGAATTGTTTTATTCAGGCTATGATCTGTGATGTGCTGAGATATCCAAATTGGCATGAAGAGATGACAGCATGCAGACGCAACCCGGACTGGATCGAGTGGATCGGCGCTTCGAAAGGAAGAATGTCATAGCATAACTGCAGTTCACCTATGACCACAGTTGTGAATAATTCTACGCCTAAAACCTGCCAGGTTTAACGCCGAGGGGAAAATAGGGACTGCGCCTGACCACGCCCACTAATAGTGCTGAGCCTGGCGTTAAACGCTATTTTAAGGCCAGGAGGTAGATAGGGCCCATAGATGTAAAATAAACAAAAAAAAACTTTGAAACAAGAGTGAATTCGCAATAGCTGCACACAATTTGCACATTATGCAAATTGCAGGTTGGCAGGGCCCACCCTACTCTGCCTTTGCAACACAAGTGTTTTTGATGCTGAGTTTTTATTGCCTCACCCTCAGAACAGATACTTCCTCCCCAGAGCAGTTTGGTTTGACCTACGTCACACAGCCTATAACAGCTCCTGCTAGGAGGTGAGGACGACTCGTAATAATGCAGCCTAGAAGAGCTCCCGCTAGAGCAGGTGAGGACCAATCTGTTGTCATGGAGACGGTGGTGAACGAGGACGATAAGGTGTACGACGACGTTGAGCCAGTCAGCAGCAGTGGCAATATCTACAGCCAATTACAGTTTAAAGGTGAGTGCGTGAAGTAGAGCTTATATGAGTCTGTCAGGAAGCTGGAGGTAACACGGGGGCGCAAACCTGCAACCCTCGTGTTGGTAGGCAGGGAATCTACCGCTACACTACCGACGCCCTATGTGAGTCTTTTCAAAGCTAATATCTGAGTCTCACTCTTGGATTAAAGAAATGTTATATATATATATACACACACACACACACACACACACACACACACACACACACACACACACACACACGTGTATATACACAAAAAACAAAAACAAACTAAATAAGTAATAAAATTGGCATGATCTTGTCCAAAAAGGAGTAGGAGGAAGCAGATGCTTGTCTAGTCCTACCCCTATTCTCTAATAATACTTAAACTCAACAGATACACATTCATCTAACTGTTCCAGTGTTCATCATACACAACTAGACTAAATTGACATACATAATTATCAACATTTTAATAACACAGCTACTCTAATCAACAACCTTGTTCATTCCTAAGTCTTTTTTAAGCTGTCAACATTACCACTATCGTGCATTGCATCCCCCTTCCTGATTTCTATATTTCCCAAAAATTGTGTTTCTGTACCTATTTTTAAACTGCAATATGTTTTACTCATTTTAATATCTTCTTCCAAACTGTTCCACAAAGTCACGCCACAAATTGAGATGCACAAACTAAGACTCAATGGTGCGAACATAGCGTTGCTTTAAATTAAGTTTTCCCCAACTTCATTTTTTGTATGTTGCAAGGAAGTAAATCATTTCTTGCCTTGTATATTATTTGTGAAGTTTAAAATTTTACCAGATCCATGAGCTTCAACGTATATGACTTTAAAAACGGTGCGTTAGTATTTTCATGATATCCCACATTGTGTACCATCCTTATTGCTCTTCTGTAGTCTGCATAACACTTGTAGGGTGCTTTTGTGGGTGTTGCCCCATACCTCCATGGTCTGTGTACTTGGCGACCATCCATTTTTTTCATTTTGAAATGAGGAAATGAAAAATGAGTTGTTTCCCTTTTTTCTTTGATAATAAAAAACAAAAAATGGAAAACGAGTCATTATCCGTTATCCAAATTAAATTTGACCTGCTTGTAAATGGAAATTGGGAATAAAAATACCGTGCGGAAAAGTTCAGTACTTCTTTCATAAGTCATATACAATATACTCTATATACTCTGTTTTGCTGGTAACATTGATTGATTGATTGATTGATTTTCTTTATTTAAGTGTCATGCTTCGAATGAAGCCCAGCCCACGTGGGCTTACAGGACACTTTTACTGTTCATCATTTAAACAAACAATGATCAAAACATAAAACCAACAGAAAACACCCAAAATACATACAGTAAAGTTGTACAGCATGAAAACCACCACCTGAACCTACTTAAAGAGCTGTGCTTGCCTTCTATTCCAGGCCCTAGAGATAAAGTTAGCAGTCTTAAATACCTCAGTCTTAAACAACCACTCCAACTTCTGGCCATCATCTGCCCAGAAGAGCTCAGGTCTTTGCTTTTGCATTTCGTCAAATAAGGAAATCCTCAAATCATCATATAAAGTACAATAAAACATGAAATGAAACTGATTTTCAACATCCTTTAGATCACAGACATTGCATATCCTGTTCTCTTCTGGTATAGCTGTGAACCGCCCTACTTCAATGGCAAGAGGCAGAATACCAATTCTCAGCTGAGCACATAAAGACCTCTGGTTTCTGGTTAGAAAGGAAGAGACATAGGGCTCAGGACCAAAACGCTGCTTCATCTGAACATATGATCTAAGCTTAGGTTTAGACCATATGTCGTTTGCCCATCCCTCTCTGTAATTAACAGATAACTTTTGTTTCAACATATTAACATTACAGCAAAGCATGTTGTGAAAAATATATGCCAGGTCTGCCTCTCTAAGAGTAGAACAAATTTCCTTTATCCAGGGGTGACTATGAGCCTTGTCCCAGTTGAAGACCTTCTTTGTTAACCTACTCTCTGGCATATTAATGAAGCGGTTCCATAGCCGTATCATTTCTCCCTTTAGTCTAATCTCCACCGGTTCCCAACCCATATCACCCTGTATGGCAAGGTAACACCTCGGCAACCGAGTAATAACTGGAACAATCATACCATCCCATCAGCTTCTCATGCAATGTTTACTGCTCATAGCAGCAGCACATTTTGCCACGATGATCACTCACACACACACACACACACACACACACTCACACACACACACACACACACACACACACACACACACACACACACACACACACAAGGTGAAAACAATACCAGCCCTGCTGCCACAGCTCATAATTAGCCTAGTATCAATTGGCAGGAAATGGTGAGATGCTGCCTCTAGAGGCCATTCTCCTGCAGGACACGGCTCATATTCTACTGTTTTCTATTGAGATGCTGCCTCTAGAGGCCATTCTCCTGCAGGACACGGCTCGTATGAATGGGTATGAATGTCTATGAATGTTGGTGGTGGTCGGAGAGGCCGTAGGCGCGAAATGGCTGCCACGCTTACGTCAGTCTTCCCCAGGGCAGCTGTGGCTACATCACCCGTAGCTTACCACCACTGGTACGAATGGTGTGAATGAATAATGATTCCTGTGAAGCGCTTTGGGTGTCTAGAAAAAGCGCTATATAAATCCAATCATTATTATTATTATTATTATTTATATTCTACTGTTTTCTATTGAGATGCTGCCTCTAGAGGCCATTCTCCTGCAGGACACGGCTCATATTCTACTGTTTTCTATTGAGATGCTGCCTCTAGAGGCCATTCTCCTGCAGGACACGGCTCATATTCTACTGTTTTCTATTGAGATGCTGCCTCTAGAGGCCATTCTCCTGCAGGACACGGCTCATATTCTACTGTTTTCTATTAAGATGCTGCCTCTAGAGGCCATTCTCCTGCAGGACACGGCTCATATTCTACTGTTTTCTATTGAGATGCTGCCTCTAGACGCCATTCTCCTGCAGGACACGGCTCATATTCTACTGTTTTCTATTGAGATGCTGCCTCTAGAGGCCATTCTCCTGCAGGACACGGCTCATATTCTACTGTTTTCTATTGAGATGCTGCCTCTAGAGGCCATTCTCCTGCAGGACACAACTCATATTCTACTGTTTTCTATTGAGATGCTGCCTCTAGAGGCCATTCTCCTGCAGGACACGGCTCATATTCTACTGTTTTCTATTAAGATGCTGCCTCTAGAGGCCATTCTCCTGCAGAACATGGCTCATATTCTACTGTTTTCTATTGAGATGCTGCCTCTAGAGGCCATTCTCCTGCAGGACACGGCTCATATTCTACTGTTTTCTATTGAGATGCTGCCTCTAGAGGCCATTCTCCTGCAGGACACGGCTCATATTCTACTGTTTTCTATTGAGATGCTGCCTCTAGAGGCCATTCTCCTGCAGGACACGGCTCATATTCTACTGTTTTCTATTGAGATGCTGCCTCTAGAGGCCATTCTCCTGCAGGACACGGCTCATATTCTACTGTTTTCTATTGAGATGCTGCCTCTAGAGGCCATTCTCCTGCAGGACACAACTCATATTCTACTGTTTTCTATTGAGATGCTGCCTCTAGAGGCCATTCTCCTGCAGGACACGGCTCATATTCTACTGTTTTCTATTGAGATGCTGCCTCTAGAGGCCATTCTCCTGCAGGACACGGCTCATATTCTACTGTTTTCTATTGAGATGCTGCCTCTAGAGGCCATTCTCCTGCAGGACACGGCTCATATTCTACTGTTTTCTATTGAGATGCTGCCTCTAGAGGCCATTCTCCTGCAGGACACAACTCATATTCTACTGTTTTCTATTGAGATGCTGCCTCTAGAGGCCATTCTCCTGCAGGACACGGCTCATATTCTACTGTTTTCTATTGAGATGCTGCCTCTAGATGCCATTCTCCTGCAGGACACGGCTCATATTCTACTGTTTTCTATTGAGATGCTACCTCTAGAGGCCATTCTCCTGCATGACACAACTCATATTCTACTGTTTTCTATTGAGATGCTGCCTCTAGAGGCCATTCTCCTGCAGGACACGGCTCATATTCGACTGTTTTCTATTGAGATGCTGCCTCTAGAGGCCATTCTCCTGCAGGACACTGCTCATATTCTACTGTTTTCTATTGAGATGCTGCCTCTAGAGGCCATTCTCCTGCAGGACACAGCTCATATTCTACTGTTTTCTATTGAGATGCTGCCTATAGAGGCCATTCTCCTGCAGGACACTGCTCATATTCTACTGTTTTCTATTGAGATGCTGCCTCTAGAGGCCATTCTCCTGCAGGACACGGCTCATATTCTACTGTTTTCTATTGAGATGCTGCCTCTAGAGGCCATTCTCCTGCAGGACATGGCTCATATTCTACTGTTTTCTATTGAGATGCTGCCTCAAGAGGCCATTCTCCTGCAGGACACGGCTCATATTCTACTGTTTTCTATTGAGATGCTGCCTCTAGAGGCCATTCTCCTGCAGGACACGGCTCATATTCTACTGTTTTCTATTGAGATGCTGCCTCTAGAGGCCATTCTCCTGCAGGACACAACTCATATTCTACTGTTTTCTATTGAGATGCTGCCTCTAGAGGCCATTCTCCTGCAGGACACGGCTCATATTCTACTGTTTTCTATTGAGATGCTGCCTCTAGAGGCCATTCTCCTGCAGGACACGGCTCATATTCTACTGTTTTCTATTGAGATGCTGCCTCTAGAGGCCATTCTCCTGCAGGACACGGCTCATATTCTACTGTTTTCTATTGAGATGCTGCCTCTAGAGGCCATTCTCCTGCAGGACACAACTCATATTCTACTGTTTTCTATTGAGATGCTGCCTCTAGAGGCCATTCTCCTGCAGGACACGGCTCATATTCTACTGTTTTCTATTGAGATGCTGCCTCTAGATGCCATTCTCCTGCAGGACACGGCTCATATTCTACTGTTTTCTATTGAGATGCTGCCTCTAGAGGCCATTCTCCTGCAGGACACAACTCATATTCTACTGTTTTCTATTGAGATGCTGCCTCTAGAGGCCATTCTCCTGCAGGACACGGCTCATATTCGACTGTTTTCTATTGAGATGCTGCCTCTAGAGGCCATTCTCCTGCAGGACACTGCTCATATTCCACTGTTTTCTATTGAGATGCTGCCTCTAGAGGCCATTCTCCTGCAGGACACAGCTCATATTCTACTGTTTTCTATTGAGATGCTGCCTATAGAGGCCATTCTCCTGCAGGACACTGCTCATATTCTACTGTTTTCTATTGAGATGCTGCCTCTAGAGGCCATTCTCCTGCAGGACACGGCTCATATTCTACTGTTTTCTATTGAGATGCTGCCTCTAGAGGCCATTCTCCTGCAGGACATGGCTCATATTCTACTGTTTTCTATTGAGATGCTGCCTCAAGAGGCCATTCTCCTGCAGGACACGGCTCATATTCTACTGTTTTCTATTGAGATGCTGCCTCTAGAGGCCATTCTCCTGCAGGACACGGCTCATATTCTACTGTTTTCTATTGAGATGTTGCCTCTAGAGGCCATTCTCCTGCAGGACACGGCTCATATTCTACTGTTTTCTATTGAGATGTTGCCTCTAGAGGCCATTCTCCTGCAGGACACGGCTCATATTCTACTGTTTTCTATTGAGATGTTGCCTCTAGAGGCCATTCTCCTGCAGGACACTGCTCATATTCTACTGTTTTCTATTGAGATGCTGCCTCTAGAGGCCATTCTCCTGCAGGACGCGCTGATATTCTGTTTTCTATTGAGATTCTGCCTCTAGAGGCCATTCTCCTGCAGGACACGGCTCATCTGTTTTCTATTGAGATGCTGCCTCTAGAGGCCATTCTCCTGCAGGATGCGCTGATATTCTACTGTTTTCTATTGAGATGCTGCCTCTAGAGGCCATTCTCCTGCAGGACGCCCTGATATTCTACTGTTTTCTATTGAGATGCTGCCTCTAGAGGCCATTCTCCTGCAGGACACGGCTCATATTCTACTGTTTTCTATTGAGATGCTGCTCTAGAGGCCATTATCCTGCAGGACACTGCTCATATTCTACTGTTTTCTATTGAGATGCTGCCTCTAGAGGCCATTCTCCTGCAGGACACGGCTCATATTCTACTGTTTTCTATTGAGATGCTGCCTCTAGAGGCCATTCTCCTGCAGGACACAACTCATATTCTACTGTTTTCTATTGAGATGCTGCCTCTAGAGGCCATTCTCCTGCAGGACACGGCTCATATTCGACTGTTTTCTATTGAGATGCTGCCTCTAGAGGCCATTCTCCTGCAGGACACTGTTCATATTCTACTGTTTTCTATTGAGATGCTGCCTCCAGAGGCCATTCTCCTGCAGGACACGGCTCATATTCTACTGTTTTCTATTGAGATGCTGCCTCTAGAGGCCATTCTCCTGCAGGACACTGCTCATATTCTACTGTTTTCTATTGAGATGCTGCCTCTAGAGGCCATTCTCCTGCAGGACACGGCTCATATTCTACTGTTTTCTATTGAGATGCTGCCTCTAGAGGCCATTCTCCTGCAGGACACAGCTCATATTCTACTGTTTTCTATTGAGATGCTGCCTCAAGAGGCCATTCTCCTGCAGGACACGGCTCATATTCTACTGTTTTCTATTGAGATGCTGCTTCTAGAGGCCATTCTCCTGCAGGACACGGCTCATATTCTACTGTTTTCTATTGAGATGTTGCCTCTAGAGGCCATTCTCCTGCAGGACACTGCTCATATTCTACTGTTTTCTATTGAGATGCTGCCTCTAGAGGCCATTCTCCTGCAGGACACGCTGATATTCTGTTTTCTATTGAGATTCTGCCTCTAGAGGCCATTCTCCTGCAGGACACGGCTCATATTCTACTGTTTTCTATTGAGATGCTGCCTCTAGAGGCCATTCTCCTGCAGGACACGGCTCATATTCTACTGTTTTCTATTGAGATGTTGCCTCTAGAGGCCATTCTCCTGCAGGACTTGGCTCATATTCTACTGTTTTCTATTGAGATACTGCCTCTAGAGGCCATTCTCCTGCAGGACACGGCTCATATTCTGTTTTCTATTGAGATGCTGCCTCTAGAGGCCATTCTCCTGCAGGACACGGCTCATATTCTACTGTTTTCTATTGAGATGCTGCCTCTAGAGGCCATTCTCCTGCAGGACACTGCTCATATTCTACTGTTTTCTATTGAGATGCTGCCTCTAGAGGCCATTCTCCTGCAGGACGCGCTGATATTCTACTGTTTTCTATTGAGATGCTGCCTCTAGAGGCCATTCTCCTGCAGGACGCGCTGATATTCTACTGTTTTCTATTGACATGCTGCCTCTAGAGGCCATTCCCCTGCAGGACACGGCTCCTATTCTACTGTTTTCTATTGAGATGCTGCCTCTAGAGGCCATTCTCCTGCAGGACACGGCTCATATTCTACTGTTTTCTATTGAGATGCTGCCTCTAGAGGCCATTCTCCTGCAGGACACGGCTCATATTCTACTGTTTTCTATTGAGATGTTGCCTCTAGAGGCCATTCTCCTGCAGGACTTGGCTCATATTCTACTGTTTTCTATTGAGATACTGCCTCTAGAGGCCATTCTCCTGCAGGACACGGCTCATATTCTACTGTTTTCTATTGAGATGCTGCCTCTAGAGGCCATTCTCCTGCAGGACACGGCTCATATTCTGTTTTCTATTGAGATGCTGCCTCTAGAGGCCATTCTCCTGCAGGACACTGCTCATATTCTACTGTTTTCTATTGAGATGCTGCCTCTAGAGGCCATTCTCCTGCAGGACGCGCTGATATTCTACTGTTTTCTATTGAGATGCTGCCTCTAGAGGCCATTCTCCTGCAGGACGCGCTGATATTCTACTGTTTTCTATTGAGATGCTGCCTCTAGAGGCCATTCTCCTGCAGGACACTGCTCATATTCTACTGTTTTCTATTGAGATGCTGCCTCTAGAGGCCATTCTCCTGCAGGACGCGCTGATATTCTACTGTTTTCTATTGAGATGCTGCCTCTAGAGGCCATTCTCCTGCAGGACGCGCTGATATTCTACTGTTTTCTATTGACATGCTGCCTCTAGAGGCCATTCCCCTGCAGGACACGGCTCCTATTCTACTGTTTTCTATTGAGATGCTGCCTCTAGAGGCCATTCTCCTGCAGGACACGGCTCATATTCTACTGTTTTCTATTGAGATGCTGCCTCTAGAGGCCATTCTCCTGCAGGACACGGCTCATATTCTACTGTTTTCTATTGAGATGCTGCCTCTAGAGGCCATTCTCCTGCAGGACACGGTTCATATTCTACTGTTTTCTATTGAGATGCTGCCTCTAGAGGCCATTCTCCTGCAGGACACGGCTGATATTCTACTGTTTTCTATTGAGATGCTGCCTCTAGAGCCCATTCTCCTGCAGGACACGGCTCATATTCTACTGTTTTCTATTGAGATGCTGCCTCTAGAGGCCATTCTCCTGCAGGACACAGCTCATATTCTACTGTTTTCTATTGAGATGCTGCCTCTAGAGGCCATTCTCCTGCAGGACACGGCTCATATTCTACTGTTTTCTATTGAGATGCTGCCTCTAGAGGCCATTCTCCTGCAGGACACGGCTTATATTCTACTGTTTTCTATTGAGATGCTGCCTCTAGAGGCCATTCTCCTGCAGGACACGGCTCATTCTACTGTTTTCTATTGAGATGCTGCCTCTAGAGGCCATTCTCCTGCAGGACACGGCTCATATTCTACTGTTTTCTATTGAGATGCTGCCTCTAGAGGCCATTCTCCTGCAGGACACGGCTCATATTCTACTGTTTTCTATTAAGATGCTGCCTCTAGAGGCCATTCTCCTGCAGGACACGGCTCATATTCTACTGTTTTCTATTAACTCATTCAGGGCCAAAGACGTCTTTGACGTGTTTTCAGGAATAGCCCAGAGGGCCAATGACGTGTTTGACGTGTTTTTGTTTTTATTAGTACAGCGCGTAGTTCAAACACTTCCCCAGCCTGTGACATGGTATCAGGTCCCTGGCATCTAAGGCAAGCCGACAACACGTGAACAAACACATACCGCAGCTGTTGTTTTGAAATTGAGCAGGAGGAAAAACAGAAAACGGATAAACGCTTCCTTGTGCAGACAGGAGAAACGCCATTGAAACGCCCCTCGGCGCGCTGCAGGAGCTGGTCGCTTTCCTGTGTGCCAGCCGGGGGAGAAAACGGGAGAAAGTAATCCAGAGATGTGTTTGATCATCGGAGGAATGAGGAAATGATCGATCAGTTTGACGGGTAATCCAGAGGGCAGTGAGGACGTGTTGAATAGCCGAGGGGAAAACGGGAACGATCAAATAGCAGGGAGGATAGGACAGGGAGACATGGACGAGGACGGGTGGACCAGAACAAAACAAAATAAACACACGAACAGCTAACAAGGCAGAAGCGGCAGTCACAGCAGCCCGCTGTCCGTTCTGAAGAGCTATTCAGTTGGTTCATGAAATCGCTGGGCTGCGTGCCCTCCAGTGTTGCTCCTGGCCAATCCCGGCGCCACAGGGCGTGGTTATTGCTTATCCTATGTGGGGTTAGAAATCACGCAACGAAGATAAAAGGGGGATCGTGTGTGTGTGTGTGTGTGTGTGTGTGTGTCTGTCTGTCTGTCTGTCGGTGTGTCTGTCTGTCTGTCTGTCTGTCTGTCTGTGTGTCTGTCTGCACACTCACTCACACTGAGTAAACTGTATTGTTGAATGTAAAAAAAAAAGCACTTCATGTGTATATATATATATATATATATATATTTTTTTTTTGTCATTTGTGTCATAACGAATAATATTTACATGTCTGATGTCAATACAGTTCAAAATAAAAGAATTGAGAGTGAGTTCTGCCTGAGATTGTGCCCTTTACAAAAATTGCCTTTTCTCCTGTTTATCTTCTCAGGGAGACCTTTTGGGTGAAAACAGGGTGTATATAAATGGCTATAAGTAGAGTACAGAACATGCTAAAAGCTCACCTTTTTTTTCCTGGTGAACCCAGAGACATACATCTTCATTTTGAGGTATTGCAAATCACTTTGGTGCTAATAGATAATTTACTGTGGGTCTTGAAAGATGACCAACAATTATGAAAATCTTTGGCCTGTGCTAAATATTGGCAGTCCTAAACTGGCCATGAATGAGTTAAGATGCTGCCTCTAGAGGCCATTCTCCTGCAGGACATGGCTCATATTCTACTGTTTTCTATTGAGATGCTGCCTCTAGAGGCCATTCTCCTGCAGGACACGGCTCATATTCTACTGTTTTCTATTAAGATGCTGCCTCTAGAGGCCATTCTCCTGCAGGACACGGCTCATATTCTACTGTTTTCTATTGAGATGCTGCCTCTAGAGGCCATTCTCCTGCAGGACACGCCTCATATTCTACTGTTTTCTATTGAGATGCTGCCTCTAGAGGCCATTCTCCTGCAGGACACGGCTCATATTCTACTGTTTTCTATTGAGATACTGCCTCTAGAGGCCATTCTCCTGCAGGACACGGCTCATATTCTACTGTTTTCTATTGAGATGCTGCCTCTAGAGGCCATTCTCCTGCAGGACATGGCTCATATTCTACTGTTTTCTATTGTAGTTTTTTATTTGTGTTTCAGATGGGAAGTTGAAGCAGCCAAAAAGGCAGTGGTGCTTATACGTGGCTGTTGCTTTCCTCATCTTGCTGGCTGGAGTGAATATTCTCCTCCTCTATAAAGGTATTACTGAAATGTTTTTATACATCTGTTGTTGAATCACTGATAGCATGAAGAGGCATCATTATTTAGTACCAATCATTCACAAGATGGAAACAGGACTCAAATTAATACATTCATATTTGTTGTAGCAATATACTGTTAAAATTCATATTTATACCAGTTTATGCAATTTAACTTAAACTGAACTATTGCAACTTGTTTGTCTCTGTCCCAGTTTCCATGCTGGAGTCCTCACTTTCTGCCGCCGGCCAGGAGACAAAGAGCCTGCAGAACAAACTGGAGGCACAGCAGAGCAAACTGGAGGCACAGCAGAGCAAACTGGAGGCACAGCAGAACAACATGCAGAGCAACATGCAGAGCAACATGGGCACGCTGCAGAACAAGGTCTGACTGACACTTTGATGTTTCACTGAGCAGATCTCATATTGGCCAGGCAGTTTCAATTTAGTTCAGTTTCACTTTGTTTTGTTTGGTTTCATTCAGATCAGTAAAGTTCACTGAAGTTTAGTTTAGTGGATTTCACTTGAGTTCTGTTCGTGCAATTTCAGCGGCCATCTATAAGGTGTAGCAGGCCAGATTAACGGCCCCCGCCAACCTATACTCGAATATAGTCTGGCCTAGCATAAAATATACTGCTAGAATATAGCCCAGTGCTGCTGGGGACCCGACGTAGTGCAGTGCCGAATTTCGTGCAATTCGACCAATCAGAACATGGTTTTGCACCATGGTAATCATTGTATTATTCTGAATAAAAATCCAAAACACACTTCACACAGTCCTTCACAATAAAAGTCCAACAGACACTTCACACAGTCCTTCACAATAAAGGTCACACAGACACTTCACACAGCCCTTCACACTGACAGGTGTGAAACCTCCCTCGGACCACGGTCCGGACTAAACAGCCGAACGAAAAATAATGGCTTATAACATGGCTTACAAACTAGGGATAGTCCGATACTCAGTATCGGTATCGGTGCCGATCCGGCCAAAATCACTCAGATATTTGAGGGGGAAAATAAGTAGAATCCGATCCGATCCATAGTCTAACTATCACGTTGTCACTTTGAGCAACGTACCGTCGCGGTGAAGAGAGATGTGAATGCAGCAGCGCAGCATGTGAGACCTGCTGCACTGTGTTGTCATGTCAGCTGTGTTTATCAAGGAAGAGAAGCAGTCGAGCGTTTTTAAGTGTTGGAAACTCCAACACTGCAGACTGCCTGATACAAAGTCGCTGTATTACACACAACCCGACAGCAGCAACGGTGAGAGCCACAAAACACACTGCCAGCCACGGTCAATTCCACAGCATAAACACACCAGAATATCACGATCAATACGTTACCATTCCCATCTAGAAGTGACGTCAAATCTACGCACTTTCTGGATAATGAAGCGGCAGATTGACGCTATTCAAAATTAGGGCTGGGTATTGGCAAGGACCTCACGATACGATACGTATCACGATACATGGGTCACGATATGATTGTATCACGATACATTGCGATACAATACATATTGCGATATATTGCAAGACTCTACATAATTTACTGAAAATTAAAAAATAGAGCTGAAAATACAACTCGCTGTGTACCACCCAGGTAGTGTAATAATATGTACTGTACATCACTTTATACTGCTAACTTAGTGCACAAATTGAAAGTGTTTAGTGTCTTACTGAACGCACTGAAATAAAAAGTATTCTTATTGTGTCCCTGAACAGACGGCTGTGCAAAAAATCGATATGGCGATATATCACGATTTCTGAAATATCGATACAGTATTGCGACCGTGTTTCACGCAAGTAGGTGAGACCAGGGACAGTTGTAACAAGGGACGTGTGTGTGTGTGTGTGTGTGTGTGTGTGTGTGTGTGTGTGTGTGTGTGTGTGTGTGTGCGTATGTGTAGGTGCGTACGTGCGTGTGTGTGTGAGAGAGAGATAGAGAGAGAGAGAGAGAGAGAGAGAGAAGGCTTAAATAGAAGCAGCATTAGTGCATTTATGAGTCTATGTTCTGGGCTATATAGCGTTTCATTTAGGGAATAAATATTGTTCCACAGATTATACATGCTGTTTAGATGGCTGGGTTAAGCAAAGTGCATTGGTAAATGTATTATTAACAGCTTAGTTGTATAAGCGAGGGAAAAAGATCGGATCGGAGTGATATCGGTATCGGCAGATACTCAAGGTTGTGATATCAGTATCGGATCGGATATGGAAAAAGTGGTATCGTGCCATCCCTATTACAAACAACACAATTGACTCAACATGAGCAAAATAGTCATACATTCTGCCATTGTGTTACTTATGGATGAATTATAGTGAAAATAAATCATCACATTTGCAGATGATTGTGGAAAAATAACCATTGATTAAACAGCTGTCCTCTGCATTTTAACGTTATATAGGCACAGACAGAGTGAACTTGAGGTGGGGGTAATTTCTGCTGAGCAATGCAATAAAGTAAGCTATTTACAGTTAGTCTGACAGTAAAATGTTTGATGAATCAATCAATCAAAACCACTCCACTACAGTAACTGTACTGCTGACAGTAGCTGTGGTAAAAACAGGGGGAGTGACTATCAGCTAACTGTCATCAGTACAACTCAACTACCAACATACTATAATGAAAGGAGGGCAGCTGTGTTCCATGCAGGTGAGGTCAGACTGTGAGGTCTTTGGTCCAAAATGGGGTCACATCAAGTAATCAAAAAAGCTGAATCAAGGCACTCTTCAAAGATTAAAAAAAGCTTTAATATAAAGGCTTAGTCCATTACTGGACCGATTAAAAAGCCAACATGTTTGGGCCACGCACGACCTTCATCAGGGCAGTAATGAATGACCAGTTCACACAAACCATATAACCACACAGGTAGACAATTAGTGGGATAGCTAACACCTGTTGAGGGGGGGGGGGGGGGGGGGGGTTGTAGACCTTCCAAATATAATAATCACCACCAGAGGTCAGTACTAGGGTCATGTAAACTCAACATATACACAGACAGATAAGATACAATAGAAATGATTTAGAAATAGGTAAGAAGCCAAAAGGTGATCGCCATAGGCTAATCACAGTCAACAGTATTAGCAATACAGCCACCTGAAAACAAAGAAGCTATCTATACAGATCCTGTTAGACAAAACATAAAAATAGCTAGAGGAAAGAGTCAATAGCATCATTCAGGCCTGGAGATGTCATAGCTTGGAGTTTGTGAATCCATCTGCTCTCTAATTGGTTGAGAGCTCTCTCTCTCTCTCTATCATCTCTTCTAGAGGTTAAAGCAGTGATCCTCACTATTTCTTCGATGAGAGCCGCACTGGCAGGACAAAGTCAATAGGAGAGCCACTTTTACCGCAAAACACCAAAAGCCACCCCAACCAAGCACATCTGCCTACCATTTTTTTGTTTTATTGTTTTCCACACACACACACACACACACACACACACACACACACACAAAACTTACCCCGACCGCAACGGTGGGGGCCGTCGCTGGAGACGCTGAAGTTTTAGCTAACCTGTTCACATCTATGTTCGCAAGGCATCCCAAGT
>NC_139627.1:49969645-50024906 GCF_964638095.1 Poromitra crassiceps | reverse complement strand
TCTGTCTCTCTCTCTCTCTCTCTCTCTCTCAGCAGCCATCACAATTTTCACTCATCTTTCAAAAAACAACAATATTTTTGTTCTAAATGTAAACAGTGAATATATCAAAGAAAGAACAGAGGGTCTGTTTTCATAGCCAGCCACACATGCGTGCGCACACACACACACACACACACACACACACACACACACACACACACACACACACACACACACACACACACACAACAGAGAGACAGACACACACACACACACACACACACACACACACACACACACACACACACACACACAACAGACAGACAACAGAGCCATGTTGAAAGCCATGTTGAAACTCAGTGGAATATAGCTTTGAAGACACACTGTTCTCCTGGAAGGAACAGGAATGGAGTTGACTTCATGGAGACTTTTCTTTTGTTTGTGCTGCAGGCGTCTTCACAGCACCGGTGAGAGGAGTGTACTACATCAGATTCACTGCCCACAACTTCGCCACCGATAAACAGACAGGAGTGAAGCTCTACAGGAACAACGAGCAGCTGATGTTTAACTGGGAGGCCCCCACTGACAGCAACGACCCTGTCACCTTCTTCTCCAACGCTCTGGTCCTGCAGCTGCAGCCTGGAGACACAGTCTACATGAAACTCTACTCAGGGAACACGATCTACGATGATTCACAGAACCTCTCCACCTTCAGCGGCTTCTTAATCTACACTTTGTAAATGTTCACTTTGAAAATGCATCTCAGCTCTCCCTTATCCTCCAATACAACTGTGTGTGTGTGTGTGTGTGTGTGTGTGTGTGTGTGTGTGTGTGTGTGTGTGTCTGTCTGGTGTGTGTGTGTGTGTGTGTGTGTGTGTGTGTGTGTGTGTGTGTGTGTGAGTGTGTGTGTGTCTGGTGTGTGTGTGTGTGTGTCTGTCTGTCTGGTGTGTGTGTTGTGTGTGTGTCTGTCTGGTCTGTGTGTGTGTGTGTGTGTGTGTGTGTGTGTGTGTGTGTGTGTGTGTGTGTGTGTGTGTGTGTGTGTGTGTGTGTGTGTGTGTCTGTCTGTCTGGTGTGTGTGTCTGTGTGTGTGTGTGTGTGTGTGTGTGTGTGTGTGTGTGTGTGTGTGTGTGTGTCTGTGTCTGTGTGTGTGTGTGTGTGTGTGTGTGTGTGTGTGTGTGTGTGTGTGTGTGTGTGTGTGTGTGTGTGTGTGTGTGTGTGTGTGTGCGCGCGCGCGTGTGTGGCTGGCTATAAAAACAGACCCTCTGTTCTTTCTTTGATATATTCACTGTTTACATTTAGAACAAAAATATTGTTGTTTTTTGAAAGATGAGTGAAAATTGTGATGGCTGCTGAGAGAGAGAGAGAGAGACAGATAGAGAGAGAGAGAGAGAGAGACAGAGAGAGACAGAGAGAGAGAGAGAGACAGAGAGAGAGAGACAGAGAGAGAGACAGAGAGAGAGAGAGAGAGACAGAGAGAGACAGAGAGAGAGAGAGAGAGACAGAGAGAGAGAGACAGAGAGACAGACAGAGAGATAGAGACAGACAGAGAGAGAGAGAGAGTGAGAGACTGACTGTATGAGCAGAAATATGCGTCACTAGAAATGTAATTTGAATTCTTTCTCTTTGCATTTGAAGAGCTCAACTTGATGGAACTGTCCCTCTGACAACATTCCTTCTGCTCTTTTCAAAGACGTTTGTGCTCCTGTGGGTCTATTGTTGTTCTGTTGATAAAGAGCTGCCTTAGCTCAGGGTGTGTTCCAGCTGCTTTGAAACATGCTGTAGTGCAGCCTCTTATCAAAAAGACACATCTGGACCTTCTGTTCTGACACATTTTAGGATGATTTCTAAACTGCTGTTTCTGTCGAGGTTTTAGCGAAAGTTGTTTTTATTCAGTTACAATCCTTCCTGGTTGTCCATGGCCTTTATGAACAGTTCCAGTCTGGCTTTAAACCAGCCACAGCACTGAAACTGCCCTTTTGAGAGCTTTTAATTATCTTTTCTAACCTTTATTTATACATGGGGAGTCTCACTGAGAGCACACACACACACACACACACACACACACACACAGTCTGATCTGCTGGCCACAGAGCAGTTGGGTTTAAGGGCCTTGCTCAAGGGCACCTCAGTGGTGGTAATGAGGGAGGGGCAAGCGCTGCCTTTCCACTTTCCCCCACCCAGATTTATCCTGCCGGTCCCGGGGATTGAACCGACGACCTTCCGGTCACAAGCTCGCTTCTCTAACCGTTGGGCCACCACTGCCCAATCTGATGTCAGCTGTTGACACAGGTACCTCTGCTGTTCTGGTGCTGCTTGACTTGACAGCTGCCTTTGACACTGTGGATCACAGGATCCTATTATCACATCTAGAGCAGTGTGTCAGCATCACAGGTACCTGCACTTTGATGGTTTCAGTCCTACCTGACTGATCAGAGCTTCTCGGTCCTTCTAGACCAGGGGTGGGCAACTATTTTTCATGGGGGGCCACATGAGAAACCCAGATTGTTGCCGGGGGCCGAACAAATATTGTAATGCCGTAACCCATGGATGGGCAACTTTGATGATAGAGAGGGCCACAAAAAATGTCCTCGCTACCAGGTTTTGCTGAGGGCCGACGGCGCCAGCGCGAAAAAATTGGGGCATTTGAAGCCAGGTTTAGAGGAATAACTCATTTTAAATTAACAGTTGTGATGTCATTATTCAGTCTTAACCACCAATATTTGATCCTTTTCTCACTTACTCCTATGTCACCACCTGCGCTCAGGGCTTGAAATTAACTTTTTTGACCACCTGCCAATATGGCTGCTAGATTTTAAAGTTACCAGCCAATTAGAATTTCCACTAGCCAAAATGTTTTTCTTGATATAAACCAGAATATGAGTGGCTTCATTTAAGCATAACTATATCAGTAAGTGGCCCGGGATGATCAAAGCAATGAGTTAATTATTTAAATTTCTACTTTGATGTAGCCTTTTAGTCATAAAGATTATTGAAAGATATTCCATATTCCAGACTGAAATGCTATAACAGAAGTGGAGTATTGGCCAGAATGACATGAACATTTGGACACTTATTCAGTGGGTATCTTGCATGTTGCGTTCAGGTGCACTGTAAAAAAAAAAAAAAAAAAATGCAACTCCATCGCGGGCCGCATGCGGCCCTCGGGCCGTATTTTGCCCATGTGTGTTCTAGAGGTTCAGTTTTAGGCCCTATCCTCTTCCTGCTCTATTTGCTGCCATTGGGGTCAATTTTTCTCCAACATAATAATTATTTTCATTGTTTTGAGGACGATACATCTTTATCTGCCCCTAAAATCTAAGAGCAAGGACTCTGTACAGCCACTGCTTGACTGCTTAAAGGATGTGAAATCCTGGATGGACATGAACTTTTTAAATCTCAATGAAAATAAGACTGAGATCATTATATTTGGGCGTGACCCCTCAGATTATCCTGCTGGTTTTCTGGGCCCCTTCACTCCAAACATCCGTTCCTCTGTCAAAAACCTTGTTTAAATTTGATAAGCAGGTTCGCTCTGTTATAAAAACTAGCTTTTTCCAATTAAGGCTCCTAGCAAAGGTAAAGGGCTATGTCTCCCCGAAAGAGGGTAATCCATTCTATGCTATATTTCTATATTTTCTATATTTCTCTATTATGATTGTTCAATGTATTATTATTACTACTGTAATTGCTACTGTTGTGTCAGCTAGAATCTGCTAGACATATCCTCTGTGAAGTCCTCTGAGACATGCTTGTGAATTACGGCTATACAAATAAACTTGACTTGACTCATTGGTAAGAGAAAGAGTGAGCACATCACTCCAGTCTTGTCTCGCTCCACTGGCTCCCAGTGCCTTTTACAACTGATTTGAACATTCTGTTTGTTTTGAAAGCTCTAAATGGGCTGCAGGCACCTCAGTATCTAGCTGAACTCCTGCACTTTCATACCCCTGCATGAGCACCAGTGTTGGGCAAGTTACTTTCAAAATGTAATATACTATGTAGCCCACCATCAGGCCTGCTCTTGGGACAATTGACGCCCATGAACCAAGGCGCCAACGACGCAATGATGATGTCACCGCCGTGACATCATCGATGATGATGTCAGAGTTCACCTCGTGAGGTCATCGGTGATGTCAGAGTTTCCCCTGTGAGGTCATACCTCCCCGGACGTTGTGACATCACCAACGATGTCATACCTCGAATGTGGGGGGGTTATAAAGGTGTTGTTCTGTATTGATATGTCCTGTTCCCTTTCTGCAACCTGTATGCCACTCTGTATACTGCTTCTGCCTGATATTCCAAATAAATTAGCCTGAAAGACATCTCTGTGGTTCTAATCGATCACTGCCCGTGAGCCCTTACCTAAGATCCAGCAACTTCACACTTCACACAAGGCAAGCACACAAACTTCCTTACATACTACATATTACTAGTTACTTTCATTTAAAAGTAATAAGTTACTTTACAATATTACTTTATGTGTAGAGTAACTCATTACTTATTACGCTACTTTTGCATTACTTTTACCAAAACAACAACAGCAGCAGTAGAATGACATCGCCGCCCCGGAACAATCCTGCAAAATAATTTCAACCGTCTTGAAGTCAGTGTAAACAATCCAAAATTGTAAATGTTATTATTTTCCTTTGTTATTATCATCTATAGTGGTTATTTGCATAAAAAACACAGTTTGATTAGGAAATGATTGTATCATTTATGTGCTTTGATTTAATAAAATGTAACGCAATTTGTAACTTGAGTTACTTGACAAAGTAACTGGTATAATATTACTGAGATCCTATAAGCAATCAGTTATATTACTGAGTTACTGCTAAAAGTAATATATTACATGTAATATGTTACTTTTGTAATGAGTTACCCCCAACACTGATGAGCACTGAGATCAGCCAATCAGCTGCTGCTGGTTGTCCCAAAGACCAGGCTGAAGACCAGAGGCCAGCGAGCCTTTGGGGCGGCTGCCCCCCCCAGGCTCTGGAATATCCGGCCCTGGCACATTAGATCTGCTCAGACCCTAGAGATCTTTAAGTCTTCTTTGAAGACTCACTTTTTCTCCCTGGCTTTCAACTCAGGTTGAGCTGGACATCCCCAAACTTTTATAATCTCTTGTATTTTGTTGTATATTTATGGTATGTTTTATGTGCTGCATTGCATTTATTGTGTTTACCTTTTATTGACCTGTACAGCGCTTTGGTCAACTTCAGTTGTTTTTAATGTGCTTTATAAATAAAGTTTGACTTGAGTCGAGTTGATGTATTAATGAACTGAATTTGAGTCACATCTTTTGTATTTGTCTTGTTGAACTTGAATCATTGCATTGAAATCTGAATGTGAATAGCATCATTGGAAATGGAACGGGACTTTTTCACAGCCACCACATTTGGTGTCTAAATAAAAGGCAGGGTAAACACAGGTGCAACCAAATGATTAACTACGGCTTAACACTTCACTCATGTAATGACGGTTTCCCCAGCCATGCTTCGGCAGCCAGCTTCCTCCTTTAGGTCCGATGTAAAACAAATGCACGTCCAACAGCACATGGCACACACAAGATCAGGTGCCCCGCTGATGTCAACACTTTGCTACACTGCCCGACTAGCATAACAGCATAACGGCTAACAGCTACAGCAGCAGTCAATGCGACAGTCACAGCTGACAGCTACACGTCATGTCCTGCATGGAAACCCACAAAAAGCAATGCTTTATAAGACAGTCACATGTAACATGTGAGACAATGAAAAACAATATACTTGACAGTTCACACCAAAAACAGCTACCTGATTTTGAGTGGTAATATAGACATATGAATAAGTGAATGACAAGTTTAATATCAGGCTAGAAGATTATGTTGCAGCCATCAAGATCTTCAACTCCAGCACAGAAGAGAATAAGGAACAGAGAAACATTAACAAGAGAGTTGCTATGCAAGGGGGTACGGTGGTGCAGTGGTAAGCGCTGTCGCCGCACAGCTCGAAGGTCCTGGGTTCGATTCCCACCTGGGACGCTGTGAACGCTGAAGGAATGCGTGCCCGTCCGCATGTCCTCGAGTGCCCACCGCCCGGGTGGGGTCGTCAAAAGGGCCTTTCTGTGTGGAGTTTGCATGTTCTCCCCGTGCCCCCTGGGGGTTTCCTTTATATAGGAACCCCTCCACCAAAACATGCAATATCCTGGTTGCTGATGTGGTGCCTCCTCTGGTCGTTAAGGGCGCCTGTTCAGAGGGAGGGGAACTCGTAGCGTGATCCTCCCACGTGCTATGTCCTACCGGTGAAGCTTCCCCTGTCAGGTGAAAAGAAGCGGCTGGCTAACTGGCCATGTCTCAGAGGAAGCATGGAGTCAGTTTTCAGCTCTCCCCAGATCGGCAGAGGGTGGAGCGGCAACCAGGATAAATAAATTAAAATTAGCAATGATGGGGGATAAAAATGGGATAAAAAATCTGGGGGGGGGGGAAGAGAGTTGCTATGCAAAATACATAGCCCACAGCGGTGGTTCCCAAACCTTTTGGCCCATGACCCCTTAAAACAGGTTCTCAAATGTTTTTCAGCCAAGGATCCCTTACAAGATAGAAAATATACAGGGGACCCCCTCATTCTGATTTGTGATATTGGGCTAAGCTTAATTGTTTCCACAGTAACGTGCTTGACTTTTAAATTGATAGGTTTGTTAGATTCGAATATAATCCATGAACCATTTTAGATTTAAAGCATACAATATGTTCTTGAACTATGAAGCTTTTGCAAAAAAATATATATTTTATTTTTATTTTCCACTTTTCGCGGACCCCCTTGCAAAGTGTCACGGACCCCTGGGGGTCCCCGGACCCCCATTTGAGAACCACTGCCTTAAAATATAGCAAAGTCTACCTGGGACCCCTTGTCACATGTACCAGTTATGTTACTGATTATTGTCTTGATTCATAAATGAAAATAGTGAAAAACAAGTGTTAAATTTCCCCACAGTCCAAGCTGACATCTTCAAATGTCAAGTTTTGTCTGACTACAAAACTCAATTCAGTTGATCATCATGTTGGACAAAGAAAGGCAATAAATTGTCACATTTGAGATGCTGAAACTTTTCTCTCTTTTTTTTCACAAACTCATGGAGTGAAAGAGGTGACAGATACCAGGGCAGACATAAACCATTCAGAAATCATTCACTTAAGTGTCCTATTTTGAGATGAAAAAGCCGTAAAAAATACAATAAACACAGCAGCAGTACAATGACATATTCCTACCTTTCTTTCTTTCTTTCTTTTGAGAGAAGTCAGGCTGGTAAAAATCATTTTGTACAGAATATCAATGAAACTCACCAATAGTGAGCACACTCGATCCAAACGTTCAACTTAGGTGCCAAAGGCCAAAATAAACATAAGCAAAACAAATATTACTATTAACCAGAGATGCTCACAAGTCATTTTTTGCAAGTCAAGTCTCAAGTCTTTGAGCTAGAGTCCAAGTCAAGTCTCAAGTCTTTGAGCTAGAGTCCAAGTCAAGTCTCAAGTCTTTGAGCTAGAGTCCAAGTCAAGTCTCAAGTCTTTGAGCTAGAGTCCAAGTCAAGTCTCAAGTCTTTGAGCTAGAGTCCAAGTCAAGTCTCAAGTCTTTGGTCACAAGTGCAAGTCAAGTCTCAAGTGTCTTATGGATGAGCGTTCTATCATCTGCTGCATGTCATCCAGTCTGCTTAGAACACTGCATAGCTCAAACTAAGGGATCCAAAGCATATAGGCTACTGTATTATCCTCACTCTATCTATTAGCATAAAGCAGTGATACTGAACTTGGGGCCCGCGGGCCGCATGGAAATGCACAATTTTTTTTTTTACAGTGGACCTGAACGCAACATGCAAGATACCCACTGAATAAGTGTCCAAATGTTCATGTCATTCTGGCTAATACTCCACTTCTGTTATAGCATTTCAGTCTGTTATATGGAATATCTTTCAATAATCTATGATTTAGCTGTTAAATTGTCAAATACTGCCATCTGCTCGCTACCCAGGCACTTATGTATGTACTTAACCTAACTAACTTCACCTAACTAACTATCCGGTGTGCACAACATTGTCAGACTAAACTCCGGCTGACACCCCAAAAACCTACAATCTGCTACAGAAAAATGTATTGTTTGTTTATTAACTGGCCCCTGGCCTTCTATCATTTCACGAAAGTGGCCCCCGGGCAAAGCAAGTTGAGTATCCCTGGCATAAAGCATCAGCATTGATTAGTTGACATTATTATTAATAGACCTTTCCTTAATGTCAATACACACAAAAATAAAGATTGTTCACAAGTCCCAAATCTCAAGTCCAAGTCAAGTCTCAAGTCTTTGAGGACAAGTCTCAAGAAAAGGTCTCAAGTCACTGTGTGTGTGACTTAAGTGTGACTCAAGTCCAAGTCTAAAGTCCAAGTCCCCATCTCTGCTATTAACTGAGCAAAGTTGTATCACAGACAGACTCCTATCCCATATAATGTCAGATAAGTCAATGCCAAGTTCCCCCTGCCACACTTCTCTAATAGGAGAGTAGGTTTTTAAAGCAGGACTAAACCCCCCAGATTTCTGGCAAAACGGTATTCTACTTGATTTGAAAACTCTGCAGGCAACATGCACCGCCTATACTCCCGTTTTGGGGGTGGAACACGCCAGGATTGGCCAACGCCAACGCCAGTGCCCAGAACTGTCAAATCAAATCATCGACAGAGATGCTATGACCCGCCTCCCAACCCCCTTTTTTTTGCACAACAGTGTATCAACGTGGATATTATAAATATAGCCACGTTATAAACAACTAACCAACGCTGATGGGTCCGTATGGAAACGGTTTTGCCCGAAATGGTTAAAAGTTATATCAATTTGGTCATTCAGTGGCGTTTTACTGCCATGTAACATAACAAGCTAGCTGCTAACATTAGCCAGTAGGTGATTACTCATGATGCATCGCGCTAAAAATGGGTCCATTGGAGTGAATGGAGATGTTGCAACCCAACTCTCCTGGCGTGAACTACAGTAATAATCACATTTTTCACATGAGTGGGGACTGGGGAAGGGGGCAGTACGCCGTGACGTCGGGTTGTACCGTTTTGGAGGGCAAAAAAAAAGCAGGTTTGAACCCATAGAGGGCACTTATACTGTTGAAAATGATAAAGATTGGTCTCAAATGTGGAAATTTTGACCAGAATTCTTCACACACCACCCCAAAAGCCATATATATTGGTTAAAAGCTAAAAAGAAAAAAAGTGTTTTGGGGTTTAGTCCTGCTTTAATTGAAATTATGGTCCGACGATGTTATAAAAAGTCACATGGGAAACATTCCAACACTTAACGTTAGGTAGGCTATTTTCAGAGACGAGGATGAGAGAGAGAGAGAAAAAGAGAGAGAGAGAGAGGATAGCTCACTATATGAGAGGAGGAGAGAGCTGAAGATAAAGAAATTACTTGTCTTTTTTTAAGGAGAGTGAGCTGCACAAACATATTGTCTCACTGTACGCAACAAACAAACACACAGACACAGAGACACAAACTAGTCCCTTCATTAATATCTGACACAACGCAGGCAGGGGGAAGTCCAGACCATGGACAGACAGACAGACCTCGCTCAACAGGTAAGGAATGATTGACAGCTGGTCCAGCAGGCTAAAAAGGTGGATCTTTTATGGAAATAGGTGTGGCTTATTATGTTGTAGTATGCCCAATTGAACAGTCTCTCCTAACGATTGGTAATAAATAGGCCTTTATTGTTCTATCAGGCATGTATCATTGGCAACAATGAAGGCAACATTAAACTGACAGATTTTTGAATGGAGTTTGGCATAGCATGCGCTGGATGCAAGTGATTTTATTTTATTTTATTAATTCATGCTTGCAGTGGTACCAAAAGGCCCACTGAAAAACTGCAAAATTTTACAGTCATGTAAAAACAATTGTAAACAAGACAATTACAGAAAATAAAGGTAGTAAGCAAGGCAAGGCAGGGCAATCAGTCAGTGTAGCAAGCAATATCAGTCAGTGTAGCAAGCAATATCAGTCAGTGTAGCAAGCAATACAGTATGAGGGCTCTATCCAGAGCAGCAAGAGGCAGGTATAAAAATAAGAACACCCTCCAAAGTAAAAAATAAAATAAAACAAAGTAAAAAAATATAGATACAGATAGATATGATTAAAATGCGTTTTATATGTTTTATATTGCAATATTTAGGGTTTAGTTGAAGACTATGAGCAAAGCAAAGAGGGTGGAGATGTTATTTTTGATGTTTGGTTTATAATAATAAGATAATAAAATATAATACTAAATAAGTTCAGTGTTTCTGCCTGTGTTGCTGTCTGTTAAAACGACCTAAAGGGAGAGCAGGTGGTGACATGAAAGTGAGTGAGAAAAGGAGAAAATACTGAATAATGACATCATAACAGTATGAGATATTCCTCTGAATATGGCTAAAAAACATCCAAACATCCAAAAAACGTAAATTTTTCCACTCTTCAGTTCCACCATCCCTGGTGGTGACTGGTCAGCCATTCATTTTTCCATAGGCATTTTGTAAAATGCTTATAATTATAAAAAACATATTTGCTTGGTCAAACAAAGTGATTCAGTTATATTTAGAATCACGAGAGAATAACATTTTATTGTTTTTTTGGGGGGGGGCCCTAGGTGCTTCAGTGCCCAGGGGCCCCTGGGGGTGTTCATTTGGCCTTGCTCCTCGACACGAGAAACTCATTCCTTTCTGGGTCACAGGGGTACATGATTTTAGATGGGTCAAAGTCATATTTCCATGTATCTTGCGCATTGTGTGGCCGGCCGAGTTGTAATATATATTGTCATGTCATGGTGTTTTGGGGTCATTAATAAACGAGATTGATTCTGTTATTTTTCTATATTTTTTTTTGGTAGTGCTATTTTACATTGAGGTCAACGGGGAGAGGTTTGCGTTTCCCCCCTAAAAGGGGGCGGGAACATGTGCCGCCAGCAGCCGCCTACAAATGATCTGGTGTATGATCTGATCTGATCTGATCTGGTGTATGATCTGATCTGGTGTATGATCTGATCTGATCTGGTGTATGATCTGATCTGATCTGATCTGGTGTATGGCACCGGCTTCCGGATTGTACGTACAAGTGGAAGTGACCTCGTCATGCAAGAGGAGGCGGTGTACCTGCATCATGGATCTATTAAAATAACTGCAGATCTGCAGAGCCAGAAACTCATATCTTCTTCTGTCCAAGTACTCATAGTTTTAAAGGTATATTCCACACTCAAATACTACTTCATGTCGAAGTACTTCTAGTTTTAAAGGTATATTCCACACCCAAATATTACTTCATGTCCAAGTACTTGTAGTTTTAAAGGTATATTCCACACCCAAATACTACTTCATGTCCAAGTACTCATAGTTTTAAAGGTATATTCCACACCCAAATACTACTTCATGTCCAAGTACTTATAGTTTTAAAGGTATATTCCACACCCAAATACTACTTCATGTCCAAGTACTTATAGTTTTAAAGGTATATTCCACACCCAAATACTACTTCATGTCCAAGTACTTATAGTTTTAAAGGTATATTCCACACCCAAATACTACTTCATGTCCAAGTACTTATAGTTTTAAAGGTATATTCCACACCCAAATACTACTTCATGTCCAAGTACTTATAGTTTTAAAGGTATATTCCACACCCAAATACTACTTCATGTCGAAGTACTTGTAGTTTTAAAGGTATATTCCACACCCAAATACTACTTCATGTCCAAGTACTTGTAGTTTTAAAGGTATATTCCACACCCAAATACTACTTCATGTCCAAGTACTTATAGTTTTAAAGGTATATTCCACGCCCAAATACTACTTCATGTCCAAGTACTTATAGTTTTAAAGGTATATTCCACACCCAAATACTACTTCATGTCCAAGTACTTATAGTTTTAAAGGTATATTCCACACCCAAATACTACTTCATGTCCAAGTACTTACAGTTTTAAAGGTATATTCCACACACAAATACTACTTCATGTCCAAGTACTCATAGTTTTAAAGGTATATTCCACACCAAAATACTACTTAATGTCCAAGTACTTATAGTTTTAAAGGTATATTCCACACCCAAATACTACTTCATGTCCAAGTACTCATAGGTTTAAAGGTATATTCCACACCCAAATACTACTTAATGTCCAAGTACTTATAGTTTTAAAGGTGTGTTCCACCCAAATACTACTTTCTGGTCAAGTACAGTGGTGTCCAGACTCAACTCAACACCCACAACAACAACACAGATGTTCTAGGTGTGTGAAATTGAAAACTAATTCACCTGCTAATACTTGACACTTTAAAGTCGAGCTGAACCCAAAAATGACTTGTAATAGCCCATTTTTGAAACAGCTGTACTTACTTTGCTTTCCCTGCTTCAGCTCCTCCAAGTATTCTTTAGCCTCCTGAGCCAACATCGTAGGTATCTTATCCAGGGTGATGTTCTCCTGAGCCAACATCGTAGGTATCTTATCCAGGGTGATGTTCTCCTGAGCCAACATCGTAGGTATCTTATCCAGGGTGATGTTGACATCGCCGTCCTTCAACGTCGGGATCATTCAGCTCCCAATCTGGAGAACTGCCTTCACGTTCTGACTGAGCTGAGGGCAAGAAAGCAATTCAAGAAGTTCAAGTGTCAGGGTTAGGAGTTACAGTTACTAATCCAAGGAACTTCAAGTTACTCCATTACTGCAGTCTGCAGACGAGTAAAACTTTAAGTAAAGGCAAATATCTAATTAGGTATTTATCAGGGACTCATGGAGAGTGAAAAAGGTGACAGATAGCATAGGGCAGACACATAAACATTCTGAAATCATTCACTTTGAGTGCCATATTTTGGGATCAAAAAGGTGACTGTAACCAAAAGGTGAGTAGTTTGCATCCCTGTTTATCACATAAAAATGATAAAATGGTATTCATGTCATAGATTGAGGCCACGCTGGGGGCGGGGTCAGGGTGGGGTAAATTCCCCTGTTCTATCCATTCAGCAAAGTTAGAATTTAGCTGCTAGCCCAGCCCAGGCAGACACGATCGGGGATTTAACCACCGCAGTAAACGCACATCTGAGCAGACGTCTTGTGTTCTGCTCTAGAACCCCCAAACATGTAGTTTAGAGCCGCAGCACCGTCTTTTGGTGAGTCAGCCCATGAGATATATGGGCGGTTTTACCCCACTCGCGCGCCAGCCGTTTAACATTTTGTGGGCGTTCCCAGACATGCGGACTGTCTCTATTGGTAGATATGTTGTCATCTAGGTCTTAACACCACCTTTTTTTTGTCACTGTGAGGGTTGATACGAGACACTTTTTTCTTTATTTTAACAGGACAGACAATAAAAAATAGTCAGAATGTGACCTGGGAACCCATTGGTTTGAAATGACTCAGAATGTAAATGTGCGATAGCTGAGAAGCTCATTCTATCTGTTGCTGTTTGTCCCAGATGTTACAGAACTCCCTGAAAACCTGAAAAGCCATAATACGATCTCTGACTGTGACACCTAGAGTCCGGCTTGCACCGCCACCTACAGACCAGTCTAGCATTCCATTTCTCTGTTTCTGCCCTGGTCAAGAATAAATGATACAATGATGATCAATTATAAATGAATTAATATGGTTGTTAGTTCAAACTAACTAAACTTGAACCAAAGAATGAAAGCTACTGAGATTTGAATAAACTACCGCTGCAAATTGTAGACTAGTAGGCTAATAGACTACTTGCACAACTCCACTACTTCCTGAAATGAGTAGGGCATCTTGGTTTCCTGTCCTACACTATTGGATGAACTGATTAATGTCAGGTGTGCCTGATCACTGTTGTTGTGACTGCAGCAGTCAGGCACACCTGACATTAATCAGTTCATCCAATAGTGTAGGACAGGAAACCAAGATGCCCTACTCATTTCAGGAAGTAGTGGAGTTGTGCAAGTACTAGTCTATTGCACTAGCCTACATGATGTAGGCTACATCATGTACCTACCTACATACATCTCATTGCATCATTTCATGTAGCCTTTAAGGCGCTGACAGGGTTTTGCGCACCGTCGACTTGGAGCCTTGCCGCCAACTAGCGGCGACAGCGAGACTGTGCTCGGCGCGTTGGCTGCGGTACACGTCCAAAACGCTAGGTGGCTTGTACTTATGTCCGTTAAAACTACTCCACAACACTGCGCGCACGCACCCAATGGCACGCACGCTCTGTGTGACGTCATTTGTGACGTCATATCACCCCAAGGAATCCATGGATAAAAAGACACGACAAGGATGATCAGATCATTATGAGCTGACATGCCAGCGACTTCAGGGAAACGCCATCAGCGGGCTGCATCCAGCAGATCTCAGCCTGATCTGATCTCTGATCTCAGATCTTACCTGAACCAGGTGAGTTAACGGCTTTAGAGTAGACGGTAGCTAAACGGTATTGCTCCCAGTACTGTTTATGTAGTAGCTTACTTTTCAAAATGTTGTAAGGCGTTTATTGTTTAAAATCTAGCTAGGCTAACGTTATTTCTCTGTTGTTTCAGGTGAGGCGGCAGCCCACGTACCCGCCTTTCCACGAGATGTCTCTGTTCAGCTCCACCCCGAATCGGCACGCCGACCACGGGTCCTCCTCCACCCGGGCCTCCGTGTGCCAGATGCAGCGGGGCTCATCCGACCACGGCCGGTCCAGCGGGGCCTCTTCCCTGGGGCTACTGCAGAAGAACAGCGGCCTGGCACTGGGCGGTCCTGCTCCGGGACAGTACAACAGCCACCATCATCATCATCACCACCACCGCCGCTACTACCAGTACCAGCAGCAGATGATGGTGGTGACAACTTCTTGGGATCGTTGTGCAATCGGTGCGATCCAACGGTATGTCAACCCCGGCTTGAAGTCCGGGGCACAGCAACAGCCTCCCATCTCCACCTCTCCTTGCTCCAGCTCTGTGCCGAGAGTGAGGCAAACCAACACCAACAAAAACAAAAAGAGGAGGATAAGGAGGAAGATGAAGAAACGACATAACGCCGCTATGGGAGACCTGATAAAGTCCATGCTCACCTTCAGCCTGTAGCCTACTTTGGTGCTCCGAGCTCCAGAGCGGACATTAAGCTGCAGCCACAGCGCCACCGTGCGCCCTACTGCTGCCAAGACATTTCCTTCGGCCAAAAAGGACTGATGGAGAAAATGAACAAACATTGTTTTGTACAACTCTGTTACAGCATGATTTATTGTAGTCATTAAATAGTTTGTTGATAATGAAATGGAGTCCTGTCCTATCTCTTCAGATTGGAAATTAACAATAAGCTACAGACTTACTGTATGTGATGATACTGTCAAAAGCAGTTTCATAGTGGAGGGAACATCATTCATAACATGCACCAAAACACTTATCAATCATGGTGTATCTTCACTGACGACTGTCTGTTTTGTTTAATGGCAGACTGCATTGCCCAGGGGAAACAGATAGGCTAGAAGAGTGCATTTGCAAAAACACTGGTATCTCCGTTTGTTTTTCATCCTTTATTATACATTGATGTGTGTGTGTGTGTGTGTGTGTGTGTGTGTGTGTATATACAGATCCTTTCCAAAAAATTAGAATATCATGGAAAAGTTAGTTTCTTTCCATAATTCCTTTCAAAAAGTGAAACTTTCATAGATTATAGATTCATTACACACAAAGTGAAATATTTCTAGCCTTTATTTGTTTCATTTTTCATAATTTTGGCCTACAGCTCCAGAAAACCCCCAAGACAGTATTTCAAGAAATTAGAATAGTGTGAAGAAAATCAGCAGTTACTTCTCAGTTATGACTGACTCCAGCCTCAGTCCACTCCCTCTGAATCTGCCAAATTTTTGAATCGCCTTTGCTTGACAATCCGCTGAAGACCACGGTCATCCATGGTATTTCCATATTATTATTTTTTGGAAAGGATCTGTATGTATGTATATATATATACTATATACTGTATATACACTATATATATATACGTATATATATATTTATTTATATATATGTATATATATATATATATATATACACATATATATATATATATATATATAATACTGTAAATCATAATTAAAACTTTCACCTGATAATTTTCACATAAATCACCACAATAATATAGTTTTATGTGCACTCCAGGGAGCATCAAACAGGTGTTTATTCATTTTAAGAATGGCATTTCACTGTTTTTGCAAATTATCTCTTCAAAGATGGTTTTCTCTATAAGCAGCCTAAGTAAAGAACCAAAAACACTTTAAGAAGGAAAACCCCCAAAAAACGACGGCATTTTATGGGATCTTGTAACTATGAGTGTGCCTAATATTCATCATGGCCTCCCATATTACAGAATTTACTGTTCAAAAACCGCCGCTAGCCGTGGACCAGCTAAACTGCCGCTAGTCGTGGACCAGCTAAAAAGTGGAGAAACAAAGAGACGATGGAGGCATAAAACTCTCATTGCTTGTACAAGTTTATATGTGTGTGTATTTTTGATTCAATTTCATATGATGTCTTTTCCCCTTTTTGCCTCTTAGAATTGTGATGTCAGAAGCAATTGTGATTTAATCCATGATCATCAGCGACATCATCAGTGATGTCATGAATCCTTCCCTGCTGAGGATTACATTCAATAGTGCATACACCAAAACTACATGGAAAGCCTGTAGGAGAGCATTCTCTGTGCCGAGCTCAACGAACAAACAAGAAAAAGTACAAATAGAATCATTTACTACACAGGCCAGATACATCTAAATGAATGTAAATGTAGACAATCTCCAGATAAACCGTCCACAATATGTTCATTTCACACAGTCTTGGCTGTTGCAGGTCATAAGTGTACCAGCCTCCATAGTTCACTGTGAGGCTGCTTTGGAGGTATGGAGCTCAGCTGTCAGCTGTGCTCTGTGTGCACAGAGGTGTCTCCTTGCTCTTGGCTGTCATCTCACTCTGGGCCCGGTTCCGTTTCTCCCTCTCCAGCGCTTTCTCCATCTCTGTGTAGTAGTCTCTCACTCTGGGCCCGGTTCTGATTCTCCCTCTCCAGCGCTTTCTCCATCTCTGTGTAGTAGTCGAGAGCCTTCCGCACCGGGTTAATGATGTGTTGCTGTGGGATTGATGAAGATAGAAAATAAACATTCCACACTCAGACACTCACAGGACATTGTGGGACTGGGGCCCACAGGACATTGTGGGACTGGGGCCCACAGGACATTGTGGGACTGGGGCCCACAGGACAGACGGTCTGTGCCATAGCAGACAGAAGGAAGGACAGACGGACAGACAGACAGACAGACACACAAATTCATTTATAGAAGTGGCTACACCGCTTAAAAATCTGATGACAAACAGCTTCATTAATATTGAGATGAAACGTCCAGCACGCGAGCGACTCCTCAGGAAGATGTGCTGTTCAGGAAGGTGCAGACTGTTCTCCCACTGTGTGTAATACAGTAATGAGGTTCTGTTCAGGAAGGGATGGACTGTGTGTGTCCTTTTCGGTCCACGACGGTGTATGGGTCTCGTTCAAACGGTGTTGAGAGTTTGTTTTGCTTGTGCTGACGGAGAAGAACTTTGTCGCCCCGTTGCACTGTGCTGTCTTTTGCCCGTCTGGATTTGTCTGCATTCACACGTCCCTTCTCCTTCCTGGCAGCATCGGTTAGGCGGACAGCAATATCCTGACCAGTAGGACGCTTGCTGTCGCCTGACAGTTCAGGAAGTTTGGTTCTGATCTGGCGGTTGTATAGCAGTTCTGCTGGACTGCGGCCGGTAACACAGTGAGGTGTGCTGCGGTAGGCCATAAGGAAAACATCAAGCTCAGCACGCCAGTCTTTGCCTTCAGCGTGAGCTGTGCGTATGGCTTTACCAAGTGTCCTGTTCTGCCTTTCAACCTCACCGTTCGCCTGTGGCCAGTATGGCGTGACACGACGGTGTGACACACCACTTTCCTGCAGATATGTCTTAAATTCCTTTGAAAGAAATGGAGTGCCGTTGTCTGTCACAACGCACTCCGGGATGCCGTGAGTAGCAAATGCGTGTCTCATGCATTTGATTATGTTTGCTGAGGTGGGGCTCCGGAGGATATCGACGGTCACCCACCTTGAATAATAGTCAGTCATTACTAGTAGGTGGTCCCCTGATGGGAATGGTCCACACATGTCGAGAGCAAGTGTCTGCCATGGCTTAGCTGGGAGCTCTGTTCTTGTCGTAGGGACCTCCTGTGAAGTCGAGGTATTGAGTTGACAAGCATGACACGACTTGACTAGCTCCTCCGCTTCCTTATCAATTCCAGGCCACCATACTTTTGTTCTCAGTCTTTGTTTTGTCTTTACTATTCCTTGATGTCCTTCGTGCGCCAACATCAGTGTCTGGCGTCGTGCAGCATGGGGAATGACTATGCGAGAGCTTCTCAACACTATTTTCCCCACAGTGGACAGCTCGGTTTTGACAGTCCGATAAGCTGCGTCACATGTACTCCAGTCTCCAGTCCGGATACATTTCCGTAACACAACTAGTGTAGGATCCTCTGCTGACAGTTCCTCCAGTTGTCGTGGTGTGAAAGCATTTGGCACTGCGTGTTGAGCCACAAAGTAGACGTGCTCCTCTGTAGTCCCAATACTAATTGGTGGGTTCACTGTGAGGCGTGACAGTGAATCCGCTGCATTTTGTGCCCCTGGCTTGTACACAACTTTAAAACGATATGGCTGTAGCCTCAATGCCCACCTTTCAATCCTCGCTGGCGGTTTGGACTTTGGTGAATATATCGTTTCAAGAGGCTTGTGGTCCGTGACCATCACAAAGTCTTTTCCATAGAGGAAGATGTGGAATTTCTCACATCCCCACACAATCGCAAGGGCCTCTCTTTCCGTCTGAGAGTAGCGACGCTCCACATCTGACAAAGCTCGGCTAGCATAATACACAGGTTTATGTGTTCCGTCACTTTGTTTCTGGCTCAGTATAGCTCCCAATCCCACTGGGCTAGCATCGACTATCACATGTGTCTCAGCATCTTGGTTGAAGTACGCCATTACATGTGAACTGGCCAGCTGCTTCTTGAGATCCACAAATGCTGTTTCCTGTTCTGATCTCCATGACCATTTGCAGGATTGCCTTGTAAGTCTCCTCAGTGGCTCTGATGTAGTGGCCAGGTCAGGAATGAATCTGCCACAGTAGTTCACGAGCCCCAGAAAACTTCTCACTTCAGCAGCATTTGTTGGGTTTCGTGTGTTCTCCACTGCCTCGATCTTTGACTGAGCTGCTCCGATGCCATTTTTAGACAACACATGGCCCATGAACTCCAGCTCTGTCATCCTAAATTGACACTTCTGGTTTTACACTGTTATCAACATGCAGGCCTAATTGAAAATCCTTCAGTTTGCCTACTCCTTGGAAACAGGTGTTATATTTCTCCTGTATCTCGGCTGTGAAATGTTCTGTCTCTTTTGGTTGGATGGCATTCACCTGATCGATAAGGCCTATGTGTAACAGTCCCAATTTAACAGCTGTTTTCCTCCCTAGCACACAGATTTGTGCCTCTGCAATCACTTGCATTTTTGCAGTGACAGTGTTTGATCCCTCAGTTGTCTTTAGATCAGCTGTGAAAATTCCTTTCACTTGAAGTGGTTTTCTTGAACCAAATGGATAGACTTTCTTTTCAGCAGGCATTAATTTAATATCACCTGTCGACTTCAGCTGTGTAAATGTGGACACATTCACAATATTACAGGAAGCTCCAGAGTCTATCAGCATTTCCACTGGCTGGTCATTAACCAGTACAGTCATTGTTCCATCCTTATTACTACCAATGACTGAAAACACATAGTCATCATCACTGTCGCTGTGTTCTGTGACTGTGGTTTCAACTCTGTTCACTTTATATGCTTTCTTTGTTTTGCACACTTTGGCAAAATGTCCTTCTTTGCCGCATTTATTACACTTTTTATCCTTTGTTATGGTGCAATCACGACTCATGTGTCCATCACGACCACACCGGTAGCATGTTATGCTTCTCGCATCACTTGGTGAACGATCTTGAGGTCTGGGTCTTACCGTTCTTGTTTTTCCCCTCCCTCTGCCAAATCTTGTCTCCACTGCGTTGACTGTTAACCTTTCCATCTTTGCAGCTTGTTGATCTGCTGTCTCCGTTGCTCTTGCCATTTCTTGGAGCCCAGCCAGCTTTAGATCTTTTTCACGCAACAGCCGTCTGCGCAGTGCGTTTGAGCTGCACTTGTCAATAACTTGATCACGTATGAAGTCATCTTTATTATCTCCAAACTCACACGTGGATGCCAGCTTCTTCAATCTGCTTACATAACTGTCCATTGACTCTCCTTGTGCTTGCTCCGCTTGTCTAAACATATGTCTCTCGTAGGGGATGTTTTTCTGAGGTGTGAAATATTCATCCAACTTGTTTACTGCTTCACTGTAGTCGTCATCTTCTCCCGTGTTCTCTAGCGTGAAGAAAATGTCTTGGACTTCGGCGCCTGCTAAGTGTAGCAGTAAAGCTCTTTTCCGTGCGGCATCACGAACTCCCGATGCAGTTAAATAGATTTTGAAACTATTTACCCACTTCTGCCATCGCACACCAACGTTAGCTGAGTCAGATAGCACATCAAAAGGAGCGACCGCCGGTAAACCTGATAGCGCCATCACGTCTTCTTTTATTTCCCCTTTTCTTTTTTTCTTCTTCGGATTAAACCTCACGTTCCGTTTTGGTTCCTCGTCGCCAAATGTAGTGTCCTGATTTAACGTAAACACTTGACACACGGCACCAGTACGAACAGTTGACTCTGCTTTATTATGCTCGTGACATTAGCTCTCTGAGCTATCATAAACTACCGGATCACTTCCGGGAACATGTGACCTCTACAGTGTATGACCTGTAACGCACCGGAGGTGACGTACACTACAACAGTAATGAGGTTCTGTTCAGGAAGGTGCAGACTGTTCTCCCACTGTGTGTAATACAGTAATGAGGTTCTGTTCAGGAAGGTGCAGACTGTTCTCCCACTGTGTGTAATACAGTAATGAGGTTCTGTTCAGGAAGGGATGGACTGTTCTCCCACTGTGTGTAATACAGTAATGAGGTTCTGTTCAGGAAGGTGCAGACTGTTCTCCCACTGTGTGTAATACAGTAATGAGGTTCTGTTCAGGAAGGGACAGACTGTTCTCCCACTGTGTGTAATACAGTAATGCGGTTCTGTTCAGGAAGGTGTGGACTGTTCTCCCACTGTGTGTAATACAGTAATGAGGTTCTGTTCAGGAAGGTGTGGACTGTTCTCCCACTGTGTGTAATACAGTAATGAGGTTCTGTTCAGGAAGGGATGGACTGTTCTCCCACTGTGTGTAATACAGTAATGAGGTTCTGTTCAGGAAGGGATGGACTGTTCTCCCACTGTGTGTAATACAGTAATGAGGTTCTGTTCAGGAAGGGACGGACTGTTCTCCCACTGTGTGTAATACAATAATGAGGTTCTGTTCAGGAAGGTGCGGACTGTTCTCCCACTGTGTGTAATACAGTAATGAGGTTCTGTTCAGGAAGGGACGGACTGTTCTCCCACTGTGTGTAATACAGTAATGAGGTTCTGTTCAGGAAGGGACGGACTGTTCTCCCACTGTGTGTAATACAGTAATGAGGTTCTGTTCAGGAAGGGACGGACTGTTCTCCCACTGTGTGTAATACAGTAATGAGGTTCTGTTCAGGAAGGGACGGACTGTTCTCCCACTGTGTGTAATACAGTAATGAGGTTCTGTTCAGGAAGGGACGGACTGTTCTCCCACTGTGTGTAATACAGTAATGAGGTTCTGTTCAGGAAGGTGTGGACTGTTCTCCCACTGTGTGTAATACAGTAATGAGGTTCTGTTCAGGAAGGGACGGACTGTTCTCCCACTGTGTGTAATACAGTAATGAGGTTCTGTTCAGGAAGGGACGGACTGTTCTCCCACTGTGTGTAATACAGTAATGAGGTTCTGTTCAGGAAGGGACGGACTGTTCTCCCACTGTGTGTAATACAGTAATGAGGTTCTGTTCAGGAAGGTGCAGACTGTTCTCCCACTGTGTGTAATACAGTAATGAGGTTCTGTTCAGGAAGGGACGGACTGTTCTCCCACTGTGTGTAATACAGTAATGAGGTTCTGTTCAGGAAGGTGTGGACTGTTCTCCCACTGTGTGTAATACAGTAATGAGGTTCTGTTCAGGAAGGGACGGACTGTTCTCCCACTGTGTGTAATACAGTAATGAGGTTCTGTGAAATGATGAAATGATGAAATCAATAAATTACCTCCAGGCAGGGGAAGAGGTTGGCCAGCTCGATGAACAGGGGGAAGAGGACAAACCGGATGAATCCTGTTTGAGATGAAGGCTTGGTCACCTTGTCTCGGTCCATGAAGGGGGTGACCGGAAGACCCTCCAGCTTCTCCATGTCACTCTGAGGACAGACGGACCACAAGAAAGGACCGGATTGGCGATAATGCAAGAAGGATGGAATGCAGAGCTGCAGCTTTTATCCAAAGTGCTTTACAATCAGTAGGTACATTCACCCATTCACACACCGATGGTGGCAAGCTGCCACGCAGGGTTCTGGCACACCATGACTGGATGAGTCGGGAATCGAACCACCGACCTCTTTCATCCAAAGTGATTAGTGATGACCCGCTCTACCTCCTGAGCTACAGCCGCCCTACAAAATATAAGTCACCCTTCTTTATGTAGTGACACAAATGGCATGGCACAATATACTGTACATGTTACAGTCAATTTAGGAATCTTGTTAGGAAGATTGTATTGTGGTTCATCACAGACACACCTCTTAACTTCTGGAAATATTAGTATCAGCAGCAGATATTGTATTTGAATTGCATCAGAGCGTGTTGCCTGGAGGCAACACTGGAGACAGACTGGAGGAGACGGGGATCGAACCACCAACCACTTTTATCCAAAGCGATTAATGGATGACCCACTCTACCTCCTGAGCTACAGCCCCCCAAAAAGTGCAACCCCCACCACCAAACACTGTACAATTCCTCAAATTGATGTTATATCAGTTATAATAATCGTCTCTAATGGTGGAAATAGATCACCACAAAAATCTTACAAATTGTTCAAAAATTCTGGAAAATCAATTGAAATGTTTTCGCGATATCCTGCTGACAGATTCAAAAAAAAATACAGGAGTGAAAACAACATCCTTGGCAGAGCTAATAATAATAATAATAATAAAAAAAAAAAGACTTGTGACTTGGGAAAACCACATTTTCAGGTAATTTCATTCAATTTCAGATTGTGCCTCACAAATTCAAGATTTGAATTTATTGAATGAATTCAATGGTTATGAGTGTGCCAACTCAAGGTGAACTGTTTTTTTCTACTGGCACTAATCTCGTTCCATACATAAACCACACACATAAACCGCACACATAAACCACACACATAAATCATCATTTGTGGAAATGAGCGATGCAGACATCTTTGCTATGAAAGCACAAAATAGTCAGGTCATGTGTAACACTATGGACACAATCCTTAGAGGAGGGATAACAGTTTTCAACTGGTCATTTGTTTGGTGTTGCAACACTATACTGTAGTTTCTCTCCATGCAACAGCAGTCAGTTACCTGGTTGTATTGTTTCTCTCCATGCAACAGCAGTCAGTTACCTGGTTGTATTGTTTCTTTCCATGCAACAGCAGTAAGTTACCTGGTTGTATTGTTTCTTTCCATGCAACAGCAGTCAGTTACCTGGTTGTATTGTTTCTTTCCATGCAACAGCAGTAAGTTACCTGGTTGTATTGTTTCTCTCCATGCAACAGCAGTCAGTTACCTGGTTGTATTGTTTCTTTCCATGCAACAGCAGTAAGTTACCTGGTTGTATTGTTTCTTTCCATGCAACAGCAGTCAGTTACCTGGTTGTATTGTTTCTCTCCATGCAACAGCAGTCAGTTACCTGGTTGTATTGTTTCTCTCCATGCAACAGCAGTCAGTTACCTGGTTGTATTGTTTCTTTCCATGCAACAGCAGTCAGTTACCTGGTTGTATTGTTTCTTTTCATGCAACAGCAGTCAGTTACCTGGTTGTATTGTTTCTCTCCATGCAACAGCAGTCAGTTACCTGGTTGTATTGTTTCTTTCCATGCAACAGCAGTCAGTTACCTGGTTGTATTGTTTCTCTCCATGCAACAGCAGTCAGTTACCTGGTTGTATTGTTTCTTTCCATGCAACAGCAGTCAGTTACCTGGTTGTATTGTTTCTTTCCATGCAACAGCAGTCAGTTACCTGGTTGTATTGTTTCTCTCCATGCAACAGCAGTCAGTTACCTGGTTGTATTGTTTCTCTCCATGCAACAGCAGTCAGCTACCTGGTTGTATTGTTTCTCTCCATGCAACAGCAGTCAGTTAGTTACCTGGTTGTAGAACTCCTGCAGAAGGCAGTCCAGCCAGGGCTCAGCCACCTCCATGGGCCGCGCCTCGTTGGAGATGTCACTCACTTTGATCAGGATCATCATCAGCTGAACATACATGTATAGCAGGGGAAAAAACACAAGAGCTCAACAGTCACGTGACTTTTCGTGACGTCATTTGCCCTGAAGTAAGTTCTGCATTCATTTTCCCCATAGACATTTCGATAGATCCTTATATAACGAGTTTTAAAGCTGGAACCATCATCAGTGATGTCATAAATCCCACTGATGACATCATCAGTGATGTCATAAATCTGACATCATCAGTGATGCTGGTCTCATTGGCCACACAGCAGCCGAGTTGCGGGCAAGGCTGCGCAGCGGGCAAGCTGCGAATGCGAATGCAGGGGCAGCTCAGTGAACTGCAGTATGGGCGAGGCCGCATAGCGGCCGAGCTGGCGAGCCCGCATAGCGGGAGAGCTTAAGAAACGAGCACACGAGATCCATAGTAGATCAAATCTAACAGACAGAGACACCCTCTGACACACACAGCTGTGGCCTTGTTGGGCTCCTGCATTGCCCCCTCTCTCTCTGCTCTCTGCCCCTGATCATGTTATTCTCTGGGATAGTCATAACATGTTGTGTGTGTGCTCTCTTCTCACTATAAGATCTTTGACTGTCTGTTGTTCCGACACTGTCCTCACGAACCCTGCAACTATGAATTCCTATTCTTCTGTATTCCTATCAAATTATCATGGGGCAGTCTCTCTGCACATGGCTTTTGCAAAGATATGTGGCTAAATACATTTTTGTAAGATGACTTCTCTTGACTCTCGGCTCAATTATTTTGATCTCGAGTGGGTTTTCCTCCAGTTGTCACCATCACATCGTGGCTCAGTAGAGGTGCGGGAGAAGAATGTATTGATTTAAATTCCATTCTACAACGATAGGTCAATCTCACCCTTATCAAATTCTAATTGAATAAAAATTCCATTTCTGATTCCCAACCCCAATACTGACATTTCATTTTCCACTTAGGAAATCTAAATGAAATCTAAATGAAACATAACATACCTCATGCAGCAGCAGACTCTCTCTGCTCTGAGTTTTAGCAGCTATAAGTTATGATATATTCCTTCCCAATGCCTCTCCAAACTGATGCTATGGATCATGTTCCATTGTGTTGACATCTACTGTGCACTAGTCTTACCACATCTCTGTGCTCCTTGTTGTTGAAGTCAAAAACAGGCAGGATGGACTTGAACTTATTGAGGATCTCATTGTGTCTTGTCATGTCAGTGGCCAGGATGCATCTGCCAAAATGAAGAGAGAATAAACACTCTTAGAATGATTCGCTCGCAGCGTATGTCGCGGCGCTGTTACTGCTGAATTGCACGCATGCTAAGAGAACGACAGAGATGAGCTCACTTGATGATTCCCTCCCGTATTCGTTTGTACTGTTCTGTGGTCAGATTTCTGAAGATATTGGTCTCTGTCTAGAAAAGAGAGCGAGAGAGAGAGAGAGAGAGAGAGCGAGAGAGAGAGAGAGAGAGACTTCTGTTCATTGTTACTGCCTGCAGCACAAACTCCTCCTCATACCTTCTGAACAGAACAAATGTCACATACAAGGGTTTTGAGTTGAGTTCCCTGGACTAACAATGTATTCATGGTTCTATAAGGGCAGCTTGGGTAAAAAAGAAATCCTACAAACAGCACGTGGTGTGACCTCGCTGACCAAGCCTTACCTTCTCCAGTATCTCAAAGGCGACGGCACAGTGGTGGTTCTCCAGCGGAGAGATGTCATTGTAGCGCAGAGCAAGTTCAGTCCGAGCATTTATCTGAAAGATCAATTTAACAGCGTTGAGTAGAATTGAACCCGCATTACTGAGCTGGAGAATGAAGCACGACTCTACTGTATAAATTTGAATATTAGTAGAAGTGCACTTGGAGAACGCAGACCTTCCGGCAAGGCCAATACTCCAGTCTGCCATGATATGCACATTTTGTGAGTCGGATCGGAAACCTTAGCCCCGACCCATGCACCCCCCCCAAACCCCCCCCCCCCCCCCCAGCCACTCCCCGTACCCACCCCTCCAACCCCCAACTCTCTATGACCTGCCTATCCCTAGCTACGGCCCCTTTTCCCTAGCCCCGCCCCCATCCTTTTTTTAATTTTTTTTTTTTTATATATTTTATTTTAAACATTTCAATGTAGACAAAAAACAACACATAATACAACTCATTCCCATTAAAGACAAAAAAGAAAAAGCAGTAATAGAAATTACTAGAAGGAAAAGGAAAATAAGAAAATAAAAATAATAATGTTTCATGAAGTACACTAAGATATCTCAACCGCCCCCGTCCTTGACCGGAATCGGATCTGCACCAAAAAAAAACAAAAAAACATGCTACACCCTTCAACCAAGTTCCAGGAAAATTGGCCCAGTCATTTTTCCTTAATCCTGCTAACAAACAAACAAACAAACAAACAAACAAACAAACAGACAAACAAACGACACTGAAAACATAACTTCCTTGGCAGAGGTAATAATCCTGTATACAGCAGTTCTGTACAGCCTAGAGCAGGGATGGGCAACTTTGATGATAGAGAGGGCCACAAAAAAATGTCCTCGCTACCAGAGGGCCAGATTTTGCTGAGGGCTGGAGGGCGAATGGCGCCGGCGTGAAAAATTTGGGGCATTTGAAGCCAGGTTTAGAGGAATAACTCATTTTAAATGAACAGTTGTGATGTCATTATTCAGACTTAACCACCAATATTTGATCCTTTTCTCACTCACTCCTATGTCACCACCTGCTCTCCCTGCAGGGCTTGAAATTAACTTTTTTGACCACCTGCCAATATGGTTGCTAGATTTTAAAATGACCAGCCAATTAGAATTTCCACTAGCTAAAATGTTTTTCTTCAAATAAACCAGAATATTGAGTGGGTTAATTTAAGCATAAGTAGGCTATATCAGTAAGTGGCCCGGGATTCTCAAAGTCTGTGTTGAGGGTCACATGAACAAAAATGCAGTCTTGAAGCTAAATAAATCCAAAACCGTGTTAATTATTTAAATTTCTACTTCAATGTAGAACAGTAATTTCTTACACATGAGATTACTTTTAGCCTTTTAGTCATAAAGATTATTGAAAAATATTCCATATTCCAGACTGAAATGTTATAACAGTAGTGGAGTATTGGCCAGAATGACATGAAAATTTGGACACTTATTCAGTGGGTATCTTGTATGTTGCGTTCAGGTGCACTGTAATTATTATTATTATTATTTTGCAATTCCAGCGCGGGCCACACAGGGGGCGCCCATCCCAGGCCTAGTGGGATAGAGCATGCCAGTAAAAATGCCATATCATATATGCTACATCCAGATTGAATGAGGTTGTTATCCAGAGGGAAACCTATGCAGCGACCTGATAGGCGTTGTTGTATCCTGTGTGGTCGAGGTCGTGACAGACTGCAGAGGTCAACATGGTCAGCAGGTCCATGCTGTCCATCTTACTCCTCAGGTCAGTCAGCCAGATCAAACCGTACATCTGCTCACAGACCAAGAAAAACACATAGTGAGTGGGAGAGGTTGTGGTTTTGAAACAAATTAAAAGAGTTTTGTCTCCTAATCAAATAACCACTACTGTTGTTGCGGCCCACAGCAACACATCGTATGTCTACATCAAAGTATACAATGACATTTCAAGCATTTGCCCTGGCTTCAGCTATGCCAGAAGTAGTCTCGCTTGCCAGACTCTCTCCCTACAATGGGAGTCTCATTGACTATGTTTACATGCACACAATATTCCACTATTATTCGGAAAATGACAATATTCTGAATTTGATAAGGGTCATGTAAACAGCATATTCCAGTTGCATTTTCCGAATTTGCCCTTTTTCCGAATTTAGCATTTTCCGATTAAGACATCTGGGTTATTCCAGTATTATTCGGGTTTTCTGAGGATTCTTTGATTATGTATACAGCGCATTCGGAATATGTGTGTCTCAATCAATGGTCTCAATCAGGGTTTTTACCGCAGTTTGCGACGCATGTTGCCTGTTTGTGGTCAACTGATGTGTGCTAGAAAGCGCTAGAAGAGGCGATATAATCATATATAATCCGTCATCTCTGGCATGCGAAAAGAAAAGCCCACATTTCTGATCGGGAGGAGATGAGATCGATTGGTGCCCACGGAAGTCCAAAGTGCTTGCGAGCCTGCGAGGTATAACGTAGGCTACTAAGCCTACCGTACTTTATGAAGGACTTTGATGTGCCAATAATCGCAACGCCAAACTTTCCAGCAGCAAGCTCCTGAAATGGACCAAGTGATCCTCTGTTTATTCTCAAGAGAAAAACTCTGCCTACCTGCATCTCTCTCTCTCCCCCCCTCCCTCATGTGTCGGGGAGGGCGAGCTACGGCTGCATGTAAACGGGAATATTAGTGGATTATTCATGATGATTGGAGAGGTACCAGGGCCTCTCCATGATTTGCCCTTACTAAAACCTTCTCCCTCCCACACACACACACACACACACACACACACACACACACACACACACACACACACACAGACACACACACACACACACACACCATCTGGGTGACACAGAAGCAGTGTTTGAAGTTGTGGAAAGGGATGTTGTTGTAGCGGCGGTAGACTTGGAACAGGAACTGCTGCAGCACCTCTGGCTCGATGTTGAAGGTGGCTGTGAAGTCTAAGTCCGTGTACATGACCTGCAGGAGTACCATGATCTCTGCATCCTCCCACTGCCTACACACACACACACACACGCACACGCACACACACACGCGCACACACACACGCACACACACACGCGCACACACACACACACACACACACACACACACACACACACGCACACACACAGACACACAGACACACACACACGCACACACACCAGTTGCATTTGCCTAAAACGCTCGGCGATGAATGGAAGGAATCAATGAAGTAACCAAACCTGAGTGAACGCGCGCTTCCTCCCGTCACGTCACGTGAGAGCCCCACACTTCACGCTTCCTCCCGTCACGTCACGTGAGAGCCCCACACTTCACGCTTCCTCCCGTCACGTCACGTGAGAGCCCCACACTTCAAACACAGTGCGTTAATTAGGCCTGTCGTGAAGAGCTTCTTTTGATTGGTCCGCACGTCGCGGGCCTATTCGTATTGAGATGAGTGCGTCGGTCAGATGAAAAGCGCGCGGGACCCTTTAACCTCTTCAGAGATGCATCAGAGGTGCCTGACGGACACGAGCGACCCTTATAAGTCTCTTTCTCTCTCTTCCTGTGCTTCTATTGAACAAGCAGGTGCTGCTGGCACTGTTTTCTCCTCCGTGATGATCACACAGGCACACAGACAGCTAGCACCACCTCCGTATCTAGAGAGTGTTGAAAACGGATGCAGATTGCAGATGATTATCAAACACCACCTGTACTGTTTTATTCGAACGACTTGTCTTTTATGTGATACCCGAGAGACTATAAGTAATATGTTTATTTTGCATAAGGTGAAACGGTCTGTTGACTTATGGGATAAATCAAAACTAAGAACCTATCGTCTCATAAAAGACAGTTACAGTGTAGAGCCCTATGTGAAGTTTGACTTGGACAGACGAAAAATATCTCTGTGTCCAGTTACGCTCTGGAACCCTTCTCTTAGCAATACAGACTGGTAGGTTTAATGCTCCGCCTGAAGAAGATAGACTCTGTTTACGATGTGATTTAGATGAAATTGAAAAGGAGACTCACTTTTTGCTCTATTGCTCTGCATATGATGATGCAAGGGAAGTGCTCTTTAGTTAAATGTCCTCTATTTATGCCAACTTTTTTTTTTACTTGGATGACTATGAGAAACTGGAGCTGTGTTTAAAAAAGGGACCTTCCCCACTGCAAGTTTTATATGTCAGGCATGGGAACAAAGTCAGGATTTTTTGGGGGGTCTTGGGTAATTGGGGGTGTGGCTAAAACCTATTTGGGGGCGCCAACAATTCCTCTATTCAGGAAAGACCACGAGTTCACATACGAGTCAAAACTCACCAGTTATCGAAGGTTGGAGTCTTTAGATACTGCCTCACTTGTTCTGATACTTCCAGGGAGCTGGGAAGGCAGCAAACACACTTTAAAAGCACAGGTATAGAGAGCCAAAGTGAACGTCACTTCCTCCTTCAGCACTGTACCATTTTCATCCAACATTTATTTTCCAATAGACATTTCGTAAAATGCATATAAAAGAGTTTTACTGGTATAAAAACCAAACGGTACAGATATATTAGAAACAGGAGAGATCGCATAACATTTCACTCAGACCAAAATGTAAAAAAATGCGGGTTTGAAGAAAATATTTTTTCTGTGTTGTTTTTTTTAGTTTTGGTCCGAGTGAAATGTTCTATGATCTCTGCCGATTATAGCGTTAGCTGAACCGTTTGGTTTGAACCAGTAAAACTATTTTTATAAGCATTTTACGAAATGTCTATGGGAAAATACATGGCAGATGAAAATCTCTGGTACAGTTGAGTACTGAAGCAGGAAGTAGGCGGTCACTTTGCCAATGCCTCTCTATTAGAGCCATTAAAATGACCAGGAGTTCTGAGCACGTGTTGCATGTTGTGCACCTATACCTCATTTGGAGGAACTTGTCCCGCACGTGCTCGCACTCCTCCCTGGTTTTGCGTAGCGCCCTCTTGTGGTAGAAGGGCGAAGGCTTGTGTGTGCCCTCCGACAGCTCCTTGAACAAACCCAACCAGCTCAGATGCTCCACGCTCTGAAAGGGAAAGGGAGTACCAACCATCAGCTCAGCCTCAGAGGTTAGGGAAGCCGGCTTCGGCAGCTTGTCACCGGAGGGTTGCTAGTTTGAATTCCCAGAACACCTCTTCAGATTTAGGTGAGGGAAAAGGTGATGTCGTCCCTTTCCTCTGTAAATACTGTCAAATTGCCTCTTCTGAATGTAGGCACAGTGATGCAAAAGAGCATACATACATGTAAAAAAGAAAAAAAAAATAGAGAAAGAAAGAAAAAATCACTTCAAACCACAGATATTCCATTTACATGTTGGAACCACTGCAAAGAGGAAAATTGTATCCACAAAACATTTTTTTTTTCAGATTAGAAATTAACTAAAAAACGAAAGTCCAATAAAAATAAATAAATAAAATAAACTTGAGTTGTATGCAAATATTTATACCACCATATATTATATTTCTCCTCTCAAAAATGTCAGCTTTAAAAGCACAGAAATACTTTGAATCTACCTCCAGTTTCTCCCTGAATGAATCCACCTGCTTCTTCATCTCATACACGACTGCAGGAGCCTCCCCGGCCTCGACCAGGATCTTCTTCTCCAGGCCCTGCAGTCTGAACAAACACAGTGTTGGTAGGGTGCACAAACTGCACATTCATTCCGTTGAGTTGAGCATCACCCTAAGAATAGTTGATTATAAGTCTCCTCCCAGAACAAACGGATACTGCCATAACCAAAATATTTGTTGTCTAAGTTTCTTTTGGTATTGCACTTTTTTTAATTTTCACTTAATTCTGTTTTCAAGCCCACCCTCCCCGTTTTTCTCCCAATTGTACTTGGCCAATTCCCCTGCTGTCCCAGTCATTGCTCCACCCCCCTCTGCCGATCTGGGGAGAGTGGTAGGCATTGTAGCACATGCTTCCTCCGATACATGTGCAGCCAGCGGTTTCTTTTCACCTGACAGCGAGGGGTTTCACCGGCAGGAACGTGGCGCGCGGGAGGATCACGCTATTACCCCCAGTGCCCCTCCCCCACGAGCATGGTGCACCGACCGACCAGGAAGAGGCGCTAGTGCAGCGGCCAGGACACATCCAGCTTCCCACCCGCAGACACGGCCAATTGGGCCTGTATGCATGCCAAACCAACCGGCGACCCTCGTATTGGTAGGCAGGCAATCTACTGCTGCACTACCTGGACGCCCCACTTCAAGTATTACATCTTTTCTTTTTTGCATCATAAGTAGGGCTGGGTTAAAAAAAAATCTATATATCGATATTGAATCGATATTCATGTGAAGTAACAAGTATCAATACATAAATCCCAGTATCGATCTTTTAAAATGCAACAAATGCAACCTAGGCTATAATATTATAGGCTGTGTGTGGTAGTTAAAACATAGTTTCAAGTTTACTTTTATTTATGTTTGTAGTTGAAACAAAAACATAAATACTATAGGCTACATGTGCATTGTGCATGCCCCATGAGCCAGATGTACAGACCTCAAATCTGTTTGCACTATAATGTTTGTGAACTGGAAATGTTCATGAGCTGTATTTTATTTTATTTTATTTTATTCACAAAGCATTTATACTTTATGAAACACTGTTTACAACATGCTGCTGTTCAATGATTCTGTTGTATAGTGGAAATCTAAATTTGTTTGGCTTCTCACAGAAGACTGTAAAGAAAGAGACAGAAGACTGTAAAGAAAGATAAGATGTTGAATGACTATGTTGGTCATGTTTAAATAAAAAGGAATTACATGATGTAACTGCTTGCTTTATGGTCAATTCTTAATGTAAATATTCATATTTTTTAATAATGCACCAGGTTAGAGGGTTCCTTGTACAATTTACAGCATTAGTTCTTTGAGAATCTCTTGCATTATCAAAGCAAAACTGGTATTGTAACTAAAATATCGATATCGAATCGTATCGTATCGGAAATCGTATCGACTTGGGACCTTGTGTATCGGAATCGTATCGTATCGGGAAGTCAGTGGCGATACCCAGCCCTAATCATAAGAGGATTCTTTTTCTCTTCTTTCTCCTCCCTGCCTACCTTTTCTCCATGGACGAGAGGTCAAATCCTAGTGCCGCCACAGCCAGCTCCACACCTGCAACGACAAGACGGGAGGGGGGGGAGATTCTCAAAAAATGTTCCGAAATAAATTATGACTACGGTGTTTCCCTGGTGAAGATACGTAACGGCTCACTGTCGCACTCGGCAGCCACCACCTCCAGCCTGTAGCAGGAGTTGGGGCCGTTGGGCTCCAGGTGGGGCGAGATGTTGATGATGTTGCCTTTGGGGTTGTAGAGCTTCAGGATGTCGTGGGGTCCCGCCTCGGCTGCAGAGCGGAACAGGTCTGCAAACAACAAGCCCACAGTGTTGACGATTTAAAACCAACACTATGCCAATGGGTCAGTTCATTAGAGATAATTGCGTGGACAAACAACTCTCCCATCAACACTCCAAACCGCTCTGCCCTGCTAAACATATGCACCCCGTGTATTTTGCCTTCCCTCTTTGAGTTGCGTCAAGCAGCACGGAGCAGATCGAGCTGGGCAGGAATTCACGAGAATAATAAAATAAAACATCCTGTCGATTTTCAAAATAAAACCTGTTATTGTATGTCAAGAGAGAAACATTCACACACTGAGGGGGCAATTCGGCCTGCTTTATCGCATCCCTCAATTACTTGTGGAATGCTTCCATTATTTTGGCAGCTACTTGGGTTCAAATGGGTTTGTTTGAATTGTTTGTATCAATGAACTAAATGCAGTAATCTTCAGGTTATGGTCGCCTAATTGTTGTTGTAGTTTATACGGGGCATCAAATCTACCCACTTCTCCAAGGGCCACTACACCACTGAAGAGCTGTCAGTGGCAGCTGCATCACTCTCCGCAGCTCAGGCAACACGTACAGTCCATCCTCGGCTTGTGCATCACTCTCTGCAGCTCAGGCCAACACAGTCCATCCTCGGCTTGTGCTGTGGCTGTGGCTGAGCTACACATTTTGTCCAGGGTGTGTTCTCCTTTTCACATGTCAACATGAAAGCTGTTAAATGACACTACCGTAGTAGTAGTAGTAGTAGTATATCAGTGAACTCTTCCCTATGTATCCCATGTTCCCAAGGAAACCTACATGGTGGAGTTGGTTTAATTAGTAAAGACAGATCAAGCATTCTTCTTGAACAACAGGAAACACATTTGGGAGAGTTTTGGCAAATTTATGATAAGCAAATGTCCCATACATATGACCCAGAGAAGCAGATACCACTTCTTACCTAGTGCTGCTGTGCACAGTGCACCAATACTAGCCTATATCTAGTATCATTTTACACACACACACACACACACACACACACACACACACACACACACACACACACACACACACACACACACACACACACACACACACACACACACACACACACAAAAAGTACCTACCTTTTACATCCTGTGCAGGACAATCCACTGGGAACTCGGCCTGCTCTGGTCTCCCGTTCACTGTGAAGTAGATGATTTGTGTTGTTGCCATATCAGAGGTTTGGAGCTGTGATGTTGCCACGTTCAGTGCTGATCTGAATCCACACTGTCTGTCGCTTCATCGTTTTATACTGGAGTGACACTGACTCCACCCCCTCCCTCTTTCTGCTCCTCCCTCCCTGTTTACAGTTTGTAGCATTGGTCCAACAGATCACAGGGAAATTAATGCATTGATTTATTTCAAAGTGACACTTGGTTGTTTGTTCTGTGCTGCTCTCTCTCTCGTAGTCTGGGCACCATTCACCCCGCTTGTTCTCGTGGGGGCGTAAACCAAGCAACCGGAAATAGGTGCGCCAAGAAACGTCTTTGTTGCCGTTAGCTTGACGCGGCGAGGTTACGTTAGCTAGAGCCTGAAAAGAACAACACAAGTTATAAGTAGCGTTAGCACATTTCTAGTAACTGCCGAGGAAGGTTTCTGGAGAGCCAAAGACAATGGAGTACTCGCCATGTGAAATCTTATGATCAATGTCCATGTCTTTCCCAGCACAGGCAGCAGAGATGCTTCAACTGTTGTAGCCTATTCGATCCTCCATTATCAATAACAGCGGACAGACAACTAGCGTTATAACTATTCCATCAACTGGCCATTTGTTTGAAAAGTAAAGATTCTGTATTGGCTTAAAATATGTGAGATTGTGAATCCGCAATGTTTCTACAAGAACTTCTTCAAAAACTTCCATCTTTTGTTTTGTCGTTTGCCGTTTTATTTGCTGATTCGTTGTGTCTAATTGTCAAGTGAACGAGCTATTTCCGCTGTTACTTCCTGTCTAGGGCGGGCTCTAGCTGGGCTCTAGGCCGGAACCAGGCAGGGAGACAAAATCAGCCAGGCTCTTTCTTCTCGCCGAGAAGAGCCTGGTGACGCGAGGTGACTCTCTCGCCGTGCCCGCGGCTGCGCCCCCCCCCCCTCCCCTCGGCAGCTAGACCTCCAGTACGGTAGATGGCGCTGTTTGAAGCGTATCTAGAGTTCCAGTTCATGCAGATCGTCTCTTTCATGACGTCGTTTTTTGTGACCGCATGGGCAACCGGATGAAAAGACCAACGTGGTGTATTCTGTGGAGCTGGGCGATTATTTCTCGGGTGTTTTTTTGTCAGTTTATTTTAGAAATCGCCAATTAACTGCGATGACCGAAGGCAAAGCGGCTGCTAACCCGGCTAAAGAGCTGCTGGCGTTGAACCCCAAAGAAGAAGCAGAGTTCAAGAAAAAAGTCCAGGCGGTGAAGAAGAGACCTGGCAAGGTTCGTGGCGAATGCAATGGTCCTTAGTGAAACGTGTTCAAATAACCAGGCTGAGACTATATACCTCAACGTCGCTGTTTTTATGTTTGTAAAAACTTGCCTACGTCTTTTAACTGCGTTGCTCCAGGTATTCGTTGTCGCCCATAAACCATTTAGCTTTTAGCTAGTTAGACGACTCAGCTTCCAGCAAACGTTACGTCAGATGTCACTTAGCTTCTAGCGTTAGCTAGGTCTGCTTCCAATGTTTGATATTTCTCTGACTGCGTCTGCGTCACACAATTTCTTATTTTTCTTTTCTTCTTCTTCTTGTGTAGGCGTACAGTGACAGCCCAGGAGTGGTCTATGTGGGCCACCTGCCTGTTGGCCTGTTTGAGACTCAGCTCAAATCATACTTTCAACAGTTTGGAACAGTCCTGAGGCTGCGACTGGCCAGGAGTAAAAAGGTAACTAACGTGACAGAAATCATGCTCCACGGGAGACACTCGACTCTGCTCCTTTTTCCAGCATAGAACATCTCTGTTGGCAATGTGTTTTAGGATGGGCTTCTAAGTAACAATACCTGTATTTTCCTCAGCCACGTGCAGAATAGGGCTGTGCCAATAGGCAATATATTGTTTAGCATACGATTATGATATCATTATCATCATTCAGTGGAATCATATAGCGGCCATCATGTTGATAATGCTCACTGCTGTCTAGATGAATGATAAACTCTGTTAAAAACTCTTGACAAAATGAGGTATGAAACATTTTAAGGAATATTTATTTGAAAAGGAGAAAAAAAAGTTTGACATCACACCTCTTGTTTTCAAGACTATCACAATATTGATTTCAATCATAATTGCCAAGCCCCATATTTGAACCAGGGGTGTCGTGGAGGGTAAACGCAAGTAAACGCTGTTCACCCACCCCTTTGAAATGAGGCAGATAGTTTACTCGCCTATTTTCAGATCAACTGTATAAATCAATAAGCGCAAACAAGGTGCGTAAACTACTCACCTTGGATAGTTTACCCACCTCTGTATTTACCACTACACCCCTGATTTTAACACAGTTATCACTAGACAAGCGGTGGCTGCATTTTCAAACGGCTACAATATCCCTGCTGGTGCCAAGGCATTTGTTGCAACAGTGTTAAGGATGGATTCCAAAGGCATGATCTAGTACAGTAAAGTAAAGGTAAAGTCCCACTGATTGTCACACACCTGAGTGTGCGAAATTTGTTATCCGCATTTGACCCATCCCCTGGGGGAGCGGTGAGCGGCAGCAGTGCCGCGCTCGGGAATCATATGGTGATCTAACCCCCCAATTCCAACCCTTTGATGCTGAGTGCCAAGCAGGGAGGCAAATGGGTCCCATTTTTATAGTCTTTGGTATGACTCGGGCGGGGATCGAACTCACAACCTCCCAGTATTACAAATGAAAGGCAACACATCAAATCCCCAGTAGAAAAGGTGTACGGTACACATAATTTGGCTTGTGGCACAGACTGAAAATGACCCCAGGTCCTCCCAGTGGTCTGGGGTCAGATAACTGTGCCTATAGTATTATGGTGCATTAAGCTTATCACCTGCTCCTCCTATTGGCAGTGTGATAAAACCCATGTGCCTACAACAACTTGAGGAAAAATACATTTAAAATAGCAAATCCAAAGAAAGTTGTCATCTTAAAGTGCAGGTATGAAGAACTAGGAATCAATTCAGATAGGTAACACCTAACTTTAGTTCTGTCTGTTCTTTTCTCTTGTATCTTGGTTTCCAGACAGGTGGCAGTAAAGGCTATGCATTTGTAGAGTTTGACTGTGACGAGGTGGCTAAGATTGTTGCAGAAACCATGAACAATTACCTCATGGGAGAAAGACTGATCAAATGTGAGTATGAGACTAAAAATGGATTGATTTTTTTTTTCAATGTTTAGAAACTGAAACTGTGCGCAATCTTTAATCACAGAATAAAAATTAAGTGAATGTTTATCGTGCTTTGTTTACCCATCTTAAATTTAGATTTTTGTCTTCTTTTTTTGGCACTTTTTTATCACTCGGGTGCTTTCCATGACACCAATTTACAACTGTTCACTTAGTGTGTGCACCAATGAGAAATAACTCTACTTAACACATTCACTGCCAGCCGTTTTTTCAATACTGTAGGTAGCTTCTGCCAAGTTTTTTTTTTGAGGATTCTGGCTCATCTTTCAAGAGCAGAGGATTCTTTTCTGCTAAGATTTTGTGAACACAAAATATCTCAAAAGAACTAATATAATGTGTGCTTTCTCTGTCTAAAAGAGTTAGTTTGTAGAGTCAGTAGTTATGTAGGCATTAGCAGTTGAATACAGCATGGTTTCAGCGTCTGAAAATTTAAGCTGAGATAAATGGCTTTTTGTGAAATTCGATAGAACGGTCACTTTAACCATTTATTTTTGGCGTAAGACGTCAGACATCTAAACAATAGTTTTGAACAGTAATTTCCTCCATAGCAGCAGGAAACCCCCCTCTCCTTCAAACTCCTCCCTCCGTGTGTGTTCTCCTCCCTCCGTGGCTGCAGCGGTACAAGCGATGCTCTGCCTGTCTGTGCTGCCTGGCTGCTGGCGGCCGCTCTTTGGGCGAGTCTGCATGGGGCTCGTTCGTTTCGGTTGTGAGCTCAGCTGGAATGAAGCTGCGTGCGATTGTGGGCTTTCTGCCGGTGTTTCAAAGTGTGTTGCACCCATAATCTATTATGCAAATTTGCAATCCCCCACCGCCAGCTCCCAGCGCGAAAGCGAAAGCGTTTTCGCCAATCCATTTTACAGTATGAGAATGGTTTCCTCGCGCGTTCCCCTGCAGTTTTGGCTCGGCTTTTTCTAGTCTGGAGAGCACTGTCGCCACTTAGTGGGTCAGTGGAATGGGTTGAACACGTTCGGTGGCTCCCATATTTATATAGGAGATGTAAAAGGGTTAGATCAACGTCCCACCGTCAAATTTTTTTTTTTTTTTTTTTTTGACGAGTTGACTCGCCATTGGCAGTCAACCGTTGGTTTCTGCTTGACGAGTTGACTCGCCAATGGCAGTGAACGTGTTAAGAGCATCAATTGTAAAAAAATAAAAAAAATAAGATAAATGTAAATCTGTTGCCTCTTTCTGTTTTCCAGGTCATGTGGTTCCTCCGGAGAAGGTGCACGAGGAGCTGTTTGTTGGCTCTCAGAAGACGTTCCGGAAACCCAAACATCCTGCCGTGACGCGCTACAACAAGACACGCACAGCAGAGCAGGCGGCCAAGATGACCGACAAGCTCCTACGCAAGGAGTTCAAGCTCCGCAAGAGGCTGGCAGCACACGGCATCGAATACGACTTCCCGGGATTTGTAAGCGTTTGGATTTGGAATAGTAACTTCAAGTTTGCTGTGTGACCCCTTTTATTTATCTGAGCTCAAGAGTCATCCCAGCTGCCCCCTACTGGTTGCTTGAGAATTTGGTGATCCATCAATTTAAAGCTTATTGTACTTGCGCTCCTTCGTATGTCACCCACCTGGATAGGAGCATCCGCTAAATTCCTAGAACGTACAGGGATGCAAACTAGTCACCTTTAGGTGACAAGTCACCTCTTTCATCCTAAAATAGGAGGATTTCTGAGTGGTCTTATGTCTGCTCTGGTATCTGTCACCTTTCTCACCCTCCATGACTTTGCATCCCTGAGCATACATTTGCCCATTTGTCTCTTTCCAGGCTCTGGCACCTCCTGCCCGCATTGTATAGAGAGCCAAAGTGGAACGTCACTTCCTGCTTCAGCACTGTATCAGAGATTTTCATCCGCCATTTATTTTCCCATAGACATTTCATAAAATGCTTATAAAAAGGGTTTTACTGGTTCAAAACAAACAAACGGTACAGATATATTTAGAATCAGGAGACATCGCATAACATTTCCCTCGACCAGAACATAAAAAATGCGGGTTTGAAGAAAATGTTTTTTCAATGTTTTTTTTAGTTTTGGTCTGAGTGGTGAAATGTTCTATGGTCTCTCCCGATTATAGCGTTGGCTGAACTGTTTGGTTTGAACCAGTAAAACTCTTTTTATCTCTGTTACAGTGCTGAAGGAGGAAGTGACGTTCACTTTGTCTCTCTATTTGTTATTAAGAGTGGCTAATTAAATATATTGATCTTAGAAAGCTGCAGCATCAGCGGAGTTCGGCTGTCAGGAGCTCCCTTGCGTGACGCACACTAACATGATGCATGAAGAAGTCATGACCTGCCTCTAATTGGCTAGACTCTATGCTTTCCTTGGTTGGATTGGTCAGGTTATCGCTAGTCTTTCACAGTAGTTGTCATGACTCGTGACCAGAGTGAGAGTAGATTCACAACACACTATACGCATACTGCCCAGTGCACCCATACACAATTGAATTCACAGGTGTCAACGCCTTTTTGCGTAGTTTTAACTGACAAATCGCACAAAGCGTACTTTGATGCCAAAATGCGTGCATGGTACGAAATATGCGTGCAGGTTGGCAGGTCTGTAAAAGCCATTGCATCGCTCTGTATCGCAACATTTATGAACTTGTGTCTGTGGCGACACTTTCCCCGCCCCCCAAACTAATAAAAACAGAAAGATATCACAAGCGGCGCACAGTTCTTGACGTGTTTCACCTCACCAGGCAGAATTGTCTGCCACAACAACCAGCCTCATTTGTTTCTGGGGTTTTTTCTCTTAAAAATAACAAAAGTACTGATAAGAGTACCGTTAAAATACCGGATCCATATAAGCAGTATCGATAAGAGTAGTAGTATTGTTAATTCCTTAACGATACCCATCCCTAATTTTATATAAAGAATGTATTTATTTGGCATATTTCCAACCGGCCAATTGAGCCGGCGACCTTTTAATTTGCCGACCCACGACAACAAATACCGGCTAAAAGCCGGCTAACAGAGTCCCTGAATCTAGTGCCGCAGGAAGACTGTTCCAAGTGATTTGACGGCTGTACTTGATTGAGAACTGGCCCAGGTTAGTTAGTGACAATCTAACAAAAAAATATGAAGATTGAAGAAAGACTGGTTTTATATGTGCTTGTGCAAACTACCGTATGTTCCCATTAGAAACGAAAGGATAAATCATAGAATAATATAGGTCCAGAAAGTTTTTCCTGCTAGAATGTCTTATTTTTTGCAACTTTATTGGAAAATGCTGTTTAAAGGCTGATTCAACCTGCAAAAATACAATTTTGGCACAACCTATTGCTTATTGGAAGCATCAGCTCAGGTCAGTTTGCCTTAAGCTGGGAAGTGGGAATATGCTTGACATTTGGCCCGGCCGCACGGAAATGAGAGACACGGAATCCTGACGAGAAAACGTGTGGAGCTTTTATACTCTGTGCGGGTTTCTGCTCGCGGGAGTCTTGAAAACTCCACTTTGTCCGCCCAGCCGCGTCCGCGTAGTTACAAAATTCGGGGTGTGCACGGCCAGGCGAAAACCGGCTGCACAGGAGCCCTTTGCGGAGGGGCGTGTCTGCTGATTTGACGTCACCTTTGACTTTTCCGCACGGACACTCGCGGTCCTCGCCGATGCGGGAAGCATAATTCCAGCTTAAGCCCTATGATGGGTCGTGGGCGTTCATAGGGCTAAGGCAAACTAAACTGAACTGAACAGATTCTTTGGACTGAAGCTGCCAATAAGCAATGTTGCTATAAGCAATAAGCTGCTTATTGGCAGCATCAGTCCAAAGAATCTGTATCAGCCATCAAAAACAGAAATCTCCATTGAACCCTAATCCCTCCTGAGCAAAAGCATACGTTTTTTCGGGCGTGCAACATTTGAGAGAAAATCTGCTATTATAGTTATATTATATTATATATATATTATATATTATAGTATTTGTTTGTTGCTTTCTTGTGATGCTAACCTTTTTACAACCTGTATTTTTGTCCTTCTACAGGCTGCCCAGGTTCCACAGAAGAAAAAGTCCTCTGACGCCATGGATGCGTCCACGTGTAGCGCCTCTACGTGTAGCGATGTAAGAGCAACACCATGTGTAGCTGCTGACATGTTTGTATTGCATTTGTATGATGGTGTGTGGATGTTGGCTTGAGCACAGGCTGAAAATGGCCCCAGGTCCTCCCAGTGGTCTAGGGCCAGATAACTGTGCTTATAGTATTCTGGTGCATTAAGCTTATTACCTGCTCCTATTCATGGCAGTGTGATAAAACCCATGTGCCAACATAGCAACTGGGAAAAAAGAGTCAACGTTGTACAGTTTAAAGGGATAACCTGACACTCAAAATGAATCCAATGTAGATGGTTTCAGCAAGCCATCTGTGCCCATTTTATTAACAATGCCATCTCACATTAGGACACCACGCCAGGCTGCACCCCGTCTTTCCTGGACAGGCGGAAGTCCCAGGTCATGGGCAGCGATGACCCAGAGGACGAGATTACCTTCAAGGTGCCAGCTCCAAAATCCAAAGCCACAGAGGAGGAAGAGAGCGACACTGACGAGGAAACATCTGAAGGAGACAATGCGGCTACACTACGGTTTTAAATGATGGACTTGGTTCTGCCGCTGTCAGAGCAGAGATATAGCATACGATACATCATGGTTGTGTATGGTCAGAATTGCTTTGGGAGTGGCAGGATGACTTGGAACTGTCTTCAGGAATCAGTGTGTGTCTGTTGACATGTGGAAATTGTATGATAAAAGAAGTAAAGGTCCTTACACACCGAGCACGTTTTTTTCGTGCGATTAATTCGCACGTCAATAATATTTTCCGAACCTATATCAGTCAATGCAACCGTGCATACCGACGGCGAAGTTTCGCTGAGCGTTATTGCGGTGTTTATTTTTTCGAACCACGTTCGATTTTTCAGAAATTCGCTTCCGACGTGTACACATCTGTGGCTGTGATTGACAGGTGGGTCAAAACTCGCATCGCAATTTCGTGCCGTATATTCGCATCGCTCTTGATGTGTAAGGACCTTCATAGTTGCCATTCAATTTGAAAGATGCTCTTAGGAAGGAACCCTCCCTAACTCGGTGTGTTATGGAGGGTGCTTGTCATAACATGGCAAAGGAGTGTGATTCTTCGGCACAAAAACAAATTGCCTGGACTGAAGTGTTTTGACGATGGGAAATGTCCATTTCTGTCCTGGACCAGGCCATGTCCTTCATTTCTGTCCTGGACCAGGCCATGTCCTTCAGCACACAGGAGCTGCAGTAGAATGTATTGACATGAGACATGCTATTATAACGTGATAACCTGCTTTATTACTACACCTGTTAAAATGCTTGCTTTTGAATGGTCAAATTCCCAGTGATGATCTTTAATAATAAATGAGATCATAATCTGTTGAGTAATCCTTTAAATCCACTGACTGGTTCTGAAAGAAATAAGTCAATTAATGGTCATGTATTAACCCATAAAGTTTAAGTTTTCTACCAAGATATTTGAATGCAAATGGATGTACGTATGGAAGCTAACTCAATGGTTTCCAATGTCAGACTGTGGGCTTCCCTCCAGACAAACAATGTCTGAGACTGTGGGCTTCCCCCCAGACAAAGCTTGGAGACAGGTCCCCCCCCCCCCCCTCTCTTGCTCAATCCCTACATGCCTATGGAATGATTTGTTATTTGATCCCTTAGGGACAATTGAGCCAAGATAGCCTGATATTGCTGTTTGACATGATTATGTTATGGAGAGAAAAAGCTGAGCCCCTATTTTAAATGCAAAAGTGAAATACCCACAGCTATGACTACAGCATATTGGAGCAAGATATGAGTGTTTTCCAGTCGAAGTGAACCACTAGAACAGTCTATCTTTGCTGTCTGTCTAGTAGTGTCTACGCTATAAGTGGGGAGTGAAAGTCTAGAAAGGCGCTATGAATCCAATAAATTATTATTGAAACCTCTGGTTAGAAATGTCCTTCATTCTTGGTGCTAACTTCTAATAAATGAGGCAATAATTAAATTAAACTATCCATTCTTTGTTTTACTGCGGACCCGCTTAAGGAGCCCTGGCCTGGAACTAACTTACTTTAGCATGGCCATTTGACTTTGCTGTTACATTACACTAAATTGTGGAAGAAAAATGGGTGACGCCTGAGAGAATGTATCCCATAATAACGTTAAAGACACGTTTGAGCAGAAAACTCCAATAGCTTGCAGTTGACATGTTGAGATTATTATGGGTCGCTAACTGGCTAGCCTACTACGTTATGTGCTACAATAACCAACTAACGTTAACGATAGTAATGCCGTGTCACTCGCTTCCAGCGGCGGCCATATCCCGTACACTATCGATTACGTTCATTTTGAATCACGCGGAGGCATTACTTTCTTTTAGATTCAATGCTGGAGTTAAAAGTGGGTGGCTAATCAGCTAACGCTAGGTAGCTAGTAGCTAGCTCCAGTCCGACTCTCTCCTTCCGGCTTTAGGCAGCAGCTGACGTTGTTATGGTGACGTAGGACGTTGGGTCTGACTAACCTCTGACCTGATTGGTCTGAGACTATGAGACCTCCTGATTGGCCCGTTCAGACCTTTAAACTTAACGCCCGCCTCACAGCACCTCATTCCAGTCAGACGCTGCATCAACTCGGTTGGAAACTCAAGACAGATCAAGAATTGACACGGTCGGTGACGGTACATCACATCAATTGAATCTCCTCAGCTTTTCTCATCATGGAGCGGGTGAGTCAGACACAAAATGGTCCGTGTAACGTTTGCCCTCTCAACTCTGTTACACGACATGGAGCAGTTAGTAACATTGCATTCAATTTTAGAAGTGAGTCGCCTTAACGTTTATCCCAGTCTTCTGTTGCAACACGGCGGCCGGCGGCGGCAGGCCACGGTGTTTTGCAGTGCAAACGGCATGGTTTTTCACCAGACCACGGAGGATTCGCTCAATATGCAACTCCCCACCTAGTAGGGTCATCTGTGGCACTTCCGTGACCGTGGAGAGCGAAGGTCCGTTTCTCAATGGATTTGTCATCTAGGAGGGTTAATAAACAAATTTAGCGGGGGTGTATTTTTAAAAAAGGCGGGGAAAATATTTGAGAGACCAAAATCCAAAATGGCTGCTGTGGAAATTAACTTTTTAATGCTTTGACCTACAATGATGCACAATACATGGTTTCAGAGCTTATTCTGGTCAAGGAATAGATATTTGGTGTTTATATAATGATTTGACCTATTTTTGACCTTCAAATCCAAGATGGCTGCCAATTTTGAGGCAGTTTTTTCAAAATCGTCATAGAGCCTTCATATTAGGCTTGAATGACAGGTCTTCTCATGATGAGTTGAATAATATACAGTATAAGTACACAGAAGTAATCTCTGAGGTCAATAAAGTCAATGTTTGTGTGTAAACAACAGTTGCTGATTTGCGGTTTCCCATTAAATAGGGTAGGCTACTGAGAATATGGTGTCCAGTTCATCCCATCACATTTTCATAATGAACCAAAAACAATTTTGCACTATAGCCTAACATAAAATAGTATTCTGTATGCAAAGCTAGCAAGGTTAGTTGCTTGAGCTGAATTTAAAGGTCAACTCAAAACAAACAATGAAATTAACTTTGAAATTAAAACTGAATCCTAGGCTACTAAATTTCATCAGCACACAGTAAAGGAAACTTGTCTTTGAACTCAGCTGACTGTCTAGTCCTAATCCCTGTTGTGCAATGTCCCTTTTCAGTGAAGTTTTAGTTTTTGTTAAGAGTATGGACTTTTAATCTTGACCTTGTTGGTAGGCATGCCGGCCCTTTTTCAGTCAAGCATTTTCAGATTAGCTCAGTCAGTCTGTGAAGCAGTCAGTGTCAGCACTTGCGCGAGCTCGCTTTTTCTCTAACTAATGTTAACATTACACACTTTAAGACACTTTGTTTGAGGATATCAACGTTATTTACTAGTCTAAAGATAGTTCTACCATCAAGAACATATAAAACAAAAGCAAAAACAATTTTTATTTGCAGAAGTCATCATTGATATTTGGTGTTAGCTAACGTTAGGTAACGTTATTATTTTTAGCTAAAGTTAATGTTATCTGTCTCCACACTTCTGTCAACTGATATTGCATGTTTTTGGTGAAGGGGGTTCCTATATGAAGGAAACCCCCGGGAGGCACGGGGAGAACATGCAAACTCCGCACAGAAAGGCCCTTTTGACGACCCCACCCGGGCGGTGGGCACTCGAGGACATGCGGACGGGCACGCATTCCTTCAGCGTTCACATCGTCCCAGGTGGGAATCGAACCCACGACCTTCGGGCTGAGGCGATAGTGCTTACCAATACAACCCAGTACCTCCTTTTATATCCTCAAACAAAGTGTCTTAAAGTGTGTAATGTTAACATTAGTTAGAGAAAAAGCGAGCTTGCGCAAGTGCTGACACTGACTGCTTCACAGACTGACTGAGCTAATCTGAAAATGCTTGACTGAAAAATGGCCGTTGCCTACCAACAAGGTCAAGATTAAAAGTCCATACTCTTAACACATTGAATGCCAGCCATGTTTTCATTCCTGTAGGTAAGTTGTGCCAGGGGTGTTTTTGACGATTCTGGCTCATTTTAGAACAGCCGAGGATTCTTTTCTGTTAAGAATTCATGAACACCAATCATCTAAAAATAACTAATAGAATGTGTGCTTTCTCTGTCTAAAAGAGTTAGTTTGCAGAGTTAGTAGTTATGTAGATATTAGCCGTTGAGTACAGCATGGTTTCAGCGTCTGGAAATTTATTCAGAGATAAATGGCTTTTTGTGAAACAGTCACTTTAACCATTCATTTTTGGCATCAGTAAGACCGTCAGACATTCTAAACAATAGTTTTGAACAGTAATTTCCTCCATAACAACAGGAAACACCCCTCTCATTCAAACTCCTCCCTCCGTGTGTCTTCTCCTCCTTCCTCCTAACAGCGGGCGTGTCAGAAGCGCGTTGTGCTGCCTGCCTGTCTGTCTGCGTGCCTGCCTGCCTGCTTGCCTGCGTGCGGGGACGAGTCTGAAATGGATTACTGTAAAATCGCCAAGCCATTTCCTTGAATGGCTTGCTCCCGCGGTGTGTGTGTGTGTGTGTGTGTGTGTGTGTGTGTGTGTGTGTGTGTGTTCGCGCGTTGCTCCGCGGCTCTGGGGGGAAGAGATCTCTGTCCGTTCTGTGTGTGTGTCCGGGCTTCTGACTGTAAAATCGCCAAGCCATTTCCGCGGGAGGCGGCTGCTTTTGGGTCCCGTGGCTGTGGCTTCTCTCGGTCTCTGTCGCCACTTAGTGGTCGGTAAAATAGATTACACACATGCTCTTGCTCCAAATAGTTATCTCGAAGATGTAAAAGGGGTTGATTGATGTCCCACCGTCAAAAAAAAAAAATGTTTATGTAAGACGAGTTAGCTCGTCCTTGGCACTTAAGCGCTGGATTATGTAAGACGAGTTAGGTCGTCTCTGGCACTTAATGTGTTAACAAAAACTAAAACTTCACTGAAAAGGGACATTGCACAACAGGGATTAGGACTAGACAGTCAGCTGAGTTCAAAGACAAGTTTCCTTTACTGTGTGCTGATGAAATTTAGTAGCCTAGGATTCAGTTTTAATTTCAAAGTTAATTTCATTGTTTGTTTTGAGTTGACCTTTAAATTCAGCTCAAGCAACTAACCTTGCTAGCTTTGCATACAGAATACTATTTTATGTTAGGCTATAGTGCAAAATTGTTTTTGGTTCATTATGAAAATGTGATGGGATGAACTGGACACCATATTCTCAGTAGCCTACCCTATTTAATGGGAAACCGCAAATCAGCAACTGTTGTTTACACACAAACATTGACTTTAATGACCTCAGAGATTACTTCTGTGTACTTATACTGTATATTATTCAACTCATCATGAGAAGACCTGTCATTCAAGCCTAATATGAAGGCTCTATGACGATTTTGAAAAAACTGCCTTTTAGAGCTCAACATTGGCAGCCATCTTGGATTTGAAGGTCAAAAATAAGTCAAATCATTATATAAACACCAAATATGTATTCCTTGACCAGAATAAGCTCTGAAACCATGTATTGTGCATCATTGTAGGTCAAACCATTAAAAAGTTCATTTCCACGGCAGACATTTTGGATTTTGGTCTCTCAAATATTTTCCCCGCCTTTTTTAAAAATACACCCCGGCTAAATTTGTTTATTAACCCTCCTAGATGACAAATCCATTGAGAAACGGACCTTCGCTCTCCACGGTCACGGAAGTGCCACAGATGACCCTACTAACCTCCCTCAAGCATAAAAACGTTGTGATATTTGGAGGTTTTTCTAATCTTGCAGCGTTTCCTCAGGTTTTGTGTGCGCAAATTGAAAATGTGCGTTAAACGGTTTGATGGAAATTGTATTTTCAAAATGATAGCGGCCGTCTGCAGCGTCGGTCGGCGACAACAACCGTCAACAACTGACAACAACTGACACCATTCATGTTGGCAGTTGTTGGTGAATGTTTGATCCAGCAGTAAAAAATGAATAAAAAGCGTCAAAAAGCGTCACATTTTGGTTGTTAAAATAAAAACACTGAAACTGGAGCCCACGCAGTGTGCGAGCTTTTTAATCATTTTGTACTGCTTGTTCACCTTTGAGCTCGGCACCTGCCCAATCTTCTGGATTCGGATGTGCGTGTTTTCTCCTTGAGAATGTTTGATCCAAACATCTCCAAACCAAACCCATGCTCCAAACAAGGACAGACAGCTATGGCACACCAAACAAACACCTGTGTTTGTTGGAGAATGTTTGCATTTTGAGTGACTTTAATTTATGTTTGTTTTTCCTCATCAGCGACAGACAAGAAAGAAACTGCTCACATGCCCTTCCTGTGGCTGGAGCAAGGTGACGAGTGTCCGGGGTCTTCACATCCATCAAGGGATGATGGGGTGTGTAAAAAGCCAGGTAGAGAACACACACACACACACACACACACACACACACACACACACACACACACACACACACACACAGGGTGGACGTCGTTTTGTTTTTCACACTGTGAAGATATTTTGTAACTGCTAAAATCCGGAAGGTGGCGGTAATGCACAAAATGCTGTTTGCCAACGGCCATTAAACATCAGAAGAAGAAGAACACACACACAAACAAACATACAAACAAACAAACACACACACACACACACACACACACACACACACACACACACACACACACACACACACACAAGTAGAGTTATGAAGCAAAGTCAGCGTTTTGAAGCAACTTGCATTGTGTTGAACTAGCTAACAGCATGTCTGACTCTGAGTGACATTCAATCGTCTACTTTGTGCCTTCAGAAGACCGGACCAGTGAAAACCTCGGCCACAAGACGTGACCTGCTCCCACCCGTGGCAGAGCTGCAGACAGCTGAAGACCTGCTCCCGCCCGTGGCAGAGCTGCAGACAGCTGAAGACCTGCTCCCGCCCGTGGCAGAGCTGCAGACAGCTGAAGACCTGCTCCCGCCCGTGGCAGAGCTGCAGACAGCTGAAGACCTGCTCCCACCCGTGGCAGAGCTGCAGACAGCTGATGTGGCCAGGAGACAGACAAGGAAGAAACACAACATAAACATGGCATTTAGCCTGCTCACATGCCCTTCCTGTGGCTGGAGCAAGGTGACGAGTGTCCGGGGTCTTCACATCCATCAAAGGAGGATGGGGTGTATAAAAAGCCAGGTAGAGAACACACACACACACACACACACACACACCACACACACACACACACACACACACACACACCACACACACACACACACACACACACACACACACACACACACACACACACACACACACACACACACACACACACACACACACACACACACACACACACACACACACAACACACACACACACACACACACACACACACACACACACACACACACACACACACACACACACACACACACACACACACACACACACACACACTGGGTGGACGTCGTTTTGTTTTTCACACTGTGAAGAGAATATTTTGTAACTGCTAAAATCCAGAAGGTGGCGGTAATGCACAAAATGCTGTTTGCCAACGGTCATTAAACATCAGAAGAAGAACACACACGTAGAGTTATGAAGCAAAGTCAGCGTTTTAAAGCAACATGCGTTGTGTTGAACTAGCTAACAGCATGTCTGACTCTGAGTGACATTCAATTGTCTACTTTGTGCCTTCAGAAGACCGGACCAGTGAAAACCTCGGCCACAAGACGTGTCAGCCGAAAACTGAAAAAAGATGTGGTTCAGCCTATGCGTGGTGAAGACCAGGTGGACGCAGCTGAAGACCTGCTCCCGCCCGTGGCAGAGCTGCAGACAGCTGATGTGGCCAGGAAGCAGGAGGAGGTCCTGGGCCAGGCTTTCTCTGAGATGCCCCTCTCTATAGAGGACATTGATGTGCTGGAGGAGGTCGTCTCTACAGAGGAGGAGACAGCCGATGTGCCCATGATGCAGGAGGTGATACGGGGCCAGGCTTTCTCTGAGTCACCCCTCTCTATGGAGACCATTGATGAGCAGGTTGGAGACATGATGCCACAGCTCCACTCTGAAGACCAGGTGGAAGAACCTGAAGAGCCGCTCTTCCCCGTGGCAGAGCTGGCGACTTTCTCTGAGTCACCCCTCTCTCCTCTCTCCTCCTCTCTCCTCTCAACCCACGCCTGGTTTGAGGTAACGTCATGCTGTTTGATTAGCCCTTTACTCTGCTGTGCTCTCTTTGGCATTTGTATTTTATATGACAAGATGTTCTGTCTCCACAGGTGCACCTTGTATTTTATATGACAAAATGTTCTGTCTCCACAGGTGCACCGGGCTGCCGTCCGCTCCGAATACATCAGAGACTTCTATGCCTGTCTTCAGGTAATTCATGCTGTTTATTTGCCCTTACTCTCTCGCGCGTTCTTTCTTTTTGCATTTGCATTTCATAATACAGGTATGTTCTGTCTCCACAGGTGCAGCAGGCGGTGCCAGCCAACTCCATGCAGGGGTCCACAAAATCTGCTAAACGCAAAGATCTTCTGCTCGACTGGGTGAAAGATGTTCACTCCCGCTTACAGCTGCATCAGGAGACATGGGACCTCACCATTGCCATCTTGGATCAGTTTCTAAGGGTACAAACTGCTTGCTTTTCTTTTCTAAATCTCTTCTATTGGTTAATGCATGCAGTGTAGAGCATTGGACATAAGTTGGTTCACACTTGGTAGCAACATTGTTACAGATCAACCAATGATCTACCCCCCCCCCCCCCACACACACCCCCCCCAAACAACTAGCGGTATGAGGTAGCCTGGGTAAACCCAGCCCCCACGTGACCTGCTCTCAGAGTTCTCAGTCACTACGTAGTGACTGAGAACCAGAGGTCTGAGAGCAGGTCACGTGGGGGCTGGGTTTACCCAGGCTAGGTATGAGGTACAGACTGTTTTGTGTGAACTTGCTAACACTCTTCTTCATGTGGTGCTGCAGGGCCAGCCACTGCAGGATGCAGAGCTGATGCTCGTCGGTGTGACGGCGATGCTGGTGGCCTCAAAGTATGAGGAGAAGAGTCTGGAGGCCTGGTGGTACATTTCTGAAAATGTATTCCCAAGGGACCACATTCTGGAGATGGAGAAGGTGCTCTTGGGGAGCCTCAATTTTAACGCAGATGAGGAGGAGACAGTCGATGTTCCTATGGAGGAGGAGGAGGAGGAAGACCTGCTCCGCCCCGTGGCAGAGGAGGGGAGAGGCGATGTGTCCATGGAGGAGGAGGAACGGTGCCAGGCTTTTTCCGAGACGCTGCTCTCCATAGAGGGCATTGATGAGCAGGACGTCGAAGAGATCGAGGCCTATCTGCACCTCCTTGAGGTAAGTCATGCTCTTAATTTGCTCTTAATCTGCTGTGTGTCTGCAGTGTGTATTTTATATTACAGGTTGTTCTGTCTCCACAGGTGCAGCAGGCTGTGCGACCGAAGTACATGCAGGCTTACAATGAAATCGATGAAGACATGCGAGCTTGTCTAGTTGACTGGACGATCCAGCTTCACTCCCTCTACCAGCTGCTTCCAGAGACACTGTTCCTTACGATCGCCATCGTGGATCGTTTTCTACAGGTAACCCCCCCCCTCCCGCCCCACGCTGCCCTGGTCACTGCTCCACCCTCTGCCGATCTGGGGAGAGCCGTAGACTAGCTCCATGCTTCCTCTGACACATGCACAGTTGCCAGCCGCTTCTTCTAGCTAACAGTCTTGTTCATGTGCCGCAGGTCCACCCAGTGTCTCGTGAAGAGCTGCAGCTCGTAGGTGTGACGGCCTTGCTGCTGGCCACAAAGTATGAGGAGAGACCGAACACTCCCACTGTTGCACGACTTGCCTACGCGACATCCAGTACCTACACCGAGGCAGAGATTCTGGAGATGGAGGAGGTCATGCTGAAGAACATCAAGTTTCACCTGGGACGCCCTGGGCCACTACACTTCCTCACGAGGACTACAAAGATTGAAAGCGTGAGTTTGTCAACGAAATAGCTCCCAACACCTTGGGGATGAATACTACGTGCATTTATGGCCGTTGCAGAAGTATTTTTTTTTAATGTTATATTTAAGCAATAGATCACGACAGGCCGTGGTGCATATGCTTATTATACCACACCTAGGTCGTGCTTCCCCGACGCCTACGGGCGAAAACACCCTTAGGTGTGCTATAATAAGCATATATCTGTCTGAAGTGATCTATTGCGTTTATAAAACGGTTACCAAGTATGGCAATATGAAAATTATTATAATAATTATGATTATTATTTAAATGTCCTAAATCACTGTTTAAAAATGAGAAGAGCAAAAATGAGGTGAGCTGTTTGGATCTCTGGCTCTCAGGGCCAGAGAGATATGTGTGTATATATATATATATATATATACTGTATATATATTATACATTTTGTCTCCCCTTCTTCATGTAGTTTATGTGATCGGTGCTCTCAAAGTAACTGTCTTCTGTCTCTCTAGACTCCTCTAGAGACATATATGCTGGCCAGGTACCTCACTGAGTTAACTCTACTGGACTATGACATGGTGCATTACCGGCCCTCTGAGGTTGCTGCAGCTTCCCTCTGCCTCTCCCAGCTCCTGCTTGACGGACGGACATGGGTACGTGCACTGAAGTCTATACTCTCTACTCTCAAATCTTTTCACATGAACTGAAACTGACAAAGATTAGACCACAGACCCCCATTTGATAGGATTTTGTCCCACGCTCCCCCATATGATAATAAGATTGATGCTTTTAGATGTTTTATTACAGAAAGTGTATAAAACCCATGACCAAAATAGTCATTGTGTGTTAATTATGAATGGAATTATAGCGAAAATAAATGACCCCCCTTTTGGCTGGGGACCGCCTGTAACCCCCTCAAGGACCCCATTGGGGTCCCCGGACCCCCATTTGAGAACCACTGCTCTAGGGCACACATGGATTTCAAGAATCGGACCACACTTGACTAAATTGATCTCCCATCTCTTGTGTTGCAGTCGACGACACAGCAGGGCTATTCAACCTATAACCAGGCCCACCTCCAGCCAATCATGGCCCATATTGCCAAGAATGTGGAGACTGTAACCGAGGGGCAAACCAAGTTAACGGTGAGTTGGTTGCCAAACCAGTGCAGTCTCAATAAGATGAAATGTTGTTTTTAGCATGACCTAGTAATAATGCCTTGTATTTCCCTCCAGGCTGTGCGGGACAAATACGAGAGCAGCAAGCTGTTGAAGATCAGCTGTCATCCTGCCCTAGAGTCTTCAGTCATCGAGAAGATGGCTGCATCTCTGCTCTGAGAGACAGAGACTCTGCAAAACGCGTCACCATTCAGAAGCCACGCCCAAGACGGGGAAAAATACAAGGAAGCACTGCCTGAGGACTGCAGCTAGCAAAACTAACCGGGGCGAACGGAGGAACTCTCGTCAGATAGAAATAGTTTTGCAGGGTTTTACAGGGATTTGGACAGTTTTTCTTTTTAGATGATGTCAAAAGATGATTTCAGTACACTTCCTCCAACGGAGAGGGGAAGGTACATCGAGAAAATGAACTCAGTTGGCCTGGAGCAGTGTCCCTTTTCATTGCCCAAACAACGCTGGATAAACGATCCCACACAGTGGCCTGAAGTGAAATACTATGACATGAGCTTTTAGGCATGTTTAAATTCATGAAAATAACGCTGGTGTAACATAAGACAGATGGCATCGGACGCGCTGGCGTTCTCCTATGTCACGTAGTTGCACACAAAGATCATATATATGGAAGATGAACACTCCAACTTACTTCCTTGACAGCTAAATCCACATTTTCTTCTCGCGAATGCTCACTGGCTTCCTTGTTTTGGTCGGGAGTACAAAAAAACTTTAATTGGCGATTTTTTACTTTTGTTGTCAGCTTTTAGCTATGTTTAATTCAAGGAAAATGACACTGGTGTATGGGAGTGAACGGAGCGATTTCCCTCGTGATGGGCGTGGCCTATTTCATGCAGTGTCTCTATCTAATGACACAGGGATAAAACAAGTCATAAAATAAGTTTTAAATATGACGTTTTGAAATATGAAGTTCTAAATCTTTTAAATAAGAGTGAAATCTGTGCTATTCTAGTGTAAATATGAATGTACATAGTTTCTACTGTAATGTAATATTTCTGTTGTTCTATTTGTTCTATTGTTGTTGTAATACATCTGCTTTAAACCTGTGATTTGACATTTTAAATGACTTTAGTTGATGTTTTTAGTTTAGTTTAGTTTTGAATGATGGACTTACCAGATAAATTATATTTTCTTCTAAAATATGAATTGGTTGCAGGTTAATTTGGTACAGAACATGAAGTGGCAAATAATTTCATATTCATTACACACACACACACACACACACACACACACACAGGAGACTATCTCTATAGTCTAGGTGTGTCGGGCAGCATGACACTATGGCTGCAGCTAAAGGGAACTAGCTTCTGCAAAGCAGACGTGAGCCATGAAGTGATACAGATAAGGTGAATAGATTCTGTGTTTCATTTCTGTCACGCCAAAGGTCACCGGGTTGATCCCCAGCAACAGATTGTGTCTTAACAGTATCCAGCAAAAACCACATGATCAGATGCTCTTCTCATCATGGGTACCTGCATGCTCACTAATTGCAAGTCACTCTGGATTGGATCATCAGCTAAATACTAAATGTGTCTAGCCTATATAACTAGAACAGTATAATGGAATAGTTCATGGAATAAATAATTAGCATTTTGTGGGGGGCCTTACAGTTGAGTTAACCAACCAGATCATGTTTGGCTTACACAGTGCCCCCTAATGGCTGTGAGGTGTCAGGAACAGCGTAGCTTTCCTCTGTGTTGTGGGTTTTGCCTTTTCTAGCAGCAGCTGG